>NC_080421.1:63810945-64542195 GCF_029873635.1 Malania oleifera | reverse complement strand
ACAAGGTGCACCGCATAGGCAATTTCTAGTCTAGTGACAGTGAGATAAATCAAGCTCCCAACAAGCTATCGGTAACAAGTGGCATCAGGAAGAAGCTCCCCATCAGTAGAACAGAGTTTGATGTTGGGTTCTAGCGGACTATCAGTTATTTTACAATCGGTGAGGCCAGCACGTGTGAGAAGAGCAGAGGCATATTTAGTTTGGGTCAAGGAGTAGCCATTAGAGGTTGGAGACACTTCTAAGTCAAGGAAGTAGCGAAGAGAACTGAGGTCTTTCATCTCAAACTATCGACACAGAAATTGCTTGAGCTCATGAATACTAGAAGTATCAGCACTAGTAATGATTATATCGTCAACATAAAGTAGGAGAATAGTGATGCCAGTAGCAGTGTGACGGGTAAAAAGAGCGGAATCATAGGGGCTAGAGGCAAACCCAAGCTGGGCAATAATGGAGCTGAACTTGGCAAACCAAGCACGAGGAGCTTGCTTAAGCCCATATAAAGCACGATAGAGATGACAAACCTGACCAGGAGAATGAGGATACCCAGGGGGGGCTGCATATATACCTCCTCAGTCAAATCACCATGTAAGAAAGCATTCTTGACATCCATCTGAAATAAAGGTCACCGCCGAGCAGAGGCAATAGCCAAAAGAGAGCAAACGGTGGTAATATGAGCAACAGGGGCAAATGTTTCCTCATAATCAATGTCATATTCTTGAGTAAAGCCCTTTGCCACTAAACGAGCTTTATGTCGTACTTCAAAACCGTCAGAGTTTTTTTTTTCATTTATACACCCATTTGTTCCCAACTACAGTCTTACCAGGAGGCAGGTCAACCAGGTCCCAAGTATGAGTTTTGTGAAGTGCGGCAAGTTCTTCAGATATAGCTTGCTGTCATACAGGAACAAAACAAGCTTCGCGATAACTGCGACGCTCATAAAGGGAGTCAAGAGTAGAAAAGCAGTGAAAGTCACTAAGATAGGTAGGAGGTGCCCTTACTCGACCAAAACGACGGACATCCAAATCAGTGGACTCAGGCAGAGCGGAAGCGATGGTGGGATCATCAAATGGTCCAGGTTCGGGAGCAGCAGACGTAGAGGGATCACCCGATGAGCTAGCATGACCTGCATTAAAAGAGAAAGCGGGAGAGGGATCGATGGCAGGATCAGTGAAAATGGGGGAGTATGAGAGACAATCTGAAGAAAATAGAGAGAGACTTGCGAACATTTTGTGTTCCCAAAACTGAACATGCTGAGAGACTCGAAGACGCTTAGCTATGGGGTCATAGCACCGATAACCCTTGTGTTCAATGCCATAACCAAGAAAGCAACAGAGACGAGAGCAAGGTTCAAGTTTAGTATGTTCATGAGGTAGAAGCAAAACAAAGCAAGCACAACCAAAGACTTTAAGAAGAGAGTAATCAAGTACCTTGCCATAGAGAGCCTCATATGGAGATTTATTGGAAATAGTAGGGGTGGGAACCTGATTAATAGTGTAAACAATGGTAAGAGCAACTTCTCCCCAAAAGGATTCTGGGAGGGATGCAGAGAAGAGTTAAGAGCGAACAGTGTCAAGAATGTGACGGTGCTTACGTTCGGCACGACCATTTTGTTGGGAGGTGGATGGACAAGATCGATGGGATAAGATGCCGGCCTCTCGAAGTTCTTAAGGAAAGGGGTAGAAGTATATTCCAGGGCATTATCGGATCAAAAGACTTTAATGGTGCGACCAAACTGAGTTGTAATCATCTGCTTAAAGTCACAAAAAACATTAAGTAACCTAGTGTGATCATGCAAAAGATAAATCCATGTATACCGAGAGTAATCATCGATAAAAATGACAAAGTAACGAGACCCGCCCTTAGTAAGGACAGGAGCAGGTCCCCAAATATCAGAATGAATTAGATCAAAAGGTGTAGAAGACAAAGAAGCACTTTCATTAAAAGGTAAAGCTTTCTGTTTGCCAAGTTGACATGGCATACAATCAAAATGTTCAAATTTAACATATCCTAAGCAACCACTAGAAGCTAAAGACTAAACATGAGACAACGAGGCATGACCGAGACAAGAATGCCAAGCACTGGAAGACACTGTAGCGGAAAGAGACGGAGGGGAAAACGAAAGAGGCAAATGCAGAGATGTGAGCTTGAAAAGGCGACCAACTCTACACCCTGTCCCGACAAGCTGGCCCGTCTTCGGATCCTGCACATCACAACCTTCGTGAGAAAATGTTAAGATCAAACCACATTCAACAAGTTGACCAACAGAAAGAAGGTTGAGAGACAAATTAGGCACAACATATGTGTCAGGTACAAAGAAAGTAGGAGTAGAAATATGACCAATATGACTAACAGACATATGTGAACCATCAGCAGTATAAATTAAGGGAACAAGATTGAAAGACTGCTTATGTGTCACTAAAGAGGAATCAGAGGTCATATGATTGCAACAGGTAGAATCAATAAACCAAGGTGTAGAGGCACCTGTGGAGACTGATAAGGCAGTAGAAGTGCGGGATAGAACCTGGGTGATAATTGCCTTAAGGTCAGCTGTAGAAAAAGACAACAGAGGAGGTGCTGAAGATGGAGCAAAAACTGAGGAGCTCGTGGAGACAGCAGCAACATACTTGGAATAGGAAGAGGCCTTAGCCTTAAGAGCATCCCGAGCATCCTTGGCCTTCTTCTTAGGACAATCAGAAATACAGTGACCGTCTTCCTTACAATAGTGGCACTGGCCATTGAAACGACGTGGTTTAGAAGATGCAACAGCTGCAGCAGGAGTAGCCGGAGAAGAGGAACAAGACGGAGTAGTAGCTAAGACCATATCGGTAGAATGAACATGACGAGTTTGTTGGCGTGTCTCCTCGGAAATGAGCTCCACAAGAACAACCTCAAGTATAGGAAGAGGTGAGCGATGTAACAAAGAAGCTCGAGTATTCTCAAATTCGTCCCGGATATGCATCGTAAAGTATATAAAATGACGACGATCTCGATAGGCAGCAAAAAGTTTAATCGACTGCTCATCAGAAAAAGCAGGGTCAGTTTGAGAAAGCTGATCCCAAATGCCACTAACCTAAGCATGAAATTCGGCAATAGATTGTTCAGGTTCCTGACGCAGTTGGGAAAGCCTAATTTCCAACTGAAACTCGAGAGCAACATCACTACCACAGTTGTACCGTTTGGCCAAAAAATCCCAAGCAAGTTTGGCATTACAAAATTTAGGAAAGAGATTCTGAATAGTAGGAACAGATGTATTAATAAACTAAAAAAGGATCTTACAGTGAGTACTTTTCCATTCATCAAGAGCCTCATCAAACTCCTCTGTTAATTGCGTGTCAGTTTTTGTGGGTTTTTGTTTTGTTCCAGTGACAAAACGCCATAATCTCCGATCAATAAAAAAAATTGACACATGCTGGGCCTATGTATTATAGTTGGAGCCATTCAGAATAATTTCTATAAGGCGAGCAGCATCAGTTAAAAATATTATAATAAATAATAATAATAATAATAATAATAATAATAATAATGCAAGGGCAATAGCAGAAATTATAGCCCAATAATAAAATTAAACAAGCCGCAGCGCCTTCAAGTAGTCGGGCTTCAAGTAGCTTGTAAGTGCTGGGGGCGCACAAGCCAAGAGCAGAACAGGAAAAAAAAAAAGGATAAAAATCCCAGCCACCGAGCAACCTCCCCTGCCTCCCTTCTTTCACTCTCATCTAAATATTCAGCCCTCTCTCCGTGTCCCTTTCTCTCTCTAATCTCTCCCCGACTTTGGTTGAATCGGATTGGAGGGTAGCGACTGGGTCACCGATTTGGGGTCAAACACGATTGAAGGGGAGCGTGGAATCAAACACTACTGGAGGCATAGAAACCCTAGATCAATCTCCTCTTCACTAGATTGTTCTCGGTCGATCGCAAATCTCAGATCCTGACCTCGCAATTGTCAAGGGGTTAAAGATGGTGTCCGATGCTAGCAAGAAGAAGGTGGAGCAGAAGAAGGCCACGGCAGCCGCCAAGAGAGGAGGGAAGTCTGCAGCTGCTGCGTCGTCAAAGGCAGCAGCGGTAAACGCACAGAACGGTAGCGGCGTCGATAAATTAGCTAACGAAATCGGGTCACCGCTCTAGAGAATCGCCAGAGACGATTAGCAATAACGAGTTTGAAGCAGAGCTCTAATGGCGATGGCGGACAACGAGCAAGAAACGACGGAGACGACAGCGAGCAGGAACAGGGACGACGTCGGACGAGGACGATAGCGAGCAGGAACGGTGGCCGAACAGGGGAAAGAGGTGTCAGCGAGCAGGAACAGGGCCGGACGGGGATGACAGTGAGCAGGAACGGCTACTGCGTCAGCAGGGAGTTCACGAACGACGGAGACAAGGGCGAAGCACGAAGGTGAACTCGCGTCATGGAAGACAGAGACAGGGAGAACAGAGACCAGTGAGGAAGATGGCCGTAGGCGCTGGACGCAGAGGGACGACCTGCAGTGGTGTGGCGAGAGGACAGGGACGTTGTCCGAAACTGCAGCCGATCGGAGGAGAGGCGAAGATGACGATGGCGTCCGGAACGGCAGCGAGCAGGAGGTTTAAGGAAAAAAATATTAGGGTTAACTTGGCTATTAATTGCAAAGTTTGTTCTTGCATTTGATAATTTAGTAAAGGGTTTGCGTTCTAATGAAGGTGATAAGTGTGATGAACCAAAAATATATATACGATTAAAGTATAATAATAATAATAATAATAATGCTCATTAAGTTGATATCAATATAAAAATGCTCTTCGGTAGTATCTTTGATTTTATGTTTGATGTCTAAGAAAGATCTTATCTTAACGAGTGTTCAAAGATCATTGCAATTCAGTCGTTTCCTAGAGGTCAGTTTAGTCAAAATAGAGTTTCATATGATAAAGAGTATAGACACTGTTTGTATACGTAAATAAGTACATATATATAAAATAGTATTTTGAAAGACATAATTTATTAAAATATAATAATAATAATAATAATAATAATAATATAGGTATCTTATGTGGGGTCTAAATGAGTTTCGAAGTCGTGTGAGGTTCATATGAGTTTCGAAATCGTATGGGGGCCATATGAGTCTTGAAATCGTGTGAGGTCCACATGAGTTCGGAAGTTATGTAAGACTTATAAAATCGTGTGAGGACTAATGGAGTTACATAGGACCCACTTGAGTCTCGAAATTATGTGGGACTCACAAAAAACATGTGGGGCCCACATGAATTTTTGAAATTCGAACTTAACTCTTTTTAAAAAAAAAAAAAGTACTAAAACATATCTTAAAAAATATAACAATAATAATAATAATAATAATAATAATAATAATAATGTTTAAAAAAAATAAAAAATTAATTAATTAAGCAATTAATTAAAAATTAATTAAATGGGAGTGGTGACAAGCACTCCCACATGACCTCCATCCCTATCCTATGCCTAACCCATGCCTAACCCTTCCCATGCCCATTTTTTAATTTAAAAAAAATTATAATTTTATCACTCTTCCCACACTTTTACAAATTCCATTTTCTACCCCAAAATTTTCCTATAAATAAGAATATCCTCAACCTTCATTTTTCACAAAAAAAATTTCAAAGGAATAGAAGGATTAGTGAGTGAAAGAATTAGTGGTGGAGTGAGAATTTTTGTTATAATTAAATTCTCACTCACTTACTCTTTTGGATCTCATTTTTTAAAGATATTCGTTGTGATTGTAACACAAGGTTAAGTAAAAAATAAGTAAATTTGATTATGTTAGACTTTTATTAAAATTTATACTCAAATTTATTTGTAAGTAAATTTGATTATGTTAGATTTTTTATTTAAAATTCATACCTAAATTTATTTGTAAGAAAATTTCGATTATGTTAGTTAGTTTCATAAAATTTCTTGAGTTTATTTTTATGCATATTCAATTATAATAATTTTATCTTTAATATACTGGCATTCATTTTTGAGTTAAGAAATATTTTAAACCTCTCGGGTATTTTACATCATTAACTATCTAAGAAAATATTTTTAACATGAAAATTGTGTGACATGAGTTTATTTATACGTTGCATATTTCACGAAAATATGAATAAAGATTACATGAGTTGATTTTTTTTTATGTTGCGTATTTCACGAAAATATGAGTAAAAATGAGATTTTCATTATATTATTTTAATTATACAAATTATATAATAAAAATATTTTTAAAACCCCTTATGGCTCGGACGATACAGAAAATTACGCAATTTAAAGTTTAAACGGATCAGAGTGCACTCACGCTATTTGCAGAGTGGTTTTATATGGTAGTAAATTTCTCTTGAGTGCACACCTAGGTCAGACTAGGGTTTAATAAGAAAAATCTCACTTAATGATGATGCACGTTGATTTAGTTTGACCGACCAGTTAGTTAAGTCTAATCTTTGGACCGCACAACCCAATCATGGGGGTAAACATGACTTACGATTAATAGATTCGAGGGTGGTTTTTACAGTACGTGTATATACATATTTAATTACGTATACATAACTATTGATGAATTGAAGGAAAAATATATGTTTATGTGAATAGGGACATTTTTGTGCCTAATTAATGATTTAATATAGATCAATATATATATATATATATATATATATATATATATATATGATTGAATATTATAGTTATAGTTTTAAAAGTTAAAAAGTTCAGTTTGACAGTTATAATATATGATTATAAAATTTTACTGTTATAGTTGATGACAAAAAATTTTATGCAGAAATTTTTAAATTTACATTTATTTTTAAAATATTTTTGAAGTTATAGTATTAAATATTATTTTACAAAATTATGAAAGCTCATTTTGATCACACACTAATAACAATTTTATTTACTTACAGAGCGTCATCTCACCCTAATTATTATTTTACATTTTAGATCATTTTGAGGAACGTACCAAAAATCTAGAGTAGTAAGTGCATGCGCGGGAGTAGAAAGAATAGAGTAAAATAAAAATTTAGTATAATACAATTTAGAATACGTTCGTGTATTTTAAAATTTTAGAATTTTGCATTTTAATAATTGAGACATATATTTGTAATAAAACTAATTAGTGTTCTAGTAATAAAAATAATTTAGATTTATTTGCGTTTGTCGAAAAATTTATATGTAGGAATTCACTCGGATTCGGTCCTTACAATAAGGACTTCTATTGCACCCAAAGTGTGTCTTCACATGTAATAAAAAATAGTGGTATCTTAAATCATGCTTCAATTCAAAGGTGTAAAGAATATTTGAAAAAGAATATCATGATAGGATTAATGGGGCAACCACTTTCAAAGTGGTTCCTTGTTATGCCAAACATTACACTTGAAGTGATGATAGAAGAAGGGAGTTTGTGAGTTCGAATTGTCCATTTTGATGTTGAAGCTTTGGAGATATGATTGTAGCTGTAAAAAAAATTGAGTCCATGGGCATTCTTTGCTCACATGCTTTAAAACTATTTTGTGTTAAGAATATAACAAAATTTCCTAAAAAAAACATTCTCAAGTGTTGGACAAGATGCAAGGAAGAGAATGCACAATTACATCAAATGCAAGTCCTCACAACAAGGCAACATTGAAGGTGACATAGAGGCTGAAGTTTTCTTTCATAATCATATGATGCAATTTGCATATAACCTAGTTATGGAATGTCAAGGTCATGAAGAAATTAGAAAAAAAAAAATGTGAGGATGGTTTTTGTGGGATGGATATTGCAATTGATGGATGGTTAGCGAAGTCTAGTAAGCAATACACAATGGGTGAGCATGAAGTTGATGATTATGGTCGTGAGGAGCATGAAGTAGATGAGGTTCAAGTACAAGATCCTCCTTGCATGCGATCTAAAGGAGTTTCCAATGTTAGGCTTAAAAGACACTTTGGGAAGTGCAAGGTAAAAATGTCTAAGAGAGAAAGAAATTTAAGTATGTCATTTCAACTATTCTTTATTAAGAATAAATTATTATTTGCCTCTATCGAATATTTGTTTCTCTTGTTGAAAAGATATAAAAAAACACCCAAAAAATAAAGCTCCCTTAGAAACACGAGTTGTTGTTGATCCAAACTCCCCACTTTTCTCATTTCTTCTCCCTGATAACCCTAACTTCTATCAAGTAAGTTTGCTATTAGTTACTTTATTTTAATAAATTTATTTTGTTAGTTTATCATAAGAAAATTGTCTAATATCTAATATGAAGTTGTATAATGAATATATCTTTAGCATATTAACTTCAATGGAGCCAATGTTACTTTTACGTCAATGTTACAAGCAGTTCAACCAACAAGTCAATCAACTCAGGTAAAATTATATTAAATTAGTTCTAATTTATAAATATTTTTGTTCTACAATTAAAATTATAATTTATATATATATATATATTTAAATATATATGTTGCAGGATTCATCTATTTCAAATGTTTGTCCTTCTTGGAGTTTTATGTCAATGGATCACTTACAAGTGAAGAAAAATAGATGTATTTGGAGGATGAATTTTTGGGTGGTAGAGAGAAAGTATAAGTTTTTAGGATTAGTTTACTTCTTTGAGATTTTGACTTTTTTCTTTGAGTGTTTTTGGAAGTACATTTCCAAATGATTTGTGAAAGATAGAAAGGCTGCTTTTAATTTTTTGGAGAAAGCTTTAGTGTCCCTTTTGTACCTTTTCTTTCTTTCAAGATACAATTCTCGAAATGATTATTTTTAAATTTAGGAATATATTGTCACATGTTATACAAATCCAATATTCTAATATATACAAAGGAAGGAAAAAATTATTAGATTATTGGCTAATAATTTCTTTGATGCAATCTAGTCATTTGCTTCAAAGAAATTCTCTCCTATCTTGCCCCTAAAGCATCAAAACCGTGATGCTGCATTATGCAAAGATTCATTCTATAGTTTTGATATGAAGCAATCATTTTGGCATGAAATAGAAAAGAGATTGAAAGTCAAAAGAAAACGCATGAAAGTCATCTAAGATACCACATTGCCAGAAGTCCAAAATATGGCAAATTTAGCGTGGAAGAGAGGAAGAAGTAACTAGTAAGCCCAAGCACCAAACTTTCAATATTTCACTAGTAAAAAATTACTCAAAAATCTATCCTCTATGATTTGATCAAGTTATATAAGAAATAAAAAAAAATTAAAAACAAAAATCAACCAACACCCCTCCTTCCGCAAGGCCACCATCATTTCATTATTAAAATGATCAGCCTTTGATATCACCATCCCATAGCTCCTCGAGGCTTCTAAATGGGTCGAGAGTTTCATGGACAAATGAAGTCCTTCTAGGTAGCCTTGCCTACGCAATCAAAAAATCATGGTGTTATCTTTATAGCATTATGCTTATGTGTGTGAGAGAGAGTTTTGAATTGAAACTTATATTGTAAGGTTTAGTGTTTCAAACAAAAAATTCACCATCATAAATAGTTTTAAAAGGAGGCAGCATCTCAACTAGTTTTAAGGTGGTGGAGATATTAATGTATATGTTTGTGAAGACCAAAGCTATCAAATCAATTTAAAAATTCAAAACGGAGAAGCAATGCAACCATGGAGAAGAGGAATTCAAAAATTGGAGAAGTAGAAATTACAAGATTTACATTTTGAAGAAGGAGACGACCATCATTATTCGGTGCTGCTACTGCTGAGGTAGCTGCCGCTTCTAGTACCACCGCCATTGGAGCTGGAGGTGGGGTTGCCGCCGCTGCTGTGATAGGGAGGGATGGAAACGGTAGCCAGAAGTGGATTTTCAAAAACTTAAGACATGTAAAAAATTTGTTTGTGTGATACTCAAGGTTTAATTGATTCAGTCCATAACTTATGTGATAGATCGGATCTACCTAATAAATTCTTCTTAAAAAAGACACCTAAACTACTCTTTTTTTTTAGCCATGTGATCCTTCACAAAAGTATCCACAATCACAATGTCCCATGATTAACCATTGTGTTAGGGTGTGACAATGTAATGGGGAAAAGGGGGAGTGAGCTACTGCTATAATTGTATTCTTCAGGGATTTAGAATGAATATATGAATATCTGTGTTATCGCTTGTATGGTGATTCTCTTGTAGATGAATAATACAAGTAGTTCTTTTCATTGTGGTGTTCTGTTGCCTTGAATTATGATGTCTCTGATTGTTATAGTCTTACTTGATGTATAAGAATATATTACTCATGTGAAATCCTATTGTTCCTTGTTTTCCTTGAGTATTGAGACTCACCTGGTGCTCGTGCTTGCAGGCTTGAACGTGTGAGAGTTGGCTAACTTGTCGAGGGAGAGCTCTCAATGAGTGCCACATGGCCCTTACTTGAGTCCCATTTTGGGGGTCCGTGACAGTTGGTATCAGAGCACAGTGTGTGCGAGCACCATGCGTGGGATTATGAGAAATAAGTCAGGAAGAGTGAAGTGCATTGAGGCGCTTGAGACAAAACTTGCAATCCTGGAGACAACGTGCGGTGACCTCCAAGGGTTGGTGGCAACGTTGATAAAAGAGAAAGGCGTGTCAACAGAGCTTGAGGCCGCCGAAGAAAACCCTAGAGAAAATCTCTATGGGGTATCAAAAGTCGTAGAGAGACTTGAGGAACTTGAAAAATTCATTCCAAGTGTGAAATCCCTGGAGAAACGGCCAAGAGAGCTTGAGGCCTTCCAGAAGAGTATCAAGCAGTTGGAAGCCTTTGAGAGCAGGCTACAACATATTGAGGGCATATTGTCATCTCTTTCGTCCCAACGGGGAGAGCCAATAGAGCTTGAGGCCTCCTTACGGGAGCTAACTGATAATCTTGATTTTCTTGCAGAAGATGTTAAAGTGTCCATTACTGCTTTGAAGGAAGATTTGAAGGAAATGGGCAATGTCCAAAGTACGGTGGTCCAAGTCCAGAGGGATTTACAAGAGATCACTGCGAAAGTGAATGCAGTGGCACAATTAGCCCGATGGCCAGTTGCATATCCCAATGAGAGTTCTCGATGGAAGGTACTGGAACCTAAAAGTTTTGGGGGTACACGAGATGCAAAGGAGCTCTACAATTTCTTCTTTGATATGGAACACTACTTCACATGCTCCCGAGTGGATTTAGAAGTGGAGCAGGTCAATATGGCAACGGTATACCTAGTTGGGGATGCAAAATTGTGGTGGAGAACTAAATGGAATGATATTCAGCACAATAGATGTGTCATTAATACATAGGAGGGGTTGAAACAGGCGTTGAAGGCCCAATTCTATCCAGAAAATGTGGAGTATATAGCAAAGTGCAAAGTAATGGAATTGCAACAGATGGGCTCATTAAGGAGTTATGTAAGGGAATACCAAGCCTTGATGTTGGACATTGTAAACATGACTGAATCGGATAAATTGATTCATTTTCTTCAGGGTTTGAAGACATGGCCAAGAAATGAAATACGTCGGCAAGGTGCTGGTGATCTTTCTTCTGCCCTCGCTGCTGTTGAACGGTTGGATGATTTTTCAGATAATTCTGGGAAGCGAAATTTCCCTACATCCACCAATAATGATTCCCGTCCCAACAAAGTGTATAAGCCCACAAATGGGGGAAGGGATAGGGAGACAAATAGTCCTTGGAAAGATAAAAGAGCGCCCATGAATAGGGAGTGGAGAGGCGGACGAACGGGGGGTGGAGAGTGTCGACCGATCTCTTGTTTTCTTTGCATGGCACCACATCGAGTGGCGGAGTGCCCCAATCGTAAGGCTTTGAATGCTATAAAGGCCCTTCGAGGGGAAACCGAAACCTCGACAGCAATTCCAGAAGAACAACCGAATATGGTGGGAGCCTTGAGATTTTTGGGGGCATTAGAGCGTCAAGTAAGTAACAACAAGTCTCAGGAGAAGGGACTAATGTATGTGGATCTACTTTTGAATGGAAAGAAAATTAGGGCCATGATTGATACAGGGGCCACCCATAATTTCATTACTGATTCTGAAGCTCAACGGTTAGAATTGCAAGTAGATAAAGATGTGGGCAAGATAAAAGCAGTGAATTCTCCAGCATTAACCACGGTGGGGGTGGTACCTAAAGTGGCATGCCAAATGGGATCATGGTCTGGAACAGTTGATTTCACTGTGGCACCCCTTTACGACTTTGATGTGGTATTGGGGATGGATTTTCTTAAAGTGACACGCTCAATGCCGATCCCAGCTGCGGATTGTCTTGTGATAATGGGAAGTGCACCTTGTGCGGTCCCCGCAGCCTACAACAATTTCGATGAGAGGAAGTTGCTTTCAGCCCTCCAATTCAAAAAGGGAGTAAAAAGGGGAGAATCTTCTTTCGTGGTTTTACCAATAGTCTCAAAAGATGCAGAAGTAGGGAAATATCCACTTGAGATTAAGGAAGTTTTAGAAGAGTTCAAGGAGGTGATCCCGGAACAGCTACCAAGGGTTTTACCACCTCGACGACAGATTGACCACGAAATTGAACTTTTTCCAGGAGTAAAGCCGCCAGCACGTGCCCCTTATCGAATGGCGCCGCCTGAGTTAGCTAAACTTAGAAGGCAACTGAATGATATTATTGCAGCAGGGTTCATCCGGCCTTCAAAAGCACCTTTTGGGGCCCCAGTGTTATTTTAGAAGAAACAAGATGGTAGTTTGCGCTTGTGTATAGATTATCGGGCTCTTAATAAGGTGACCGTGCGCAACAAGTATCCTATTCCACTGATTGCTGATATTTTTGACCAGTTAAGTACAGTTAGATATTTCACGAAACTGGACTTGAGGTCGGGATATCATCAAGTGCGCATTGTTGAGGGAGATGAACCGAAGACCACTTGTGTCACACGGTATGGAGCATTTGAATTCCTTGTCATGCCTTTTGGGCTAACAAATGCACCCGCTACCTTTTGTTCTCTAATGAATCAGGTTTTTCGGGACTACCTTGATCAGTTTGTTGTTGTTTACCTTGATGACATACTGGTTTTCAGCGCATCCTTAGAAGAACATGAAGATCATCTTTGAAAGGTTTTTCAAAAACTCAAAGAAAATTAGTTATATGTAAAAGGGGAGAAGTGTGCTTTCGCTCAAAAGTGTATTAAATTCTTGGGGCATATCATTGAGGAGGGCCAGATTTTGATGGATTCAGCTAAAGTAAAAACTATCAAGGAGTGGCGAGCACCTACATTCGTTAGAGAACTACGATCTTTCTTGGGTCTAGCCAACTACTATCGAAAGTTTATAGAGGGGTACTCTAGAAGAGTTGTATTGTTAACGAATTTACTGAGGAAGGGGGTACCATGGGGTTGGTCAGAAGAGTGCCAATCAGCATTTTTTGAATTAAAGGAAAAGATTGTAGGAGATCCTGTGCTAATCTTTCCTAATGTGACAAAACCGTTTGAAGTGCAAGTAGATGCCTCAGACTTTGCATTATGGGGAGTTCTCTTGCTAGAAGGGCATCCAGTTGCTTTTGAAAGTAGAAAATTGTTGGGTGCCGAACGGAACTATAGAGCTCAAGAAAAGGAGCTTCTCGCAGTGGTACACTGTCTTCGGGTGTGGAGGCACTATCTCTTGGGGTCCAAATTTGTGGTAAAAACCGATAATGTAGCAGTTACTCATTTTTTGTCACAACTTGGACTAACGTCAAAACAAGCTCGTTGGCAGGAGAAGCTAGCTGAATTTGATTTTTCTTTTGAATATAAAGTGGGGAAGACGAATGAAGTGGCCAACGCTTTAAGTAGAAAAACTGAGTTGGCAGCATTGAAAATCATCAGTCATCTATCAACTAGTAGGGTGGCGCTACCTTTGAAGAATCTTATCAAGGAACATTTAAGCACAGACCAGCAGGCGCAGTCACTAAGCAAACTAATAGACGAAGGGAAGACACGACAATTTTGGGTAGAAGATGGACTGATAATGACTAAAGGCAGGAGAGTCTATGTGCCTAAAGCTGGAAACTTGAGGAAAACTTTACTGAAAGAGTGTCATGATACGTTGTGGGCTGATCATCCGGGATGGCGAAGAACTCATGCTTTGATTACACAGGGGTACTATTGGCCGAATATGCAAGATGATGTGATGAGTTATACTAAAATGTGCTTGATCTGTCAACAAGACAAGGTAGAAAGAAAGAAGACCTCAGGTTTATTGGAGCCATTGCTAGTTCTTGCTAGGCCATGGGAGAGTGTCTCTTTGGATTTCATTTCCTCGTTGCCAAAAGTAGAGGAGTTTAACACAATTTTGGTGGTGATTGACCGGTTCTCAAAGTATGCAACTTTCGTACCAGTCTCGAAGCCTTGTTCAGTAGAGAAGACAGCTCAGTTATTCTTCAAGCATGTGGTGAAATATTGGGGTGTTCCAGAAAGTTTAATTAGTGATAGGGATGTTAGATTCACGGGGGGATTTTGGGGTGAACTCTTTCGCTTGATGGATTCAAACCTTAATCTTTCCACAAGCTATCACCCACAGACAGATGGTCAAACTGAGCGTTTTAATGGGATGCTGGAAGAATATTTGCGACATTTTGTTCACTCCAATCAGAAGAATTGGGTTACTTTACTGGACACGACACAATTCTGTTTTAACTCTATGAAATCTTCTGCAACTAATAAAAGCCCTTTTGAGATTGTGACAGGTCAACAACCGACTCTTCCACACACTCTGGATGGTCCATACAAAGGAAATTGCCCAAAAGCCTACCAATTCACGAAAAATTGGTTGCAAAACATCGAAGTCACCTGAGCTCAGTTAGAAAAAGCATCAAAGCGCATGAAGAAATGGGCTGACAAAGGGAGACGACCACAACAATTTGAAGCTGGAGATCTGGTTCTTGTAAAAGTGTCGCCGGAGACATTTCGCTTTCTTCGTGGCAAGGATAAAAGGCTGTTACGTCGTTACGAAGGTCCAATCAGAGTAATCGAAAAGGTGGGACATGCATCTTATCTGCTTGAGCAACCCGAGTGGATGAAAAGCCACAGACGTCCAGTCCATCCTGTGTTTCATGTAAGCAATTTAAAGCCATTCCACACAGATAAGCAGATCCGCACCGACAAAAATTAAGGAGATCAACAATTTCCAGAAGGCATCCTGTCACCAAAGAAGTCCAGGAGATCATTGCAGACAGAGTCGTCAATCTAGAAGGTCATCAACAACAACAATTTCTGGTTCCGTGGTTAGGATTGGGGGAAGAAGAGAATAGTTGGGAAACAGCAGACAACCTTCAGCATGCCATACAGAAGATTGAAGATTTCAGAAATTCGTAGTCAACGACATCTACATCGACATCAGAAGAGTGAGAAGGCCGTCTACAACACATCGACGAGGACGTCGATAAATTGAGTGGGGGAGGATGTTAGGGTGTGACAATGTAATGGGGAAAAGGGGGAGTGAGATACTGCTATAATTGTATTCTTCAGGGATTTAGAATGAATATATGAATATCTGTGTTATCGCTTGTATGGTGATTCTCTTGTAGATGAATAATACAAGTAGTTCTTTTCATTATGGTGTTCTGTTGCCTTGGATTATGATGTCTCTGATTGTTATAGTCTTATTTGATGTATAAGAATATATTACTCATGTGAAATCCTATTGTTCCTTGTTTTCCTTGAGTATTGAGACTCACCTGGTGCTCGTGCTTGCAGGCTTGAACGTGTGAGAGTTGGCTGACTTGTCGAGGGAGAGCTTTCAACGAGTGCCACACGGCCCTTACTTGAGTCCCATTTTGGGGGTCCGTGATAGTTTGCATCACGATTTCGATTTAGTTATCTATTGTTAAGTTTTGTTATTCTAGACATTAGATTACTTTAGTGGTTTGTTACCGCTCTGTCAATAAATCCCTATATTATTAAGGGCTAGCTGTTTAATTGAAGTAGTCTTACCACATTATTAGGATCTGTTAAACGTGGGCTGTTATTTTTTTGGTTTTCAAGCTTTGCTTTGTAAGGTTATAATATAGCCAAGCTTGCTCTTCATTTCAGTGAACAAAGATTTCTCCCAAATTTTCCTTATCAGTTTCATAGGTTTTCTTAATTCTTAACATTTGGTATCAAAGGAGGTCACGTGGCTTGGTTAAAATTAGAAGCAACAGTCTTCTACGTGTGTGGTGATTGAAGTACGATTCTTTTGTGCAGCCAACAATTCCTAAATTTAATGGGCGTTATGATCATTGGGCGATGCTCATGGAAAATTTCTTGCGTTCTAAGGAGCACTAGGGCTTGGTGGAGAATGGGATTCCTGCAGCAACAAAAGATCTCACAGATGCTTAGAGGAAGAACATTGAAGATCAAAAGTTGAAAGATTTGAAAGCAAAGAACTATCTATTTCAAGCAATAGATCGTTTGATCCTGGAGACAATCCTCAACAAGGATACAACAAAAACATATGGGATTCTTTGAAGCAGAAGTATCAAGTTTGAACACGAGTAAAGCATGCTCACTTGCAAGCTCTCTGGAAGGAATTTGAAAATCTTCACATGGAGGTAAGAGAATCTGTGAATGAGTATTTTGCTCGGACTCTTACCATAGCCAACAAGATGAAAGTAAATGGTGAGGACAAAGGAGATGTTGCTGTTGTAACGACCTGAATTTTCATCCATTTTTTTTATATCAATATAATTCCCAATACCTTGAATGAGCATAGCTATCATTATCATGGCCCGAAGTGGGACTGTGGTATCCTGTACATTTCATATAACACCTAAATAGTAAAAGTACATACAAATCCATCATATACCAAAATACAATACCAGAGTACTATATACCTAGCTATACTCATACAGACATATACATAACACTTCCCAAAAGTCACAAAAATACTATGGGCTCCATAGACTAGCCCAAAACTCACCCAAAAAACTATGCTGACTCAACACCACCTCTACCTGTGAGCCGGCCCTGCTCGCCTTTCTGAATAACCTAAAATATTTAATAATGTTGGGGTGAGACACCTCTTAGTAAGGAGAAACATGTTATTACCAGTGTGCGGCATATGAGTTAATTTGCAATATATCCTTTAGTTAAAATTGTAAACAATATATCATATAAAACATATATATATATATATATATATTAACTCATGCTTATGTCATTTAGAATACGAAAATTTTTGAGTTATCTATTTAAAAGTACTTCTATTTATAATAAGTAACTCTGCTTTCTGTATGTACTATACATATACGTAACTCTGTAAACTACCCCCTAGATGGTAATATGTCATGACTTACCCCTCATAATTGGGTTGTGCGGCCTGTAGGTGGGGCCAAACACTAGTTGGCCCTCCAGTGCTAGCCTAACTGTATGCATATTTGGATTCCTATAGCACAAAAGGCCCGCTTCACTTGATTCAGACGCCAGGGAGCTCAGAATTCCACTTGAGGGCACAATCAATTGTACCATACTTTATCTAAGACATATGGTTGCACTGTATATACTGTATAGCAACAGTACCGTGCTCTGTAAATTGTTGTATTCCATCGGGGTTTGATATTGTATAATAATATTTCTATATAAGTCTAACTATTTTACCATGATTCTGTAGTTTTGTAATAACCATGATTCGGTATCAACTATATAGCCATAACGCTGTAATAACTGTATATCTGTATATTTTGTAACTGCTATTCTGTATTTTGTATGTCATGGCTCTATGCTCTGTATAATTTGTATTTCTGTACATCATAGTTCTATATTTTGTATATCATGGTTCTATAAAATTCTGTATAATCATGATTCTATAAAATTCTGTATAATCATGGTTCTATATATTTCTGTATAATCATGGTAATAAAAACACCTTATAATCAACTCTGTAAAACACTGTACAATCATGTTATGAAATATACTACGTAATCATAATTTTGTAATCCACTGTATAAGCCTGATTCTATAAAATACTGTATATCATATAAATTGTATTTCTGTATAATTCTGTATAGTCGTAGCTCTATATATAAAACTGTATAAGTTATGTTTCATAACTCTATAGGCTATGTAATCATGTTTCTGTAAAATTGTATAACATATATCTGTAGAAACTATATATAAGCATAATTTTGTACTATGTTTGAATAATGTAAAATATTTCAGTAATTCTCATGCCACACAACTAAATAAAATTCCATATAAATATATTCTGTAAAGTTGTATAATTTTCATGTTCTGATCAAATACCATCTTATATTGGTAAAATGTCTAATAAAGCTCGCATAACATGTATTCCCCTTACCTGACTATCTAACTCTAGATATTATTTAATAATCTAACACATGTGGTATTCATAATTTTCAACACCCTAAAATAACACTCATATAATTCCCAGTCACACAAGTAAATTTACCATAATAATTATCACATTTATATTTTTACCAACTCCACATATCCAAAATTTCTAAACTATAATTTACCTGAGCTCCTAGGAAGATACTCGCTGGGGTCCTCAACCCATACCTGCAAGGTCCCAAAAACACACTAATCCTAAAAATACAACACCCCAATGTTACTTCACAAAACACCAGTATAATCCCATGCAACACATAATCTGAGCTCAAACAAGCTTGATAATACTGAAAATACCTAAATAATCTACTTACCCTGATTTTAGGATGGTGCCCAAGTTGGCCTAACTAACAATCTACTCTAGCAGACTTGAAAAGAATCTTCCCGGAGTAACGTGGCAGCTTCCGATCGTCGAACCGGTGAAGAACGAAGCCAAAATCGTAGAGAGAAGAAAGAGGAGACGATTTTAGAGAGAGAGAGAGAGAGAGAGAGGGAGAGAGAGAGAGAGGAAGAGAGAGAGAGAGAGAGAGAGAGAGAGAGAGAGAGAAAATTTCTGCATGAAAATTTTTGCTAAAATCTGAGTTAAGCATATTTATAAAATGCAGATTCGTCGTTGAGACATGTCATCTCGTCGACAAGTCCATGAAGGGAGTTCATCAACGAACTTGTAATCCTTGTCGATGAACTTTAGGCTCTGCTAAACCCCTCTTGGTAAGTTCTTGTCAATGAGACACGAGTCCACGTCAACGAGCCCAAGAAGGCTTCGCGTCGACGAGCACTCTGCATTCGTGGACAAGACCTTGCTGAGTCCCTTTCTAAATTTTCCTTTTCTCTTTCTTTTCTTTTATTATTTAATTACTATAATTCTTCTAGTCTCTACAACTGTAGTTGAAAAGAATTTGAGATTCATGACTCCAAAGTTTGATTATGATGTGTGTTCCATTAAGGATTTTAAGAATATAGACACCTTAACCATTGATGAGTTGCAAAGCCGCCTACTTGTGCATGAACAACGCATGAGTTCTCATGTGGAAGAAGAACACGCTTTGAAGATTGCTTATGGAGATCAATCTGGAGAGTGGGGTCGAGGATGTGGAAGTTTTAGAGGAAGAGGAAGGGGACGAGGCAGATAAAGCTTCGACAAGGCCACAGTGGAGTGCTATTTATTTGAATTGGTGTATTCCCAAGAGGGGGTGAATTGGGTATTTAAAAATTTATCTCTTAGGTCAAATTAACTAGAAGCAGTAATGCACAACCTAGGGTCTGTCTAAGTATTTCCCAATCATTCACAATATTTAAATCATGCACACATTCATAAATAATTAAATATGAGCATATATGTATAGGGATTTAAAGTGCATGAATTTAAAAGCAAACACAAGATATGTTATCGGGGTCCAGCCAATACTGCCTACTTCCCCACCTCAATCTAACAAGCAATAGGATCCCACTAGATGCTCACTTCATGGGTTGAGCGACAGCGTTTACAACACCTTATCAAGATGGTGCACCTAGTTCTCTTAATCGGGTCTGAACCAGTCTGGGACTATTCACAAGGCTAGTCACCCTCTTTCGACCATACGTTGGGAATACAACAGATAATCAAATAAAATATTTTGTACAACAAAATATGCTTCTAATGGAAGCAGATGTGTACAACATTACAGCTCAAAATATACTCACGTATGATATGAAAATAAGCTTAATGTGAGAATGTGATTTTCATAAAAATAATCCTTGAATAAAAATATGTATAATGAGTGCTCAAACATTTTATGCCTAAATAAACTTTTCCTCCAAAAAATATTTTTCCAAATGAAGTGCTGGAGAGTCTAAGGTTATGGCTCAAAATATTTTTGCAAACACAAGCACGTGAGCCTTTAAATCTTGCAATGGATGTGCAAGATTCACAAGCCAAGAATGATTTACTCCCAAGAATATTTATCAAATAAAATATGTGGGAGAAACTATGGATTTACTCTCAAAAGATATTATTTGAAAAATGAATGCAAGATGAGAGTAAAACAAAATGCTCAAGATAAATAAAACATTCTCTTTAAAAATGATTTTCCAAATAAACAATTAAGAGAGGGTGAAAAAATGAGTTTAAAAATTTGAGAGGATTTTTCTTAATGATTTTTCTAATCTGCTACCTAATTAAGACAAATGAAGGAGTACTAATAGACTTTAAAAAAAATATAACCGTTGGGGACATGGCGGGTGTTTTGGAAAAAAGTTTAAGTGAGTTTAATTAAAAATAATCAGTTTAATCTCGATAAAAATTGACCAACTCGAGAGGTTCGGTCGTCCATTTTTAAGGTTCGATCGACCGGATTGCTCAGTTTGGTCAACCAGGGTGTTTTTGAACTGAGGTGTTGGCCAACCAGACTTGAGGCGATTTTGGAACCTCCAAGGTTCGTTCGACCGGACTAAGTTCGGTTGACTGAATTTGGATGTTCGGTCGACCAGACCATTTTTTTACTATGAGGTTCAATCAACTATAGCTTTGGGATCTCCCACATGCCAGTTTGGTCGACCAAGATGTTGATGTACACTTTAAGGATGGTTGACCAAATGATCAAACTTTTGACCCTAGGGAGGTTTGGTCGACCGAAGATCTTAGTATGTTTTGGTTCGGTTGACCGAGTAGTCAAATTGTTGACCCTGACAAGTTCAGTCGAACGAAACTTTTATATAGCTTCAGGTTCGATTGACCGAGGCCATTCAAATTGTGCGTTTAAGTCCAGATTTTCATTTGAAGTCACCCTTATTCACATGATTATTACTTCTAAGATATACGAGGGCTTTTTCCTGCAATATATTGGGACTTATGGTCAGTCTAAGGTCTTTGAGAGTTAACCCCAAAAATCTGGCGTTAGTCAACCGAAGGGTGCCCTTCGGTCATTTGGTTCCCTATGGTCAATCTACGGTCATGTTGAGCTTATCATACACATCATGCATGTCATGCATTATTACAGACCAAATATAAAACAAAATGCATTACAAATTAAAAACATAGGTCTTCTTCTTCATCTTTACTCTTTTGTCTTCCGTGGGAAACGCTAGTTGATGTGAGCTTTAAGGTTTTATGGCTTTCACCATCATTTCTCTTATGTGTATACTAACATATCAAGTCTGCTCAAACATTGGAAACACACATAAGAAACTTGCGTTTTATCATTATCAAATCTAAGTATCGAACTCAAAAAGTCAACCATCTCCCCATTTTTTTATGATGACAAACGCATCAAAGAAAAATGAGGTTTAGCCTAAATAGGCTCCCTCTATGAATATACATAACTTAAATTTAAATAATATAGCACATGCATATTGACGAAAGAAGACAATTCAAAAATTTGCATTGAGTTTTTGTAATAAGGCACAAATACAGACATGCATTCAGCTTAGATAAGTACCCTGTGTCTTTAAACAATTACCCCTTTTGGTCAAACGTTTTGCTTATAAAATTTTTCCCCCTTTTGGCATCAGCAAAAATGGCTAAGTATAAAAAAAAATTGTCATTTAAAACAAACTTAGCAAAAGAGAACTCCCCCTTTGAAAAACATTTCCCCCTTTTTATCATATAGTATTTTGGGCATAAAAACACTTTTAATGATATAGCATCAATGCACATAAGTAAGAAAATATGATATGTCGCATGTAAAATTGTTTCTTGCCAAATAAATAAAAAAATATGTAAATATATACTTCCCTTTAAAGTTTGCAAAAAGGCACTGAGGGTGTGTTTGCTAAAAAAGAAACTTTAATTTTTAAACTTAAGCAAGCAACATTCATCTAGCTAAGCATTTAAGCACATCCTTAATATAACCAAACAAAAGCAACCATATAAATCCCAAAAATATCATAAGGTTGAAAACGGGGATCATATGGCATGACAAAAGAACTTGTGGCTAAGAAATTTAATTTCATTTAAGATATTCAATAGAAACATCATAATTAAGCACATGAGCCACAATGAATCCAAAACAAATCTAAGCTAAACAAATCGATGTGCATAATAAGATAGAAATTTAATTTTAGATACTCCCCTTATCGATTCGAAACATAGCTTAGATGAATGAACTTCTTATATTAATTAGAGATTTATTTAATTATGCCTAGTAGTATAAGAAATTGTTTTTACACTTCTTAAATCAACTATGCTGAATATTTGTCAATTATAATTATCACCTGATCAGCACAGTTGTCCCTATAAACTATAGATGCAGTAGAGAATATATATATATATATATATATATATATATATATATATATATATATATATATATTAAGGCATACTATAGAGTTCATGACCCAAAAACATTCCATATCGAATCAATATAATGTTCAGAGATTCCAGAAGAGCCTCAACATCTTAATAAATGAAAGTGATGCATGAAGGTCATTTATACTCTTTCTATAGGGATGGAGTTGAGCCTTTCTGAACCTTTGATGATTATTTTAGGATGACGTTTAATATATTTTTATCTTTCACTCATCCTTTCAAAAATATTTTAACATTTATTCCATCATAATCATCTTTGTAAAAGGTTTTACTTTGGGAAAATTCTGGTCAAAATTTCGGCAGCATGCCGTCTGTAAATTGGATATTTTCCCATAAAACCTGTACCTGATAATTGGTTGTTCTCAAAAGATAGATCATACATGCAACAACCTAAATTCCACTACTAGCATGCAATTCACATCAACTACATCCGCCATGCAGGAGGGTTTTAATAACAAGCATGCAATCCAGTAGTATAATCAACTCAAGATATTTAATATAGCTCAATCGTAGTTCATGCTAAGAAAAGATATAAACTATCCATCAAAGAAATTTTAGTCATTTATTGAATCATGGATATTATGCTGCAATGCTATACACATATAGGCATAAAAGGCATAAACGATATAAGAATATGAGAGCATTCAAATTTATATAGACATGAAAGATAAATGCTCCCCCTCAATTATGTACTCTACTTATTTTATTTTATTTTTCAATTTTTTTTTTAAATTCTTAAGTTAAGTACCCTAAGATTTTTCAGTGATATAAACTTAGCGTTGTAAACATAGGTTTATTGGACCAAAAAGTCACTATCAATACTTTTCAGGATTATAAGCCTACTTTGCCTCTTTTTTTATGAATCTTAATTTGTGAGAGGCACAAGATAAGAATGGCTTTGGAGTTTTACTGTTCATGCATAAGTTTTTATGAATTTTGTTCCATCATCTAAGACAAATCCTAGACAATCATATCAGCCATTTGATACCAATCAAAAGCTCCAATTAATTTGACTTAAATTTTGAGAGCTAATGAAAGGAATTTTGGATTAATACTCTTTAAAGATAGATCATTATAAAGTTCAGAAGAGTGTCTATGAGACGCTGGACATTTACCAAAATATTTCGTGCTAGTAATCATGTCCAAGCTTGGGCAAAGAGCATATAGGAGAATATGAATATTGTGAACAATGCTCTTTGGAGAAGGGAAAGTATCCTTCTGAATATTGTGAACAATGCTCTTTGGAGAAGGGAAAGTATCCTTCAGATATGATTATGATGTGAAGCAAGGATACAACTAGTGAGTAGAAGGGATGTCTTATGATGAGCACTCAATATATATTAGTCATTTATGATCAATAGTGCTTCAAGCCTAGAGTGATGACTAACATTTGATCAGACTTTTATGTTCTGGAATGAGCTTAGGGTATATAACGATATATGGCAAGATTGATTTCCTAAGGCTCAGGCCTGTGTAATGGACAAGAGATATGCTTTGCTTAAAGTTTTACATTCAAGTATGAATTAAGCATTAGGAATTATTTACCAGGAACAAGTGCCTTGTCCATTTGGAAGTGGATTTAGATTCTTAGTATAACAAGATAGTGTATTGGGAATGCATATACTAAGGTTTTATATTTTAAGCCTAAACCACTTCCCAAGCTTTTTAATCATCACAACCCCTAGACATAGTCCTAAGATCTAAGGAAGAAAAATAATTAGTTAATTTTAATTTGAATCCATTTTTCCTTAGCACTTGAGAGGTTTGCCGTCAGAATTAGCCACTTCACTTTCTATCTAAGCCTCTGGAACTTCTACATAAACAAGAAGACCATACGTGCCTTTTCATTTTACTAAATAAGAAGGCTTTATATGCATGAGGAAATTTGCTTATTTATTCTATTCTCTCCATATGAGGCATGAAAATTTTTATGACTGTGGGATTTTAAATATGGACCCTTTTTGAAGAGTTTCTTTCTTTTAGCTCTTAAGGGTTTGTTATGATTATTCTTTTCATTTTTAACTTTAAGTGTAACTCTAGAATAATCATCTATTTCTTTCTCTAAGAAGATAATTTTCAGAACTTTCTCTATCTTTTTCTTCTCAAGGATAGCATGATAAGCTTTTAATTCTTTTAATTGTATAGTTATCCTCGTATTCTCGATTTTCAAAAATGATTTATGCTTAGATAACTTAACTAGAAATTTATTCATTTTCAATAAAGTCTTTTCTAGTTTTTTATATGACAGCATGCTCTCATTATTCAATTCAGCACATGATTCAGTAAAAGAATTAACACAATAATTTTCACATGAATCATTACATGCAACAACAATAGTATTTTCACATAGTTTGATAGATGATTCACCACATGATATTTTGCAACAATCAACATAAGAATCATCAACTGCATAACAAACTGTAACGGGAGGTGAATCATATACCTCCTCGTTGATTACTAGCTTATGATTCGCCACTACCTGATCATTTAAACTTGGTGCTTCTGGAGTGGCGATCTCCCTCTCCTGGGATTCTTTATATTTCTTTTCAAGTTTATCCCAGATTTCATGTGCACTCTTACATGCCACAATATCAACAAACATATTAGAATCTAATGCAAGATATAACATGTCCATGGCATATGAATTCACATGCACTAACTTTATATCATTTTCATCCAAGGGTGTACAAATTCCATTAACAATCACCCGTCAGGCCATCCAATCCATTGATTTTATAAATACACTCATTCTAATTTTTCAGGTGGTGTAATTGACACCACAAAACAATGAAGGACTAGCAGGTGATTGTCCCTCTCTAAATGGGGATACACCAATGTGACCCATCTCGATCTTTAGCAAAAACGTTTAAGTCAATGCCACGAGGCTCTGATACCAATTGTTGGAATTGGTGTATTCCGAAGAGGGGGGGGGGGGTAAATTGGGTATTTAAAAATTTATTTCTTAGGTCAAATTAACCAGCAATAGTAATGCACAACTTAGGGTCTATTCAAGTATTTCCCAACCATTCACAATATTTAAATCATGCACACATTCATAAATAGTTAAATATGAGCATACATGTGCAGGGAATTAAAGTGCAGGGATTTAAAAGTAAACACAAGATATGTTATCGGGGGTTCGGCCAATACTACCTATATCCCCGTCTCAAGCTAACAAGCAAGAGGATTGCACAAGATACTCACTTCACAGGTGGAGCGACACTGTTTACAACACCTTACAATGATGGTGCACCTAGTTCTCTTAACTGGGTCTGAACCAATCTGGGGCTATTCACAAGGCTAGTCTCCCTCTTCCGACCATACGTCAGGAATACAACAGATAATCAAATAAAATATTTTGTACAATAAAATATGCTTCTAATACAAGATGTGTACAACACTACAACTTAAAATACACTCACGTATGATATCAAAATAAGCTCAATGTGAGAATGTGATTTTCAAAAAAAAAAAAATCTTTGAATAAAAATGTGTATAATGAGTGCTCAAAGATTTTATACCCAAACAAAACTTTTTCTTCAAAAAAATATTTTTCCAAATGAAGTGCTGGAGGGTCTAGGGTTATGGCTCAAAATGTTTTTGCAAACACAAGCACGTGAACCTTTAAATCTTGTAATGGATGTGCAAGATTCACAAGCCAAGAATGATTTACTTCCAAGGATATTTATCAAATAAAATATGTGGGAGAAACTATGGATTTACTCTCAAAAGATATGATTTGAAAAATGAATATAAGATGAGAGTAAAACAAAATGTCCAAGATAAATAAAACACTCTCTTTGAAAATGATTTTCCAAATAAACAACTAAGAGAGGATGAAAAAATGAGTTTAAAAATTTGAGAGGATTTTTCTTAATGATTTTGCTAATCTGCTACTAATGAAGACAAATGAAGGGGTATTTATAGACTTGAGGAAAAATATAACCGTTAGGGACACGATAGGTATTTTGAAAAAAGATTAAGTTAGTTTAATTTAAAATAACTCAGTTTAATCTCGATAAAAATTGACCAATCTGAGATGTTCGATTGACCATTTTTAAGGTTCGGTCAACCAGATTGCTCAGTTCGGTCGACCAGGGTGTTTTTGAACTGAGGTGTTGATCGACCAGACTTGAGGCGATTTTGGAACCTCCGAGGTTCGATTGACTCCTAAGTTCGGTTGACCAAATTTGGATGTTTGTTCGACAAGGAAAATTTTCTACTAGGAGGTTCGGTCGACCAGAGTATTGGAATCTCCCACATGCCAGTTCAATAACCAGGGCGTTGATGTACACTTTAAGGAAGGTCGACCAAATGGTCAAACTTTTGACCTTGGGGAGGTTCGGTCGACTGAAGATCTTAGTATGTTTTGGTTTGATCGACCAAGTAGTTAAACTGTTGACCCTGGCAAGTTCAGTCGACCAAAGCTTTTATATAGCTTCGGGTTCGGTTGACCGAGGCCATTCAAATTTTACATTTAAGTCTGGATTTTCATTAGAAGTCACCCTTATTAACATAATTATTACTTCTAAGATATATGTTGACCTTATAGGTTACGCCCGATTTTGTTTATGACAAATACTAATTGTATCTAATGGGTGTTTGAGGTTTTGTGCAGGAACTAAAATTGTCAAGATTGAGATGGGCACAAAGCAAGTAAAGATTAAAGATCATTGTGTTGTAATATATGTAGTTCATTCATGTAAATGGTCTGTAATAGTAAATAGGTTTTTGGTTTATAATAATCTCACACGCTTCACATGCATGATATAATATGTAAGCTCAAACCAAATACAACCTAAAGTGACCTAAGAAAGACCTTAGGGTTTACCCTTTAGTCGGGCCAAGGCAGTTCATTCTGCCCTGGTCGATCGAAACCAGTTTGGGTCAATAGTTGACTAAGGTCTCGGTCGACCGAACCAGTGTAGTTCAAATCCCCCGATCAATCGAAACCTCTTGAGGTCAACAAATTGACCATCTGGTCGTCTGAGCCAAAAGTTAATACCAACTACCTGGTCAACCGAGGGTCCTCGGGAGAAGTCCCAATGGTCTAGTCGACCGAACCATTCAGTTCAAAATGGCCTAGTCGACCGAACCTCGGAGAAATGGAAAATCACCCTTTGGGCAGACACTTTCAGAAATGGTTGACCGAAATGGTTATGGTCGACCGGACCTCTCAGGTTGCCCTGATTTTTACTGCGGTTAAACATTTTTAAACATGGTTAGTTAGGGTTAAAATGATCTTAAACAATATTAATAATACCCTACATATCCTAACGATTATAATTCTTCCAATGTCTATATATAGCCCATCATTTGCTAAGATAAGCATGAGATTAGAAGATTTGATTAGGGATAATTCTTTGAAAATCCAAAAATCTATAATACTCATCTTTGAGCCTCCTACACTCATACTTACCTTCTCATACTGATTAAACCCTTTGTAAGTTGATTGAGTGTTAGTCTAAATAGGTTTGCTCTCCCACTCTTAATTGATTGATTCGATTTTTTACGAGAGCTAAACCTAAGTGTTCTTAGGGGGCTTTTGCTAATAAGCCTATCCTGAGAAGACTTGCTTAAGCTTCTGAGTATTGCATTTGTGTTGCAATATCTTAGGAAGCTTGTATTTGTCTTTGGGTTGCAAAATCATTTTCGAAACATACTCAAATATCTTGTGTGATTTATATTGATATATTTGTGAAAATATATTTGTGTTTGTGATATTGATCTTTACTACAATATTCATTAACTTACATATCCTTTGCTGAATACAAAGATTGAATATCCTTTTGCAAACCAAATATATACTTTACTAGAGCATCATACGATTGAGAAAATTTGTTGATTGAAATATACACATATATTGTTTGGCTAGTATCTTTGTGTGAGCTATTAGATTGAGCACATATTGTGATACAAAGATAATACTAGTTGACACTCTCACGTACTCACTACACTGATAGTAAATATATATATATATATATATATATATATATATATATCGAAGAGTTGAAATACTGGACCACACTAAGTTACATATTAAATCATATCGTGGTGTATGTAATTGCGCATAGTTGGGTACACATCTGCTTTACTTGAAAGCATAATCACTGTACCGTTTCATTGATTGCAAATACTGTTGTATTTCCAAGCACGGGCCTGAAGAGGGAGACTAGCCCTGGAATAGTCCCGGATTGGCTTAGACCCGGTTAGGAAAGTTAGGTGCGTCATCCTATTAAGGCGTGTAGGTTGAGGTCAGCCCGCTAATTGACCTGGTTAAGGTTGAGGTCAGCCCTGTACTGATTGACCTGGTTGTAATCGGTGCCGCTCCACCCTTAAGTGAGCTATTAGTGGAATCCTCGGGCTTGCGAGTTAGAGGCGGGGACGTAGGCACAATTGGCCGAACCTCGATAACATATTGTGTGTTTGTTCATTTTTCCGCACTTTATATTTACCGCACATGTATATTATGTGAATGATGCGTTTGATTTAAATCTCTGTATATTATATTTATCGGCGTACTTGGAATTACATAGAAAGACCCTAGGTTGTAATATTCTGCTAACATCTAGTTCAACTTAGGAGAAAAGTTTAAAATTCCAATTCACCCCCCCTCTTGGGAATACACCAATTCTAACAATATATGAGGGTTTTTTTTCATGCAATATATTGGGACCTATGGCCAGTCTAAGGTCTTTGAGATTTAACCCTAAAAATTCGGCATCAGTCTATCGAAGGGTGCCTTACGGTCATTTGGCTTCCTATGGTCAATCTACGGTCATTTTGAGCTTATTATACACATCATGCATCTTATGCATTATTAAAAATCAAATATAAAAAAATGTATTATAAATTAAAAACATAGGTCTTCTTCTTAATCTTTGCTCTTCTGTTTTTCATGGAAAACGCCAATTGATGTGAGCTTTAAGGTCTTTTGGATTTCACCATCCTTTCCCTCATGTGTGTGCAAACATATTAAGTCTGCTCAAACACTAGAAACACACATAAGAAACTTGCGGTTTGTCATTATCAAAACTAGGGATCAGACTCAAAAAGTCAACACTATTACTATCATAAGCTTGGGCATTTTCAATGGGAATGTCCAAGCAAGGAGAAGGAAGCCAACTATGCTCAGACTCAAGAAGAGATGTTACTGATGGCTTGTGATGATATGATTAAGGCCAAAGGAGAAGATATGTGGTTCCTTGACTCAGTATGTAGCAATCATATGTGTGGAAAGAAGGAATACTTCTTGGATTTTGATGGAAGTTTCAAAATTTCTGTGAAGCTAGGCAATAACTCAAGTATGGTTGTAATGGGAAAGGGCAATGTATAGCTACACGTTAATGGAAGAGCACATATTATCACAGGAGTATTTTATATGCCAGAGCTGAAGAACAATTTACTAAGTATTGGGCAATTACAAGAAAAGGGGCTTGACATTCCGTTTCAAGGTAAAAAGTGTAAAGTTTTTCATCTTGAGAAAGGCTTAATAATGGAGACAAAGATGGCTTCGAATCGAATGTTTATACTGCAAGTTATATCTCAGCCTATAGCATCTACTTGTTTCAACACAATCACAGAAGATGTGGTGTAACTTTGGCATTATATATATGGACACTTGAGCTTTAAGTGCTTAAAGATTCTTCAGCAAAAGAAGATGGTGAATGGTTTACCATAGTTTAAGTCTCCCTCAAGGCTATGTGAGGCTTGTTTAGTAGGGAAGCAACAAAGGTTCTCATTTCCAAGGAAAAGCACCTGGAGAGCTTCACAAATTCTTCAATTAGTGCGTGCTGATATTTGTGGACCAATCAAGCCCATCTCAAATGGCAAGAAGAGGTATTTAATTACTTTCACTGATGACTTTAGTAGAAAAACATGGGTTTATTTTTTGATGGAAAAATCAGAAGCTTCAACTATTTTTAAGAGTTTTAAGATACATGTGGAGAAGGAGACAAACTCGTTCATTAGAGTGTTACGTATTGATCGAAGAGGAGAGTTTACATCACAAGAGTACATAAATTTTTGTGATGTAAATGACATACAAAGATAGTTGATAGCTGCCTACACATCACAACAAAATGGGAGTTGCAGAATGGAAGAATAGAACTATTATGAATATGGTTCGTAGTATGATTTCCAAAAAGCAATTTCCAAAAACTTTCTGGCCTAAAGCAGTCAATTGGACAGTGCATGTCTTAAATTGAAGTCCAATAGTGGTAGTGAAAAATAAGACTCTAGAAGAAGCTTGGAGCAGAGTTAAGCCTTCAGTTGAGCATTTTAGAGTTTTTGGATGTATCTCCCATGTTCATGTGCTTGACAGTAAAAGAACTAAGCTGGATGATAAAAGCTTGAGTTGTGTTCTGTTGGGAGTTAGTGAGGAGTCCAAGGCTTATAGGCTTTATGATCCAGTTTCACAAAAAATCATAATAGCTAGGGATGTTGTATTCGAAGAAGACAAGATTTGGGACTGGGATAAGAAATAAGAAGAATCCATTATGTGTGACTTAGAATGGGGTGGATCTTGAGGAGGAACCAACTATGTTTGATGATAATGAAGAGGGGATTGAATATGAATCTGACCCTTAAGCTAATGATCCTGAAGCTAATGTAGACGTAGCCGAAGAGAATTTTTCCTCAGATTCCTTGATCGAAGAAAGCTCTCCTAGCTTGAATGAAGGGAGGAATTAGAGCACCACCAATTTGGATGGGAGACTATGAAACAGGAGAAGGCATTTCTGAAGAAGATAATGAAGCTTATTTGGCCATGTTTGCAACTACTGATCCTATTCATCTTGAAGATGCTGTGAAGAGTAAGAAATGGAGGAGAGCCATGGATTTAGAAATAGAAGCAATAAACAACAACGATACGTGGGAATTGACAGAGTTACCTAAGGGGGCAAAGAAGGTTGGAGTGAAATGGATTTATAAGACCAAGTTTAATGAAAATGGAGATGTGGACAAATTCAAGGCTAGGCTTGTAGCAAACGGGTATACTCAGCAACATGGGGTAGACTATACTAAAGTATTTGCATCTGTGGCACACATGGAGACAATTCTATTAGTGGTAGCACTTGCAGCTCAAAGAGGATGGACTATCTACCAATTAGACGTGAAATCTGCATTTTTACATGGTATGTTGAATGAAGTGGGTTTTTGTGGAGCAGCCTTGTGGTTATGTGGAAAAGCGAAATGAACAGAAGGTTTACAAGTTAAAGAAGGCACTTTATGGGCTTAAGAAAGCACCACATGCTTGGTACATCTGTATAGAGGCCTATTTCATGAAAGAAGGCTTTGAGAAGTGTGACTGCGAGCATACTTTGTTCATCAAGACAAGTAAAGAAGGAAAAATATTAATTGTAAGTCTCTACGTTGATGATCTCATTTTTATTGGAAATGATGAATTAATGTTTGCAGATTTTAAAAATTCCATGAAGCATGAGTTTGACATGATAGATCTTGTTAAGATGAGGTATTTCCTTGGTCTTGAAGTCTTGTAAAGATCTAATGGTGTTTTTATCAGTCAAAAGAAGTATGCTTTGGAGGTTCTGTAACGGTTTGGAATGGACAAAAATAATTCTATTCATAATCCTATTATTACTGGCTCTAAGCTCGTGAAGGATGAAGGTGGAGTTAAGGTGGACAAGACTTACTATAAACAAATTGTGGATAGTCTCATGTATCTGACAGCTACTCAACTTGACATAATGTTTGTCGCGAGTCTTATCAGTAGATATATGGAGAATCCTATTGAGCTTCATTTATAGGCAGTAAAAAGGGTGTTGAGATATTTGAAAGGAATAACTAGGTTTGGAATTTTCTTTAAGAAGGGAGGAGATGATGAACTTGTGGTGTACGCTGATAGTGATTATGCTGGAGATTTGGAAGACATAAAGAATACTTCAGGCTATGTGTTTTTGTTGAGTTCAGGAGCAGTATCCTGGTCATCAAGAAAACAACCAGTAGTAAGTCTATCTACCACAGAGGTAGAGTTTATTGCTGCAGCTTTGTGTGCATGCCAAGCAGTATGGTTGAAAAGGATGTTGGGAAAGCTGGGTTAGAATCAAGGCAAGTAAACTATTATTCATTGTGATAGTAGTTTTGCAATCAAACTCTCAAAGAACCCAATAATGCATGGTTGTAGTAAGCACATAGATGTATGTTTCCATTTTATTTGAGAGGTCACAAAGGCTGGTACAGTGGAGCTGGTGCATTGTGGGACATGGGAACAGTTGGCTAATGCGATGACTAAACCACTCAAGCTAGATGTTTTCTTGAACCCGCGAGGGCTATTGGGAGTTTGTTCTGAGATGGATATAAATAGAGTGCTTGTAGCATTCAGTTTAAGTGAGGAATTGTTAAGTTTTGTTATTCTAGACGTTAGGTTGCTTTAGTGGTTTGTTACCACTCTGTCAATAAATTCTTATTGTTAAGGGTTAGTTGTTTGATTGAATTAGTTTTACCACGTTATTAGGATCTGTTAAGCACGGGCTATTATTTTTCTGGTTTTCAAGCTTTGCTTTGTAAGGCTATAGTATAGCCAAGTTTGCTCTTCAATTCAGTGAATAGAGATTTCTTCCAAATTTTCCTTATCAATTTCATAGGTTTTCCTAATTCTTAACAATCTGTCCCTCTGTGATTTTGGTTGAGTTTATTTTGTGGTGCAAAATGTTGTATTGAATTGAGAGAGAGAGAGATAATGTAGAGAATTTCAAATAAAAGCACGTGCTTGTGTAATCAAATTAGGGGTGGCAAAATGGATTAGTGGGTCAGGTTTGGACAGGTTGTAAACCGATAGGGATTAAACGGATTCGAGTTCGGGTTGACCCATTTACTAACGAGTGACTAACATGTAAATTTAAACGCGCCCATTTAATAAATAGGTACTCACTAAGAACACGTTTAAAAACATAATTTATTTATTTTTAACTTTTAAAAATATTTCAAATAAAGTGATATAAATTTTTTTTAATAAAAAAGCATCACTCTTTTTATTTATTTATTAATATCTTAACAAAAAAAATATAAAAAGTAGAAAAAGTACATCTGTTTAATATATATATAATATCAAATTAAACACCAAAACTTATCTAATCTGTTTATTAAACGGTCAGTTTCAAATTCATCTGTTTATAAATGGATCACTTTATACTAAACATGATTCTGATTTAAACAGACGAATCACGAGTTATTCACCGGTTGTGAACTATTTGGCCGCCTATAAATCAGATTATCCGCTTTTAAAAACACAACATACTCTATACTTCAAGATAATAATACAAAATTTCAATAAATGAGAGGGTCGGTTGGAGCAACGACGATGCCAATAGTTGATTTCAATAAAGGAGGGAGTCCGTTAGAGCAATGACGACGCTATCACTCCCTTTTATTAGCCAGCCATATTCATAATACGCCGTCCACTCCTTTTTATTTTTATTTTTTATTTTTAAAAAGTATGTTGGCTTGTTTTTGTTCTCGTTGTGACTTGTGCGCTGGTTAATTAATTTATCCAATTATATCTCCTCATCTCCTCCGTCCCACGCTCACCACCGCCTTCACTCTTTCATCGCTCGCTGGTAACTATCCCGCCGGCGCCCCACAACTTCTCTTCCAGCCTCCAATGGCCGCCATCACACTCCCCTCTCTTTTCCTTCCCCGCAGACCCACGAAATCTGCCCTCTCTCTCTCCAACTCTCCCTCGCCCCTTCTTCACTCTCTCTCTCCCCTCCCCCTCCCCCACCCCACCTCTCCTTCTTCTCTCGTTCTCCCCCACGCTAAGCCAGTCTCCTGCTCGACTTCGACGCCCTTCTTCCGTCCAATCGGAGCCCACAGCGCAAATGGCGACGTTTCGTTCAGCCTTTGCGGGGGAGTCGCTAGGGGCGCGTCTCAGTTTATGAAGACGGATTCTTCGCAAGCTCTATCGGCATTGCTTCCGTTCGTTGTAGCTGCTACTGCCGCTGCTGCTCTCGTGCAGCCATCGACTTTCACTTGGTAAGAGTTATGCAAATTTTTACCTTAAAAGAAAGATTTATGCAAATTTTGCAATATAATATATATAATTTGTTTGAGTACTTTATTGAATTTTCGTTTTTTATTTGATTGGGAGTGCGTTTATAATTGGTTCCGCTTATGTTTCGTATTTATTTAATTATTAACTGTTTTTTCCAAAAAGGAAAAAATTATTTTTTAAAATTGTTTTATCTGAATTGAAGTTATGTTTTTATTGTTTGAATAATAAAATGAATAGTTCCTTATCCTCAGTGAAGGATTGTAGTTATTATAGTATGTGCAGAACATGTGAACATGCTTAAAGCACTTCTAGATTATTCTGAGTGATGAAGCACATGGTAAGAAAGAACAAGAAGAATGGGAGAGAAAAGCTCGACGGTCAGTGGAGGGTGTGCTTTTGGGAGTGGGGTGTCTCAAGCTCAATCCAAATTCAGTTCAATAATCCAATGCCTAAGCAAACATAATACATCCTAACAATTCATATGAAACTTAAAATTTGGAAAAACTACAACCAAATCCCCTAGTAATCTAATTAAAAACACAAGACTCCATAATTAAATAACCCCACATAAATAAGGATAAATATTAATTAATTAATGAATTAAAACATATTAAACTTAATCCTAATTTTTTCTTGGGATGGAGCCTACAAAATACAAATAGGATCAAATGGGTCCATTCACACAGTTGCTACTAGGCCTATGTTTCTCCACTTAGAAAAGCTTGATCCTGTTATGTTGGAAAAGTGATCATATATACCATCATTAGATAGGAACCAACATGCTTCATAATGAAAGTGCTGATAATTTGCTTCAAGTCTTTGGAAGATCTAAGGTAGGTATTAATTTGCACTTCTTACTGTTGATGAAAAAAGTACAAGAATTTTCTCATGTATTTTGAAAACCATCCCTATCACATGACCAAGGATGCTCTATAAGAAAATGAGACAAATCATGGAAGGAAGAATGCCATATAAGGCTAAGGTTGTGGCTCAAGCTCAACCTTCAAATTTGGCTTCTTGACTGCATCAATACACAGCACATTTGTGCACCTAGTAGGATCAATAACCAAAAATCATAATTGCTTTTGTGTATATCACCTGGGTTTGAAAAGTATTGGTTCACTTTCAATTGCACTTTTTTCAATTTTGTGGGATGAAAGCATATGTCGAAGCATTAAATCAGCATGCTCTGCAGGATTTTCGATTCCCATCACTGGTGGTATCTGTCTTAGCTTTAGACATATATATATATATTTTTTCATTTTCAAAAGGTGCCATGACACGACTGGGACTCTAGCTGCATGATGGCCGAGGCCTTGACCCTTGAAACAGAAGACTCTATCTTGACCTCAGGACCAGTATTCAAATTATTTTAAACCTTCGAAACAGTATGCTGAATGTTTTTACCTAATGGTCACCTAGTCTTGTGTAGTGGCCTTCTCAAATCATGCAGGAGCTCTTATAATATTTCACCATGTCTTCCTCAATATAAGCCACAAATTAAACTGCATCCCCAACTGTGATGAAATGGGAGTTGAAAGCTTGGGGTGCAATCACAGTCTTCAATCTTGGCCTATGTATGGCAATCATAACATGCTCTTTCCATTCCACGCCAGCCCATGTAGCCTAATAATATTAACTGCTAGCATACTCTTTGAAATTCATGTGGTATTCTTGATTCACATTAAGGAGTTAGATATGGACGCACTCCTGAAAGGCATAATTAATCCTGCATAGCTCACATCAGCTCATCCCATTCATGATGAGGATTGCCTGTGGAGAATTCTTCATGATCATATTTTTCTTGAAAATTTAGAAATTATAGATTTGTTTTAAATTAGTAAATCTTGATGTTTTAGAATTTCAGTTAATTTGGGATTATTTTGCATATTATAAGTACTTTGGGATTATTTTGTAAATATTTGTTTCAATTTAATGTTAGGTATATAAGTACGTTGTTTGTCATGTATGAATCAGTTATCAAATTGAACTCAGAATCCTATATTGTTTTTTCCCTCTCTCATGCATCTCCTCCCTCTCCTCTCCTTCTTCTTCCTCCTCCCCTCTTTTCTTTGATCTATATGTATATTTTTCTTTCTTTCCCTCTCAGTTCTCTTCTCTGTTCTGTTCTTTCTTGAACTTTCTGCTCCTGTCTTTAGTTTCTGATCTGCTGTCTGTTTTGTAGCTCCCTCCCTATTTTTCTTTTTCTTGTGACTTTTTTTAACTTCCTTTCTTTTCCCTCAGCTTGCCGTTACTTTTAATGTTTTATTTTTATGTAGCAAGCAACAGAAAATATGTATGTATATAAAAACAAAAAAAAAAAAAATGAAGAAATCAGAACAAACACTTTGATTTGATTGGTTCAAACTGGTTGGTTCAACAGGACTCGTCTGTTTAGAATCTATTGCTGGACTGTCAGTTCAGGTGTCAGGTTCAGTTGAATTGCATCACTTGACTCTAATGTTTTTTTAATAGTATTAAAATGCTTTGTATCTCCTTGCCATTGAATGACCAAAGGAGGGAAGGAGAAAGGAGGAAGAGTCCGCATGCAATTTGGAACCCACCAATCATAGCATGCCATGATAGCATCTAATCCCACTCAAGTGAGATGTATGCTTTGGTGTGGATCCCAATGATGTGGATCCTGACCATTTCAATGGGTCCAAACATTAATATAACATCATGTGATTCGTAGGATACAAATCCCATGTGGAGGAATTGTTCATCCTAAGTATTCTTTGGGGGGGCGGGGGGTAGGGTTTCTTGCATCTCAAAAAAGTGCAGGTGGTGTGATGATAAATGGTGATGTGACAATGGCACAGAGAAGTGAAGGTGAGGAGTGACGATAACAGTGAAGATAAAATTTTGGAGAGACGAAAGACACAGCGGTTATAAAGTTCTGCAGTGAGGCTCTAGACAGAGTGGTAGTGATGAAGAAATGACAGCAACAAATGCTTGAATGTCTAGTGGTGTGCTGGTTTCTTGTGATGGTGAGTTAAACTCGGACTATGAGTAAGGAAATGGGTGCTGGCAAAGAAAGGTGGCGAAAATACTTTGATAAGTTGTTTAATGAAAACCGAAATGAAAGATTGAAGCAATTGACAAATGAGGAGATGACTAAAAATATGAGATTTGTTCATAATATTAGAGTCATTGAAATTAAGATGGTGTTAAAAAAGATGAAAAGTGGGAAATCTATAGAACTAGATAAAATACCAATTGAAGCTTGGAAATGTTTAGGGGACAAAGGAAATATTTGGTTAACTAATTTATTCCTTATTATTATAAATCAAGAAAATGCCGGAGGAATGAGGAAAAGTAGGTTATATCTTTATACAAAAACAAAGGTGATATTCAAAATTATAATAACTATTGTGGAATGAAAATTACGAGTCATACAATAAAATTATGGGAAAGGGTTATTGAACAAAGAATAAAACTAGAAATGAGAATTTCAGAAAATCAATTTGGTTTTATGCCTGAGAGATCAACAATAGAAGTTATTTATCTTTTAAGATGTTTAATGGAAAAGTTTAGGGAATTGCATGACCTAGAGAAAACATATGATAGAGTACCTAGGGAAGTTTTTTGATGGGTCTTAGAAAAGAAAGGTCTATATAGTAGATATACTGAGGTCATTAAGGATACGTTTGATAGAGTAGTTACTTGCATTAGGACTGTAGGAGGGGAATTTAGAGATTTTATAATCATAATAGGTGTACATCAAGGTTCTAATTTGAGTCCTTATCTTTTTACTTTAGTGTTTGATAAACTTACTAGAAATATCCACAATGAGATCCCTTGGTATATGTTATTTGCAAATAATATTGTATTGATTGATGATAGTAGGAGCAGAGTGGAATCTAAGTTAGAACTTTGGAGAACCGCATTAGAGTCTAAAGGTTTTAAGATAAGTAGGAATAAGATAAAATATATAAAATGTAATTTCAGTAATTTAAGGATTAGTAGTGAAGAGAAGATTAAACTTGATAATCAAGAAATTAATAGCACTAATAGATTTCAATATCTTGAATCTATTATGCTAGCGGAAGGGAAAATTGAAGATGTAATACATAGAATTAAAACAGGTTGGGTAAAATGGAAAAGTGTGTCATAAGTGTTGTGTGTTCGTATAACACCCTTAAAATTAAAAGGAAAGTTTCATAATTTGGATATAAGGCCAACTATGCTTTATGGTTTAGAATGTTGGGCAACTAAGAAACGTGTACAAAAAGTAAAAGTTGTGGAAATGAGAATGTTAAGGTGAATGAGTGGTATAACATTAACAAGTAAACAAGAAATGAGCATATATGCAATAATTTAGGCATAACATTGTTTGAAGATGAGAAAGGGAGGGGCATCTTAGATGGTTTGGACATTTGAAACACAGGCCTAGTGGAGCACCTATGAGGAAGAGTGAGTTATTGTTTCTAGTATGAAAACGGGTAGGAATAGGCCCTAAAATAACTTGAAATGAGGTAGTAAGAAAGAATTTAATAGCCCTTAATCTAATAGAGGAAAACTCTCTTGATCGGATGAATTCGCGGAAAAAGAATCATGTAGCTGAACTTACCTAATGGGGCTTACGGCTTGTTGTTGTTATTGTTCTTATTTTTATATTCCTCGGTTGTTTTATTTGATTCAGCTGAAAGCATTTACATTTTATATTTTCATTGAGTTACATGAGCACCTTCTTGTTCTTGCTGTTTAATTAAAATTTACATTCTGGTTTTTTTGTAAATAACAGAAGGAATATAGAATTAAAACTGCAGGGTATCAAAGGAATTATATGCGCCTGCTCTTGGTGGGATAATGTTGTCAGTCGGAATTAGGTTGTCATTCCGTGATTTTGCCCTTGCATTTCAAAGGTAGCATCTTTGCCTTCGCTTTCACTCTTTCAGTAATAGTCATTTTGAGTATTGTGACTTTTTTCAACATTCTGTATTCTCTGTTGCAGACCTTTACCGCTCTCTGTTGGATTCATTGCACAGTATGTAATGAAACCAGTCCTTGGAGTTTTGATTGCAAGGGCATTGGGAATGCATAGGATGTTCAGTGCTGGTTTCATCCTCATGTCTTGTGTTTCAATGGCTCAGCTATCCACTTATGCCAGTTTTTTAGGCAAGGGGGATGTGGCTCTGAGCATTCTTCTTGCCAGTGCAACTACCGTAGCTTCCGTGATTGTTACTCCTCTTTTGACAGGGCTTCTTATTGGTTCTGTTGTTCCAGTTGACCCAGTTGCCATGTCAAAATCAATTTTGCAGGTACAAAATTTATAAGAAATGTACATTGATTTGGATCCACTGATTCTAGTTCCTTCATTGAGTTTTTTATTTATATATTTTCTTGGGGTTCCTTTTGTAGGTTGTTTTTGTTCCAGTCACTCTTGGTGCAGTGCTCAATACTTGCGCAAAACCAGTTGTGGCTGTTCTTCAACCTGTGATGCCATTTGTTGCTATGGTTTGTACTTCACTTTGTATTGGCAGTCCTCTTGCAATAAACCGGAGTCAAATTCTCTCTGCAGAGGGTCTCCAATTGGTTCTTCCAGTTTTGGCATTTCATTCAATGGCATTAACCATTGGATATTGGGTATCAAAAATTCCTATTTTGAGGTAATTCAGCATTTGCATGATATGTCTAATGCTTTGTAAAGAAGAGTTTCCACATATCTAAGTTGTGTGAAGCTGTAGGCTATTGTTTTGTCTTCTCTGGTTACTCTGAAATCAGTTTTAGGCATCGTTAGCTGTCACCAACCTATCACCATTTTGCTATATATTCACATCACGGTCCAGAGGGCACCATTTTATTAAGAGTAAGTGTGGAGAAGCGCAGGCTGTCTAACAAGGTGGCTAGATCCAAATAGAAGGAAGATTTGATTTTCTGGGAGATCAGGAGCTTTGCAAAAGGGTTTGTCAATGCATTGTTAGAAAAATGCTTTCATCCAAACCAGCTGTAATGCTGATAGAATGCAATACCGTGCAGATTATTGGATGGGTTGGGGAATTGGTGATGATTTTTTTCATCTTCTCAGCAAAATCAACTTAATGTTGTGATACAGCCTCTCTACATAGAAGTAGGGGTAAGGCTGTATACACTATGATGATCCTCCCCTTACCCTTGCAAAGCAAGAGCTTTGTGGCTTGCATATTGAATCGGTGATGATTTTTTTCATCTTTTCAGCAAAATCTACTTAATGTCATGATACGTGCCTGTGCTTATTCAAATGGCCATCATTGGAGGAAAAGGAAATAGTGTTATTGAAATCCAATCTGTTGTGTCATGCTGTTATTGGGATACATGAAGACTATGGTGTCCATTTTCAGTACAAAGGTTCCACCACACCTGTGGGCCTGCAAAAATTATACCTAGGTATCCTATTTCCCTACTAAAGTGTAGAACTGAATTTAGTACCAAGAATATAGAAGATTTGCCTTCGAGCTTTTCTTTTTGTTTCTTTTCTTTGGCTAGAATATTAAAGGTGGCCGGACACATTAAAATTTAAGTTTCCTGTGTATCATGAAAATTTAGGTTACATTTGGTTCACAAACCACCCTATTCTAGGAATAGACATTTGTGAACCAAACATTATATTAATTGTCAAGATTATCTAGTTCCATTATTAGAAATGTGTTCTTTTCCCCCCTTTTTTGTATCCATTTCTTCTGCTAATTATGATGGTTCATGTGATCATGCAGTCTATATTTCTTTTTGAATATGTTTTATTTTGCCTTCCCTTTTGCAGTCTACCTGTTCTGACATATTTAATTTTAAAAAAATAGTAGTTTGGATTTATTGATGGTCAATTCTATTGAGAGAAACTGGGATTAGGTCTCTGTTGTCATGTCATGTCATGTCATACCTTGGTCTTTTGCTGATGTTGGAACGGCAATGGGCAAATTTTCCTTGAAAACTCAAAGCATCCAATGTCATTTAGTTGTTCTGCGCTTTCTGTTAACCGATTGCTAATCCGTAATTCCTTCATTGGGAACTTGATCTGTATGCAAAAGTACGGAAGTAACATATTTCATTGTTGAATTGCAGCTTCTAATTCAAGATATCGTTGTCATTTTCTCAGGTTTGAGGAAGAAGTTTGCAGGACAATTTCACTGTGCACAGGAATGCAGAGCTCCACCCTTGCTGGGCTTCTTGCGACTCAATTCCTTGGTAGCAGCCAGGCTGTTCCGCCAGCTTGCTCAGTAGTTGCAATGGCTATTATGGGGCTTTCTCTTGCCTCTTTTTGGGGCAGTGGCTCTCGAATCAGAGATCTACCGCGGCAACTCATCTCAGACTAGTTCAACTCTCTGGGCTTAGGATTTGAACGCTTGAACAAATTTCAAATGCATACATACATGCAGATCCGGGAATCTAAAACAAGAATGAATTTTGGTGAATTTGATCATGCAATGGAAGAGCTGGTGTTCCAAATGTTTGTTACCTCTAAAAGATTACAATTAGGGTCAACACGAGCAACAAATATAAAGCTGCTCCTTAATTGTGTATATATGTATACATTGAGGTATAGAAATTACAGAAGAGTTGTTAGAAATGGCTGTCCTTGCACTGTCCTCAGCATGCTTCTGCATGCATTCATGCATGCCCTCTTTGTGCCGCTTAGTTGTGGAGATTTTTACGAAAATATTAAAAAAAATAAAAATAAAAAACACAAATATAGAGGAAAGTGAAAAAAAAAATATACAAGTATATCAAATCGATTTTACAAAAGTCAGTTTAGACTTTATAAAAAAGATTAAAAAAATAGGGGGATGGGATGCTTGTAAACATTTTTTTTTTAGAAGGGGATGAGACACAGTTGATGTGCTCTTAGCTAAGAGAGGAGAGGAGAGGAGAGAAATTGCATTAGGGAGGGGTAGACATTAAAGCACCGCCACTTGTCAGCCATTTTTTTTTTTTTTTTTCCAAAAGGGGGATGGGACACAATGCTGATTAAGAGGAGGGGCATTAAACATCTGTCAGAAGAAAAAAAAAAAAAATAGGGGGATGAGACTTTAACTTGTCAGTGAATAGTGAATAGTGGTCAAACCAATTTTGAAAAGTCGGTTTGGTGTTAAAATTAATTTCGTCCGCCCCCTGCATGCATGCATGTGTTTGTAAAAGGATCAAAATCGACTTTTCAAAAGTCATTTTGGTCATGCCCTCACCTACCCCACCAAACTTTGCATGCCCGATCCCCTATATATTTGTTCATCATCCCCCCACTATCACTTACTATCACTCATCATTTCTCTTCTTTCATTTCATTCTTCTTCCTTAATCCTCCAATCTCCTTCACCACCTTCCACTGTTACGTAAAGTTGTTGAAGATTTATTCTTAGAACTACTGTCTTGCAAGTGTTAGTAACGATAGTGTTAGCTACTTCACGGTTTAACTAATTTTTAGTTTTTATTTTTATTTTGTACATTAATTTCATTTCATATTCAGGTATTGATGGAAATTTCTTTATGTCGCAAATAAACTATGTTTTTGAGAAGCCATAATGGTGGCGTCAAATTTGTCAACTAACAAAGTTACGGTCTTATTATACATTGACGGTGAGATTATTCAAAGATTGATTGGTATTTACAACACAAGGCCAACGAAGGCCATTCGAGTTCAAAGGAGGATGAAGTTAGAAAATTTCAAACGAAAAATATATGAAGGATTATATATTGATCCAAATGAATGCATGTTAGAACCGACATCGAGATATCCGCAACAAGGGGGTGGTGGAAATTTTTTTATACATTGATGTCCCAATAAAAAATGATGCAGATGTCCTAATTGCGTTGAACCTGTAGAGTTCTTATTCGGACGTATATGTAGTTGAGATTTTCGTTAAACATAGTCGTAGAAGTAGCAGTATGGGCAGAGCTCCAATTGTGCAGGGGGAAGCATTTTTCCATTCTCAACCATATAATGAATATAATACTGGTGAGACGAGCAGACTATTCAATCACCTTTCATATATGACCGCGACATTAGATTTGAATGATGTCCCCGGTACATCATTTTAGTTGAAATTCTTATCAACAGATCTTCGACGTAAGGAGGCTACTTTGCAAGAATTCGATGTGGGAAGCAGTTATTATCACAAACCATAACCATCAATAGAGTATAGGCATGTCCAAAGTTCAACTGGAACTATGTCCATACTAGACTTCCAAACAATTCCATCTATACTAATGAATGAGAGGGGGCATAGATGGTCCAGCTAATGCAACCAGATATGCACTGTGACTATGAATTAGAGGAAAAGAGGATTTACAAGAGGATTTTGAAGACATCACAACTTTAAGGTGGTGCAATCCAACCTAACAACTTGGATGGTTAGGTGTAATGCAGACAAGAGTCGTGCTTGGCGATTGCGTGCAATTCAACATAGAAAGCATGGACTCTTTGAAATTACATAGTACAAAGGGCCACGTACATGCATAAATGTGACTCTCTCACAAGACCACCCACAACTGAAGTCCATCTTAGTTGCAAATGAAATAATAGAAATTACCAAAAGTGATGCTGGTACTTCCATTGCAGCTTTGCAAGCGCACCTGAGGTCAAAGTACCAATACCATGTCTCGTATAGAATAATATGGCTAACTTTTAATTTAAGAGAGTACATTAATTGATCTTTTGCGGAAACCTTAAAGGGAATATGTTGATTAATCGTTTGTAGAAATCTTGGTTAAAAGGAAGTGGGCCAATATTCATATATACATGGCTTTATTTAAACTTTAAGCTGAGTTTTGCAAATGTTGAATCAAGGAAGTGCTACAGCTTATATAATTGGTTAAGCATTGCAACTGTTGAATTAATGAAGTGCTACAACTCATATAATTGATTAAGTATCTTGTGATTGATTGATTGATTGGTTGATTGATAAACATTAGCGTCTCATTAAGAATCATTGACTTATGTTAATATTGAGTGTGGATTGTAGTTGGTATAATTAAGCATTAAAAAATCATCCTTGTGTGTTTGCTAAACTTACAAAAAGTTGTGAATTTGTAAAAAGATTTAAAAGAAACTTTTAAAAAACCCAATTCGCCCCCCCTTTTGGTACTACACCTTAGTTTTCAATTGGTATTAGAACGGGGTTATAGAAAATCTTAATTAGAAGCTCTATAAAGATCTAAATGGAACACATAGGCATAGCTCCCTTTGGAGAGGGTCAATCCTCAACCAGACCTCCAATATTTTGTCGACTTAACTATACCTTTTGGAAACAATGAATGAGAATCTACTTTCAAACCATGGACTGGAAAGCATGGAGGGTTGTCACACATGGTGATCTTATCCCTACCAAACTTGTAAATGGAAAAAAAGTTCCTAAAGAAGAAAAAGACATGACCAAAATCAACCATAAGATGTTGCAAGTTAACTCAAGTTCTATAAATGTTTTGTATTGTACTCTTGACATAAAGGAATTCAATAGGGTCATGGCATGCAAAACAACAAAAGAAATATGGGACAAACTAGATGTAACCTATGAAGGTGTCATTGATGTGAGAGATAATAGACTTGACATGCTTACTAGTGAATATGAAGCTTTTAGGATGAATCTAAATGAATCAATTACAAATATCTACACTAGGTTCACTCATATCATAAACTCCCTTAATGCTTTAGGGAAAACTTACTCTACTTATGAGATGATCCGAAAAATCCTTAGAGGTCTTCCACCCATTTGGGAACCCAAAGCCACTGCTATAATGGAAGGAAGAAACCTTAAGAATACTTCATTAGATGAATTGATTGGATCCCTTCTCACCTATGAAATGGCTATGAATGAAAGGAATGCTGAAAACAAAAATAAGAAATCAATAGCCCTTAAGGCTGCCAAAGAAAGCTCTAGTGAAGAAGAGGAAGACGCAAGTAAATTAGATGATGAAGAACTTGCCTTCATTACTAAAAGAGTTGGAAAATTCTTTAGAAGAAATAAGAAGTTTGTTAGAAAGTTTAGAGGTGCAAAAACTGAAAAAGGAGAAACAAGTACCAAGGAAAATAAGAATAAGAATGAACCTCCTACTTGTTATAATTGCAAAAAGGTTGGACATATTAAACTTGATTGTCCACAGTTGAACAAAGACAAGAAAAAGAAGGCAATAAAAGCTACGTGGGATGATACAAGCTCAACCGAATCAGAGAACAAATCGAGTGAACAAGAGATGACCAACGTATGCTTCATGGCTCATAAGAATGAGGTAAATTCCTATTATAGTTCTTTTGAAGAATCAAGTGATGAATCATGTAGTGATTCATGTGATAGTATGCCATCATACAAAGAACTTCAAGCTAAATTATTTGCCTCACACAATAGGTTCATAAATGTAACTAAAAGGAACATTGCTTTAAAGGAATAAAATGAATCACTTAAAAATCAACTAGATACATCAAAAACAGCTGAAAAAGAAAAAAACTCACACATTGATGAGCTTATAAAGAAAATTAATGACATATCTCAAGAATTAGTTAAATTACAAGTAAATGGTGAAAGCAAGAAAGACTTTGAAATAAAAGACCTTAAAAGTAAAATTGAAGACAAGGACAAAATCATTTAGAATTTTACTAAAGGAAAGGAAAACTTTGAAAATTTCTAGGAAAGCAAAAAATGTCATTAGATAAAGAAGGAATAAGACTTAATGAGATTGAGAACAAAAAGAAGAAAAATCTTTATATGAGATACTTTGTTAAAAAATCAAAGTATTATGCAAGCACATCTTCATCTAATATCTATCAACATACTACGTTCTTCTTATGTAAGAAAAAGGGACACATAAAATTTGATTGTCCATTTAAAAGAAAGAATGTGAAAATCAAGAAAGTTTGGAAAATTAAAGAAAACAAATTTGAAATAAAGAAACCTAAGAAATTTTGGCTACCTAAGAGTAACGTATTGAACCCTTCTTGTAGGTTTGCCTTAGGAAAACCACATCTAAAGAATTTAATATAATTTTCAAACAAGACAATTATATTGTTGAAGATAGAGAAAAACAAAATATTCTATTCACTGCTAGTAGAACCGACAATGTTATTGCATAAATTTTGAAAAATTAATATTTCAAAACATTACATGCTTAGCAACTATGAATGAGGCAAGTTGGTTATGGCATAGAAGGTTAGGTCATGCTAGTATGGATTTATTATCAAAACTAGTTAAGAAGAACTTAGTTAGAGGACTACCTAGTACAAAGTTTGTTAAAGATAAAATTTGTGATGCTTGTCAATTAGGAAAACAAACTAAGACTAGTTTTAAGAAGAAGAAACACATCTCCACTAGCAAGCCCTTAAAGTTTATACACTTAGACTTATTTGGTCCCACTAGGACTCAAAGTATAGGAGGAAAGCAATATGCTTTTGTCATTTGTAGATGACTACTCTAGGTTTGCCTAGGTACTCTTCCTAGCCTCAAAAAGATGAAGCATGTAATAGCTTCATAAACTTGTGTAAAAGACTTCAAACTGAAAAGGGCTTTGGTGTCTTAAATATTAGAAGTGATCAAGAAAGAAAATTTAATAATAAAGATGTTGAAAAATTTTACAATGAACATGGAATTAGACATAACTTTTCAGCACCTAGAACTCTACAACAAAATGGAGTTGTTGAAAGAAAGAATAGAACTCATCAAGAAACAGCTAGGACAATGTTAAATGAAAAAAAAAAACTATCAAAGTACTTTTGGGTTGAAGTGGTTAACACCGCATGTTATGTAATAAATAGAGTGTCCATTAGATCAAGCCTAAATAAAACTCCCTATGAATTATGGAACGGAAGAAGGTTTAGCATAACTTACTTTCATGTTTTTGGATATGTAGCAAATAGTAAATCTTTTAGAATCTATAATAAAAGAACACTAACAATTATTGAATCAATTCATGTAACCTTTAAGGAATCAAACCCTTTTACAAAAGAAATTGACATTGAAGAAAAAGATGATACTTCAGAAAAACTAGAAGATCTAGAAATCAAAGAAGATAAAGAAGAGAAAAAAGAAGAAACCCTAAATGATGATCCTATAGAAAATTATGAGTTGCCAAAGGAATGGAAATATGTGAGAAATCATCCTAAAGATCAAAACATAGGAGAACCTACTAGAGGAGTATCTACTAGATCATCACTGAAGAACTTATGTAATCTCTATGCATTTTTATCACAAGAAGAATCTAAAAACATAGAAGAAGCTTTAAGTAAATAGCTATGCAAGAAGAATTGAACCAATTTGAAAAAAATAAAGTATGGAAATTAGTTCGTAGACTCGATGACCACTCAATAATTGGAACTAAATGGGTATGTAGGAATAAAAAAGATGAAAATGGCATATTTGTAAGAAATAAAGTAAGACTTGTAGCACAAGGATACAATCAAGAAGAAGGAATAGACTATAATGAGACTTTTGCTCCCGTAACAAGAATGGAAGCTATTAGAATGTTGTTAGCATATGTATCTCATCAAGAATTTAAATTATATCAAATGGATGTAAAAAGTGTTTTTCTAAATGGTTTTATAAATGAAGAAGTTTATGTGAAACAACCTCCTGGTTTTGAGGACATAAACAATCCTGATCATGTATTTAGATTAACAAAAGCATTGTATGAGTTAAAACAAGTTCCTAGAGCTTGGTATGAGAGATTGAGCAGATTCTTACTAGAGAATGACTTCTCAAGAGGAAAGGTCAATATCACCTTATTCATTAAAGCCAAAAATAAAGACATGCTAATCATACAAATCTACGTTGATAATATTATATTTGGTGCTACAAATGATGAATTATGTAAGGAATTTGCAAAGTATATGCAAGATGAGTTTGAAATGAGTATAATGGGAGAATTTACTTACTTCTTAGGTTTACAAATCAAGCAAGCTAAAAATGGAACATTTATAAATCAATCAAAATACATACGAGACATGCTTAAAAAGTTTGACATGGAAGGAAATAAGCCCATAGGAACTCCCATGAGTACCTCTATAAGTCTAGATAAAGATGAAAAAGGAAAATTAGTAGATATGAAGTACTATAGAGGAATGATAGGAAGTTTGTTATATTTGAGAGTTAGTAGACTAGACATAATGTTTAGCGTTTGTATGTGCATCTGTTTTCAATCAGCTCCTAAGGAATCCCATCAGATAGTAGTGAAAAGAATCCTAAAATACTTAATAGGAACAACTGATTTGGGACTTTGGTACCATAAGGACACCAGATATGAAATGATCAATTATTCATATGTGGATTATGCAGGTTGTAAGATTGATAGAAAAAGTACAAGCAGGACTTGTCACTTTTTAGAACGGTCTCTTGTCTTTTGGTTTTACAAGAAACAAAATTTCGTAGCTTTATCAACCGTTAAAATTGAGTATAAGGCAGCCGGTAGTTGCTGTGCACAAACACTCTACATGAAACAACAATTAAAATACTTTCACTGAGTACTCAGCCATACCAATTAAGTGTGATGAGACAAGTGCAATAAACATTTCAAAAAAACTAATATCACACTTAAGAACTAAACATATTGATATAAGACATCATTTCCTAAGACATCACGTACAAAAAAAGGATATACTACTAGAATTTATAAATACAAATGACCAATAGACGAATATCTTCACAAAACCTCTTCCTGGAGAAAGATTTATATCAATTAGAAGAGAACTTGGGTTGTTACATAGTAGGGAAGTGATTTAGGAAGATTTCATGTTGAGTGAAAAGGGAATTTTTATAAAGTTGAGAGGGTCGGGCGACTGAGCCTAAAACCTTAGTCAACCAAACAGAGAAAAATAGGGGGTCAGGCGCCTGAGCCTTTAGACCTTAGGTAACTGATGTGTTACTGCCTGCTGAAAAATTAATTTTCTAAATTGTCAAGCGATCGAGCCCAAAACTTCAAGCGCCTGACCTAATGGGTCTTATATTTTTTAAGCGTGAAAAACCTTAACTTTTCAGACTCCACGCTATTGACCTCTGTTCCATCACTCACCCGAGCCTCCTTCTCTTGATCTCCCTTAATTCTTTGCTCCAAATCCCTCAAATCAAATCCTCCTAATCACTCTTCTACACCTTTTCCCATGGTTTCTAGGGTTTCGCTTGGCTAGTTCATTTGATCCTTCAATATCATGATGCCTCGTACAAAAACTACGGCAAACTAAGGTGCTTCTTTAGGGGGAGATGATAATAATATCAAACAATGACTCATAACTCCTCAATCGAAGCATCGATACAGATCTCATCTTCATTCTACATAACTGATTTTTGGTAAGGTCATAGATACCTCCTTCTTTGATTCAGAATTTTTGGAAATCCTGCCAATGTTTCAGAATATTGGTTGGAAGAATTTTGTAGCTTATCAATCTAAAGGCCTGTATCCAAACCAAGTGAAGATCTTCTATGCAAATATGATACATGGAGAAAATGTACTAACCACTGAGGTTAGAGAAAAGAAGAAAGTTTTATCTCCACAAACTTTAGCTCCTATTTTTCATATTAGTCTAGAAGAATTTGAGTGTCCAGCATTTGCTCAAACATGGATTCTTGAGCAAGGTTTCACTCTCGAGGCATCTTGCCACTAATTATTGTAGAGGAACCTGTTTACTTTGGCCATCCTCCAATGTACAAGTAGTTGAAACTTCAAGCTCAAATACTTTAGAAAATTATCACAAACAACATCCAACCAAAAGTTGGTTCATATGATCACCTCTCATATATAGATTGTCTTGTGTTATTGTGTCTACTAAAAGGGAAGAAACTTGATCTATCTAGCTTAATTCTGAAGTGGATGTGGGCAAAATTAAAATCTAGTTGAATCACTCTTCTATATGGTGGTGTTCTAAACCTTCTCTTTGCTCACCTAAATGTTACTACCCCTACTGAACTGTTCCTAAAGCGTACATGGTATGACCTTTTCAATTCTACAACTGTGAAAAAAATAGGATACGAAAAACATGAGCAGGGTTGGTTTTTGAAAGGAGGATGATCCCAAAGGCTAGCAGTTGTACCTCCTCCACCTCTAGATCAACAGCAAAGACCTTTAGCTGACACTCCTTCTTGGTTTGCACCCTTCCACCATGAGTTCACCACATTCAGTAGAGACATGCATTCAGGCCTCCAATCACTTCAGGAGAACGTATCCTCACTCCACACTACTTGCTCCTAACTTGACCAGCACCTTACTCGCATAAAGAAGTATAAGGCTAGCTCATCTTGGAGTGTTGATCCCATAGATACCGACTCTGACCCTCGTAGTGATGCCTTATCTAATGAAGAATCTGAAAAAGGAAGTGAGGAGGGTGATGAAGAAGAAATTGAAGCTGATGAAGATAATGATGATGATGCTGATGATGATTGATCTTTTTTTTTTTCTTGGTGTATTGTATTGTAGTACTATCTATGTATTGGCTTTGCCTTTGTTTTAGTTTGGTTTGTAACTCCCTATGATTATGATTTTTTTGGGTACTCTTTGATGCCTATATGACTATGCTTATTGGTATGTTCTATCTTAAGCCTCATTGTGATTATGCTACTTATCTCTTTTTGATTGATGTCAAAGGGGGAGAGATATGTTAGAGAGAAAAATTAAGAGCATGGCAAAGCATGGGAAAAATGAGAACATATAAGAAATATTACATAGCATGGGGGAGAATGCACAAATAAGGATATAAACAACTATATGAGCATAAGCAACTATATGCTGTGATGAGCTATAATACCAAATATTTGAGATAATACTTTAAATAATGACATGACACATGATCTTAATACTAAGTATGTTGAAATGAGCTATAATACTATAACACTTTATTATGACTTACTGAGCTTTGAACTTATATTTGAATTCATCATTTTACATATTGTTAAAAGGTATGCTTATTGTAAAGGGGAGCCTTATCAAGGTTCTCTCATTTTTGCTCCTTATTTGTCATCATTAAAAAGGGGGAGATTGTTGGCCTAACATGGCTTTAGAATCTTGTTTTGGTGATAACAAATAAAGGTTAATTTAACAAGTTATTATTTAAGTGATGATATTGCAGGAAACCTAGTATGACAAAGTTCAAAAGGGTCAAAGAAATGAAAGTCCAAGATCATAAGTAACATAAAGCTATACTTCATCAACAAGGTGATCAAAAGAAAAGCTCAAGAGGACCAAGATGTTCAAAACATGTGGAAGCTTAAAGAATACTCAAGCTCAAGGCAAAGATGACTCAAAGCAAAAAAATACTTTAAGACTTCAAGATTAGAGAGTTTTTAAAATCTTTAGGAAGTCTTATGTAAGTACTTCACTTTAAATATCATTTTGAATTCTTTGAAGCTCATTAGGGGTTAATATGGACTTAGAGACCTTACTTTTAAAACCTTGAAAAATTCCTTTTAAATGTATCAAAGCAAGATGGTTAAGGATATTTGGAAACAAACCACAAAAACAATTTTTATAACTATTCAGGCATCTGAGCTTTCAAACCTCAGGTGACTGAAGATTTTCCTGAACTGATTTTGAATAGGCAGTGAAGGATCAGGAGACTGACACCTGAATCCTTAAGCGCCTAACCCTACTTTAAACTGAAAAATTTAACTGTGTTCAAAAAGCTCAGGCGACTAACCCCAAAAGGCTCAGGAGACAGACCCTCGAACGGCTAGTTTTTAAAACAGATTTTTAAATTACAAAATCGAGTTGCTTGTGCCCCAAACTCTATATAAACTTGGGAAACACTCCAAGTAACTTGGGCAACACAAATTTAACACTTTTTGAGCCTATAAATACATGGTTTATCAAATCAAATAATACTATGAATTGAAAATCAGTTTTCAAGCTCTATATTGCTCACTCTCCCTTAAAGCCCTCTTGCACACATACTCTTATGGAGAATTTCCTGTGACAAACTGATTCTCTAATCATTGATCTGAAAGCTAATCTTTCAAGGTTTGATAAAAATCAAAAGAAGAATCCCGATGACATACTTCCTTGAGTTTTAATTCAATTCTCTTTGATATTTACTTTGAAGTATTAGCTGTTCTATATTTGTACTAACTAGCTCTATCTGAGAGCATCTCTTGTACACAAGAATCTTTTCTTGTTTCCTCATTTTCTTTGATAGTTTAGGGTTATTGGATCATTGTACCGTGCGTGGGGTATCTCTTGGAGAGGGGGATCCACCCCAATTGAAGGAGGAATTGTAACGGTTGTTCCGCCCGCAAAGGAACGCTATAGTGGAATCCTTAGGTGGTCTTGCCTAAGACGAGGACGTAGGCTGGGTATAAGTCAAATCTCGTAAAAAATTTGGTCTCACTCTCTACCCTTACTCTTTTATTTTTTGTGTGTTTGTGTATCTAAGTGCAAGAAGATGAAAGTTTGAGATTGGGAAAACTTTTAATTTAAGAGAGCACGTTGATTGATCTTTTGCGGAAACCTTAAAGGGAGTACGTTGATTAATCGTTTGCAAAAATCTTGGTTAAAAGGAAGTGCACTAATATTCATATATACAGGGCTTTTTTTAAACTCTAAGGTGAGTTTTGCAAATGCTGAATCAAGGAAGTGCTGCAACTCATAGAATTGGCTAAGTATCTTGTGATTGATTGATTGATTGGTTGATTGGTTGATTGATAAACATTAGCATCTCATTAAGAATCATTGGGTTATGTTAATATTGAGTGTGGATTGTAGTTGGCATAATTAAGCATCAAAAAATCATTCTTGTGTGTTTGCTAAACTTACAAAAGGCGGTGAATTTGTAAAAAGATTTAAAAGAAACTTTTGAAAAACCCAATTCACCCCCTGTGCGACTACACCTTAGTTTTCACCCACCTTCTTTATTTATTTTCTATATAGTTTGACATATATTTTTTGGATGTAAATTAAGAAGAATTATAAAATAATAAAAAATAATACTAAAACTGATAAAATGGCAATATTTATTATTACTATAATGATAAACATGCATGCACAAAATCTAATTAAACACGTGTTTACACAAGGTGATCCAAAACTCCCAGCTCGCTGCTGCCCTCAAGCTCACGACCTCCCCAAAACTCCCTTCACATTCCGCCACACACACACACACACACACTAAAAACCCTTGCCCTTTGCTGCACTAGTCGACTTCGTCACTGAGATAGGCGCATGCGATGAATTTTTCTGGCCCATTGGCTTCTTTTCCTCCATGACACAGCTGCCATAGCAGCCCACAACACTTGCACACTACCAGCCCATGTTGGAATGTTAACTGTTCCACACAAAACAGCCCTAGCCGTGTTGGACTTCTCTAAGTAGCACATCCCATGTTGTTTTGTTTATTCATATGCACAGCCCACACACATGCAAGGCCAGCCCTTCACTTAATTATTTAAGCTAGCCCAACCCCACACACATGCAAGGCAAGAACTTACTTGAATTATTTATGTTGGCCTAGCCCCACACACATGTTCTCTAGCCATTTTTCATTCTAGCGTATGTGTTGTCCATGCCGTCTTTTTGTTCGCAAAGGAAATTAAAATTTATATTGATGCACGCCCCTTGAGTTTTAAAATCTCTAATACAACCAAGAATAGCCCTTGGCCATGTGGACTCCTCCTTGCATGTGCATGGCCCTTCTTTGCATGGCCTATGCTTGTTTTTCTCTAGTCTTCATGGTCCCTTGATGAAATTAAAATCCTTTAAGTGTGTCGTCCTCGTACATTCTATTTTTATTGCTTTAAAATGCTTGGCCTCCACCTTTTTGTTCTCAAGCATTGCCCTGCAATAATTAAACACGAATGTTGTAAATTGATGGGCAAAGATAAGATAATTATTTCAATATCATCGATTTAGTTCAATGTTAAAATACTTGACATGATTAGGCATTTAAGTAAAATTGTAATACTAAATTAATGCCTTTAAACACCTAATTATGCATCTTTTATACGTAATTAGTGCCCCCCTCAACTCGAACACGACCTCCCATGGCTCCGGCAAGGTTCAACACGACGCCTCCTATGCGATGCCTCCTCATCAGCTACAACATCATCATCTAGTTCGGCGCCCTCCGTGTCGGCATGGGGAGACCTATGAATTGACCGACAAGATTCATCAACCACAAACTATGTACACGCCTTTGCAATCGGTCTAACTGGACATGTCGAGATATAGTCAGATAAATGGGTGTTCCCCATCATGTGCTCCTACAACAAAATGTTTTAGTTGAAGTGATATGATATGGCACTTCAGGAACGAGAGAAAGTTTGAGGGAAAGATCATATCCCCACCAGAGTTGGTTGAAGTGATCCAAAGGTAGACGTTTAGAATAGTTTTTGATAAATTCAAAATGTTTCATATTTCATGAATAATGTCAATTATATTGAAATTTGGTACTCATGCTGATGGTTAGGGAGGTCGTATGATCTGTCCTACTTTTGTGTATGTTATGATAGTCTTTGATGAATCCTGGGTATGCCCAGTGTAGTTGTATATTCTCAACTTTGATCAATACATTTAATTTTACTGATAAAAAAAAAGTTATTGATAAATCACGTGTCTGTTTCCTACATGTGTTGAGTAATTTATTCACTCGTCACTGTCATGTGCAAACTAGCAGTTCTACTAATGCAATGAATCATGATGGACTAGTACCAATCATTATATCTATCTTCTGGCCATAGAGGTGTACGCCTAGGGGGGAAAGCTCCCTAAGTATGTGGATGACATGGTCCAGTCGACGCTGCCACCTCTAGAGGGTACGCTCGTATTTAGTGCGCCAGTTGGTTTGATGATTCCCACACTGGTCACAGTCGTGCAGATCCAAATAATGACCATCGGGGTCATACCCTATCTGAACTGGATGAGGGATCTGCTGCCTCAACCCGAACTACCGTAGTATACATTCTGGCAAGTGTCACTCCGTGATATGAAAGTAGATCATGAGAGTGCGAACAATCCAAACTTGTACTCTTTTGAGGCATATAGGTAGTAGATTAGCGTACACATCCACTGTGTACAACATCCATCTAAACTGTTAACAAAGAATTTATGTAAGAAAATTACTATGAATAGTAAATGTTTCATACCAATATTTAACAATTCAAATGAAAAAAAATATCGTATTACTTGGTTCTCACGTTTCATATCAATATCATATTGATATGACTGCAGAGTATGTTAAGGGACATACGAGGCATGAAATGAACCTTGCATTCTACAATATATTACATTCATATAACGTTACACTTAAATATTTTAAATTTATTTAAACTAAAACAGATACTAAGCTCACCGCAACTGGGAACAGGCCATCACCGCCATTATCAGGTAGATGTGGTAGGCCAACTCTAATTGGAGCAAGAAAAGACATACGCTCTCATGCCCAAAGCTGCAATAGGAATAGCGCACCTCCAACTGATTGTTCCCACACACGACCAACATGACACATCTCTCTATACAGCTATACAAGTGCAATGCTACTCTATCTATTCGTCGACACCCTCTCCAAGTCGCTCAGCCAAGGTAGGAACATTAGTGATGCATAGTATTGTGACTTGTCCATGAACAACAAGCCACACATGAGATGTAGTATGTACGCTAGAGCGTATTGCAATACTTCCTCCTTAGATGCTTCATCAGTAAGATAGGGTATTACCTTGTTCATCCACGACATAGACAAGGACGAGCCAGTTCGTCCACTCCAGCTGGTGGGGGGGGGGGGGGGTTGCATCCAAGTAGTCTATGACACATTATCTCAAAGTCCTGCTGCATCGTTCTCATAATAGCATTGCCATCGACAGGTAATCCTATGATGATGGCGACATCTGACAATGTTATCATCACCTTGCCACAAGGAAAATAAAATGTGTGTGTCTCAGACCTCTAGCGCTCTATCAATGCGCTAATTAAATGGTGGTCCAAGCGAATGTACCAAATTTGATATAGTAGATAGAACCTTGCTCGTTGAATCCATGAAATGCTTTTAGGATGGGTATGCCACATAGTTTCTAATGTGCGCACACACTGATGCCCTTTAAAGGCATCAAAATAATCCTCCTCACATGCCCTATAGGAAGGATACACAATCCCCAATGTCAATACGGAAGAATAAATTAGACCAAACTCCATATCTAAGTGTTAAATATAATGGAAATCTAAACTAAAAACCAAAACTAAAATTTAGGAATATAGAGGGGAGCGTGCAGATAGAATAAATTTTTTAGACAACGGAACTAAGGCAAAGAAACTATAGGAGTGATAGTGAATGAGTGATAATGGGTAATAGTGGGGGGGGGGGGGGGGGGGGGGGGTATACAAAACGAATATATAGGGGATCAGGCATGCAAAGTTTGGTGGAGTAGGTGAGAACATGACTAAATCGACTTTTGGAAAGTCGATTTTGGTCTTTTGTTGCATACATGCATGGATGTAGGGGGCTAGCGAAATTAATTTTAACACCAAACTGACTCTCCAAAAGTCAGTTTGGTCACAATTCACTATTCACGTAAACATGCATGGATACGGAGGTTTAATGCACGTCTCTCGTTTCCCCTCATCTTAATTCGTGCCGATAGTGCGTTAGCGCTGTTTCCCATCTTTTTTTTTTTTTTTTTTTCTAAATTGCTGATAGCCGGCCGCTTTAAAGAATCCCTCTCCCCTCACGCACTCTCTCTCTCTCTCCTCTCAGCATTGACAGCTCATTAGCAAGCGTCTTATCCTTTTTTTTTTAATTGAATGACAGCCGCTCGGTACTTTAATGTCCACCCCTCCCTGACGCAATCTCTCTCCTCTCTCCGCTGATAGTGCATCATTTGTGTCCCATCCACTTTTTTTTTTTTAAATGCTGACAAGCGTCCCATCCCCCTATTTTTTTAAGTTTTTTTTTTTTTTCTAAAGACCCAAACCGTCTTTTGGAAACTCGGTTGGGTATTTTTTACCACTCTCTTCTATATTTTATACTTTATATTTTATTATTTTTAATATTTTCGTAAAAAACTTTTTACTTGTGCTTTGGAACAGTCTGTAGTCTCTTGGGAGGGAAAATTTTTCAGGAAATTACAAAATATGCTTTTTTATTTTTTTATTTTTTCAAGTTTTCAACATTTGTCATGGAGAAGTTAACACGTGGTTTTTCAGCTTTTGTATTAATGTAGAAAAATTGATGAAAAAGGAGACTTATTTCTAATTTTTTAAAAAGTTTAAAATAGAGGACAAAGCCTTTTTGTTTTGTTTTGTTTTGTTATGTGTTTTTTTTTTTTTTTTAAACATTAGAGGAGCTCCAAATGTGCCAAATTGAACCAATGCACGATCATTTTTTCTTACCTATTTTTTCCTTTTGTGGTTTTTTTTTTGTTTTGGGGGGGGGGGGTTTGAGAGAACTAAGATTTAAAATGGGAAAAAAGAGTGGAAATATGGGTTTAGATTATTTATGATCCGTTTACATAAGACAATTTAACCATTTATGTACTCATTTAGGAAAACAAATCATCCATTCACCTACTTAATTAAAAAAATTAGTTTTTTTTAAAAAAAAATTATTTTCAAAATCATATTGAAAAGATAGAGAATAAAGAGTTTGTTTAAATATACAAATTTTTTTTATTTTTAAATTTAAAAAAAATTACAAAACAGACAACTTGTTTTTCAATTTTTCAAATTTATATAAAGTAATATTTAGAAGAGCAAAAAACATTGATCTTCCTTGAGGTTTAAATTTTAAGAACCTCCCCTATGGTTTCAAGAATTTCAGAGACCTCGAAACCTTTTATTTTTTTTTGGTAAAATAGACAAATCTTTTGAGGGAAGTTTTATGTCTTTTAGAGAACTTTAGGGAATGTGTATGACAGTTTTAAAATCTCATATAAGATTTATGCCATTTTTGAAACTTCAAGGAATGTCAATGCAAATTTTGAAACCTTAATGGAGGTTTGTCTTTTTGTCAAACTTATGAGGAGGCAAGTATCATTTATTCTATTTAGAATCATTGATTTTGGGATTTGAATTTTGGATTTAGAAAAATTTCCATGCATCATGCGCACAAATTAAAGTTCAAGATCTAAGTTTTATGCTCTCATCTATAAAGTAAGAGTTGGAAATCTAAAAAATGTAACGAAAACATGTTTTTAAAAAAAAATATATATATTTTCTATATAAATTTAGAAAATTTAAAAATAAGATGATGTTTTGATAATTCTTTTAAAAATAAAAAATAAAAAACAAAATTATTTTCACAATAATATAGAGTTAAAAATGTTTATTGTTTATTTATTTTTATGCAAATGTTTTAAAAATAAGAAATTAATTATTTTTAAATATTTTTTAAAGATATAAATAAAAAATAAAAGCTTTTTTTTTTTTAAAGTAAACGGACTCAATTTTTCTTTCACATTGCGTAATATATTTCTCAATGTAACTCTAATTCTAAACACAAAGACTCTTCAAAAAATATATGGTTAAAAATGGGTTTTCTTATACTCTGCTATAGATTGATAAAATGGCATTGCAATATCAACATAGTTTTTGAATTTCAAGGAAAGTAAGAAGTGAGTATATGGCATTGCAATATCCTCTTTGAAGTGAATCCATTTTAATGTTCTTTGATTTTCAAGTCGTAAAAAGGTATGTTGTATGAAAATTAAATGGGAATGTGGTATGAACTAATTCGCGGTTTTAAACCACAAGCGTGTTCATAAATGAAGTTGACGATATGAGTACTTTGAACATCAAATACATTCACGGATATCTAAAGTTAAACAAAAATTCGAACTCAAAATTCAATATATATATATATATATATATATGTGTGTGTGTGTGTGTGTGTGTGTGTGTGTATTTTATGTAGGGTGTTAAGATTGTGTTTGCGAAATATCTCCTTCCTTCTCAAGTTGTTGGTTGGTCGAAAATCATGATATTATTAGAGCGAAGTTAGGGACCTTCTCCTTATATTTATATAACTTCATGTGATATCTTACCCATGGCCACCTAATTAATTTGCATGACCTACATTAATATATAATGACCCAATATTATATTATGTTGGGTTTCTTTCCTACATGACCTGCATATTTTTATAGAATTAAAAATTTTAAAAAATAAAATATTAATGATGAATAAAATTAAATTTTTCTTCATGAATTTTGTATATTTTTCACCTTCTATCTTATCTTCTTAGTAACTAAACATAAAAATGCGGATTCTTTGACATTTTCTATTCTTTTCCTAATACTTTTCATGTTCCAAATGGGGCCTTAGTCTTTGGAATACCATTTTCATTTTCCTCTCTATGTTGCAACCTAAATAATAAATAAGGGCTCCACAGAATTTTAAAATTTTATTTGCAATTTGAAGATAATTATTTAAAAAATAAAGTAGAATTGAACTTTCTATTTAAAATAAATAATTGATAGTAAATATTTTAAAAAATAAAAGCAAAAAACACGTTTAAAAATTAAACTATTAAAAAATAGCGAAAAACATGTTGTTTAATTGCAACTTTTAGTTTCATAAAATAAAGTAGTTGATGAAATTGCATAAACAAAATATAAGAAAAAATGTGAAAAATGTTATGAATGGATGTGTGTGGTTATCATTCATCCATATCTTGTCCATCTTTTCATATCCCTATTGTCTATCTGAGGTTTAATAGGGAAAATCTCACTTAGTAATTATGTACGTTAATTTAGTTTGGTCAGCCAGCCATCTAAGTCCAGTCATCAAATTGCACAACCCAGTCATGGGGGTAAATATGACTTTCGGCTAACAGAAATGTGACTTACGGCTAACAAACCTAAGGGTGATTTTTTTTATAGTATATGTATATACATATTTAATTACATGCATAGAACTATTGATGATTTGACGGAAAAAAATATATTTATATGAACATAGCCATTTTTGTGCCTAAATGATGATCTAAAGGGAAAATGTAAGGAAAAGTACATATGTATATAATTAAATATTATAGTTACAGTTTTAAAGTTAAAAGTTTAATTTAACAATTATAAAATATGGTTATAAAATTTTACTGCTATAGTTGATGGTAAAAGTTTTATGTAGAAATTTTTAAATTCATATTTATTTTAAAAATAATTTTGAAGTTATAGTATTAAATATTATTTTACGAAAGTATAATATTATGAAAACTCATTTTGGTCACATACTAATAATAATTTTATTTACTTACTGAGCGTTGTCTCATCCCAATCGTTATTTTACATTTCAGATAATTTGAAGAGTATATTAGAAATCTAGCGTAGCAAGTGCATGAGCGAGAGTAGAAAGAGTATAGTAGAATAAAAATTTAGTACAATACACTTTAGAATATATTTGCGTATTTTAGAATTTTAGAAATTTTCATTTTAATAGTTGAAACATATATTTGTAATAAAGCTAATTAGTGTTCTGGTAATAAAAATAATTTAGATTTATGTATGTCCGCTGAAAAATTTATATGTAGTAATCCACTCGGGTTCGGGTCCTTACAATTAGTATCAGAGAATAGGATGTAGGTCCTGCATACTCTAACATATAGATTTTACCACAGTTTAGGCATAAAACATGATTTGGGTAGAATTGGGTAATTTAGGATATTTCTTTTAGTCTGTTATATTATTATATGTTAATAATACACTTATAATTTTAAAATAACATTTGATCATTGTTTAAGAATAGATCCTAGAGGTAGTAGCATTGAAGGAAATGAGATTAACGTGAAGGCTCTGAAGGACATGTAACAATCTAATATTCTCTAAGAAAAATGGTAGCATTATTGAAGACAAGTCAATTAGTTAAAATATATTATGTTTGTAGAAACACGTACACATATTGATGATTCAAAATTAATTTTTAATTTAGGTACATTAATAAATTAAAATTTCATATTCGTAATCTAACCAAATGATCAATATAATAATATAATGATATTTAAGGATTATTTATTTTCGTTGTTAATATTTTATTTTTGTTTAAAATGTTTACAAGAAGTAGTACCTTAGACCCTACTGGGTTTGGAAGCGCTACACATACAAATAGATATGAACAAACGACCTATTCTGCAATCTAATTTTACTCAAAATTCCTTTGCATGTGCAAGGTGGATATGAATGTGTATTTTTACATTGTGTATTCAATTCTCATTAAAATATTCAAGCGTAATTTAGGAATATAGATTTTGACGAAATCTTTAATTTTAATTTTTTATTAGTTTATAATGAATTAAATATAATTTAAATGTTACTATATTATATTTAAATTCAAAAAAAATGATTTAAAAAAATTTCAAGTTCATCATTTAATTATTGTAGACTTCTTCTTCCAAGATAGTTAAGGAAATTAAACAGCCCTGACTAGGGTTGTCCATAATAGCATATATTAGAGTAGAACTCCTTATACAAGAATGTACATAGGTGGCTCAAAGTAACTTAATAATAAATAAACAAATAAAAAAAATAGTCTCATGGGTGGGAATCATTGGATATAGCTCACTTACCCCCGAAGCAAGGCTAGGGCATGAGACCACTTGGGCATAGTGGGGACTCAAACCCACGATCACATGGATACATGGCCGGTTCCTTACGACTAGGCCACCCATCTAAGTGGTGACCTAAGGATGGGATTAATTATAGTTAAAATATTAATAAAGATGTAGAAACATAAACAGAACCTTGAGTCTGCAAATTTTGTACCACGCGTCACTCTCTCTCGATTTCTGCGACACACATCGCTCTTCCTCAATTTTTGCAAAACATGTCACTCGCGGCACACATCGCTCTCTCTCGATTTTCATGAAACGTATCGCTCTCCCTTGATTTTTACAAAATGTGTCACTTTGCGGCACACATCACTCTCCCTTCATTCTCGCGAACCATGCCGTTCTCCCTCAATTTTTGCAAAATACGTCGCGCGCTCGATATCCGTGGCACGCGTCACTCTCTTTCTCGATTCTCACGACACACATCACTCTCTCTCGATTTACATGACACACGACCATTCCCCTATAAAAAGGGTCTACCCTCCTTGAACTCTAAGCTTCATAACTTTTTACCATCTTGAATAACCATATTTCGTTTTGCAAAGATTAACTCTTTCCAAATTTTCTCTTGGTTGTCTCATTACTCGTTTCATTTAACTAAAAATGTTGTCAAAACACCTAACTCCCCAAGTTGCTAAGAGTAGAACTAGATCGCCAATCCAAAGGTGGAAACCCAGTAAGGAACAGTTGGAGATTTTAGAGGAAGCCTTCCGCAGCAGTCAAGGGAAACTCCCTTATGTGAAGCGGCTATCTTGCTTGGAGCACAACTCCGATGACGTGGTCCAATCAAGCCAAAAAATGTACGCATTTGGTTTGAGAACCATAGGCGTAGGCGAGGATCAGTTGAAGAGACCAACATTTCATTTTCTGCCCCACCAATTATTCATCTTACCTCCTCCACCACTACTGCCCTGAGCAGTGCCCTCGCCATTTTCTTAACTACTTGTACCCTCATCCCTATCAACAATATTCCGTCTATGAAGCTTACAATTAACATCACACCAATGAGCCATGCCCCTTGCAATGGCAACATCGCAGTCACCACACTAAGGGTTTCCGATAATGCTAGTCTACTCCGCCATTGTCAAGAGATCCAATATGCGTTGAGACTCATGTACTGGCCACTAATGGCTCGTTATGAGCATTCCCACCAAATGCCACAAAGGGAAGAGGGCAGCTCTTCCTCCTTTGCTGTTCAATCATTTTCCATATTTTTTGAGTTTTTTCACTTCAACCCCTATTAGACTAACGATTCTCACTTCAGTCTCCCAGACAAAATATTCTATCAAATTGGTCATATAATAAGACTTATCCAAATCTTTCAAACTAAGAGTATAAATACAGTACTCATTTTAAATTAACAAATTTCGATGTCAAAATTTTTATAAGGAGGGGAGGATATAATGACTCCAAAAATATATATATGATTAAAGTAAAATAATAAAAATAAAATAATAAAAATGATCATTAAGTTAATATCAATACCGAGGTGCTTTTCTGTAGGATCCCTGATTCCATGTTTGATGCCTAAGAAAAACCTTGTCTTAGCGAGTGCTCAGGGACCATTACGGCTCAGTCACTCCCTAGAGGTCGACCTAGTAAAAATGGAATTTCATAGGATAAATAGGGTAGACACTTTTGTACACGTAAATAAGTACATATACATAAAATAATATTTTGACTAACATAATTTGTAGAAATATATAATAATAATAATAATAATAATAATAATAATAATGGTATCCTATGTGGGGCCCACAAGATTGTGTGGGGCCCACATAAGTCTTGAAGCCGTGTGAGGTCCACATGAGTCTCGAAGCTGTGTAGAGCCCATAAAACTATGTGAGGACTATTAGAATTACGTAGGACACACTTGGGTCTCGAAGTTGTGTGGGGCGCACATGAGTTTTTGAAATTTGAACTTAATTCTTTTTCATAAAAAAATTACTAAAACATAACTTAAAAATAATAGTAATGATAATAATAATGATTTCAAAAATTAATTCATTAATTAATTAAAATTTAATTAAATAGGAGTGTCAGCAAATACTCCCATTTTCCCCACATGTATCCCCATCCCCATCCCATACCTCTCATCCCAAGTTCATCTCATGCTCATTCCTTTATTTAAAAAAAAAAAAATTATAATTTCAACCCTCTCCTCACACTTTTACGAATTCCGTTTTCTTCCCCAAAATTTTCCTATAAATAGGAAGTTCTCAATCTTCATTTTTCACAAAAAAAATTTAAGGAAGAGAAGGATTAGTGAGTGAAAAAATTAGTGGTGGAGGGAGAATTTTTTAAAATTAAAATTCTCACTCATTAACTCTTTCCAATCTCATTTTTTAGAGATATTCGTTATGATCGTATCGCAAGATTAAGTTAGAGGTAAGTAAATTTGATTATGTTAGATTTTTATTTAAAATTTATATTCGGCTTTATTGTAAGTAAATTTGATTATGTTAGTTCTTTTTCATAAAATTTTTCCGAATTTATTTTTATGCTTATTTAATTATACCCGTTTTATGTTTAATATACTTGCATTTATTTTTGAGTTAATGTTCTAAACCCCTCGGGTATTTTACAGTATTAATTTTTATTTTAAAAAATTTTTTTAACATGAAAATTGTGTGACAAGAGTTTATTTTTACATTGCATATTTTATGAAAATATGAGTAAAGATGACATAATTTTATTTTTTTGTTGCGTATTTCACAAAAATATGAATAAAAAAGAGATTTTCATGATATTATTTTAATTTTATAAATTACATAATAATATGTTTTCAAAACCCCTTATGACTCATACGATACAGAAAATTATGAATGCTCGGTACTGCAGCTTAAAGTTTAAACGGATCAGAGTGCACCCACATTATTTACGGAGTGATTTTATATGATAGTGAATTTCTCCCGAGTGCACACCTGGGTCAGACCAGTATTTAATAAGGAAAATCTCACTTAATAATTATGTACATTGATTTAGTTTGACTAGCCAACTAGCTAAGTCTAATCTTTGGACTGCACAACCTAATAATGGGGGTAAACATGACTTACGACTAACATAAGTATGACTTACGGCTAACAGACCTAAGGATGGTTTTTTTTACAGTATATATATATATATATATATATATATATATATATATATACATATTTAATTACATGCATAAAGCTATTGATGATTTAAATGAAAAGTATATGTTTATGTGAACATAGCCATTTTTTTGCCTAAATGATGATCTAAAAGGAACGTGTAAGGAAAAGTATATATGTATATAATTAAATATTATAGTTACAGTTTTAAAGTTAAAAGTTTAATTTAACAATTACAATATCTGGTTATAAAATTTTACTATTGTAGTTGATGGTAAAATTTTTATGTAAAAATTTTTAAATTTACATTTATTTTAGAAGCAGTTTTGAAGTTATAACATTAAATATTATTTTATGAAAGTATAATATTATGAAAACTCATTTTGGCCACATACTAATTATAATATTATTTACTTACTGAGGGTTGTCTCACCCCAATCGTTATTCTACATTTTAGATAATTTGAAGAGTATACTAAAAATTTGGCGTAACAAGTGCATGGGCAAGAGTAGAGAAAGCATAGTAAAATAAAAATTTAACACAATACAATTTAGAATATGTTTGTATATTTTAGAATTTGAAAATTTTTCATTTTAATAGTTGAGACATATATTTGTAATAAAGCTAATTAGTACTCTGGTAATAAAAATAATTTAGATTTATATGCGTCCGCTGAAAAATTTATATGTCAGAACCCACTCGGGTTCGGGTCTTTACACCTATGAACTTGCCATATATGTCTGCCCTAATAAAGTTAGCATTAACTAGCTTGTGAAGACTATAAATACCTTCTCCCACATAGCCAGCGTAAGGAAACAAAAGAAGAGCAAAAAGAAGAAGAGAGAAAGGAAAAAAGTGTAGATAAAGAGAAGAGAGATATCTTGTACAAGGCCTTTGCTGATATTTAGTACAAGGCTGGTTCCAAATCATCTTGTGATTCCGTCCATGATAGTGAAATTTTTTATCCCATTCTTTCGTAGAGTAGGTATATCTGATCCGCGTAAAATCTATGTCTCGTCTTCATTTATTTTTCTGCTCATCTTTATTTGTTTTATTATTAATTCTTGCATTATTTTATAAAACGTTATCAGCACGAGATTCTAACCAACCGAGTTATTTATTTAATTATTATTTAATTTATTTATTTTTGTAACTTTTTCTTCACAAGAATATAATATTCTTCAGAAGATAATATATATATATATATATATATATATATATAAATTTAAAGAGTACCAATCTCCAGAAGAGATGGTAAAATAGTCCTTATATATATTTATATATATATATATATATATATATATATATATATATATATATATAAATTTAAAGAGTACCAATCTCTAGAAGAGATGGTAAAATAGTCCTTCTAAAGAGGTTATAGATATTTGAATCTCCAGAAAAGATAGTCCTCCTGAAGAGGTAATATATTTAAATCTCCCGAAGAGATAGTAAGTGGTAATATATTTAAATTTCTCATCAACATATTTAAATCTCTAAGAGAGATAGACCTCTTGAAGAGGCAATATATATTTAAATCTCTCGTATGTATATTTAATCTCTAGAAGAGATGCTATATATTTTAATTTCCCGTCTATATATTTAATGTGTAGAAGAAATATTAAATATTTACCTCCTAAAGAGGTATATTTTTAACCTCCAAAGAAATGTTCAAATCAACCTCCTGAAGAGGTGAAACATTTGTTATCCATATGAAATAGTATATTTAACTTCCGGAAAAGGTGGTAAATTATTACCCAATTTAATATTGTAAATTGAAATCATACTCTTGAAGAGTATAAATTAAGAAAAAAATAAAATAATGTTCCTGAAGAAACATATTTAAGTAACCCCAGAAGGGTGAAAATAATATTATATTATTATCGTAGTTTTATTCACTACAAAAAATAAGGTTATTAGTGATGGTTTAAAACCATCACTAATAATAATAAAAAAATCGTGACTAAAAGTATTAGTCACAATTCTATCAGTATGAGCGACAGTTTTAAATTTGTCACTATATTTGCGGTTACTACTACTTATTAGTGACAATTTTCATTAACCGTCACTAATAATAAAATATTAGTGACGGTTTTATTCCGTCACTAAAACCCTAAGACTGTCACTATAAATTCTACATTTTCTTGGCATCATCACTAATAGTCAATTATTAGTGACGGTTTTAAAACCATCACTAATGCTCACTAGAGTAGCTATTAGGGACGATTTTTGAACTGTCACTAATAAAAGACTATTAGTGTAGAGATCCAAACACAGAAAATAAGGAAAATAAATAATAAAGGAAAATTTCACAAAGGGGAGCGGTAGGCTTTGTCGACGAGGTCCAGGTTCTCGTCAGCGAAGGCCCTTATGTGGCTCGTTGCCAAAATTCAGAGTCTCATTGACAAAGAGATACATAATGACTAGAAAATATCAGACTAGGGTTCGTAGATGAAGGAAGCAGTTCGTCGACGAACGGCTTTCTATGGTTCATCGATGAAGGCACCACTTCGTTGACGAATTTGACCAGGTCAAATATCTATAAATAGAATTTTTGTTTGCTTCTTCATTAAGAAAGCTAAAGCTCACTTACTCTCTCTCTCTCTCTCTCTCTCTCTCTCTCTCTCTCTCTCTCTCTCTCTCTCTCTCTCTTTTGAGAACCACAAACCACTCTCTCTATCTTCGATTTCTTCACCGTTTGTTGCCCGAATCAACGATAAAAAATTACTATGAGGATCAGGGGGTGAACATCTACAATCCTAGTAGAGTAGATTCTTGATCTCGTGAAAAAGTTAGGGTTTGGTTTTTGAGCATTTCAGATTCTTTTTCAGTAAAGGTAAAGGGATTAAGTTAAGTCAGTGTTTTTAATGAAATTGAACCGTTTGAAATGTTTATGAAGTATATTCAGGTTTTTGGTTGAAGTTTCTAAAACCAACCGTTCAAAAGATCTGTTTTCAAACCTAGGATATATGTTATGGTATTTTCAGTAAAACGAACGGTAGAAAGCTCGGTTTTATGTTTTAAACTATATATGCTATGTTTTATTAGTAGCCTATGAGCTATGTTCAAAGTACAGGAAATTGTGTGGCAGGTGAATGATAAGTATATACTATTTTATAATCGAAATGATGTATGTTTGTGAAATACTGGAACTGTTTATGAAAATGCAAGAAGACTTATATGATGGCTGCGCGAGGGCCTAGTTTTATATGTATGATGGCCGCGAGGGTTGAGTTTTGTATTGTGTCAGGTTTCATATGAACTGATGATGAAATATGATTTTATTTCTTAAATTGCATGATATGCTTTAGGAACCCTAATGGACCATTATGTTATGAGCATGATATCGTTGTTAGGAATTATGTATATGACTATGTGCCCCCGCACTATAGTGCGAGAGTGTTGTGGGTGGTTCTATGCTGATTAGCCTCAGTAGTGGGTGTACCATACCTGAAAGCCCGGACTTTCAGGACACGATAGGGCAATTGGGTCACGCAAGTAAAATTGTAGATACTTGCATAGTCGGAGTTATGACGCAGATGTATGTTGACTTTGTCTGGGTTGATCACCCTGGGCTTAATCTAGCCTTCGAGACACACAACCTTGACCACGGGGGTTATACATGGTGTTAGTCCCATGAGGTGTCTTTTATGCATATCTGTATATTTATGTAAATGATGTTATGGAATGACTTAACTATTTATGTCAGGAGAATGAAACAAGTATTTCCAACTGTTTAAGTACATATGATGTAAAGAAAACTATTTTTGGTTATATGAAGAATGGATGTTTTTCTGTAAACACTAATGCATGCTGCCTAGACACTGATATTAACTTGATCACCCTTATTGAGAAGTGTCTCACTCCAATATACAAAACATCTTTTCAGGAAATAACAGGTATCGTGCTTAGTTGCATTAGGGTGGGGTGGAAGTTTGAATAGTCTTTTTGGGAAGATCTGCATGATCTCAGGTGTAAGTAAGTTATTTTGTAAGTTAATGGATATGTATTACGGTTGTATGGACCGAACTAGTTGTCCAGTTTTGGGTTGAATTGTAATATGGATGTTTGGGAACTTATATGTATGAAAGGACTTAGAACTCTAGTAATGCATGTTTAGTGATTGTTTTATTACTTTCGCTGCATCTGTGTTTAATGATTATGGAATCAGGTACACAGACGTCACTAAAGTAGCACCTTGGGCCCACGTGGCGAGTCAGGGTGTTACAAGTGGTATTAGAGCCTAGGTTTGCTAGGTTCTGTAGACTTGCCAGTGATGATTACCGAAGTTTAGGTTAAGATGAGTTAAGAATAAGAATAGGTAAGTTAAGTTGGATTTTAGTCTGGAAGCTTAGGGACGGTGATCTTTCGACGGTCTTTTTTTTTCCTAGAGTGATGATTTTAGGAAAATCATGGTAAATCCATCGATGGTTTTGTTTCTAGGTAGAGGGACTAAAGCTCAGAAACTTAGTTTGGGAATGATAGGTTGGAAAAGTAGGTACGTAGTGTCAGCGTCATGATTAGGGACCAGTACCTTGGAAGTTTTGTAGCAGTAATGTATAAGTTGTAGTGACCCGGGAGAAATAATGGTATTTAAATAATAAAGAGGGGAGGGATATGGAAATAGGAACAGAAGGAGGCAGCTAACTTCGTCGACGAACGTAGGGGATTCGTTGACGAGGGTACAAGAGGGCCTTGTCGACGAATAAAAGTTTCGTCGATGAGAAAATACTGACAGAGGGTTCTGGGTCTCTGAATTTCATCGACGAGGAGAGAGTTCGTCGACGATTCTTCTTCATGACCTCGTCGACGGGGTGATGTGGCTCATCGATGAAGGCTAGTGTATAAGTAGGGGTAAAATTCATTTTTTAGCCGAAAATCTGCGCAAATCACTTATCTCTCTCTCTCTCCTCTACACCCCTCATACCTTCTTTTTATGATTTCAGGCCATATTCTCATCGGTTCGATGATTTGAAGCCACCACAATGCTCCTGGCGAAGTTCTCTCCAAGTTTACCAGGGCGGATCGTCGGTGGGGCTGAGTTGGAAATCATCCCAAATCCATGGTAAGGCTTTCTACTTAGTATTTGTTTTCTTGACAGTTGTAGAAAGCATAGTACGCACAGAAATATTGATCTTTAATTTTGGGAGATGTGATTTTCAGGGTGTTGAGTGGGGAATCCTGCGGGTGCGGGACTGAGTATCTTAGGGGCTTTTCAAGAATCAGGTAATGGGATAAAATAAGCTAGATATTTTATGGAAGTATAAGTATAATTTATAGAATTTGATTTTAGAGAAATGTATATATGTAAATATGTAATATGTTGGGAAAATACTGTTGAAATTAATGAGATACTCTGAATATATGAAAAATCCATTTTGCGTGGCATGAGTAGAATTTATGATAAAATATTGTTTTCCCGGAATACGATAATGATACGTGCTATTGATATGATTTGCCGGCGTACGGGCCGTGTTATGGATATGTTTTCCGGCGTACGGGTTGTGCTATTGATGCGATTTGCCAGTGTATGGGCCATGCTATTGATACGATTTCTAGGCATATAGGCCATGCTATTTATATGATTTTTCGGCGTACGGGTCGTGCTATGGATATGTTTGCCAGCGTACAGACCGAGATATGGTACAATATGAAATACTGGCGTATGGGCCGATGATTTTATGAAATTTATAAACATAAAAATGATGTGATGATATTGATTTGGCAATGAATAGTATAAGTATTCATGTATCACAGTTTCATTATATGCTATATGGTATCAGAACCTGGTTGGCTTGGTCTAGGCTAGCACTTGCACGGTACCACTGCTATGTGTCCATGGTCGTCATGATCATGATATTGTGTTAATGCTGCTATACAGAGTGGTGTGAGGTTGGATGGTCAATGTGGTTTTAAGGAGTGTGAGCGCCCCTGGTGTACGGACCAGGTTTGACAGACCCATTGGACTTATAGACTGTACTTTTGACTTGGTAGTGGTCAGCCAACCATTGTCAAGTCTCGCCTTTGGGCTACACAACCCAGTCATGTAGGGGGTAATACATGACAACAGTCAGCTAACCTACCAGAGTCGTTTTCGTATTATTGTTATGATATGAGATAAATTATGCTTGTAGAAATTCATTATGTTCTGCTTGAAAATGAGTATACATGTTTTTCCCAAATATGATACTTACAGTTTTACTGGATACATTTATGTATATGATTATATGTATAACACATAAATACTCACGATGTCACACACTAGTATTAGTTTATTTCCCTTACTGAGAGGTTTCTCACCCCTAAATTTCAAGAACTTTTTAGGAGCCACTGAGAGAAGAGAGGGTAAAGCTCTGCTGTGATAGTTACGATCGATCTGCCCTTTTGAAGGGTATGTATTTTGTGATAGGGTCAGTTAGATTTTTTAGGAAAGACTCTAGGACTCTTTTGGATGGTATATATATGTATATACAAAGGATATAGAAACTCTGGTATTGCGATGAATGATATTGTATAGGATATTATGGGTTATTATGATTTTATGTTTCCTACTACATAGGCTTCTGTTTTGTGTTTCTGTTAGTCTTCTTCAGCAGATACTTTCTCGTTGCCACTAGAGAGGCAAAGGTAGAGAAATTCCTGCATCTGACGCAGGGGTCCTTGTTGGTGAAGCAGTATGTAACCATATTTGTGGAGCTGTCCCGATTCACTCCACATATGGTCCCAGATGAGCCGAAAAAGGCTTAGATGTTTAAGAGAGGGTTCAGACAGACAATATGCACATAGGTGGTGGCATTGTTAGTCCATAACTTTACTGAGCTGGTGGACAGAGCCATGACAGTAGAGGCTAGTATTTAGGAAAGGGAGAGAGAGGCAAATCAGAAGCAGAGGCCCTTGTCTCATAGGTCTCATTCTAGCTCCAGCTAGAGTATGTGGAAGAGACCTAGTAATTTTATGGGTTAGTGGCAGGAGACGCGATCTCGAGCCTCTCAGGGGAGTTCTCATAGTGCCACTTGTCCCAGATGCCATAAGAATCATTGGAGCGAGTGTAGGAATGGATTGGCTAGCATCCAACTATGCAAGTATAGATTGTCGCAGGAAGGAGGTGGTATTCATACCTCAAGAGGAGCAAAAGTTTAGACTCATAGGGTCATGTATGTGCTCTGCGCCACCGATCCTTTCCATGATTCAGGCAAGGAGATTACTTCTGGGGGGTTGTCAGGGGTACCTTGCATATGTAAAGGAAATACCAAAGGAAGGACAGGAGCTGGAGGATATTTCAGTGATATTGGAGTTCCTGTATGTTTTTCCTGAAGACTTGCCGGGGTTACCTCTTGATCGTGAAGTGGAGTTTGCCATTGAGTTTACTTTAGGGACGTCGCCAATGTCCAAGGCTCCGTATCGAATGGCTCCAACTAAACTGAAAGAGCTAAAGGAGCAACTGTAGGAATTTCTAGATAATGGTTTCATTAGACCTAGCATATCACCCTAGGAGCGCCGGTGTTGTTTGTGAAGAAGAAAGATGGGTTGATGAGGATGTGCATTGACTACAGAGAAATTAATAAGGTAATAGTAAAGAATAAATACTTGTTATCGCGTATTAACGACCTACTTGACTAGCAGAAGGGTACTCAGGTTTTCTCTAAGATTGATCTGTGATTCAGGTATCACCAGTTGAAGGTGAAGTCAATGGATGTATCGAAGATAGCTTTTTAAACTAGGTATAGCCATTATGAATTTTTGTTTAGGCCATTTGGTTTAACGAATGCACCTGTAGCATTCATGGATATGATGAATAGAGTGTTCCACGCGTACCTAGATTAGTTCATGGTGGTATTAATTGATGACATTCTGATTTATTCGAGGAGTTCTACAGAGCATGAAGCTCATTTGAGGCTGATACTTTAGGTACACGGAGAAAAGAGATTGTTTGCTAAATTCAAGAAATGTGAGTTTTGGTTAGAATAGGTTGCATTTTTTGGACATGTGGTATCCAAGGAAGGAATATTAGTAGACCTGGGCAAAGTGGAGGCAGTAGTAAACTTGGCGAGATCGAAGAACATACACGAGATCATAAGTTTCTTGGGTCCAGCAGGGTACTATCGTCGATTCATTGAGGGTTTTTCTAGTTTGTCAGATCCTTTGATATAGCTTACAAGGAAGAACAACAAGTTTTACTGGACTAGTGAATGTGAGCAGAGCTTCTAGGAGTTGAAGCAACATCTAGTCACAACCCCAATGTTGACCATTTCATCAGGGGATGGTGGTTTTGTGATCTATAGTGACGCATCCTAGAAAGGGCTCAGGTCAGGTGTGTTTTGATGCAATAGGGTAAGGTTATTGTGTATGCCTTTCATCAACTCAAGGAGTATGCACATGACTTGGAGCCAGCAGCAGTAGTATTTGCACTAAAGATCTGGCGGCACTACCTATATGGTGAAAAGTGCGAGATCTTTACTGATAATAAGAGTCTCAAATACTTCTTCACCCAGAAGGAGTTGAATATGAGGCAACACAAGTGGCTTGAATTGATTAAAGACTACAGCTGTACTATTTGTTACCACCCTGGGAAAGCTAATGTGGTAGTAGATGCTTTGAGTCGGAAGTCAGTGCCTGCAACAGTCTTAGCAATTGGGATTCAACACAATATCAGGATGGACCTGGAAAGGATGGGTGTAGAGTTAGTAGAGGGAAGTCAACACCAGGAATTCGTTGTTGGCCTAGTAGTGCAACCAACCTTATAAGAGAGGATTAGATCAACTCAAATGAAAGATGTAGAGCTGGCAAAGATTTTGAGTGGAATACAAGATGGGTTAAACACAGACTTTAATGTCTCTAATGATGGATTGGTGATATTTCACACCTAGATTTGCGTGCCGAATGATGATGAGATTAAGCAAACTATCTTGGAAGAGGCACATCGCTCTTTATATACGGTACATCCAGGAAGCACAAAGATGTACAAGAATCTGTGAGGTTCCTTTTGGGGTCTAACATGAAAAGAGAGATCACTCATTTTGTAGAGCAGTGCCTAATGTGTCAGCACGTGAAGGTAGAGCACTAGAGAACAGTAGGACCACTATAGCCACTTGACATTCCAAAGTGGAAGTGGGAGCATATCTCGATGGATTTTGTGTCAGGATTGCCTTCGGCGGTGCTTGGGCAGAACACTATTTGGGTTATAGTGGATCAACCGATGAAGACTGTGCACTTCGTTCCGATTAGGGTCAGCTATTCCATGGACAAGTTGTTAGAGCTTTATGTGCAGGTGATAGTTTGGCTTCATGGTGTCCCAGTTTCTATAGTTTCATATCAAGATCCGCAATTTACCCCTCATTTCTAGAAGAGTTTGCAGGATGCTTTAGGATCTCAACTCACCTTTAGTACTGCGTTTCACCTGCAGATGGACGGACAGTCCGAGAGGACCATTCAGATTTTGGAGGATATACTACGAGCATGTGTATTGGATTTCGATGGAAGTTGGATCACGTATCTTCCATTAGTCGAGTTTGTGTATAATAACAGCTATCAGGCTAGTATCGAGATGGCACAATATGAGGCCTTGTATGGTCGCCAGTGTCGATCTCCATTGTACTGGGATGAGGTAGGCGAACAAGTGTTAGGACTGGAATTGGTTCAGCAGACCTTTGTAAAGATCAAACTTATTAGGGAGAAGGCAGCACAGAGTCAATAAAAGAGTTATGCGAATACTCGCCGATAGGTGCTAGAGTTCGAGATCAAGAATATGGTATTCTTGAGGATTGCTCTAATGAAGGCAGTGATGAGGTTCCGTAAGAAAGGCAAGCTGAGTCCTCAGTACATTGGGTCATTCGAGATCCTATAAAGGATTGGTCTAATCGCTTATCGAGTAGCATTACCACCAACATTGTCTAGAGTTCATAATGTAACGCCCCGTAAATAATTATTATTGGAGGATGTAGTGATTTAAATGAATAAATAAATAAATAAAATCAATTTAAATAAATAATATGATATCATATATTAATATATATATATATAGATACATACACACACACACACACACACACATATATGTTAAAGGTTATTATTATTATTATTATTATTATTATTATTATTATTATTATTATTATTATTATTATTATTATTATTATTATATATAATTTCAAATAAGTTAGTAAAGGAAAAGATCCTTCAGGAATGAAATTTCCTAAAGAATCTGCGCCCCCCCCCCCCCCTTGAGTGCATTTCTTGAAGAAGCTGCGCCCCTTCCTATGAGCATCTCTGTCTCTTGTCTTCGTTCTCTCTCCCACTTCCTTCAATTTCTTGGCTGATTTTCACCTGATTGAAAATCAGAAAATACCATTGGACTCCATACTCCACCACTGACATTTCTACTGAAACGGATTTATCATAGGAGTGGCATAGCCATATCTTCCGGGGTAAGCTCAATTCTCACTTTTACCTTAATTTCTTGTAAATCTTAAGCCCAATTGATGATCGGACACCACCATGAGAATCTAGGCATGATTCTCTACAAGTCTGGTGGAGCGAATTTCTCGTGGGGTCGTCATAGGTATAACCCCAAAATTATGCTAAGGGGGTTATTAAGGGGCTAATTATTATTTAATTATTGTAGATTTGGAAATGTTAAATATTGGGCATTCTGAGGTTGCATTAGGGTTATTGAATTTAGGGCTCGGGTAAGCACCGCAAGTGTGATTTCGGGACCCTGCGGGCATAGTTTGGGAAAATCAAGGTAATTTGATTATTATGGAGTTTAACAATTTATTTAGGTTATTGGGATCCTAGGAAATGTTTTATGGAATTATGTTGGAGTTTTGTTGAATGCTCTGGGGAAATGGAAATTGTAGGTTTTGTGCTGGAAATGCCATAAGCTCAGGATTGAACTATGCGGGCATCTCAGTATGCCTAGTAAGGGGATAAACTAAAATCATTCATTATTTTATAGCATTTGATTTCAAGAAAATTTGTATATTGTAAGATTATGTGTGAGAAATATTGTTGTGAACAAGGATATGATTTAAATATGTTTTATCAAGAAATATGATTTTAGAATAAATTTTACACCAGAATGTTATCCATCTTGTGTGGCATGAGTATTATTTACCATGAAATTATGCTTATAGAATATTATGTTATTTCATAATAAGCATGTATTTTCAGTTTTTAGGAAAATTATAAAATAGTGCAGAAGCAATGATTTCATGAATGTTATGTAAATAGTCTTGACCTTATAGGTCACACCCGATTTTGATAATGACAAATACTTAGGTATGTGATAGTTTTCAAGTTTGTGTACAGGTTTATATTAGCAAATCAATTGATGGCACACGAAGTAAAGCCTGAAGACCCTGAAGATTATTTATTGTTATAATTTATATTATTTGGGTCTATAATAATTTATATCGGTCTATAATAATCTCTCAATGTCATGCATGTAGGTAATTGTAAGCTCAACAAGACCATAGTTTAACCATAGGGACCGAATGACCTTAGGGCAGGTCGACCAATGCCGAATTTTTTCAGTGTCCTCATAGACCCTAGAAAGACCTTAGGTACCTACACAAATGCACAAAATAGTCCCCGTAATCACTAATAATATCAGGGGAATTAGTTGAAGTGAAAATGGACTAAAAAGGAAAAATTTGTTAAAAGCCGGGCAATCGAACCCTAGGAGTTCAAAACTCCTCAGGCGCCCAAACTGTTGAGAAGTCAATAGTTTGACCAAGCTTCGAGCGACCAAACCTATTTTCACCCTATCTCCCTTGGGCGCCTGAACCCTTTGAAAAGGACATTTCACCAACTCGAGCTGCCGAGCATTTTAGTTCAAATAGGCCCCGGGTGACCAAACATGTACGTTCGGGCTACCAAACCTAGAACTGAGCACCTGAACCTACGAACAAATGTTTCTGACTTTTGTTCGGGCTAGCAAACCTACAGTCGGGTTGGCAAACCATTTCTAAGGCCTTTTAAAAATGTGTCTATTCGGGCGAACAAACCTTGGTTCAGCCACCCGAACCTTGTCGGGTAAAAATTATTTTAACCGAGGTAAAATTGAGTTAATCTGGGTTAATAGTACTTAAGCATTTTGGAACTTTTCTAATAATACCCAATAGGTCCCAAACGGTTATATTTTTGACCTTGTTTATAAATATGAGTTCATTTGTGAAGATTAACATGAGATCAGCAGAAAATCATTAACAAAAATCCTCTCTATTTCAAAATCCTATTCTTGCCCAAATACTCTCATATCTCCATTCCCTTGATACATTTTAACATTGTGAGAGCATATTGGTTGTGCTCGTCTATATTAGGTATTGCTAAAACTCCCATTTGCTTGATTGATTTTTGATATTATTTTTGGGGAGTTTGGCTAAGGTTTATCCCACAAATTTCAATATTATAAATCTTGGGTTGGGATAAACTAACAGGCTTAGGGATCTTTGCATTGTCATTGCAAAACTCTCTTAGCTTTGATTTCGTTGTGTAAAAACATTTTCTACAAGGTATAATATTTTTCAAACCACTATTGAGCTCATTACATTGAAGGAAAATATTTTGAGTTAGTTTGAATATTTAATTAAGCATCTTTGAAACCCCGGTTTATTGTTGAGATTTGATATTTATTGTTTCAAAGAAATAACTTGATTAGAACACTTTTGAGCATATTAGTGATAATACCTTGTGGAGTGTTGCTTGTGATAGATTATATTGGGTACATATCTGCTTTACTTGAGAAGCATAATCATTGTACCAGTTATGTTGTGAAAAATACTTTTGTATTCCTAGCATGGCTTGAGGGTTGGTAATCCAACCCGTAAGGATTATTAGGGCTTTCTCTGCCCCGCAAGGAAAATTTGTAAAGGTTGAGGTCAGCACTGTGCTAATTGACCTGATTGTAATCGATGCCGCTCCACCCATTAAGTGAACTTTAGTTGAATCCTCGGGCTTGCGAGCTAGAGGTGGGGACATAGGCACAGTTAGGAAAACCTCGATAACATATCTAGTGTTGATTTTATTTTTCGCAATTTACTTTCTGCACCTGTATGTTTATGTTTATCGTTTAAATATTTGATTGGGATTGTGAATACGTAGAAAGACCCTAGGTTTGTGAAATACTGCTTGCTAGATTAGTTGAACCTAGGTGATTAATTTTTAAATACCCAATTCACCCTCCTTTTGGGAATATACCAAGGCTAAAAAATAGTGCAACAAATTTATGTTCAGTATATTATGATTTACCGATGCAGATGTTGAGATTACATGCTATGTTATACCGGTGCAGATGTTGTGATTCATGTTGGTGCAGATGCCATATTTATGTATGTTATGACATAATTCGTGAAATATTATCATGTCAGATATTATTATGAAATATGAAACAGTTATATGCAGTATACGAATTGTATTATATGATATTAGAACCCGGATGGTATGGTTTAGTTCAGTTTTCAGGAGCACGGTACCGTAGCTATATGTTCCGAATTATGATAGTGCTACCACATGACTAGTAGTGTGGGAGATGGCAGTCGATGTGGCTTCAGTGTAGAGTGGTGATGTTCCCTTGGTAGTCCGGGACCAAGTGGGGCAGGTCCATTATACTTACATACTTATGTTTGATCTAGCATGCTTGGCCAACCATTGCTAGGTCCCGCCTTCGATCCACACAACCTAGTCCTGTGGGGATAAGACATGACATCAACTAACTATCCATCCTGGGTGTTATTTTAGTATAGTACAGTTATATAAGATGGTTTCAATGTACAATATGCAGTACGTTATATATATAATTAGCGAATTTAATAGAACTCTGGTATTGTGATTTATTGGATGGTTGTATGTAAATTACGTTTCCTGTTGCTTAGGTGTCAAAGTTATTTGGCAGGTATGTCCTCAGTACCCACAGTTTGGGTGGTTCATGTTTATATCAGTATAATAGGGAGATAGGGTAATTAAGAATGATGTTATGTTTTTTTTATGTGAAAAAAATATATGGTAAAATAGGTAGGTCGTTACAGTTTGGTATTAGAGCCTAGTTTGCTAAGTTCTGTAGACTTTAGTAAATAGCGAAATACAATACTAGAGTATAGGAATGGATTTTAAGGAAAATAGGAGATGGGTAGATTGAAATGTGAGTTAGTCGTTGTGAAGGATGAGGTGAGAATTTAGGGTTCTATCTTGCCGCCTAGAGACAGGAGTACCAGGGTTGTTTTAATGTTTTTCCTGGGGTGACAATTTCAGGAAAACCATGGATAATATTGCTGGGTCATTTTTCTGAGTGGTAAGAATGAATCTTAAATGGGGACTGAGGATGTGGAGATAAATGGTCATATGAGAGTAATTTATGAGTTATAGTAGTGTGTTGGTTGTGTGATAATAATTGTATACTAAGATTAGTTGTTCCCTTTGCAGGATAGACCTAGGGAACAGTAACACGAGTGTGAGAGGTGGTGGAGTAGGACCTTTTGGTATGGATGGCAAAGAGCCTAATGCGGTATTGCGTAGCATCACCCAGTAGGTGATGGCTGAGATGGCTAGGAGCTCGAGAGAGTGAAGCTACACGATCGAGTAGTTCACACGTATGCGATCCCAACCATTTGCTGGAGGAGCGGACCCTCTAGTAGCAGAGAGCTGGGTCCAGGACATAGAGGACATACTGGAAGTCCTCTCACGTATAGACAAGCAAAGAGTGTTATTTGCTACATTTAAATTGACTGGCGAAGCAAAGCGCTGGTGGAGGTTGGTGAGATTATTGGAGGAGTAGAGGCTTGACCCTGTAGCAATGACGTGGAGTCGCTTCAGGGAGGTTTTATTAGAGCAGTACTTTCCCTCTACTATCAGGAGTGTGAAGGCATCAAAGTTTCTGTATTTGACATAGGGGCATTTGACGGTGTAGCGGTATGTAGCGGGATTCATTGAGCTGTCACGATTCACCCTGTATCGGGTGCCAGATAAGGAGATGAAGGTGAGAAAGTTTGAGGAGGGCTTGAGATAGAATTTATATGAGTAGGTGGTAAGCTTCTAGGCTCGGACCTTTTTAGAGATAGTAGACACACAGAGCTAGTGAAAGAAGCTTGTGCCTCTTGATTTTCAGGTAGGGTCCAGTCGAGGGCCATGGAAGAGATATGATAGCAGAGGGGGATGACGATAGGGAGGAGAAGAATAAGCAGTACAAGGTATAAAAATGCCCCCTCCTTGTCCTAGATGTTACAGGAGACACTCGGGAGAGTGCCAAGTGAGGGATGTTTTCTGTTATCGGTGCTATCAGCCTGGGCATATATAGTGAGAAACTATCAGGAATCGCTAGCGATAGTGGCTGCTCCTCGACCACATAGAGGAGGCTATCAAGCACCTCAAGGCGGACGACATAGGAATACTGCTCTGGCACGAGTTTATGCACTAACACCAGAAGATGCCGAGGTGGCAGGAGGTGTGGTGATATGTACTGTTTCAATACTGTCATTTTAAAGTTATTGCCTTATTTAATTTAGGGGCGACTCATTCTTTTATTGCCCGGGAATATGTTAAGTTATTTGGGTTTGAACCTCAGTAGTTAAATATTCGTCGGTATGTTGCTATGCCGTTTGGGGCTGTAGGGATATACAGAAAGGTACTCAGGAATTGTCAAGTGGGTATTCAAGGGAGGTCTTTGTCAGCTAATCTGGTGGATTTAGATATGCATGGGTTTGAGGTAATGTTGGGGATGGACTGGCTAGCTGCCCACTATACCAACATTGACTGCCATAAGAGAGAGGTAGTGTTCAGACCTCCAGAGGGACAGAAGTATAGATTTGTGGGATTATGTGTGCACACTCCACCTCAGTTACTATCTGTCATTCAGGTGAGGAGATTGCTGCTAGAAGGCTGTCAGGGATTCTTGGCCTATGTGAAGGCAGTATTAGAAGGGGAGCTGAGGGTAGAGGATATCCCAGTGGTGAGGGATTTTCCTGATGTATTCCCCGAGGATTTACTGGGACTACCTCCTGATCGTGAGGTAGAGTTTGTTATTGATATGGTTTTGAGGACAGCATCGATTTCGAAGGTGTTGTATAGAATGACACTGGTAAAGTTGAAAGAATTGAAGGAACAGTTGCAGGACCTATTAGATAAGGGGTTTATCGGGCCTATCATGTCGCCCTAGGGAGTGTCAGTACTGTTTGGGGAAAAAGAAAGGTGGGTCGATGAGAATGTGCATCAACTACATATTTTCATATTTCCATAAGTCGGCCAAAATAGTGGGGACAATTTAGTACTAAAATTAAGATGTCCATAAGAATTTAAGGTACTAAGTGGACAACAATTGTACTCCTATATTTTTTGTAAATTCTTTATTCCCTAGGAAGTGATGTTGTCACTATAGCTGAAAACAAACATAAGAACAAGATGTCATGGGCATCACGTTGCCAAGTCTTCCGATGGATCCTATGAACCAAATAACATCTAATAGAATCATCTTTAGCAACCCACCTAGAAGAAATATCATAACGATACTCGAATCTTTAACAATCTGATATCCAGAAGGAAAACCATGTATGTTAGGATTTGGAGCTTTATTTTTGCTCTATTCTGTGCTAATCCTACTTGGCAATGGGACACCAATTTAACTGCTTAGGCATTGGCTCGTTTAGGATTTGATTCGTATATAGTTTAATGTGAAATTTTCTATGGTTATCTGCAGTTGATTATGGCTTTTGAAGGCATCCTCAGAATCTAATCCTTCTACCATTAGTAACTCTCTAGTACAAATGAATATCACATTTTCCTTCCTGGTCCATTTTACACAAGATTCATATCACTAGACAATGTTCAATCATTGATTATAGTTGATTAAACAACTTCATTTGTATTGTGTTTCATACCGAAAAACTAAGACATGTGTTTATTGCATGTTTGTCCAATCATTGGAGCAAGATCATAGTTGATTTGGAATCAGTATATTAGGATTTAGACTTGCCATAATTGCAATCCATGTTTTTCATTGAGGATATTTTCCAACTATGTTTCGATATTCAACGTATGCCACCATAGGTTAGAGGTTGAGCCTTAAAAACTATTTAAAGTAAGGAAAAAATTTAGAAACCAATTTGGTAGGAAAATGATACCTTACCCTAATTTAAAAGTGTAAGCCTGTGCATTATTTTGACCATGAAAAGGATTTGGGTGATTAGAATTCCAAGGAATATTTGGAAGTTCATATAATTTTTACTCAAAAAAATTACAAAGTTGTGGTGAGCATTTTGAAATATCTTTTATACATTTGATATGATAGGCAAATGATTACACACCCTGGTCTGAGATGTCCCAGCAAGTATGATCTTTTTTATGAGTATGAGTCATCGTTGCAAGTTGTATGTTTAAAGATGAGGTTACCCATTGGAGGTTATCTATTTATCATACGCCTAGTTGATTGTGTTCAAAATAAAGTAGTACCCAGAGATCCAAATGGAGTGATGGTTTCCTTCTAACTAACAAGCTCTCATATTTGACATCTTGAGTGCTTGTGAAAGGATAGAATTTGGGCACATGTCTAGAGTTGTAACAAAAATGGAGGAAATATACGAGTTAACGAATCCCAAACTTCTTTACCCATAGGTGATGAATTTTTAGATATTTTTCCCAAATTATTCATTGGGGCTGCCTCCAATAAGAGATTGAAGTTAATATTGATTTGATTCTAGGAACGGAGCCTATGTCGATTGCTTCCTATAGAATGACATCAACTGAACTAAGGCAGCCTAAGGTGCAACTAGAAAATTTCCTTGACAAGGAATCTGTTCAACCTAGTATATCATTATAGGTTGCACCTGTGTTATTCACTAAGAGACGTAATGGGACCTTAAGGTTATGCATTAATAATTGGAAGTTGAATCACGTTATATTAAGAATTGGTATCAACTTCTAGGGATTGGTGAATTATTTGATTAATTGGTAAAATCCCAAAATTTTTGAAGAATGATTTACAATTAAATTACCACTAATTAAGATTTGGGAATTACGCATCCCAAAGATAGAATTGAGTACGCAGTAAGATCGCCATAAGTTTCTGGTGTTACCAATTGGAGTTACCAATGCACCTTGCCTTTTTATAGATATAATGAATCAAGTTATTCAACCATACTTGGATCAATTCATTATAATTTTATGGATGATTTTTTGGATCAAAGGATAGTTATCTACTGATTCTTCTAAGGTTATGTTAGTGTTAGATCTTTGGAAAATTGGAGATGAAAATTGAAGTTGTTGAGTGTTTGTGCTGAAGTAAGGTGCATTAGAACAGGATTCATAATCCATCAATTTATGTTAGTTATCAGTTCTAATGGACTTGTTTAAAATATTAATTCAAAACTTATTGGTTTAATGATGGAGTTGACTTGGGGTTGTATTCAACAACTTTCGAGGACGAAATTTTTATGAGGAGAAGAGAACGTAATGCCCCAAAAATAATTATTACAGGAGGATGTAGTGATTTAAATTAATTAATTAATTAATTAATTTAAATATATAATTATTATTAATTAAATAATATATAATCGTATATTAATATAATATATATACATATATGTTAAAGGTTATTATTATTATTATTATTCTTATTATTATTATTATATATATAATGTAACACCCTGGACCCGCCACGTGGGGCCCGGAGTGTTATGAGACCAACACACGTCTTTGATACCATTCATGTAGTAGAAATAATAAAATAACCTCAACAAAATATACTAGAGTTTTATATTTGCATAAGTAGAGCAATAATAATTACAACCTCTTTTTTCATATTACAAAACCTAAATAAAATATATAAAACATAAAACTAAAAGCATAACTGTTCTGGTACCACTCAAAAAATTACCCCGCCCTAGAGCTATCTAAGCTCAATCACTTGGACATCTTGAAAAGATTAAATCATTGACGGGGTGAGACACCTATTAGTAAGGAAAAAATAATTTATAATAGTGTGTGGCTGAAGTGTTTGATATATATAATTAAAATATCCATGCATACACGTTCACAATCCACCAGTAGCCAAAATATCACGCCCATAATCACACCATGGTCAACGTATTTGTCATCCAATCACATGCCCACATACATAAATATTTTATTGATAATTCCTGAGAATAGGGAAGTCTACTCGCCCATACAAGTAAATTCTCTTTGCTCTAGTGCTAACACCAGGACACTCACATTTCTCAGTAAGCCCTCGGGTTATGTATCCAAGTATAGTCACTGAGAATAGGGAAAGTCACCTGCCCATAAAAGTGGCTTCCCTCTACTTTGGTATCCATAAATAATTACCAGAGTACTCGCCTTTCTTAGCAAGCCCTTGGGTGGGGTAATCTACTTTACCCAAAATACTTAATTAGAGTTACACACAATCATTGCCAAACATTTCACAAAGTTCCACATAGGATAATTCATACAGTTGTCAATTATACCCACATAGGGTCTAAAACCACACAATATATAATCGTCCACACAAGACTGTCAATTACAACATACCTGTCCACACAGGTCTAATCCACATAGGACTCTAACACACACATCATACATATTATACGATCCACACATGATAAACTAGTTATACATCATATATGTCCATATAGGACTGGTCCACACAGGACTGGTCCACACATGACTAATCAATCACACATCATATATGTCCATACAGGACTAATCAAACCACACAGGTTGTAAAACAAACCCTCCGTTCATGGTAAATAGGTAAACAACCTTCTCATACCATTGCCAATGCTTACCTCCCAATATAAACGGCTATATAACGACCTCCTTATACCACTACCAATGTTATATAACGAATATACTAGGTACGATATAACGACCTCCTCATACCATTGCCAATGCTATATCACAATTTACATAAACCACAACACAAGTCAACAACAAAAAATCATTCAACACATCCAAAGTTCTACCACAGTATACACAACATCAGTATCCGCAATCAACCAATATAATCAACTAGGCAAAAATAATGGCCAAACATTATTCACAATCTCAATGATTCATTATTCCACAATGCTCAAAATCATTTAATTAACAAGAAATTCTGGTGGTTGCATCACATAAACCTCCTATTTAAGATGACCATTGAGGAATGCAGACTTCACACCCATTTGAAATAGCACCCAGCTTCTGTGTGTAGTAGTAGCCAAAACTAGACGAATTGTTTCCATGCGAGTTGTTGGTGCAAAGGTTTCAGTAACATCAAAACCTTCTACCTAAGAAAATCCTTGTGTTACAAGGTGAGCTTTTTACTTCTCTAAAGTACCATCAGCTTTATATTTTACCTTCCATATCCACTTCGTGCTGATTACCTTCCTATGAGGGGAATGATCCATAATCTCCCAAGTATCATTTTTCATGATACTTTCGTATTCAGCTTCCATAGCCGTTCTCCACTTTGGATCAGCCAACACTTCATCTAGGCTACTTGGTTCCTTAATTGTACTGATTATATTAGCCATTAAGGCCACATTTACCAAGTGTTTTGTTGATCGTTGTTGTTCCTCTATTCTCTTCAACCTTTGAGGTCCATCAGGTTGTGAACTTTGATTCACAGGTTCTAGATTGCCTTCATCAAAGAGTTGTTGTACCCACCTAGGGTGTGGCTTCTGAACAGGTGCTACAGGTACAAGAGGTTGGTTTTGAATTTCTTCATCATTCACCTCAATCTGCTGCTCTAAGCGAGACACATGGTGGGTTACTTTATCGGTCGATGATAAAGTGGTCTAATCTCTATCTCCCATTGAGTGTGGTCCTTCATCAAATACCACATCTCATCTTGTGACGATCTTCTTTGCCTCTACATCATACAAACGATATGCCTTCGATTTTGTACTATATCCTAAGAAGATGCACTTGCGACTCTTGTCATCTAACTTCCTTTGACTGTCATCTCGAACATGCACAAAACATCTGCAACCAAATGTTCTAAAATGAGAAACGGATGGTTTCTTACCAGAGTAAGCCTCGTGAAGTGTTTTTTTCCCTAAAGCTTTAGTGAAGCATCGATTGAGGATATACACAGTTGTATTAACAACTTCTGCCCAAAACGATTTTGGAAGGTCTTGTGCCTTCATCATTGCTCTAGTCATCTCCATCATAGTATGATTTTTCTGTTCCACAAAGCCATTCTATTGTGGAGTTTTTGGTGCTGACAATTGGCGCTTGATTCCAAATGCACTGCAATAATTGTTGAACTTCCCTAATATCAACTCGCCTCCTTGATCTGTTCGAAGTTTCTTTAACTACTAACCTGTCTCATTTTCAACAAGTATATGCCACACTTTAAATTTTACAAAAGCCTCATCCTTATAATAAATAAAGTACACCCACATCTTTCTACTATAATCGTCGACTAACAGCATAAAATAGAAAAATCCTTCTAATGTAGGAGTAGTCATTTTACCACAAAGATCTGTATGTACTAGCTCTAGAAGAAGCTTTGATGTGTTGTTGCTCTCTTATGGAAATGAAATATGATGTTGCTTGCCTAGCATGCAAGCTTCATAAGGCTTTGCAGTATCAACTACTACAGGCAGATCAACTACCATTTCCTTTCTCTGCATCTCCTTCAAAACTGCATAGGAGATGTGTCCAAACCTTTCATGCCAAAGTCTTCTTGTTGTAGCTCTAGTTGTTGTGGCAAGTGCCACAAACTCAAATAGGTTTTTCTTTCAAATACCTTCGCCCACAATGCTGCCATTGCTATCAATGATCTCAACTTTTGTTTTCATAAATCGTACTTCATAGTCACGGTTAGTGATAACAGCTACAGATTAGAGATTCCTCTTAATTTGAGGAACATAAATGACATTTGAAAGAGTTTTACCTTGGTCATTCATGATTTTTAAGGAAATGGATCCAGTGCCCTCTACTAGACACTTTGCATTATTTTCAACAATCACATTCTTAGGTTCATGTAAAGGCTTAAGGGAACCATATTGGTCCTTTTTACTGGTCATGTGTCGGGAAGCTCCACTGTCAAGTAACCATGAGCAATCTCTTGGTACTATTTGAGTAGTTGAGCACATTTCTTCTGTAACCATGAAAAGATCTAATTCTGATTTAGCACAATTTGCTACCTGTCTAACATTCCACATAAGCTTCAATGTGCCATTCTTTTCATCGTAGATATGTTTTCTACAATCCTTGGTTGCATACCCCTTTTTGTTGCAGCAGTCGCACATACTAGCAAATCTCTTCTTGTTCTTTCCTTTTTTTTTTTTTTTTAACATTATTGTCCTTGCCTTTGATCTGCATGGTGAAAGCACTACTTCTTTCATTTTCTTTGCTTCTCAGCCTCATCTCCTCCTCTAGCAATAAAGCATAGAATTCCTCAAAGGTTAGTGTACGAGTTTTAATCTGCGTGTTAAAAGCAGTTACTGGACTGTCATATTTTGATGGCAGCACTCGAATACATCTTTGAGCTAACTCCTCACTGGTCTTTTCTATGCCCACTGCCCCCATCTAATCACACAAATTTTTGATTCTGGTGATGAATACTTCTGCAAATTCTCGATCATGTAGCTTTTTTGCAGCAAGTTGATTCTCTAAGTTCTAAATGCATGTCTGGTTCCTTGTTTCATATTAATTCTTTAGACCATTCCAAGAATCTGTAGCCTTGGATGTATGCTGGATCAACGTAAGTACAAAATCTGATACACTTGTGACAATAGCACAAAGTGCATCTGCATTTCGTTTTTTCCATGCTTTGATGAGGGCAACATCTAGAGGGATGATTACCTTAGGATTGGTGGGATCAGGCATGCCAATCGGTTCTAGAGCCATACCTTGAGCTATATCAAGTAGTTTATATGAATCCAAAATTGCACTCATCTTAAACTTCCACAACGTGTAGTTTGTGTCATCTAGCTTTTCTTCTATGAATGCTGGTGGATGTATCTGAAGTGCTTGTGGAGATGTAGTAGTGGAAGATGAAGTTCCTTCCATTGCAACGTCTCAACAATTTTAGTTGTTTCTTCTTAGTAGCCTTCAGCTCTAATACCATGTAGAATAACAACATCAAGATCGGTTTTGAAGAAACTATAAGAAATAACACAAAGTTTTATTACAACAATCAGATTACAACAATTTGTCCAACCATGTACTCACTAAATGAGCTTCAATGGCGAAAGGACAACAAATAGAAAAAAAAAAAAGAGGACACAATCTTGCAGTCGAGATGTGTGTGGTGCTCTTATTTATAGCCTCTAATCTATGGAAGGAGCACATGGGTGGCTCACCTACCATGGTAGGTGGTGGTGGCTCACCTATCATGGCTGACTTTGACATTAGTGGCTGACTTTGACATTAGTGGCCGTCTTTGACATTAGTGGCCGAATTTGACATTAGTGTTCGTTTTGACATTAGTGGCCGAATTTGACATTAGTGGTCGTCTTTGACATTAGTGGTCATCTTTGATATTAGTGGTCGTATTTGACACACTGTGCCCACTGTTCACACTGGATAGGTCATACCATCGCCGAGGGCATTGCCCCCCATACCACCCCATCGGGGGTGCTACCCCCGGACCCCCGCATTGATTAAGGTGTAATCCCAAAAGGGGGGGGGGGATGAAATGGGTATTTTAAAATTCTTTGAACCTATTTACCACTTAATCCCTATTTGTATATTTACTACATCAATTGCTGGGATTTATAACTAACATAAATTTAAGTTTATCAAATGTTTCTTTTACGCAATTAAATGTGTGTAGAGTTATTCAACATACACATGCAATACGAATAATAAAGTGTAATGTGGAAAGTAAAGAGTTAAGGGAAGAGAGAAGACAAACCCAATTTTTACGAGGTTCGGCTAACTCAGCCTATGTCCTTGCCTTGAGCAACTCGCTCAAGGATTTCACTAAAATCTCTGCTCCTTAAATTGGGATGGAGCTTCCCTTACAATTCACTGCTTACAAAAGGTACAACTCCCTCCTACTCCGTTGCTTACAAGCAACTTCCTCCTAATCTACTGCTTACGAGAGATACAACTCTCTCCTCAAACCCGGTTCACACACTAAACCGTGAATACAATGAAATCTGTAAAAACACTTAAAAATTGCTTCCAACAAAAGCTAGTGAGTACAATTCAAATTCCTAATACATTAACATATGATGTAACTTGAAGCTCAGAATGTATGAAACGATACAATCGTTTATGTATGGTATGCTTCAACACACAATTCTCCTTTTATCAAATCTCCTAAAATGTTTGTATGAATCAATACTTTGGAGAACTCGGGTTAAATCTTTGAATACAAAAACAGCTTTTAAGATTGCAAAGATTTGACACACACTTTGTCAAAAACAATATTTCTCTCAAGATTTCAATCTCAATGTGATCTTGATAGTATTTTCCCTAATTTGTGTGTATATATATATATATATATATATATATATATATATATATATATATATGTATCTATATGATGAGAATACCAAGGATTGAAAAGTTAATATATGATTTTCAGAAAATATCTTTCAATATGTATAGATATTGTTATGCACTTCTTAGGATATCTAATCAACTAGTTTAGAAGTAACCAAAATATCACATCTTTAACTTTGAACACACTTGAATGAGTACTCTTTAAACAATGACCAAATATAAACTTTCTCAAGTATTTAACTTGTCAAAAACAATCTTTATATGAATATAAAAAACTCAATATCAAACTTTGCTAAAGATATTTAATAATAGATGTTGATATCAGAATCTCTTGGAAAAGCTAAATGAATCAACCAAACCTCAATAGCAAGAAGAAATAAAGTTGCGTGAATGAATCCCCTTTGATTTTCGGAGTAGATTTGCCTAAGCTTGATGAATATAAGCTAGAGTGCAGGCAATCGTGTATCAATATGCTCAGATTTCTCAATTTTCTTTCAAACCGAAGTTCTCTTCCCTTCTCTTTTCAATTTTGGCTAACGTACCAGGGTTTAGATATTCAGTATATATAGTGTCTTACCCTTACATATGATCTCAACCGTTCGATCAAAGAAATATCTCATGAGTTCTTTTAATTAAAATTAAAATTTTAAGTTTTCCAGAGAGTGCAGGCAACTGAGGTCGAAGCCCAGACAACCGAAGTCCCTTAAAACTTCAAAAAATTAACATGGAATAAAGGGTCAGGCACCTAAAGTGAGGTTCAAGCTCCTAAAGTGGCGAGTTCAGGTGCCTAAAGTTCTAGGTTTAGGCGCCTGAAGTTCCAGATTCAAGCGATCGAAGCGCCTCAGCCAGATTCTGTGTTTCCCATTAATTCTTCAAGCTACCAAACTTAGTCTTTAGGCTCCTAAAGAAACTCTTCAAGTGATTGAGGTTGAGTTCAGGCTACTGAAGTGCCCTTTTCTGAATTTTTATTTTCTAATTTAAAATTTTCTTTGCTATCTTTCTTGGCTCTTTTATAAAAACATTTTGCAAGGTTTTAACAATATTTTTAAGTCCATGAATGTCCCCTAATGATGTTCATGAAATGCATGAGTCCTAACGTCATTATAGGGAATATGTTGAGCCTCAAATTAAATCATACGAAAATGTAAATACATGAGTTCTAAGTACCCATTCCCATGGCGTTCTTGAACTTTGTCACTTGCATCTTGATTCTTGTACTCTTTGAGTTCCATAGGTCCTGCCAAGATATGTAAGCTTTACTTTATGGCTTCCATGACTCGTTATCCTTCCATGCATGCTTAATATAGTTATTGTTCATAAACACAATGCACAGATCAAATACCAAATGATTTGTCATTATCAAAACCGGATTGGACTCATAGAGTCAACAATCTCCCCTTTTTTTATGATGACAAATACACATGCAAAAATATGTAATGGGTTACGCCTAACAAGGCTCCCCCTCAATTAATGCATTAATTATTCAATAAATGAAAATATGCTCATGTTCATACACAAAGTGTTTAACCTGAATCCAAATGAAATATGGTCATAAGTTTCAGATATGACATCAACAACAGTTTCTCCCCCTTTGTATATCTCCCCCTTTGCATAACATCAATAACAGTTTTTGCTCATTCTTCTCCCCCTTTTGACATAAAAAAAACGGTGTATAATAATAATACATGAGTGGACATAACCTTATGTTCTTCTCCCCTTTGAAATTTTAAAATTTTAATCTTGTTCAACCATTAGATTTTTAACAAACTTTACTTCTCCCCTTTTTACATCAACTATCCCCCTTGCTAATGCATAAGTTTCAACAATTATATGAGGATACCAAATATTGATTGATGTGATACCAAATGTGGACTAATATTTTATCAAATGAAAAAAAATGTTTATTGATTTGATACCAAATGTGAATTAATGCGATACTAAAACTTGATTGATTTGATACCAAGTGATTACATCTTAAGTGACATTGCTCCTCCTGAATTATGTTGTCTAATATAATTCTAAGCAACCTCTCGACTATGTATCATGCCTAATTTGGATAAAATTGTCATCTACAAGTGGTTTCGTGAATATATTTGCCCATTGTTCATCCGTGCTTACAAACTCAAGTGTCATATCCCCTTTTTGCACATGATCACGAAGAAAGTGATGTCGTATCTCTATATGCTTAGTTCATGAATGTAATATGAGATTCTTTGAGATGTTTATTGCACTTGTATTTTCGCATCTTATAGGGATTGTTTCATAACTTAATCCAAAATCCTTCAGTTGTTGCTTCATGTATAACGTTTGAGCACAACAACTCTCCGCCGCTATATATTTTGCCTCAGCTATGGAAAAAACAACTGAATTTTGCTTCTTGGAAAATCAGGAGACTAAGGAATGTCCTAAGAAATGACAAGTACCACTCGTACTCTTCCTATCCAATTTTCTACCTGCAAAATTAGCATCTGAATAGCTGATAATCTCAAAAGTTGTGTACTTAGGATACCATAATCCAAATTCCACAGTTCCTATTAGGTATCTATGTATTTGTTTAACATCTAACAAGTGTAAATCTTTTGGTGTAGACTGAAATCTTGCACACAAACATATGCTAAACATTATATCAGGTATACTGGCAATCAAGTATAATAAGCTACCAGTCATTCCATGATAAAGTTTGACATCTACTGGTATACCTTGTTCATCTCTATCTAATTTCAATGAAGTGCTCATAGGTGTACCTAGTATTTTTTCATCTTCCATATTAAAATTTTTGAGTAGGTCTCGAATATACTTCGATTGATTTATGAATATTCCATGTTTTTCTTGTTTGATCTGAAGTCCTAAGAAGAAATTTAATTCACCCATCATGCTCATCTCAAATTCATTTTGCATGGTATTGGCAAATTCATCACATAATTTTTTATTTGTAGCGCCAAAGATGATGTCGTCTACGTATACTTGAATTAGGAGAATGTCATCTTTCTTAGACTTTATGAACAGAGTTGTATCTATCTTTCCTCTGATAAATCCATTTTCTAATAGAAAACTGCTTAGCCTTTCATACCAAGCTCTAGGAGCTTGCTTTAAACTGTACAAGGCTTTTGTTAGTTTATAAACATGATTTGGACTCTTGTGGTTTTCAAAACCTAGGGGTTGTTCTACATACACTTCTTCATTTATGTAACCATTTAAGAATGCGCTCTTGACGTCCATTTGATATAACTTGAAATCCTTAACAGCTGCATATACTAAAACATTCGAATGGCTTCCATTCTAGCTACAGGTGTAAATTTTTCTTCAAATTCTATGCCTTCTTCTTGATTATATCCCTAAGCTACTAATCTAGCTTTATTTCTCACAACTATTCCATGTTCATCTTTCTTATTCTTATATATCCACTTGGTTCCAATGATTGATTTATCCTCAGGTCTGGGAACAAGTGTCCGTACTTTATTTCTCTCAAACTGATTTAACTCTTCTTGCATGGACAACATCCATGATTCATCTTCTATAGCTTCACTCACATTCTTAGGTTCTTCTTGAGATAGAAATGCAAAATGACTAATCATATTCCTAAGAGAGGATCGAGTGGCTACTCCACATAACAGTTCACCTATTATTTGATCAATGGGGTGATTCTTTATATATTTCCATTCTTTAGGTGGTTCATTAACTTCATTTTCAATTTGATTAGTTTCAGTGAATGGTTCCTTAAGTTTATTTTTATTTTCCGAATCATTCTGAATGGATAATTCTTCAAATTCTTTGTTGATTTCAAGTTCATCTTCATCAGTTCTTTTGGAGAAGGGATTTGACTCATCGAACACAACATGAATAGATTCTATAACCATTATTGTTCATTTGTTATATACTCTATAGGCTTTACTATCTAAGGCATACCCTAGGAAGATACCTTTATTGGATTTCACATCAAACTTTCCTAGATGTTCATTGTCTCTAAGCACAAAACATTTATAGCTAAAGACATGAAAATATGATATGTTTGGTCTATGGTAATTCCATAGCTCGTACGGAGTCTTATTAAGTGATGGTCTAATCAGAACTCTATTAAGCACATAGCAGGCAGTATTCACTGCTTCAGCCCAGAAGTACTTAGTTAGTTTATGTTCGTTAAGCATAGTCTTGGCCATTTCTTGTATAGACCTATTTTTCCTTTCAACTACACCATTCTTTTGTGGTGTTCTAGGAGCTGAAAAATTATAGGCAATTCCTAATAAATTAAAATAGTCTTCCATGCCTTGATTCTTAAATTTTCTACCTTTATCACTTCTAATTTTAGTGCTTGTATATCCATTTTCATTTTGGATTTTCTTACACAGGTTTGTAAATTGTTCACATGCTTCATCTTTGTGACCTAAGAACAGTACCCATGTATATCTTGAAAAATCATCCACTATGACAAAGGCGTATGATTTTCTTCCCAAACTCTGAATTGGGTTTGGTCCAAATAAGTCTAAGTATAGCATTTGGAGTGGCCTAGTAGTGGAGATTTCTTTCTTCTTCTTAAAGCTTGTTCTTGCATGTTTTTCTAGTTGGCATGTATCATAGATTTTATCTTTCACAAATTTAGTCTTAGGCAGTCCCTTAACTAATATTTTTTTAACTATTTTTGAGATTAAATCCATGTTTGCATGTCCTAGTCTCCTGTTCCAAATCCAGCTAATTTCATTCATAGCAGAGAAACATGTCATACTCTGTGAGGTTAAGTTATCAAAGCTTGTGGTATATACATTTTCATGACATTCAGTCGTGAACAATATCTTATTATTAGTCTTGTGTTCAACTATGCACTTGTTATGTTCAAAAGACACTTTGTAACCTTTATCACATAGTTGACTTACACTCAATAAGTTGTGCTTTAACCCTTCAACTAATAAAACATCATCTATAGTTAATGAAGAGTCCTTACCAACTTTACCTACACCTGTGATCCTTCCCTTAGTATTGTCTCCAAAAATGACAAATCCTTCATCCTTGGGTATGATGGATGTGAACTTCGCTTTATCCCTAGTCATGTGACGTGAGAATCTGCTATCCATATACCATTTGTCTTTTGAGGATGCAGATCTTAAGTATATCTGCAAGACACAATCAAACAACTAGCTTTGGAACCCAGATTTTCTTGGGTCCAGAGGGGTTAGTGCTAGATTCTCCTTTTACCTTTCATACTTTCTTAATTTTAACATCTTTATTTTTGAAAGGACAATCAAATTTTATTTTACCCAATCTTTTACATTTAGAGCATGTAGTATTTCTATGATAATTCTTAGTTGGAACATATGATTTTGATTCTCTTGTGAAATATCCCATGTATGGATGTCTTTGTTTTAGATTTTCTTTCCCATTAAAACCAAGCCCTTCCATTTCTAGAAGATTTCTTTGAGTTCCTAGGAGTTCTTAAAAATTATTTTGTCCTTCAGTGAATTTACAAATAATTTCAGATTTATCTTTCAAATCCTTTTCTAACTCCTCAATTTTCAAATCTTTATCTCTTATGAGAGATGCATAATATTCATTTTGACGTTCAACTAAACTTGAATGTTCTTTGACTTTACTTGTCAACTCAAAAATTTTCTTTGTTTTATTCTCAAGCATTTTAATAGAGTACAGGTATTCTTGTTTCAGTTCATCATATGAACTCATGTCATTTTCACTTTCAGAATCACTAGAATAATACGAAGATGAAGAAAATGATGATTGTACCTCAAGGTCATCATATGTCATTAGACATAGATTGGCAATCTCGTTGTCGCTAGATTCAGATTTTGAACCGCTAGTGCTGTGAGTATCCCAGCTGACTTTCAGTGCCTTCTTCTTTTTCGTTGAGGCTTTCACTAGTTTGGGACACTCAGGCTTGATGTGTTCAACCTCTCGGCAGTTGTAGCATGTTGGAAGATCCTCCTTCTTTTTCTTCATGCTTGACTCTCCTCTTTCTGATTTAGAGTTCCAAAATTTTCCATCGAACTTCTTATTCTTTTTCAAGAACTTCCCGAACTTCTTCATTAGCAAAGGCATGTCATCTTCCATATCTGTATCACTTTCTTCACTGGAGTTGTTTGATGATGCCTTGGGTGTTGTGGCTTTCCTTGCTTTGATTTGTTCATTCTTTCTCTTATTTATTGCCAACTCATAGGTGATGAGAGATCCAATGAGTTCGTCCACCAACATTTCCTCGAGATTTCTCCCTTTTGCTATTGCCGTAGCTTTCGCTTCCCACATAGGAGGTAATCCCCTGAGTATTTTCCTGATTAACTCACAAGTAAGGTAAGTCTTTCCAAGTGCATTTAAAGAATTAATGATGTGTGTGAATCTAGTGTATATGGATTATATAGATTCATCAACAGTCATCCTAAATGCTTCACATTCGCTAGTGAGCATGTCTATCCTACTATCCTTGACTTCCTTAGTGCCTTCATATGTAACCTCTATTTTTTTTCAAATTTCTTTAGCCGAGTTACATGCCATTACCTTATTAAATTCATTTACGTCTAATGCACAGAAAAGCAAGTTCATGGCAGTAGCATTGATTTGTACTAATTTCTAGTCTTCCTCTGTATACTCATCTTCAGTTTTAGTTACGTTAATCTTATCAATTACTTTCATGGGAATGTGATTTCCCTTAGTCACTATTTTACATACCTTCCAATCTACGTTCAATAAATATATGCTCATCTTACGTTTCCAATAGGTGTAATTTATACCACAAAAAATTGGTGGTCAAGTGGATGAGTGTCCCTCACTGAATGGAGTTACACCAATGTGTGCCATGTGATCTTTTTATACAAGAACTATTAAGTCTATGTACACCCGCTCTGATACCAAATGTTGATTGAGGTGTAATCCCAAGAGAGGGGGAAGGGGGGGGGGTGAATTGTGTATTTTAAAATTCTTTGAGCCTATTTACCACTGAATCCCTATTTGTATATTTACCAAATCTATTGCTAGGATTTATAACTAACTTAAATTTGAGTTTATCAATACGTTCTTTTTACCCAATTAAATGTGTGTAGAGTTATTCAACATACACATGCAATATGAATAATAAAGTGTAATGTTGAAAGTAAAGAGTTAAAAGAAGAGAGAAGACAAATGCAATTTTTACGAGGTTCAGCCAAGTCGGCCTACGTCCTTGCCTTGAGCAACCCACTCAAGGATTTCACTAAAACCCCTGCTCCTTAAATTGGGATGGAGCTCCCTCTTACAATCTACTGCTTACAAGAGGTACAGCTCCCTCCTACTCCGCTACTTACAAGAGGTACAACTTCCTCCTAATCTTCTGCGTACAAGAGATACAACTCTCTCCTCAAACCCAATTCAAACACCAAACCGTGAATACAATGAAATCTGTAAAAAAAAACACTCAAAAATTGCTTCCAACAAAAACTAGTGAGTACAATTCAAATTCCTAATACATTAACATATGATGTAACTTGAAGCTCAGAATGTATGAAACGATACAATCGTTTATGTATGATATGCTTCAACACACAATTCTCTTTTTATCAAATCTCCCAAAATGTTTGTATGAATCAATACTTTGGAGAACTCGGGTTAAATCTTTGAATACAAAAACAACGTTTAAGATTGCAAAGATTTGACACACACTTTGTCAAAAAATATATTTCTCTCAAGATTTCAATCTCAATGTGATCTTGGTAGTATTTTCCCTAATGTGTATATATATATATATATATATATATATATATATATCTATATGATGAGAATACCAAGGATTGAAAAGTTAATATATGATTTTCAGAAAATATCCTTCAATATGTATAGATATAGTTATGCAATTCTTAGGATATCTAATCAACTAGTTTAGAAGTAACCAAAATATCACGTCTTTAACTTTGAACACACTTGAATGATTACTTGTTAAACAATGGCCAAATAAAAACTTTCTCAAGTATTCAACTTGTCAAAAACAATCTTTATATGAATATGAAAAAAATTAATATAAAACTTCTCTAAAGATATTCAATAACAGATGTTGATATCAAAATCTCTTGGAAAAGCTAAATGAATCAACCAAACATCAATACCAAGAAGAAATAAAGTTGCGTGAATGAATCCCCTTTGATTTCCAGAGTACATTTGCCTAAGCCTAATGAATACAAGCTAGAGTGTAGGCAATCGTGTATCAATATGCTCAGATTTCTCAATTCTCTTTCAAACTGAAGTTCTCTTCTCTTCTCTTTTCGTTTTTGGCTAACGCAAGAGGGTTTAGATATTCAGTATGTATAATGTCTTACCCTTAGAATTGATCTTAACCATTGAATCAAAGAAATATCTCACGAGTTATTTTAATAAAAATTAAATTTTAAGTTTTCCCGCAAGTTCTGGCGACTGAGGTCGAAGCCTAGGCGACCGAAGTCCCTTAAAGCTTTGAAAAATTAACTTGGAATAAAGGGTCAGGCACCTAAAGTGAGGTTCAGGCTCCTGAAGTGGCGAGTTCAAGTGCCTAAAGTTTTGCGTTCAGGCAACCGAAGTGTCTTAGCCAAATTCTATGTTTCCCATTAATTCTTCAGGCTACTGAACTTAATATTCAGGCTGCTGAAGAATTTATTCAAGCGACTGAGGTTGAGTCCAGGCTACCGAAGTGCCCTTTTTCTAAATTTTTCTTTTCTAATTTAAAAATCTGCTTTGCTTTCTTTCTTGACTCTTTTATAAAAACATTTTCCAAGGTTTTAACAATATTTCAAAGTCCATGAATGTCCCCTAATGATGTTCATGAAATGCATGAGTCCTAAAGTCATTATAGGGTATATGTTGAGCCTTAAATTAAATCATATGAAAATGTAAATACATGAGTTCTAAGTACCCATTCCCATGACGTTCTTGAATTTTGTTGCTTGCACTTGATTCTTATACTCTTTGAGTTCCATGGGTATTGCCAAGATATTTAAGCTTTACTTTATGGCTTCCCTTACTTGTTATCCTTCTGTGCATGGTTAATATAGTTCCTGTCCACAAAATCAAAGCACATATCAAATACCAAGTGATTTGTCGTTATCAAAACCGGATTTGACTCATAGAGTCAACACCCTGTATCTCGGAGGGGAATGTCTTCTGTCTTCACAGTACCATTGCGGTCTATCACTTCAACCTCATCTGAACCATACATCAGGTAAGTGTGCCAATTAATTTGTGGGAGGTGGGCATTGCACATATATACACCAACACATGGAAGCCAAGGGAGGTCTTAAAGCACAAATCTGGCGTATTCCATGGAGTAAAAAAGTGAAGAAGGAAGAAGAAGGCATAATGTTTTAGTTGGATATGCATTTATTTTTATATATGGTCTGTAATATATTCCATCTGCATGCATGATATGAATGTAAGCTCAGACAAAATCGTAGACAGACTTAAGGGTTGACTTCGGTTGACTGAAGGTTGATCGACACCAGGCTTTTGGGCTTAATTGAAAAGCCTTAGCTATTGATTGACCATAGCTCCCCATGCATCACACTTACAATTATAGGGACAAATCTTATGAAGCCAATATGAACTTAACATGAATTTTGAAAGGGGTTTGGGTGACCAAACTCTTAAGTTCAAATAGCTTTGGGTGACCGAACGTGTAAAGAGTCAACATGTTGACTTGGTTTGAGCGACCGAACAAAAAATGAACTGATTGTCCACAGTTGGCCGAACGCTTAAAGTAACTTTTCCCACTGTGTATGGGCGACCGAACTCTTAGTTTAAAATAGGCTCGAGGGCCTGAACCATGAAGTTCGGCAGACCAAACTTTTTATTAAGCAACCGAACCTTGATCTTTTGGAAAATCGCCTTAACTTCAGCCAACTGAACTTACACTCGAGCACTCGAACTTAAAACTCACCTTTTCTCTTTGTGAGTATTCGGGCAACCGACCCTAAAGTCCGGGCGACCGAACCTCTCGGGTTGCCAATTTTTTACTAGGGTAATTATGGTTAAAACTCAATTAAAACATTTTCAAAATTCCCAATCGGTCTTCATATTTTTTAGAAAAACTTTCAATACCCCTTTCATTTGTTTAATTAGCAACTTTGATTAGCAAATATTTTCTCTAAAATATTTTTAACCTCTTGTTAATCAAAGTTCTCCCAACTTATTTTTTATTACAAAAACTATTTCTTGGAGCAAATTTTTTACTCCCCAAAACTCTCTTTCATTTATTTGTAAATCATTTCTACAAGAGAGAAATTTTTATAGGCATTTTGTATTTCATTCAAGGCATTAACTCTCTCATTTCCTTTTCATTTTGAAAATCATTTTAGGAGTTTGCTTTGATATTTTTCATATATTTCCATGGTAAATATTATATTGTAGAAATACATTCTTGCTTTGATTTGCACATTGAATATCAAATGTTTGCATTTTTATTTTGTGCAAAATCATTTTTAGAAAAGCACCCTTACTCTACTGAGCATAACTCATATGATATTAGAGTACATGTTATAGAGCTTTCATGTTGTACATCTCAGCTTAGTTGTAGAAGCATTTTCATAAGTACAAAATGTTTTTAATGTTCTAGTTGGGTTCATCCCATTAATTGAACTGGGGAGTCTCAGCCCCGTAAGTGAGCAGTTGGGTATAGCCCAAAATTGAACTGGGGAGTTTCAACCCCGTAAATGAGACTGGTTCGGTTCAGCCTAAAAATTGAATTGAGGTTTTTCTCACCCTGTAAGGAAAGAATGTAAACCGCTTCTGCTCCGCCCTTTTAAGTGAGCAAGTTTAGAGGAATCCTTGTGGGGTATGCCCAAGATAGGGACGTAGGCAGGTTTGGCCGAACCTCGATAACAAATCTATGTGTCACTCTTTCTCTACCTTATTTAAAATTTTGCACATTAATTTCAGCATGTGTATGGATGTTTATTTGATGTCATAATTATTTGCGCACACATATTTGATTTAAATAAGATATATTGCATACATGTATGTCTTCATTTATCGTTTTATTATTTTACATACACGAGTGTATATTGGATGGGATATGATGTGTGGTAAATCAGCGAAATGCTTAATTTGCCAAAATGTTTTAAAACCCAATTCACCCCCTCTCTTGGGATCATTCCAATTCCAACATATCACATCTGAATTAAACTCTCTATCAAAAAGATAAATTTTTGGACCTATAGTCTAAACACTAGAAGATGTCCAACCCCTAAGGCTTGTAGCACAAGGTTTCTCAAAGAAAGCCGGAATTGATTATGAGGAGACATATTCTCCTGTAATGGATGGAATCACTTTCATATTATTAATTGGGCTAGCAATCACTGAACGGCTGAGCATGCCTTTTATGAACGTAGTAACATTATACCTGTATGGATCATTGGATAGTGAAATTTATATGAAAATTCCTAAAGGATTTAAATTGCCTAAATAAAAACCCAAAAGTTTATATTCAATTAAATTCCAGTGTTCTTTACATGGATTAAAGTAATATGGACGCATGTGGTACGATCGATTAAGTGACTACTTTGTGAAAGAAGGATTCATAAATGATCCAATTTGACCTTGTGTTTTTATTAAAAGATTAGAATCTGGATTTTCTATAATTGTTGTTTATGTTGATGATTTAAATTTAGTTGGGACACCTAAAGAGCTCATTAAAGTTGCTAATTATTTAATGACAGAATTTGAGATGAAAGACTTAGGAAAGACAAAATATTGTCTTGGCCTACAGATTGAACATGTAAATGATGGAATTCTTGCTCATCAATCTAAATATACCAAAAAGGTATTAAGACAATTCTATATGGACAAAGTTCATCCTTTGGGATCTCCAATGACAGTCCGATCACTTGATGTTAAGAAGGATCCATTTTGACCTCATGATGAAGGGGAGGAATTACTTGAACCTGAAGTACCATATTTAATTGCTATTGGCTCTCTAATGTTTCTAGCCAATTGTATAAGACCCGACATTACATTTGCTGTAAATCTACTAGCATGATATAGCTCTACTCCTATTAGGCGACACTAGAATGGAATTAAGCACATTCTACCCCTATTTGAGAGATGCTGGATATCTATCTGGTTCTTACAATGCTAAATCTCAAACGGGATATGTATTTATTAAGGAAAAAAAAACTATATCTTGGAAATTAGTAAAGCAAACAGTTACAACAACATCCACCAATCATTCTAAAATACTAACTATCCATATAACTAGTAGAGAATGCATGTGACCCAGATCAATGATAACTCATATCCAAGAAAATTGTGGTCTTCAATTAATCAAGGGTATTCCAATAGTTTTATATGAAGACAATGGTGCATGTATAGATTAACTAAAAGGAGGATACATAAAGGGTGACATGAAAAAGCATATCTCTCCAAAATTCTTCTATACACACTAACTCTAGAAGAATGGTGATATAAATGTTTAGCAGATCCGATCAAGTGATAATCTAAAAGATTTGTTTACCAAAACTTTGCCAGCTACAACATTCAAGATATTGGTTGATCTCTTCGAAATGAGACATCTTAAAGATCTTAGTAGGAGTTAATATATGGGTGACATCCAAAGAGTAGTGTTATGAAAAATATGAATGTCACCCCATCTTCCACCCCTTCGTTTTTCACCCCAATAAATGTTTAGCTATCCTTATTGCCCTATAAAAGGGCACCCTCCTCTCATCATTTTAAAGTATGCAAAACAAATTATTGAACATCAAGTGGAACTTATAATTATTTTCAAATATTGTCATTGACACATCTTCCTACCATCTTTAAAGGTTATTTAATCTATTGATTGATTGAAAAATATGCATGTAATTATGTAATTATGTGCATGCATACATGCATGCATATTCATTGGTTTATGTAACCGAATCAAATAAATTGTGTATACTCATAATTGTGTAAATACATATATTAAACCAAGGTGTCAATAATTACAAAATTGTGCACAAAATTTAGTATTGATTATGTAATTAATTTTATAATTTAAGTTCAAATAATAGTTGTAACTAGCCAATGCTACAGTTACATTCTATATATACTTATGGACATATCCTAACTAATCAATTACATAATTTTGTACATGCATACACATAGTGGTGAGCATAATTCGGGAAAACCCGAATTAATCGAATTAACCGACCAATTTCAGTCAGTTCGGTTTGGTTCAATTAAGAAATAGGGTCAGTTCGGTTCGGTTACGAGTTTATCAAATTTTGGGTAATCGATTACTTGTTCGGTTATTTGGAATTTTAATTCGGTTAACTGAATTACTTGAATTAATAATTAATTAAAATTAAAATATAAATTAGTAATCCAGGCGGGATGGGGAAAAGGCTTAAGGCGGAGCCAGCTAAGGCTAGGGTTTTGTTTCAAGTCTTCGACTGTTCGTGTCCATTGTCCTCTACGTTGTAGCCTACCTCTTGGTCTGGGTTCTCCACTTCTCCTTCAGTCCTTCACTCCTTCTCTACTTCTCAGTTCCCCCTCTTCGTGAATTGCCTCTTCACGGCTTTGCTTGAGCCGTTTTTCCTAGTTCTCGTTAAGCCTTCTCAATTTTGAATCCCTCTTTCCTTCCCTTCCTAGTTCCCATGAGGCGTGAGTTCATGGCTGGTGACCCATCTAAATCCCTCTTCGGCTCTTCCCTTGCTTGGCGACGGCTAGAGGGTGTGTCGTGACTCTGGTAGTCAGGTACCTTCGACCTTCCCATCTTCCCTAGCTTGTTTGGTTCTTCTTGTTTTTATTTTTTTTTTTTAGTATTTGTTTTTAGTTCTTATTCTACTTGTAAAACCATAATGGTGCTCTTCATTTGAATATCAAAATATCCTTTTTATTAATAAAATTAATAGATGAGCTGCTTAATTAAGTTGGAATTGGTAAAAAAATAACAATTATATTCATTTAATAATAACTAATTTCAAATTATTTAGGTTAAATTCGGTTAACCGAAATTAGCCAAAGAGGCAATTCGGTCGGGTTCAGTTCGGTGAGCCTCATGAGTTTGGTCAATTCGATTAACAAAAATCATTAATCAAAAGTTTTGATTAATTCAGTTAATTAACTGAATTTGATAGAACCGACCGTTTGCTCACCCCTACATACACACATATTAATTGATTTGTATAACCGATTCCAAAAAATTGCGTATACTTATAATTGCATAATTAATTATATATTTGAACAGAGATATCCATCATTACAAAATTATGCATAGATTTACCAATTATAGTATTAATTACATAATTAATTATATTGTTTAATTTCAATTGTTAATCATAGCAAATACTATGATTATGCATCTATATAATTATGGACATATCTTTATGAAATTATGTATATGCATATATATATATATATATATATACACACACATAACCTAACCCAACCAATAGCGTACACTCGTATATAATTTCATAATTATGTACATATATGCTTAAAACAAGCTATCTATAATTATAAAATCATATATATATATATATATATATATATATATATATAGATTTTCAAATTATGGAGTTGACTTTGTAACTAATTATTTAGTTTAATTTCAAAAAGTACGTTGCGGTCAATACGTGTCTATATAATTACAAACACGTATTAATTAAACAATTAAGTAATTACATACATAGATGCATGCATTTAATTGATTTGAATAACTGAATTCAACCAATTGTGTAAATTCCTAATTGCATAATTATTTATATATTTAAATCTAGGCATCCATAATTATAAAATTATGTATTGATTTCGAATATTAGTATTGATTTCATAATTTATTACATAGTTTTATTTCAAATAATAGTTTGCATAATCAAATTAAACCAATTGTTTACACTCACAATTACATAATTATGTATATATTTTAATCAAGGTTCCCAAAAATATAAGATTATGTATATAGATTTTTGAATTATAATATTTATTATGCAATATATAGTTTAATTTTCAAATGATAGTTGTAACCAATTTTATAATTGTATTATCCATATAATTACAGACATATTTAAATCAAACCAATTACGTAATTATTTATGTACATGCATGCATATTAATTGTTTTGAATAATCGAACCGAACTGAACCAAGTACTTACATCCATAATTGCAGAATTATGTACATAATGAACCAATCATGAAATTATGTACACAAATTTCTAACTTATAGTTTTGATTATGTAGTTATGTAATTTTATTTTAACTAATAATTATAACCAATAATAAAATTTTATACCTATAATATTACAGACATATAAAGATCAAACCAATTGCCTAATTATGTACATGAATGCATATTAATTGGTTTGGATAACAAAATTGAACTAATTACATGCACATATAATAGTGTAACTATGTACATATTCGAATCAAGATGTTCATAATTACAAAATTATGTACATTAATTTCTAAATAATAGTGTATTACATAATTATTAGGTAATGCTTAGATGGATGAGTGATAGTACATTAAAAGATAAATTAAGGAATGAACATATTTGTGATAAGTTATGTGTAACTCCTATAGAAGATAAGATAAGGTAAAGGAGGGATGACTCAATTGGTATGAATACTTGCAACGTAAGCCACATAGTGCATGAAAAGTAAGGTGTAGTCTCAAGAGGGGGGGGGGGGTGAATTGGGTTTAAAAATTTTATTTTAAATCTTCTTAAGAATTCTTAACCTTCTTTTATTTCTATTAACCAGTTCTTGACTTGTTTTTTATTTTCCAATCTTCACAATTATTCAATCATTCAACCAAACCAATCACACAAGAACTTAGTTCCTTTATTTAATCCACAACCACACAACTATTCAATCATTCAAGTAATCAATCAACCATAATTTGAAAGCAAACAACCAAGCAATTTGCCAAGTATAAGTTAACTACAACATTATTTAGATTTGCAAGATTCATCAATATTTGGAATATAAACACAATCCACCCAATATCAAACTTTTAAACCATTCAATCACAATATAGCCTTTGTTGTTAGCCTTGGGTATATCAATTTGAATCAAGCCCTGTATATATGAAATTTGTCTCTTAATTTGATATTTAATACAACATCCACGCAATTGTATATGTACTGAAAATAAAGAGAGTAAGGGAAAAAGAGAGCGAGACAAGATTTTTACAAGGCTCGGCTTATACCCAAGCTATGTCCTCACCTTTGGTAAACCACCAAAGGATTCACTAAACTTGTTCCTTTAACGGGTGAAATAAATCTTTACAACACTCCTTGGTTAAGGCTAGAGCCCGCCTTCTCCAAACAATGTTCCCTCGTTCGGTCACTCCTTAATTAGGCTAGAGCCCGCCTCTCTAAGCAATATCCCCTCACTTAGCCAATGATCCAAACAATCCTTGGAATCGGCAATCTACAAGATATAAATCAAATAGACATGTACAAATAATGCTCACACAAAGAGCAGATTAGTACAATTTAGAAACTAATATACTTCAATTAAAAATACCAAAAGAATGAAGCAAGAAGCACAATGTAAATATCACCGGTTTACTTCTCTTTGATGAGGATCAAGAACTTTAATCAGATACTTCAGAGAAGTTGTAAAATCTTAGAGATTTCTCAGAAATTTCACAGCAATTCAGAGCTTTAAAATAGATAGCAAGAAGGCTTTGAGTGAAAAATATTTTGAAAGAATGTTCAATGCTTGGTGTGTATGTGAAGATCATAAAACATGTATTTATAGACTTGAAAAACATTCACATTCGTGCTGCCCAAGTTTACTTGGAGTGCCCTCCAAGTTTCTAAAAAGATTGGGACACAAGTCAATTAGATTTAAAAATTAGAAGTTCAAAAAATATGCCCGTTGTCGTACTTCGGTTGCCTGAAGTGCAACCTCAGTAGCCTGAAGAGGGGTCAGGAGCCTGAAGATACAGGGTCAAGCGCCTAAAGACATGCTGTCTATTCTAATTTTTATTCAGAAAATTCCTTGGTCGTTTGAAGTGACTTCAAGAGCTTGAAGATGTCTTTCTTTGATTTTTCTTTCCTTTTTCAAAAAATATTTGACTTCCTTGCTTTCTTGCTTTTGAAAAATATTTTTCGGGATTTTAGAATAAAGTCTCTAAGTCCATATTACTCCCCTCAAGAGGTTCTTTTCATTCACAATGATATTTTTACCTTTGAAGTACTTCCATGAAGATTTCCTAATACTGCAAACACTTTTTGTTCTTTGGAAACTTCATGGTTATCTTCAAGCTTTGAGTTCATTCCATCTTCAGATGTTTTGGAGCTTCCCTTTTTTATCACTTCATGACACATCACGTACTTTTAAGTTTGTTGGTAATCTTTTGAAGCTTTGTTGATTTTGTCTTGTTTAAGTTTCCTGAAAACATCATTACTTGAATACACAATGATATTGAAACCTTTTATTTGTTATCATCAAAACAAGAGGTGAAAGCCTTGTTAGGCTAACAGTGCACCTGTGAGGAAGAGTGACTTAGTTACTGTGGGCGATAGTAGAAGAGGCTGGGGTAGACCTAAAATAATTTGGGAAGAGATAGTGAGTAAGAATTTAATATCCTTGATCTATCAAAAGAAATAGTCCATGATAGCATAAATTGGCGGAAAAGGATTCATATAGCCGACCCCACCTAGTGGGACTAAGGCTTGGTTTTGTTGTTGTACATAATTATGTAATTTAAATTTAACTGAAAGGTGCAATCAATACCATAACTATATACCTACATAATAGGGACATAGCTAAATCGAAATAATTATGTATGTAATTACGTACACGTATGTATATTAGTTGATTTGGTTTAACCAAATCAATTACATACATAAATAATTGTACAATCACATAAATATTTTTGAACCGAACTACCTAAATTATGTTACTATATATAGAAATATCCAAATTAATATAGATTTAAATAGGGTGTATTTAATATATTACTATTATAACTAATTAGTTTGAAAATTTAAATGGGTGGATAGGTCAAGTCGGTAAACTCATTTTACCCATTTAATATTTAAGTTTAAACGAATCACCATTTATAACACACATACTTACATGGGTGTACCCTAATCCATTCATTTATCGTGACTAGGGTAATTTATTGAATATGAGTTTTAATTGCAACTATAATGACAAAATTTGTGCCTTAACCATTAAAATAAGAAAATTAGAACAAACATTAATTTTTGCATTGAATGAATATATCCTTTGATTGGATCTCCTTGAAAGTGGGTTTGTTGTATCAATAGTTCAAAAAATATGTTTTTGAACAAAGCAATCATGGATCTTCTAAACAATCAATTTGATGATCTTTAGAAATTGAATTTTCTTGATCTTGTATCAATTTGAAAACATTTGTCAATTTGAAGGTTTGAACATGTTCTTGAAGGCAATTGTGGATCTTCTGAAGGGTTGATTTGACAATCTATTGAAGTCAAGTTTACTTTTTATTAGATCAATTTGAAAAAAAAAAAAAAAATTTGTTAATTTGAGTACTTGGAGAGCATGTTCCTAATGATGATTATGGATATTCCGAATGATCGATTTAATGATATATAGAAGTTGGGTTTCCTTGATCTTGATCAACTTGACAAGATTTGCTAATTTAACAAAGTTGATGATTCACTAAAAGTTGTATTCATCACCAATCTTTGTGGGCACAAGCTTAATCACAAACAATGGATGTCCAAAAGAAGAATCGATCATGCGGTATTGGCTAAACAATTGAGTATTCTTCAATTGCCAAGATTACTAGAAAATGAAAGTTTAATTGTCAATTTTTGTTTGTTTATCTTTTCTCCAAGCTAAATCATCCTCTCCTCTCCTTGTTTTTAAACCAATGTCAATCTTTATAAATATGCTCTATGGTTAGATGAAACCTTAGGACCTATCCCATCTTGACACATGCCCCTTGTGTGTAATGGGTCAATTGAATTTCACTAATCAAACTCAAATTATCTCTCCTTTCTTAATGGTTGGGCCTAAAATAATTAGCAAAATAAATTAATTTATTTTGACCAATTAAAATTAATTTTCAACATTTATAAAATTTTTTGTGCTTACAACGTACCATCATTACTATTTATGTGCGCATAAATACATACATTCACACACACACACACACACACACACTTATATATATATAAAGAGATCATTGTGGTGTCAATGTAGACACCCCATTTCTAACCAGAGCCTTAAATAAAATTTTTTTTTTCATCCATTGTCCATTGAGTCCAGAAATATAGCAAATACAAGGAAATACGTGAAATAAAGGGAAATGTGGGGAAATACATAGAAATACAAGGAAATATAGGAAAATGCCATCCATTTTAGTGAAATCTCAAATTTTTATCCTTATAAATTATATAATTCAATTTTGGGATATATTTATATATCCTATACTTACTACGTTTTCATAAGGGACAAGTTTTAAATCATCCTAGTGTTGTAAATCTTCTACATAATTGATCTCGGTTCAGTTAAAAACATTATCATGCACGTAAGTAAACAAGAAAATCAAGTTTATAAAGAAACAGGGCAAACCGTCGACAGTATGACCTAGGTGCATCGACGATTTTAGGCAGTACGTTAATTGGATTTTGGCCTGGAGGAAACCATCCACAGTTTGAGCAAACCATAGAAGGTTTGGGGGAATCTTTCGACAATTTGCGTCGGGATTCTACACCTAACGGCTATAAATGACATGTTTTCAAATTAAACAATTAATATTTTAGCCCAACAGCCATAAAACGACTAGTTGCTCATTTTGCCTATAAATACAAGTCCAAAAGCATGTTTAAAGATTGATCAAAATAGTCATATATCATTTGTAAGCATGCTTCAATTTTTTCATCATATTTGCGATCAACTTCTCACTTGCTCCTTTAATCTTAGTGTGGTACTTTATGTTGAATTTTTAAGTCCAATCCTGTCTTGATAATGACAAAGCACAAGTATCTTATGTGTGTATTTAGTTCTTGAATAGGTTTACAACTCAGCACACACAAGGTAAAGGAGAAATAGAAGCCAAGAGGGACTTAAAGATCATATCGTCCGGTGTATTCTGTGCAAAAGTAAAGAGCAAAGAAAAGAAGACATATTTCAGTTGTAATTGCATTTAGTTTTTGTATTGTAAATGCATGCTCTACATGATATGATGCTAAGCTTAATATGGACCACAAACTGACCATAGGGAACCAAAATTTTTTTGGAAAAACTTTTCATAAAATGCTATACTAATACACAAAAAATTTGAAAAGTTTCTTGGTAAAAAATAGGGCTAAAATCTTGTTTTCAACTAAGCCAAGTCGATTGGCCATTTTAAAGCGTGAAAAGCCCAGCCAACCAACCCCGCTCTTCAGCTAGAACCTCATTTTACAAAGGCCCAGTTGACTGAACTCTTTATGTTTTATTAGCCTCAGTCGACCGGCCAAACCTATAGGCTGGATATCTTAAAGCCCTAGCAGACCCGCCCAAAAATGAACGTCAATGCCTAGTAGACCAGCCTTAACATTTGGCCTATTTCTAAAGCCCCAACCAATTGGCCACTAAATACATATGACAACCTAGTCAACCGGCCTTCAAAGCTCGACCAACTAGATCATCAAGTCGGTAGACTGTTTCTCACGGTTTTGGAAAATCACCCAAAGCTAGTCGACCGGCGCCTTCCCCAATTGATCGAACCTCTTGAGAAATTTGAAATTTTCCTGAGGCCAGTCGACTAGCGCTGTCCCTAGTCAATCGAAGCTCTTGGGTTGGCTAATTTTTTAGCACATGTTGACCTTATAGGTCACGCCCTAGTTTTGATAATGACAAATACGATTGTATTTAATAAATATCTAGTTTATGTGCAGGTTCATACTAGCATATCATCAATGGCACGTGAAAGCTCAAAGCTTGAAGACAAACTCATGCTCTTAATTGTAATAATTTTAGTGAAATTTGTCTGTAATAGTAATTAGGGTAATCGGTTTGTAATAAGCACACACATCACATGCATGATTTATTTTGTAAGCTCAAACAAACCATGAATGAGAAAATGACCATAGAAAGACTTTAGGGTGTCGATCGACAATGGACTTTTTCGGTGTTTTCAAATTCAACCCTAAGTGCCTCTAGAACACTCACGCTTTCACATATATTTGCTAGGCACTTGAATAGGGCTTGTTTGTTTCAAAACGGAACTGAAATGCACACACGATGCACTTTCGGTCGACTAGCCATGCCAGTTCATTTTGGCCTGGTCGACCGAAGACATCCTAGGTCAAAGTTTGACCACCCGGTCGACCAGCAAAGGTAGTTCAAAAGGCCCTGGTCGACTGAAGCTCCTTTGGGTCAAAGATTGACCACTCGGTCGACCGAAACTTGTAGTTCAAAAGGCCCTGATCGACCGAAACCCTGCTGGGTCAAGAGTGGACCATCTGGTCGACCGAGAACTTTTGTACTACAACTACCTGGTCGACCGGAGGGTTCTCGGGAGAATTCCCAGCGGTCTGGTCGACCGAACCAGGCAGTTCAAAATGCCCTGGTCAACCGAAACTCGAAAAATTGGGAAATCGCCCTCTCCTGTCGACCGAGCCTTTCAATTCAAAAGTCCCCTAGTCGACCGAACCATTTGAGTCCTGGTCGACCGAAACACTTTTGGTCGACCGGACCTCTTAGGTTGCTCCTATTTTTTTACCACGGTTAAATGTTTTAAACAGGGTTAAATTGATTTAAATGTCATTAATCTTTTCTAACAATCCCTAATAGGTCCCCAACGGTCAAAATTTTCAGTATGTCTATATATACTCTTTCATTTGGTGGATTAAGCATTGATTAGAAAAAAGGATTAAGAAAATCTCTCTCAAGCAAAAATACTTTCTTTTGATTCCCATTTGCTAATACCTTTCCTAAAAACACTCTAGCTTACTTCTTCAAGTTCAAAATCATTTGTAAGTGCTCTGAGTGTATATTCTAATAGGTTTTGCTCTCATTGTTTGAAGTGGTTGAATCGATTTTTCTCTCTAGAGCATAACCTAAGTTCTCTTAGGAAGCTTTGCTAATAAGCCTACCCTAAGAAGACTTGTGGTAAACTTCCGACTATTACATTATCATTGCAATAAATTTCGAAGTTTATATTTGTTTTTGGTTTGCAAAAACATATTTCAAGCTTACTCAAATATCTTGTGGAATTTATTAAACTATTTGTGAAAAGATATTTATTCTTGTTACACTAATCTTTGTGGTAATATTTATACAAGTATTTATATCATTTGCCGAAAACAAAGATTATCTATTTTGCAATCCAAGCATATACACATTTGTGTGATTGAGATATTCTCTGATTGATATTCTTGAGGCTTACTTGGTGGTATGTGTAAACATGTTTGATTGAATATTTTGAGATACACAGATTATTATTGATACTCTCACGTACTCACTACATTGATAGAAAACATCTTTGAGAGTTAAACTGTTTAGACCACATTGAGCTTACATTATTAAATCATCTATGGTGTATGTGTTTGTGTGCATTTGTGGTACAAATCTGCTTTACGTGAAAGCACTCATATATTGTACCGTTTGATTGTATACCTGAGAGATTGCAGTCGTGGCCTGAGGGGGCTGTAATCCAGCCCGGTAAGGATTGGTGTAAAGGTTGAGGTCAGCCCTGTGGTAATTTGACCTGGTTCGTATAGGTGCCGCTCCACCCATTTAAGTGAGCAAGTTATTGTGATAATCCTTGTGCTGGTTAGCTAAGGCGGGGACGCGGGAAGTTGGCCGAACCTCGATAACATATCTGCGTGTCATCCTTTCTTTACTGCTTTCTGGTGCTTGTGTGATTGTCTAAACTGCTTTATTTAATTTCTGGTATATTTACATCATTTGCACTAGATTGACCATAGGCTTATGAACATGCTGCTGTTAGGAGGAATACCTAGGAGATAAATTTTAAAAATACCAATTCACCTCCCCCCCTCTTAGGATCACGGTAAAGCTAATAGCGCAAAACAATTATTAATTATTTAATTAAACATTTTAAAAGTGCCCAATGTGTCCTTTAATGGTCATATTTTGAGAGACTCTATAAATAGCCCATTCAAAACTCATTTAATAGTTTTCTTTTATTATCTTGAATATTTTCAAAAATATTTTTGTGCTTACTCTCTCATATTCTTTCAAAATCATGAAGCATACTCTATTATGCTACTAATTTCAAATTTTTGAAAGTTGATCTTGAGTTTTACTCCCACATTTTCTTTTGAAAATTATCTTTGGAGAAAACATCCATTAAGGTTAGATATTGTTTTTGAAGGAATATTTATTGCATATACTTTCACTCATCCTTTCAAAAACAAAAATGAATTTTTACTCTCATCTATTCATATTTTGAACATCTTGTCTTGAGAGCAAAAATCATTTTCCCCATGCATCATTTAGCGCAAAATCTTTGTTGGGAAAATATTTATTGATCTTAAAGCCTTTTACATTGATTCATTCTTGAGAAAATCATTTTGAAAGAAACACCCTAGGTTCTCCTACATTTTTATTGAAAAATATTCTTGGAGAAATATTTATTGGGGTTTGAATCTTTGAGTTTTTATCATATACATCTTATTCAAAGATTACAAAAATTTCATTGAGAAAATACCCATACTCTCTAGAGCTTTATTTCATATCTTGTGAGAGTGCATATAATGCTTCAACTTGTACATCTCTGCTTATTTTGAGAAGCATTAATTCATTTGTACGAAAAATTTAATTTTCATATCTTTGTATTCCTAGTGTGGGGGTATCGCCGGAAGAGGTGGGCACCATCCTATAAGGTGTGTAATGGTTTGGCTCCGCTTGGTTAAGTGAGTTAAGGGGACTCCACCCTGTAAGGAGAAATGGTTTGGCTCTGCCCTGTTAAAGAAGCGAGGAGGGCACGATCCTATAAGGTGTGTAATAGTTTGGCTCCACCCGATTAAGTGAGCTAGGGGGACTCCACCCTATAAGGAGTATTGTAAACGACGTCGCTCCCCCTGGTTAAGAGAGCAAGGTAGTGGAATCCTCAACTAGGTTGGCTTGAGGTGAGGACGTAGGCAGGATTTGCCAAGCCTCATAAAATGTTGTGTCTGCGCTTTTTCTCCCTTCTCTGTTTATTTTCAACACTTGCATTTTAATATTTAATTTTTTGTTGTTAGCCTAACATGGCTTTCAAATCTTGTATTGATGATAACAAATAAAGGTCAATTTAACAAGTTATGGTTTATGTTATGATATTTCAGGAAACCTAATATGAGAAGTTCAAAAAGTTCAAGAATTGAAAGACAAAAGATCACAAGTACCATAAAACTATACTACATTCACAAGGTGATCAAATGAAACCTCAAAGAGATCCAAGATGGTCAAGACATATGAAGCTTAAAGAATACTCAAGCTCAAAGCAAAGATGACTCAAAGCAAAGAAATACATGAAGACTTCAAGCTTAAGAGAGTTTTTAATGTCTTTAGAAAGTCTTATGTAAGTACTTCACTTTAAATATCATTTTTGAATGCTTTAAAGCTCATTAGGGATTAATATGGACTTTGAGACCTTACTTTGAAAACCTTGGAAAATGTATTTTAAATGTAACAAAGCAAGATGGTTAAGAGTTTTGGAAACTAACCTGAAAAAAAGAATTTGTAACTATTCAGACGACTGACCTGTGTTTGGTCAAGTGACTAACATTTTACGTGAAGTAATTTTGAACAAGCAATGAAGGATCAGGCGACTGACCCCTGGCACCCCAGGAAATTGACCCTATTTTGAACTGAAAAATTACACTATGTTCAAAGGTCAGGCGATTGACCACGAAGGGTTCTGACGACTGACCCTCGTTAACAACTAGTATTTTAAAAGGTTTAAAATTACAAATTCGAGTTCCTTATGCCCTAAAGTTTATAAAAACTTGGGAAACACTCCAAGAAACTTGGGAAATCCAAATTTAATGCTTTTTGAGCCTATAAATACAAGATTTCTCAAATCAATCCTTAACCAAGAATTGAAAACCAAATTTCAAGTTATATTGCTCACTCTCTCTCAAAGCCCTACTACACACCTATTCTTGCAGGGAAATTTCTGAGATAAATTGTGTCTCTCATCACTGATCTAAAAACAAACTTCTGAGGTTTGATACAAATCAAAAGAAGAATCCCGGTGATATACTTCCTCGAGCTTCAAATTTCATTCTATTTGATATTTACTTTGAAGTATTAGTCGTGCTTTATGTTGTACTAACCAACTCCATTTGAGAGCACTTCTTGTACACAAGAATTCTTTCTTGTTTTTTGTTTTCTTGACGATTCAAAGTTATTGGATCATTGTACCAAGCGTGGGGTATCGTTTAGAGAGGGGGTGTTGACCTTATAGGTCACACCTGATTTTGATAATGAAAAATACACTAGTATTTGATGGCTATCAAGTGTGTATGTTTAGGTTTTTATTCGCAGATCAAGAATTGGCACTTGAAGCAAAGCATGAAGACCCTGAAGACTACTTTCATGTTGTAATTCATTTTAATTCAATGAGGGTCTGTAATAGTAATTAGGAGAAAAGGTCTTTAATAATTATCTACATATAATGCATATAGGATATATGGTAAGCTCAGCAAGACCTTAGTGAGAACTTAGGTCCCAACACTTATGCACAAACAAGTTTCCGTTATCATTCACAATCAAGGGATCAAAATTGAAATAAATTGGACTTAAATTGAAAATCCTATAGGAGGTCGAGTGACTGAACCCCTGGTGTTCAAAACACCTTGGGCGCCTAAACCACTGGGAAGTTAGCGGGTTGACCTGGTTTTGGGCGACGAAACCAGAAATGATCCTATCGCCCTTAGGCAAATGAACCCCTAAAAGGACACCTTTACCAACTCAGGCTGCCGAAGGTTTTAGTTCAAAATAAGCCCCGGGCGACCGAACACTTGAGTATGGTTCACCGCACTTAACTTTGGGCACCTGAACCACAGACAGAAAGTTTCTGAATTTTGTTTAGCCAACTGAGCATGAACTCGGGCACCCGAACCTTAAAAAGTGGCTTTCTTACCAGAGTCTATTCGGGTGACCGAACCATAGTTCAGCCACACGAAACCTCTCGGGTTACTTAATATTTTACAGTGGTTAAAAAGGTTAAACAGGGTTAACTTTTCTAAATTGATTTAAAACAAATCTAATAATGCCCTACATGTCCTAAATGGTCAAAATTTGGCCTTGGTCTATATATATGAGCTCATTTGTAAGGATTAGTAACAAGATTAAGAAAATCATTAGTAAAAATCCTCTTTATTTCAAAATCTTATTTTACCCAAATACTCTTATATCTTCATTCCCTTGATACATCTTAGCATTGTGAGAGCTTATTGATTGTGTTAGTGCTTATTAGATATTACTAATACTCCCTTTGCTTTGGTTGATTATTGATATTGATTTTGGGGAGTTTAGTTAAGTTTATCCCAGAGATTTGAATATTGTAAGTCTTGTGTTGGGATAAACTAACAAGCTTAAGGATCTTTTCATTGTCATTGCAAGATTCCTATAGCTTTGATTTTGTTGTGCAAATATTTTTCCAAGCTATAGTATTTTCAAACTACTTTTGTGCTTATTTCATTGAAGGAAAATATTTTGAGTTAGTATGAATATTTGATTAGTATCTTTAAAACCTTGATTCATTATTGATATTTGATATAACTTGTTTCAAAGATATAGCTTGATGAGAACACTCTTGAACATTTTTGTGGTCACATCTTTTTGAGTGGTTCTTGCACAAAAATACACATCACTGAGCTTACATAACCTATACTGTTGATGTGCATGCATGTGATTGATTACATTTAGTACATATTTGCTTGGCTAAGAAGCATAATCATTGTACCCTATTATGTTGAGAAATCTATTGCATTCCAGGCGTGGCTTGAGGGGGCGGTAATTCAGCCCGGTAAGGATTGGTTGTTGTTGACCTAATAAGGCTTACACATCTTATTTTGATGATAACAAATCATGATAAGATTGATATGGTTTGTTTCAAGTGAAATTCTTTCAGGAAGAAGGCAAAGCTTCAAGAAACTCCAAGCTCAAATGGATGATAAAGCTCATGATGAATGTCCTATACAAAAGGTTCAAGAAAGAAAGATGATCAAAAGTTCAAAGATGATATATGATGATAATAGAAGAACTAGGACTTATTTGAAGATCAAAAGAATATAGGTTTAAGGATGTATGAATGTAAGTACTTCATGTAAACTTCAATATAAACTGAATTGAAGCTTTAATAAATCAAAAGAAACTTAGAAATATATTTAAAGTATGTTTTTATAATCAAAGTAAATAACGTCTTAAAAGAAGAAATTTTTTTTTAAAGAATATAAAGTGAAGCTAGTTAGCCAGGTGACTGCCTACTTGTGGCAGGCGACTACCCAATTTAGAAAAGGTTTTTTTAAAGAGGCAGTAAGGTGCCAGGTGACTTCCTGAGCACAGCCAGGCACCTGGGTGGTCAAGTTAAGCGACTGCCTAGGTTCTGGCAGGCGATTGCCAGTATTCTGGTCCATTCAATTTGTTCTAGGGCAGGCGACTGCCAGGTCGTGGCAAGCGACGCCACTTGAACAGATTATTAAAAATTCTGAATGGAATATTTTTTAAATGGATTTCTTGGGCACTACTTTTTTGAAAAACTTGAGGGTTACTCCAAGTAAACTCGAGGGACAAGGAATTACTTTTAAACATCTATAAATAGCCCCAAACTTCAAAGATTTTTACACCAAGAAATTTTCCAGCAATCAAAGTTCTCTAAAAGCTCTCAATCTCTCTTGTGTTCATCCTACTTCAGCTACTAAATTACTGTTGATACAAATTCCGAAGTAAAGCCTTCAAAGTCTAAATCTTTCAATACTTGGAAGATATATTTGGTGATCAAAATTCAGTTTGAGCTTCAATCTTTTTATATTGATTTACTTTGAAGTATATTTGTGCTAAATCTTGTACTAATATACTCTGCTGTGAGAGTGTCTTTTGTACACAAACCTTTCTTTATCTTGTTTCTTGTGTATAGATGATTCAAGGTTATAGAATCATTGGACCGAATGAGGGAATATTGTTTGGAGAGGTGTTACTCTAGCCTAAAGGAAGGAGTGATTGTAATTAGTATTGTTCCACCCGTCAACATAACTGAACTAGTGAATCCTTTGGTGGTTTGCCAAAGGCGAGGACGTAGGCTAGGTATAAGCCAAATCTTGTAAAACCTTATGTCTCTCTCTTCTTCCTTACTATTTATTTTTACAAAATTTATAACCTGCGAGGATGCTTTAAAATTGATTAATTCTGAGTGTATGGTTGTTAAATAGATCAGAAGTTAATTTGTTTTGGCTTAATCAGCATTGATTTCGGAAATCAAAAGGGACTATGTTGGTTGATCATCCTAAACTTATTAAACTGAAAGTTTATTTAAAAACTGAACACTAGGAAGAAGTGTGATTGTGAAATAAAATAGGGTTTATATAAATTCAGCGTGGTTTACACTTTGTTACAGGGCTATTAATACAAATATCAAGATATTGATTACTTCATTTTTTATTGTGGTTGACTTGATTTAATTTTGTGATTGTATTGAAGGTGTGCTTGTTGTGCTTGTTGTTATAACATAAAAACATTAAAAAGGAAATAATTTTTTAAAAACCCAATTCAGCCCCCTCTTAGGAAGCTATCCTAATTTCAGTTGTGAAGGTTGTGAAAAGCCCTATGTTAATTGACCTGGTTGTAAAGGTTGAGGTCAGCCGTGTGTTAATTAACCTAATTCTATAGGTTGAGGTCAGTGCTATGCTAATTGACCTAGTTGTTTAGGTGCCACTCCATCCGTTAAGTGAGCTTATAGTGGTAATCCTTGTGCTTGTTAACTAAGGTAGGGACGTAGGCAGTTTGTCGAACCTCGATAACATCTTTGGTGTCGTTTCCTTTACTACTTTATTGTGCATGCTTGGTTAAATTTATATTGCAGTTTAAATTCCGCTGTATATTTAGATTGATTTATTTTATATGCACTAGATTGACCTTAGGTTTGTGTAATACTGCTATTAATGGATTGACCTAAGGGATAAATTTTCAAAAATACTAATTCATCCCCCCCCCCTCCTGGGATTGCACCAAAGCTAACAATTGGTATCAGAGCCTCGTAGCATTAACTTAAACATTTTTGCTAAAGATCGGGATGGCTCAAATTGGTGTATCCCTATTCGAAGAGGGACAGTCACCTTCCAGTTTTCCATTGTTTTGTGGTGTAAACTACACCCACTGGAAAATTCAAGTGAGCATTTTTATAAAGTCTATGAATTGGAGGGCCTGACAAGTGATTGATAAGGGGATTTGTATGCCAGTAGAAAATGATATTAATTTAATACATGCAAATTCACATACCATGGATTTATTTTACTGTGCATTAGATAGTGATATTCTTCATGAGATTATGGCATGTAGTAGTGCACGGGAGATTTGGGTTGACCTTGAAAAGAAGTATGGAGAGACCTAGGAAAAGGAGACCACCACTTCAGAGGTGTCATGCTCAGATGGTCAGGGAGTGGTAAGTGATAGGGAAACGACATCAATTAAAGAAGACGTATATAATTCTATCTCAAACTCAATTGATGATTCTTACATTAACTGTTATGATATGTCAAATGTTGAATCATTTGTTGAATACCATGATAATTTTATTAATGATGCATGTGATGATTCTTTTGTTGAATACTATGTTGTGTCATATGATGAATCATCTAATATTTCCTGTGATAATACTGTTGAAATTGCATGCAATGATTCATATAATAACTATCATATATATTATGATGAATTATGTGCTAAATTGATAAATGAAAGCATGCATGAAAAGCTAGATAGAACTTTATTGAAAATGAATAAATTTCTAGCGAAGTTATCTAAGCAGAAATCCATTTTGAAAAAGGAAAATAAAAGCATGGCAAAGAAATTAAGAAAAATAAAAGATTATTATGTCATCTTAGAAAAGAAAAAGATTAAGAAGATCTTAAAAATTATCTGCCTAGAAGAAGAAATGGATGATTATTCTAGAGCTATACTCAAAGTTAAAAATGAAAAGAATAATCATAATAAACTCTTAAGAATTAAAAAGAAAAACATTTTCAAGAAGGGTTCATCCTTTAAATCCAATAACTATTTTTATGCCTCATCGAGCAAAATAAGATTTGTAAGCATAATCTTTCACGTATTTACAAAACCTGCTTACACTGTAAAAGAAAATGGCACATTCAATCTTCATGTCCATCTAGTAGTGCTAGAGGCCTGGATAAGAAAATGAATTGGATTATCATGATTGTGAATCTCTCAGGGTCTAAGGAAGATCAAATTCAAATAGAAATTATATAAATATTTTTATCTTCCCTTAGTTCATAGGTTTAAGGGTAGTGATGACCAAATGGCTAGGAAGTGGTCTTTGCTTAATATGTCAAATCTTGGTATATGCATTCACTATATAGTATTGTTTTACTAAGAACCTTTAGAGAATCACGTCAATGTGGAAATACATGTAATATATCCAATCTGAATTTAATGTATATATATCATAATGGTTGGTGAAAATGTGAAAACATTGGTAGTTTGCTAAAATAAAATCCACTTCCCAATGGACAAGGCAACTAGGCCTAGTATATAATTCTGATTACTTAACTCACACGCAAATATGAAAATCTTTAGTTAAGCACACATTGTCCATTGCACAAGCTTGTGGTTTAGGGAATCCATCTCACACTATATATCATTTAATCTTAAACCCATCCTTGAACTTTACAGCCTTGAACAAGTAGAAGTCATCACTCTAGGTGTAAGCACTAGTTATTATAAATTCCTAATCCGATAAGTGCTTGTTATAAGATATCATTCCTTAATCAAACTTGTGGCATCCATTAAGGGATTTAAGTATTTCACTGAACCATAGCCAAAATAAATTCCTATGTACTTAATTTGTAAAATCGTCAAAGCTTGGTTCCCCATATCCTCTATAGGAAATCTTTACCATACCACGATCACACCAAGTAGAGATTTTGTCTTTTCTTTGGTTCGTATCCTTACTCAAAATAGTGATCATACTTAAAGGATACTTTCCAATCACTAAAGAGCTACCGTAAAAATTCATATACTCCTTAGTGCTCTTTGCCAAAATAGTTAGGACAATGTCTTTAGACTTCTTATCCTGGAAAATATCTTGCCTATCCTAAATAATCATCTAAACTTATTTAATTGTTAAGAGTATTTATTCTTTACTTCGTCTAATAAGCTCTCAAAATGTTAAGTCATATTGTTTAGAGCTTCATATTCTTAGCAATAAGTTGAATGGCTAAGTTGATCGCCTAGGTCTTAATTTAGAAGAAGAAACATATTTTAAAGGAAACCTATGCACGGTCACTAAAAGTTCAAAGTCATTCAAATTTGTGCCTCTCACACGCATTGAGATTCATAAGAAAAGAGGCAAGATAGGCTTAGCTCACAAAAAAGATATTCATTGTGACTTTTTGGTCCATTAAGCCTATAATCAAAATGCCAAGTTTAGATCATTGAATACCCTTAAGTCACTTGGCCAATAAACTTAAAGCATATGAAGGCATAAAATGAGTAGAGTACATAATTGAGGGGGAGAATTACTCTTTCATGACTATAAAAGTTAAATGCTTTCATTATCTTATAATATCTATGCTCATATGCCTTTATGAATTACAACATTGCACTGAACTCTTAACTATCCTCTGCTCTTTACTATGCATATTCTTTGTTGGATAATTTATATTTCATAAATCGTTGATTACTACTGGATTGCATGCTTGTGTTGAAAGCCTCCTGCATGGCAGATGCAGTGATGTGTATTGCATGCTGGTAGTGGATATAGGTTCTCGTGTGCCTTGAACTGAGTTATAAATTACTTATTTGAACCTATTAGGTACAAGTTTATGGGAAAATGTTTGATTTACAGACGGCATGCTGCCAAAATTTCGACAGAAATTTTTCTCAACTAAAACCTTGTACATGGATGATTATGATAAAATTAATATTAAAATTGTTTTGAAAGGATGAGTGAAAACTGAATATATTAAATTTCATCCTAGCATAATCATCGAATAGCCAAAGGACTTCAGCTCCATCCCTAGAAAAGAACATAAGAAACTTATATGCATCACTATGCTTATTGAATATTGAGGCTCTTCTGAAATCCATGAACATTATATCCTACGATTGAAGTTTTATGATTTGATATGGAATGTTCTTGGGTCATGAACTCCATTGTATGCCTTAATACATATTTTCAGATGCATTTTTAACCTATAGGGATGATTATACTCGACGCATAGTAAAATGAATAAATATTAATCCAATATACTCCTTTTAAAAAACTTAAATATGAAGGCTTATACTACTTAGCTTAATGAAATTAATCCTTAATAAGTATAAGAAGTTTATTTCATCTAGCTATAACTTGAATTGAAAGAGGGAGCATCTAAACATAAATCCCTATCTTGTTGTGTTCACTCTTTTTTTTTTTTTTTGCTTAGATGTGCTTTAAGTTGTATTGTGGCATGTGCTTAAATGTACTAATCTCATTGAAAATCCTAAAGCTAAAATATATTGCTTTTCCACAAGTTGTTTGTGTTTGCCATATGATCTTGCATGTGATTGTTAAATATTTAGGATCATCATGGTTGTAGTTTTCTAGTTATATTTTAGTTTGTGTGCTTAATTAACAAACCAAAAAAATATTGCTTACTTGCATGACCTTTTAATTGTTTTTAGCAAGCGACCCCCCAGTACTTTAAACTAACATCAAAAGAGGAATATATATTTGTATATATACATATATAATTATTGTAATACTTCAGGGCAAGAACTAATTTCAAAACAAATTTTTTTCTCTTTTGCCTTATTATTATTATATACGTATATTGTTTTAAAGTCACATAAATGGTTCAGTAACTACACATAAAAATGCATGCGAACTAGTTAGACTATGTTTATGCTCAAACCTATTCTTTATATACCACATGTCTTTAAATTCAAATTTTCTGCATGTAACGACCTGATTTTTCATACCATTTTTTTTCTTATAAATACATACTGTGAAATTTCACTGCCCTAATACCTTTTATTATAAATCAAACCACCATCATCAAGGTCCAGATACGACCTGTGGAACCTGAGACATAATAAACTACCTAAACAGCGGGAAGCAAAATACATACAACCATATCAACATATACAATACCAGGGTGTCAAAATATTTCCAAAATTAAGCATACACAACCATTCCCAAAATACCCTAATCTGGACTTAGGGACTACTAAAAAATAACTTCCCAAAATACTCACCCTATAGACAAGGCAGTGCCGTAGTCCCTCAACCTGCGAGCTTGATCTGCTCGTCTAATTGGATCACCTAAAAAATATTAAATCACTGAGATGAGACAACGCTCATTAAGACGAAATATGCTATTACTAGTGTGTGGCAGGTGAGTTTACATTTTAGTAAAAACTGATTTAGAAATACCATAAATAGCTGAGTCTGAGAAAACATGTATAAATAATGTGCAATATAGTTCATACCTATATTATTTAACATAAACTATTTTTTAGAATTTTCTATTCATAATACTTATAGTATTTATAGGTATGTCTACGGTTTCTGTAAATCTAGATATATATATATATATATATATATATATATATAATAATAATAATAGAGAAAATTTCCTTGGATGGATAACTGAAAGTCATGATTTAACCCCTTATGACAGGGTTGTGCAGCCCATAGGCGGGACCTATCCTAGTTGGCCAACCAAGATAAGTCAACTGAACTCCAAAATTCAAATCGGTCTCCTCAACCCTAACTGACGGAGAGCCTGTCCACAACATAGGCATGGTCGACTGTTGAATATCCACATACTCTCTAAGTTATGTGGTTGCACTCTAAACTGAATATAGCTACAATACCGTGCTCTGCTGACTGAATCTGGTCCATCAGGGTTTGATACTATATATGTAACTGATATTTTATATTACTAGTTTACCATGATTTTGAAATAACCATAACATTACAAAACTGATCTGAAAATCTGAGTAACTGACTGAATATTTAATGTCTGTATATCTGTGTATCTGTTTGTGTATCTGATAATCTAGGTGTTATGGTTCTAAAATCATGGTGTTCTAGAATTTCTGAAAATATATGTTTCTGTACATATACTGTAAATCATGTTTCTACATATACTGTATAATTTCTATTTGTATATGTACTGAAAATTCATCATTCTATAAAACACATATATTCCCCATGATATTTTCTGCTAATATACTATAAAACATGGTATTTGTAGCTGCATAAATATTGTGCTAATTTACTATAAGCTCATGCCACACGATTTAAATAAATAAATTCACATGCTCTAAAATCTGTATTTTCTGTTATACAAATATTTTATAATCTGAATAATAATAATCTGGTAAAACATATAAATTCCCCTGATAATTATACTAAAATTCCTAGCATAACATATTTCCATTACCTGACTATCTGAACACTAGTGTGTGGTATTTATAATTTCAACATTCTGAGATAATACACATATAATTTCCCAATCAAACAACTGAATTCACCTAAATAATTATTGCATACATATTTCCCCAAATTCACATATGCAAAATCCCTAAACTATACTCCATATATCATTTTACCTACGTTCCTTAAACACCACCCACTGGGGTCCTCAACCCTTGCCTGTAGGGTCCAAAAACACCCTATTTCAGAAAATATAATACCCTGATTTTATTTTACAAAACTCTAGTATATTCGTATATAATACAGAATTTGGCCGCAAATGACTTGGGTAATACTGAAAATACTCAAATAATCTACTTGCCCTAGTTTTGGGATCGTTCCCAAATTTCTCAAATCAACATTTCGCTCCGGCTATGTCGTAGAGAATCTCCCCTAGATCACTATGGTAGCTTCTAATCGTCAAACCGGGGAAAGACGGAGCCGAAATCTTAGAGAGAAGTCAGTGGAACCATTTTAGAGAGAGAAAGAAAAACTGATAAAATGAAATTTTCATCAAAAATCCGGTTTAGGGTTATATATAAAATGTTATCCACATAGCCTTGTTGACGAGCCACATCACCTCGTCGACGAGTCCAAGTTGTAATCTCGTTGACGAACACCTACTCCTCATCGACGAGATTCAGTTACTAAAACGACCCTCTTGGTAACTTCTTGTCGATGAGATGAATATCCCTGTTGATGAACCCAAAAAGGATGCTCGTTGACGAGTGCCCTGTGTTCGTCAACAAGACCCTGTAAATTTTCTTTAAAAATTTTCCTGTTTCTCTATCTTTTTTTATTATTTAACTACTATAATTCTTCGGGTCTCTACACTGCTCGTCTCATGAAATGCTTAAATTGCAATGGTTTGAGGATACTTCTAGTTTAACTATGTTTTTCATGTCATTTGAATATTTTAATAACCAGTTACATTGTTTCTATGCATAATTGCTATAGTTCATACTTTGTCATTCATTTTGCATTGTATAAGTATATATATTTTTTGGATGCTGAAAGTAATACTTCTTGATATATTAAACCATTTGAGTTGAGTAAATTATTGTAAATCATTTTTTGAACTCAATCAAGTCATTTCTATTTAGGTATTTTCAGAAAAATGCTCTATTTTCAAACGGCAGGCTGTCGAAATTTTTAAAAATTCCCAAACTTATCTTATGTATTAATGTATCATACCCAATGCCTATGGCTATTTATTTCATAACCTTTTTTACTATTGCCAAAAGGGGGAGATGCATAAGAGGGCGAAAATTGGGTTGCACTTAAACTTAAAAGAAAAATTATTTGCATTGATAAACTTTTACATTATACATATTGTTAGGGGAAGCCTTCTAAGGCTATACCCACTTTTTGCATAGTATATTTGTCATCATCAAAAGGAGGAGAATGTTGACCTTATAGGTCACACTCGATTTTGATAATGAAAAATACTCTAGTATTTGATGGCTATCAAGTGTATGTGTAGGTTTTTATTAGCAGATCAAAAAATGGCACTTCAAGCAAAGCATGTAGACCCTGAAGACTACTTTCATGTTGTAATTCATATTAATTCAATAAGGGTCTGTAATAGTAATTAGAAGAAAAGGTTTGTAATAATTATCTACATATCATGCATGTAGGATATATAGTAAGCTCAGTAAGACCTTGGCAAGATCTTAGGTCCTAATACTTACGCACAAACAAGTCCCCATTATCATTCACAATTAGGGGATCAAAATTGAAATAAATTGGACTTAAATTGAAAATCATGTGAGAGGTCGGGTGACCAAACCCCTGGTGTTCAAAACACATTGGGTGTCGGAACCACTGGGAAGTTAGCAGGTCAACCTAGTTTCGAGTGACCAAACCAAAAATGATCCTATCGCCCTCGGGTGACCAAACCCTTAAAAGGACACCTTTCACCAACTCAAACTGTCAAAGGTTTTAGTTCAAAATAGACCTAGGGCGACTAAACTTAGCTTTGGGCACCCGAACTGTAGACAAAAAGTTTTTGACTTTTGTTCAGTGAACCGAGCTTGAACTCGGGCACCTGAACCTTAAAAAATGGCTTTTTTAATTGAGTCTATTCGAGCAACCGAACCATAGTTCAGCCACTCAAAACCTCTCGGGTTACTTAATATTTTTCGGTGGTTAAAAGGGATAATTTTTCTAAATTGATTTAAAACAAATCTAATAATGCCCTATATGTCCTAAACGGTCATAATTTGGCCTTGGTCTATATATATGAGTTCATTTGTAAGGATTTGTAACAAGATTAAGAAAATCATTAGCAAAAATCCTCTCTATTTCAAAATCTTATTTTACCCAAATACTCTCATATCTTTATTCCCTTAATACATCTTAGCATTGTAAGAGCTTATTGATTGTGCTTGTGCTTATTAAATATTACTAATACTCCCTTTGCTTTGGTTGATTATTGATATTGATTTTGGGGAGTTTAGTTAAGTTTATCCCACGTATTTTATCATTGTAAGTTTTGTGTTGGGATAAACTAATAAGCTTAAGGATCTTTGCATTGTCATTGCAAAATTCCTATAGCTTTGATTTTGTTGTGCAAATATTTTTCCAAGTTATAGTATTTTCAAACTACTCTTGTGCCTATTTCATTGAAGGGAAATATTTTGAGTTAGTTGAATATTTGATTAGCATCTTTGAAACCTTGATTCGTTATTGAGATTTGATATAACTTGTTTCAAAGATATAGCTTGATTAGAACACTCTTTAACATTCTTGTGATCACATCTTGTTGAGTGTTGCTTTTACAAAAATATACATCACTAAGCTTACATTACCTATGTCGCGACGTCCCGGGAGCGCGTGTGCCCTGGGTGGCGAACTAAAAATCATTTTAATATTTTCAGGAAAAATATGGTGTAGGAGTCGCCACTAACCTTTAGTGCGGTTAGAATACATGATTACTACCCCGTTAGGGGTAGAATCGGTCTACATTACCAGAGTTGGAGTCGGGAGTTCGGTTACGAGAGGGGAAGGTACAAGCACCCCCTACGCACCCGTTCTTACGAACGGTACCTAATTAATTTGAAATTATCCCTAAGTTAATCTAATAATTCTTGAAATTACTCCTTTTTATGAATTTATAAATACATGTAAAAAAATAAATAAGTAAAATAATAAATAAATAAAGCTAATATATACATATATGTTCCCTCAGAGCTTAGGGTACGTGATGCCCGAGGGCTCATACCCCCGCAATAAAATCATAGGGATAATAATTAAGAAAATACACTCCCAAAATTTTGAAATTATATAAAATTTTTATAGGAAAATACTAGTATGGAGGTTTTAATATATATTAATAAGATAATAAACTAAGAAATTAAATTACCATAATACATGTAATAATAATAGGGATACATATATATACTATATAATAATAAATTGCTTATAGCACCTAATAACTTACCCTAATAATAAACCAACCTAATAGATAGTAATAATACACGCATAATAATAATAATAATAATGTAACTCATGTCATAATAATACTAAACTTAGAATAATAATAATAATGATACTATACCATACGTAATAATAATAACAATAATACTAATAATGACAATAATACACTACCATATAATAGGATATTAACATCCTATAAATACAATAATAACAATTTGGAAATAATGAAAACCCCAAAGTTAACTCTCATTATATACACATATGGAAACAATTAATAATAATAATAATAATAATAATAATAATAATAATAATAATAATAATACAGAAACAATTAAAACCCTAAAATAAATATACGATATATACAATAATCATTATGGAAATGATTGAAACCTTACCATTAATATACAATAACGATGTGGAAACAAATTAAACCCTAGAAGTTATGTACTTTTATAGATATGTAAGGAAAATGAATGTGATTATGGACAATAATTCACATCATGAATCTATTATAAAATATACACAAACTCTAAAATATCAATATATCCTAATATGGAAATGCTGTACATAAATATGGAAAATAAATCAAATTCTTCCAAGCCATATAAAAGCCAAAGAAGTAATATACATTTTATGGAAACCCTTAAGATCAATATTCAATGGTATGGAATCCCTAAAATTAGTACACAATAATAATATAGAGACAGATTAAATAAAACACTACTCAAAACCCTAATAACGTAAAATAGTAAAAACCCTAAACTAAAACAATAACCAAAACCTTAAAAGATAATATCATGAAAATAATATAAACAATCAAGAATCATGAACATGCGTAAATGTTACAATCCTAAACAATAATACACAAAATCCCTAAATACATCAAAAAGCCTAAATAATGTCTACACAATAAAACAAACACCCTAAATAATATGTAACAATAAAAATAAGTATATTACAATGATTACAAAAAAAAAATAATACAACGATAATATAAGCACTTTAAACAAATATACAACAATAAATATGGACATGTAATAAGTTATTTTAAAACAAATAATAATTCAACAATAATATTAATATTTATATACATATATATAATAGAAGTCTAAACAAAAAAAAGAAAAAAAAGTCATTAAATATTGCACATACCTGCCTAAAGCAAAACAAAACCCCAAATATTAGATATGTAATGACCAAAATCAGAAGATAAATAAATAAAAATAAAATGAAACAAAATAAAATGAAATCGCATGCATGTGTGTGTGTGTGTGTGTCCTGTGCAGGGAACTTGCAGAGGAAGCACTTACAGTGGGGTTGCTAAGCTGCTGTGCGGAGATCACTGTAGGAGCCTCGGGATGAAAGATGGAGACAGAGGTCTCCGGTGCTGTCTGGTGTGTGAGGGAGTTGCAGATGGAGAGTTGCTGTGTGGAGGCTCGCGCGCTATCCTGTTCTGCAATTGCTCGGGTCTCGACGGTGGTTGAGGAAGGCCGAGGAGCTGCTATGCGGCGACCACTGCAAAGGTTCTGGTGTAGTGCTCGGTAGCAAGGGGCTTCGAAGGTATTGCCTGGTGTGGCCGGAGGTTACTTCGATGTCAATGGTGGTCGGAGCAGTGGGGTTGGAGTTGCAGTAGTGGGATGGTTGCCGGAGATCTGCTGGGTCGTTACCGGAGTTAAGCTGATTCTGGGTGAAGGACTGAGGAGGCAAACAGGGGGCTCTCGGCTGGTTCAGTGAGGAACAAGGGGGCTGTGGAGGATGGAGAGAGAGTGGTGATGGAAGAGGGTCTCGGCTGGTTCAGTGAGAAACAAGGAGGCTATGGAGGATGGAGAGAGAGTGGTGATGGCAGAGAGCAGAGAGGGAGAATCAAGGAGGAAGAGATGGAGCCGGGGAAAGAGAATTAGGGTGCGCAACAAGGATTTTTTTTTTTTTTCTGTTTTTCCTGCGCCCCCGGCTCTGGATTGAAGAGAAGAAGAGGTCCTTTATATAAAAAAACTTTTAGAAACCCTCACCCATCTCTTTTCCTTTTTGGTTTTTTTGTATCTTATTGTATTTTTTCTTTTGGAAATAATATATATGAGTATAATTACTATTATGGTAATAAGGAGATAATAATAATAATAGTAATAATAATAAGGTAAAAATAATAATAATAATAATAAAGTGAATATAGAAATAATGTTAATAATAATAATAATAATAATAATAATAATAATAATAATAATAATAAATAACAAATAAAAATAAAAAACAATAATAATGAAAATAATAATAGATAAATAATGGTGATAATAATAAGCCACTTATAACAATATAGGAAAATAATAATAATATAATAATAGTAATAATAATAAATTACTTATCAATATAGGAAAATAAATAATAATAATATAATAACAGTAATAATAAATTACTTATATCAATATGGGAAAATAGTTAACAATAATAATAAAATAAAAATAATGATAATAGTGTAAATAACAACAACAAAAATCATAATAATAATAATAATAATATAATAGTGAAAATAAGGTAATGATAATAATCATAATACAATGAGAAAGGACCCCCTGTTTCATTTGGCTAGGGCAAAAATAGGGTATCTACAGCTGCCCCTCTTTGTAGGTTTCGTTGTTTCAAAGTACAAGTAGGAACTGTCCTATGTTATTTGTAGCAACAAACCTGCAAAGACAAAAGATGCCGATTTTGGACCGGGCCAAATGGAACAAAAGTGACCAAGATGATCTGTGCAAACCGACTTGCACCAGGCTCGAAAGGACATGAGGATAACTTGCACCAGGGGTAGGAATCCGAGCTATAGTTCACGAAGGGTGACTTGCACCAGGCTCGAAAGCACATGAGGATAACTTGCACCAGGGGTAGGAATCCGAGCTATAGTTCACGAAGGGTGACTTGCACCGAGTGTAGGAACCCGAGCTATAGTTCACGGAAGGGTGACTTGCACCGGGTGTAGGAACCCGAGCTATAGTTCACAAAGGGTGACTTGCACCGGGTGTAGGAACCCGAGCTATAGTTCACGGAAGGGTGACTTGCACCAGGTGTAGGAACCCGAGCTATAGTTCTCAAAAGATGACTTGCACCGGGTGTAGGAACCCGAGCTATAGTTCACGGAAGGGTGACTTGCACCGGGTGTCGGAACCCAAGCTATAGTTCACTGAAGGGTGACTTGGACCGGGTGTAGGAACCCGAGCTATAGTTCACAAAGGTTGGCTTGCACTGGGTGTAGGAACTCGAGTTATAGTTCACAGAAGGGTGACTTGCACCGGGTGTAGGAACCCGAGCTATAGTTCACAAAGGGTGACTTGCACCGGGTGTAGGAACCAGAGCTATAGTTCACAAAAGGGTGACTTGCACCGGGTGTAGGAACCCCAGCTATAGTTCATAAAGGGTGGCTTGCACCGGGTGTAGGAACCCCAGCTATAGTTCACAAAGGGTGGCTTGCACCGGGAGTAGGAACCCGAGCTATAGTTCACAGAAGGGTGACTTGCACCGGGTGTAGGAACCCGAGCTATAGTTCACAAAGGGTGGCTTGCACCGGGTGTAGGAACCCGAGCTATAGTTCACAGAAGGGTGACTTGCACCGGGTGTAGGAACTCGAGCTATAGTTCACAAAGGGTGACTTGCACCGGGTGTAGGAACCCGAGCTATAGTTCACGGAAGGGTGACTTGCACCGGGTGTAGGAACCCGAGCTATAGTTCACAAAAGGTGACTTGCACTGGGTGTAGGAACCCGAGCTATAGTGTATGCAGTAATAACTCAAACATTAGTGAGACAAAGGTTGCTTGGATAATGATCAAAAGAAATGTATGACAAGAGGAGTATGACTAGAATGCAGTAGTGCATGAATGCTGTCTACTGTGGCGCCAGATCGTGGGGATATATGTAATGCATGAAATATATGGTAATGAATGAAGGAAATGCCTGAATCTGTTCCCCAGTGCGTCTGTGATCAATAACCTCATCTTTCATCTTGGCCATGTTTTTGATACTTGCCACATTTGAATAGTTCTGTAACTGATCTTGGCTCAATTTTCTTAATTCATCCAATCCTGGAGATGATTGATTTGACTAAAAGGAAACTCAATAAAAATCTGCCCCAACTGAATGGATCTACAACCAATATTAACCCTGTTTGGTTATTGCAATTGGATTAGGAGACATTTGACAAGTTTTGACCCGACAATTGCCTCATTGCAAATGCATCGGTAAAAACTCTTAGTTTCATATGAAAACCACAACCTCCCCAGATTCTGCCTCATTCATCGATTGTACACCACATTTCCGATTTTCACGAAAGCTCCTGAGCATGGGATCTACTTAAGTCATATTTGCTGATAATGTTTGAAACAGGAAGCATACTAGCGAACTCTTTTGATTACCCTAATCTCGAGACTATAAAAAAAGTTTTTTTTTTTTTTTTTTTGCTAGAAATATCCAACCATGCAATTGTGACATCCCTTTTGCTACATCAAAAGATCATATGTGCAAGATGACTAGTTTACCAGGCTTAAATGTCAGTTCAAAGGGAAAAATTTATACCATTATTCAACAAGTCGAAGCACATGAATGTTAAGTTGTCAAGCTTAATTCTTATTTGACTGATTTTTCCCCTTTCGTTGATGACCCCAAACATTTCTCCCTCCTTTCGCCTTATTCTGTTGTGAACCCCTGTAATTCTCAAGTTGAATTATTGCCTCAGGTTCAGTTCATGTTTTGATCTCAAGATGGTCTTTAAGATTCGGGACGAAATGTAGGCTTGGGGATATAGGTTTTCTGAAGAAGAGGGAAACTATGGCACAAAAATCCCATCCCATAATGACATTTTCTGCCCCAGTTTATGTTGAGGCACTTTGTTTTGGCTTTGACCGAACTTGTCCTTTAAACAAGTTGCCTACGTACCTTTTCAGGATCAGGTCATTACGTAGTTCAGACTCAACATTGAGTCTGACAAATAATTTGAGACAACAATGTATACCAATCTGGTCAGGACTTTCATTTGGACTGTAATATAGGCTAGGGGTATGGGTTGAAGAAAGAAAGAGTTAAATAAGGCTCAAAATCAGCACTTTTTATCAAGGGTAACTTGGTCAAAGATCACCTGTGTAGCATGTCCCTTACTTTCTTTCTCTTTTTTCTTTATCTTTCCATTTGCTTTTACTGCTCCCTTTTGTTTTTCTCTTTCATGAAGGGATTTCTGTCATTTTTGTTTGGACTTCATTTGGGACTAATCCTTTTGAATTTGCCCCAGTGTGGGGTGTGATCCTTTGATGGGTTAATCAAAAATTGAATTTTCCAGGCTCAAGAAGGGCTTGCAAGGGATCCTTTTTTTTTTTTTTTATTTCTTTTGGGTAGCAGAAAGATGGCCTGCCATCATTTCGGGTAGCCAATTGTTGTCTCATATGACTTTCCAGACCCTAAAGGACCAATACCCAAGTTAAATTTTGTGAACTGACTTTTGAAAAAATACTGGTTTATCATTTAGGCTCAACTTGGTTACCAAATGGTAAATCATTATTTGGTTCTTTTATAGGAAATCAAATCGGCCAATGATGGCCATCTATCATTTGATCAAAACATGAATAATGAACAGTCATTAGATTTATGAAGCAAACCATCTTCTTATTGAATTTCCTTGAGAGTTTACAGGGTTTCCAAGAAAAATATTTCTTTACCGCATTTGAGTTTGTGGGGTGCACCAGATCGGCTCCATCCATGTCTGATAACAATAGGGCACCTCCTGAAAATGCTTTCTTTACCACATACGGCCCTTCATAATTTGGGGTCCACTTACCTCGGGGGTCATTATGAATTGGTAAAATCTTTTTCAAGACTAGATCTCCTTCTTGAAACTGTCGAATACGCACTTTCTTGTTAAAAGCTCTCATCATTCTCCTTTGGTACAACTGCCCATGAACTATAGCTGTCAACCTTTTTTCTTCAATTAGATTCAACTGGTCATATCTAGATTGCACCCATTCTGCTTCGGTTAACTCTGCTTCTTTTAAGACTCGTAACGATGGAATCTCAACTTCTATCGGAATTACGGCCTCCATTCCGTACACCAAAGAGAAAGGGGTAGCCCCTGTAGATGTTCGAACAGTGGTTCGATAGGCCAATAAAGCGAAAGGTAACTTCTCATGCCAATCTCTATAGGTCTCTGTCATTTTTTCCAAGATGCTCTTGATGTTCTTATTGGCTGCTTCCACTGCTCCATTCATTTGAGGTCGATAGGGGGCTGAATTATGATGTTTGACCTTGAACTGACTGCACAATTTTGTCATGACCTCGTTGTTCAAGTTTTTGGCATTGTCTGATATTATCCTTTCTGGGATCCCATACCTGCAAATTAATTCTCTCCTGATAAAACGATTGATTACATTTTGAGTGACATTAGAGTATGATGCTGCTTCTACCCATTTTGTGAAGTAGTCAATGGCCACGAAAATGAATCGATGCCCATTACTGGCCTTCGGGGTTATCGGTCCGATCACATCCATGCCCCATGCTGCGAAAGGCCAAGGTGCAGATAAAACCTGGAGTTGAGTGGGTGGGACTTGTATGCGATCTCCATAGATTTGACACTTATGGCACTTTCGAACATATTCTATACAATCCCGTTCCATGGTTATCCAATAGTATCCACTCCTTAGGATTTTTCGGGCCAACGAGTGACCTCCCGCATGGGTCCCACAAACGCCGTCGTGTACTTCCTGTATGATTTGTCTTGCCTCTTGCAACTCCACGCACCGTAGGAGGGTCATATCATGGTTCCTTTTATACAATATCTCCCCATCTAAGAAGAATCCCATAGCTAGCCTCCTAATTGTCTTCCGGTCGTTATTAGAGGCTCCTATGGGATACTCCTTCCATTGAATGTATGTTTTGATATCATGAAACCATGGCTTTCCATCAGCTTCTTCCGTCATTATACAATATGCTGGCTCCCTATGCATCCTTATTCGAATGGGTTCAATCTCTATTCCGGACTCAACCTTAAATAAAGCCGCCAATGTTGCTAGCGCATCAGGGATTAAGTTACTCTCTCTCGGTAAATGCGAAAAATTGATAGTATCGAATTCCTCCATCATTTCCTGAATGAACTCCTGATATGGTATTAATTTGGAATCCCGGGTTTCCCACTTTCCAGTCAACTGATAAATTAGCAAAGCGGAATCTCCTTTTACAATCAATTTTTTAATGCCTCGGTCAATAGCTGCCTGTAAGCCCAATACGCACGCTTCATACTCAGCTATATTATTGGCACATGGAAAGGTGAGTTTGGCTGTGACTGGGTAATATTTACCCTGTGGTGATATGAGTACAGCCCCTATTCCATGCCCCTATACGTTGGTTGCCCCATCAAATAGCATCATCCACCCAACATTACCTTCCTTTTCTTGATCAATTGAATCAATATCTTGATCCGAGAAGTCAAACTCCATGGATTGGTAATCATTAATGGCCCTATCAGCCAAATATTCTGCTATAATGCTCCCTTTGATGGCTTTTCTCGTTACATATCTAATATCATATTCAGTCAACAGCATTTGCCAACGAGCCATCCGTCCTATTACTGCAGGTTTCTCGAAAACATACTTAATTGGATCCATTTTAGAAATCAGCCATGTTGTGTAATATAGCGTGTATTGCCTTAATCTACTAACCACCCACACCAAAGCGCAACACGTCTTTTCCAGGTTAGAGTACCTAGATTCGTATGCTGTGAACTTTTTTCTTAGATAATAGATGGCGTGCTCCTTTCTTCCAGACTCATCGTGTTGTCCTAACACACACCCCATGGAATTCTCTGATACTACTAAGTACAATATAAGAGGCCTTCCAGGTACAGGGGGAACCAAAACTGGAGGGTTCAATAGATATTCTTTTATTTTCTCAAAAGCTTTTTGACAATCTTCACTCCATTTTTCTGGGTTATCCTTCTTCAGCAGCTTAAATATGGGCTTACAAGTAGCATTCAACTGAGATATAAATCGAGCTATGTAGTTTAATTGGCCTAGGAAACTCCTGACTTCTTTTTCGGTTTTGGGACTAGGCATTTCTCGAATAGCTTTTATTTTATCTGGGTCTACCTCAATCCCTTTCTCACTTACGATAAATCCAAACAATTTTCCTGAAGAAGCTCCGAATGTACATTTTTTTGGATTTAATTTTAGTTTACATTTTCGTAGCCTTTTAAATAGCTTCCTTAAGTTCATCACATGGCTATACTCATCCCGAGACTTAACAATCATGTCGTCCACATATACTTCTATCTCCTTATGCATCAAGTCATGGAATAACGTTACCATGGCTCTCTGATAGGTTGCCCCTGCATTCTTTAAACCAAAGGGCATAACCTTGTAGCAAAAGGTCCCCCATAAGGTGATAAACGTGGTCTTCTCTTTATCTTGCATGGCCATCTTAATTTGATTATATCCAGAAAATCCATCCATGAATGAAAACAGGGCATGTCTTGCCGTATTGTCTACCAGCACATCTATGTGTGGAAGTGGGAAATTATCTTTAGGGCTAGCTTTATTCAAGTCTCGATAGTCAACACAGACTCTCACTTTTCCATTTTTCTTCATTATTGGAACTACATTGGCCATCCACTCTGGATATTTGGCTACTTCTAAAAAACCAGCCTCAAACTGCTTCTGTACCTCTTCTTTTATTTTGATCAACATATCTGGGCGCATTCTCCTCAGTTTCTGTTTTACCGGTTTGCTATCTGGGTAAATGGGTATTTTATGTGTTACTAAGTCTGTATCCAAACCTGGCATGTCCTGATATGACCATGCGAAAACATCTTGGTATTCCTTCAGAAGGTTTATCATTTCGCATCTTTCTCTTCCTCCCAAAAGTGCCCCGATTTTTACTTCTTTTGGTTCCTCATTAGTCCCCAAATTTATTGTGACCGTGGGGTCACTATTGGTTAAAGTTGGTTTTTCATCTGATTTCAACATTCTTTGCATTTGAGGTGATAAGTCGGTCTCCTCTTCTATTTTAGCTTCTAGGATTAAGTTTTCAAAGTTAACATCAATTTCTGGCTCTTGAATACTGGTATGATTATTTTCCCTATCCCTGCATAAAACAAAGGTAAACAATTCTTTGACAAATGACCCCATGATGCAATATATGCGAAAGAAATGCATACTGGTTTTATTGATGAAAAAGACCAACGGTCCGAGGCAATAATGTCCACGGATTACAAAAAGAAAGCAAAATGAGCAAAAGCTATTACATGAAGTGAATTGGGTAATCAAAAGATGTCCAGTTCTGAATTTCTACTCCTGTAGTCAATGGGTAGATCCATCTACTTGAGTCATTCATGTGGTCCCCTGATTCCAAGGCCAATATGCTCATCTGTTTCGTTTCTTCCTCAAGAGTGACTTGATTGCCCTTTCGAAAGGTCTGATTCATTGGCGAGACTTCTACCCCCCATTTGGTACTCACTCTTCCTGTGCGCCTCTCGATTCGGAGTATTCTTTTCTCTTCTGCCTTCTTCTTATGGTCAACTAAAGTAGGAGTATATCCGATGCCGTATCTCTCATTCACGCCTTCTGGTAACAATGGTATTGCGATGCCCTGAAGATACTTCCCCAACCCTTTCCCCAGGAAAAACCCTGATTTAATCATTTCTGCAGCCACCATACATGTGGAAGAAGAGATCCGAGGTTGAGGGATAAAAGATCCCTACATTATAGTAATGATGTTGATGATCTCAAATGCTTGGAATAAATCTTCATGGGCTTCTTCAGCTGCTTCCACATAGGGAGTGGAAGAAGATTTAGTAACCATTATATCGGTTTCTCCATAAACACATACCAGTTTATCCCCTACTACAAATTTCACTCGCTGATGCAAAGAGGAGGGAACTGCCCCAGTATTATGTATCCAAGGCCTTCCCAAGAGACAACTGTATGAAGGTGTAATATCCACGACTTGAAAAGTGATATTGAAGGTTACGGGTCCAATCTAAATAGGGATGTCAAGCGACCCTACTGACTCTCTTCGTGTTCCATCGAAGGCACACACCACCAAATTGTTTGGTGTCACATAAGGAGGATCAATAGGTAACCTTTGCAGTGTAGTCATTGGCATAACATTAAGGGATGACCCATTATCTATCAAGACTCGAGACATCATATGATCCTTACATTTGGTGGATATATGCAGCACCTTGTTGTGCCCTTGGCCTTCTGGCGGAATTTCTTCATCAGTAAAAGTGATGTAGTTGGAGGCTGCCAGACTTCCGATCACATGATTGAATTTATCAACGCTGATATCTTGGGGAATGTAGGCTTGATTTAGGACTTTAAGTAACGCCTCCCGATGGGTCTCTGAATTTAGTAGCAGTGACAAAACAGATATGTGAGCTGGCATTTTCTTTAGTTGGTCCACAATGTTATACTCGCTATGCTTTATTATCTTCAGGAATTCTTCGGCCTCTCCATTGGATATTGGACTTTTCACTGCCCTGTCTGGTTCCCCTGCATTTTGTCGATTTGTTTTAGAAAAATCTGGCATATACACCCTACCACTTCGAGTTATCCCTGCTATATTGCTGGTGCTTCCTTCGACATACGCTTCGTATTCATATTTCCAGGGAACTGCTTGGTTACTTTTGTATGGGAATGGCCTGGGAGTAGCGATCACCAAGCGAGCTGGCGCTTCTTGTGTGGGAAGGGCCTTGTTCATGGTAGGTATGAATGGTTGATTAGCACACTGATGATATACTGGCCTATTTTCCCCAACAACTGCAATCTCTCCACTTTTGTGGGTACAACCGATCTCTATAGACTTGTTATCCACCATCTTTTGCAAAAACATTCTAAAAGTTACACACTGTTTCACAGATCTTCCTTCCTTACTCTGACATAAACAAAGTGCATTAGTGGGGCAAATGGCCTCCTGCCCTATCCGACCTGCCGCAATAAGTTCATTGAACACCCAATCTAAAGACATTTGTTCAAAATCCACTTCATTCGTCCCTTCTTCTATCATTCCGACATTGTTACCCCCATGATTGGGCAAAGGGTTCCCTTGAATTCCTGGTTGTTTATCATTAAATGCTAGCCATCCGGCTTCCCTTAGTGTTTGAACCTTATTTTTGAATGCCCAACAACGTTCAATAGTGTGCCCGGGAGTGTTAGCGTGATATGCACACTTGGCTTCAGGGTTATACCATTACGGAAAAGGTGCCGTAATGACCATTCCAGGAATGACTGAAACTAAGTTCCTTTCCATCAATTGTGGGAATAATTCTGAGTATGTCATTGGAATTAGGATCTATCCTTATCATATTTCTATGGATGCCCCTATCATGAGTTCCCACATTCGGTTGGGCGGGCATGGTCCCGGAAGGAACAACTTGGGGTCTACCTCCTGTATGAATTGTCTGATTGACAGAGGGTTCGAAAACAAAATTCCTCCTAGCCCCTTGGCCATGCTCTCTTTGATATTGTTGTCTTTGAACCATCTGGACCTCTTCTTCCTATTTCTTGCTTGCCTACTTCTTGCCTAGACCAGTCTCTATACTAATACCTTTAGTTCTCCCGAATTTGATGGCCGTCTCGATCCTCTCTCTGGTAGAAACAATGTCCATGAAGTCATGGGGGGTTGCTCCTAAGAGATGCCCAAAGTAAGGATCTTTCAAGGTATTCACAAATAGGAAAATAGCCTCCCTGTCTTCCACCGGAGGATTAACTTGGACAGACATGTCCCTCTACCTATATGCATATTCTCTAAATGTTTCAGTGGGTTTCATTTGCATACTCTGCAAGGTCATACGATCGGGTGCCATTTCTATAACATGGCGATATTGAGCTATGAAAGAATTAGCAAGATCTTTCCATGTGCAGATTCGAGCTCGATCTTGTTGAATATACCACCTGATAGCTGCCCCTGTCAGGCTATCTTGAAAGCAATGCATCATTAGTCTCTCATTATCAGAATGTGCAGCCATTTTTTGGCAATACAGGCGTAGGTGAGTTAAAGGACAATTAGTTCCATTAAATTTTTCAAAATCTGGCACTTTGGATTTCGATGGCAGGGTGACCTTTGGCACGAGGCACAGATCATTGGGATCTACAGAGTTGAATGTATTGGATCCCTCAATAGCTTTCAGGCGTTCCTCGAATACGTCGTATCGACGTTCAGTTTCAGATCTGTTCATTCCCAAAGCTACTAATGGGGGAGTCCCCACTACTGGAAACCCCTGTGCTGGTATATTAGGGATGAACGGGGGCATACTTGGCATTGAACCCTCCATGACGCCAGGTAGTGAAGCTGACGTTTGTCCACGCATTGGGGTAAACCTTGGAGGATGAGTGGGGTCCATATCTGTCTCCGGATCATTCTGCACTGCTTTTCCTTTGTTCGTCAACAATTCTAGGATCTTGCTCATTTTTTCATTCAATTCTTCTTGTCCTTGCTCTATGCCCAGGACTCTACCTTCCAACTGTTCACTCATTTCTTTTGCCCTTCTCCTGTTATTGTATTGATGCGTGACAGTCTCAATGTTGCTTGCTCAGACGAATTCTGTGGCTAGGCACTGCATAGGTATGAATGCATGAAATGCGATGGTCTTTTTAAGACATGTGTAAAATTCACAAATATAAAACATATGTATGCAGCCTAATGTACTTTAACCAAGGTTCATGGAAAAAGACCATCGCATTGTAGAAAATAAAATCTACTTTTCATTAATAGAATCCTTTCATACAATAACAAATCCAACCGAATATTAAATCAAAATCTGCTCATGATTGCACAATCTCTGCATTTTGCTGTGTCGTCTTTTATGCAAAGACCGAAACTTGGCCTCCCAGTAGCCCGCTTTCGTTATGCACGGCTCCATCTTTTCCAATACTTGATCATACTTGCTTCTCTGCTCATCCCCCTGCCTCTCCAACTCTTGTATGTAGAGCGATTTCTTTTTAATTTCGGTATGGGCATCTTCTAACTTTGAGATTTCCGTTCAAGTGCTGCTCGAAGTCTTCGTCTTTCCTTCCTTAGAGCCACGACCTCTTCTTCTGATTGTATGTACCGAATCCTCTGTCGCTTGATTTCCTTGCGATAGACAGAGACTAGAGCCTCCTTTGCTGATTCCCCGCTTCTGCTCTTGCATCTCCCTTTTCTATTGGGCATGGATCCCCTTATGGCTTCAATTGTGTGCACGCGCTTGATGATTTAACATGCTCAATAACGACTTCTGGGCTTCTTTTGAGTCGGGGGTTTACTCGGTTTTCCCTCCATACTTCATAATTTCCTTGGACTGTGGCAATTCCATCACCTGGACCTATTAGGTGCACATGTTTCCAAGCCACCATGGACTTTCTAATTTGATTTTGAGTGTCCCCTATTTCGTATGCGAAGTCCGAGTCGGCTAATCCGTGAGTCATAGGCACAAACTGAGACGCTCCCACTTGCCTTCTTGCCATCAAGGAGCGTATGCTATCCTCCCCATGGACCTAATAACGGGACCCACAGGAAGTTTCCACATCGATACATCATGTTGGAATGGTTCATCCATGGCGCTTTCCAAACTAATCCCAACTCCCTCAGTTTGTGTAATTTTTCATTCTAGTTAGCCTTGTTCCATTGAATATTCTGCTGAGCCTCCTCGAACTCGGCTAAGGGGATTCGAAGAGCTGAAAAGGGTGTTACGGTAACCCCCTTGGTTACTTGGCAAGTGACTGGCAAACCAAACATAGAGTAATGATGCGCAACATTTCAGTCGCTCCTGACCCTTGCTCCTGCATTTAAGAGATTGAAAGGTTTCCTGCCAAAATCTCGGGAACCGGATTAGCCCCATTCTTTACTTGGGGCCACAATGGTCCCTAGTTCTTGGGAAATATAATTAGGCCGTATATGGCCAGTGCGAACAAATGTATCTGAACCTCTTCACCTTTATCTTCTTCCAACAACTCCTTCAAGCATTTCCAAGTGATCCTTTTGCTTTCCCCTGCTGTTCGTTGAATCTTGACCCCAGCAAGGTTATACAACTCCTGTGCTAAAGAAATTCTGGAATCAGGCACATAAGTACGGTAGGGTGATCGCTGTGTCATCAAATGCAGTAGCGAGGAGTACTCTTCAATTGTAGGAACCATGTCGATTCCATCTATCGTAAAACATGTGTACGGAGGATTCCAAAAGTCCACCAATGCCTTCACCATCTGAAGATTCACCGTTATGTGTAACAAGAAACCGATATGGCCATATAACTGTGAGAATTCCAAACGGCGTTGCGGGGTCCAATTCTTCCAGATAGTTTTTTAGTTCCTCCCGGGAGTTTTGAACGGGTATATAAGCACACTTTGGCATGTAATTCCACTTTTGATTCTTCGTTCAAGCTATCTCCCCACTGCTTTTGCAGTCTTTCAGATACAACTGTACTATGGACTCGGTCTCCTAATAAACAACAGTGTCCTCCATAACTGAATCTGATCTCTTCCAGAAACCTTGGGAAAGTAAGTGGGATGCCTATATGGATGCAATGCGTTAGCAACATTATCATATAATTCAAAGCAGAAACTTAAGATGTGACTACCAACTTATCGGAGATGATTATGCCTGCATGTTTATGAGATTGAGCATGAGATGCATAATTATGAAATGTGTGAATGCATAAGTATTTAATGCATGACCATGGGGATGGCAATGTGTATTTATGTATGGGAGTACTTAGTGCAAAAATACTTACAAATAGGATATGAACATATATGCACCTATTGTGCGTGAAAATATGCATGAAAGCATGGATGCAATGTAACCTAAACTAACTTACTCTTGTCAGCATTCTAGGAAAAGTTCCACTAATGAGAGATTTCAAGATTACGACAATCATTGATGGGCCACAATTTCAAATTCAATTCTTCTCTTAATCATTCTTTTCCTTGACGAAGGTCCTGTACCTCAGATTCTATGAAGGGTCAATTATAATCTGAGGTTGGGGTTGACCAGGTTAGTCAACCCACTGGATTTGTTCAGTATGGGCTTGTGGACTTTTAATGTGCACTTGGGCCTCAAGTATATTAAAATTGGGCTTCAATATATTTCATGATGGATCAGGCCCTAGTTTTAAAAGGATTTGGGCTTGGATGGTTTAGAAAATATTGGCCCGGATTTTTAGGGGTAATAGGGCCAAAGACCATTTTTTGAAAACTGGGTTTGACCCCTTTTGGAAAATTAGTTATGGGCCGAATTTTAACTTAGGGAAAAGGTTAGGGCCTATACTTGTTATTTCTCAAAAAAAAATTGGGCAGCGAGTTATTTGAAAAGGGTTGGGCCGACCCATAGTTTAAAATAGTAGGGCCAAGTGCTTCATTTTGAAGGATGGGCCTATTGTCTCATTACTGGGCTTTTTCTGAATACTGGCTAAGTAGTATGTAAAAATGGACGCAAAAATGTATGATATAATACAAAGTACAACATATATAATACTACATGGAGAAGGATGTGGATCCTGTCCCGACCTAGGGTAGGTATGTATATACAAGATTTTTCATGGCCCTATCCTAGTTAAGGAAAAACTATAGACAAGTACGTATGGGTAGGCTCTAATCCCTATTGACAAAAAGGTCCCCGATTTGAAATTTCATCCTCCCCCATAGGGGGTCCGGACAAAACTCGCATTGAGCGGGTGGTTCGCGGGTCCCATCAAGCTTAAGCTACTAAGGGACAAACGCTATTACACCCCTATCTAATCTTAGTAGATAAAGCTCGGGTATAGAGCGTGAGAGTGTGTGAATTTAAATTTATCCTAATCCCGTTATCCACACATTTATTCACATGCTTATAAACAATATGGAAACAAGATATCTACTATCTACAAATAAGGAAACTCAATATATGCAATTAATATGTTTTATCAAAAAAGAATTTGGACACAAAATATTGTTAGTTAATATGCTTACCTAAAAAAAATTATGGAAGCAAAATATTTACGATTAGTATACAAAATATCTACTTATTCAAAATATCTTACAATTAATATGCTCTATTCAGCATATTTAGAAACAAAATATCTACAATTAATATTCACACAATTAGGAAACAAAATATTTTAATTAAGTAGGGTTATTTGTAAATTATGGAAGCAAAATATTTACAATTAATCAAGGTTATTTATGATTACAATATTCACAAAATAAGGAGTAATTAAGAAGATTTAATAAATTTGAACTTGGGATAATTTTTAATTATTAATGGCTTGACTCTCTAAAGTCCCCAGCGGAGTCGCCAAGCTGTCGCGACGTCCTGGGAGCGCGTGTGGCCCTAGGCGGCCAACTAAAAGTCATTTAATATTTTCAGGAAAAATATGGTGTAGGAGTCGCCACTAACCTTATTGTGTTAGAACACATGATTACTACCCCCTTAGGGGTAGAAATCGGTCTACATTACCAGAGTTGGGGGTCGGGAGTTCGATTACGCGAGGGGAAGGTACAAGCACCCCCTATGCGCCCGTTCTTACGACGGTACCTATTAATTTGAAATTATCCCTAAGTTAAATCTAATAATTCTTGAAATTACTCCTTGTTATGAATTTATAAATACATGTAAAAAAATAAATAAGTAAAAATAATAAATAAATAAGCTAATATACACATATATGTTCCCTCAGAGCTTAGGGTACGTGATGCCCGAGGGTTCATACCCCCGCAATAAAATCATAGGGATAATAATTAAGAAAATACCTCCCAAAATTTTGAATATATAAAATTTTTATAGGAAAATACTAGTATGGGAGGTTTTAATATATTAATAAGATAATAAACTAAGAAATTAAATTACCATAATACCATGTAATAATAATAGGGATACATATATGCTATATATTACTATATAATAATAAATTGCTTATAGGCACCTAATAACTTACCCTAATAATAAACCACCTAATGGATATTCATAATCACGCATAATAATAATTATAAAATAATACTAATGTAATCATGTCATAATAATACGAAACTTATAATATAATACTTATGATACTATATCATACGTAATAATAATAACATCATACTAATCAATGACAAGAATACACTACCATATAATAAGATATTAAGATCCTAAAATCATAATAACAATTTGGAATAATGAAAACCCCAATTTAACTCTCATTAGATACACATATGGAAACCAGTTTATAATAATAATAATAATAATAATATAAAATAATAATACTAATATAATATATATAATAATATATATACAAAACAATTCAAACCCTAAATAAATATACGATATAATAACAATAATCATATGGAAATAATTTGAAACCTTACCACTTATATACAAACGATGTGGAAACAAATTGAAACCCTAGGAATTTATTACTTTTATAGATATGTAAGGAAAATGATGTGATTATGACATAATTCACATCATAATCTATTAATAAATATACACAAAACTCTAAAATATCAAATATATCCCTAAATATGGAAATTTTTTAACATAAATATGGAAAATAAATCTAATTCGTCCAAGCCATATAAAAGCCAAAGAAGTAATATACATTTATGAACTTAAAGAATCAATATTCAATGGTATGGAATCCCTAAATTAGTACACCAAACGATAACAATATAGAGACATCATAAAACCCTACTCAAAACTCCTAATAACGTAAAATAGTAAAAATCCTAAACTAAAACACTAACCAAAAACCTTAAAAATAAATTCATGAAAATAATATAAACAATCAGAATCATGAACATGCGTAAATGTTACAATCCTAAAACATAATACACAAAATCCCTAAATATCATATAAACAATAAATCCTGAATAAATAGCCTAAATACATCCAAATGCCTAAATAATGTCTACACAATAAAACAAACAACCGCGAATAATTGTAACAAATAAAAATAATATATTACATGATTACAAAAAAAAAAAATAATACAACGATAATATAAGCCCTTAAACAAATATACAACAATAAATATGGCACATGTAATAGTTATTTTAAACAAATAATAATCCAACAATAATATTAATACTTTATATCCATATATATAATAGAAGCTAAACACAAAAAAAAGAAAACAAGTCATTAAATATTCACATAAACCTGCCTAAAGCACAACCAAAACCCCAATTTAGATAGTAATGACCAAAATCAGAACGATAATAAAATAAAATAAAATTTAAACAAAATAAAATGAAATCGCATGCCAAGTGTGTGTGTGTGTGTCCTGATGCATGTACTTGAGAGGAGCCTTACATGGGGTTGCTGGGCTGCTGTGAGCGGAGACCACTGCTGAGCCTCGGGATGAAGATGAGACATAGAGTCTCCGGTGATGTCCTAGACTATCCTGTGTGTGAGGGAGTTGAATGGAGAGTTGCTGTTTTGTAGGCCTCGCGGGCTTTCCGTTCTGCCGATGCTCGGGTCTCGACTGTGGTTGAGGAGGCCGAGAGCTTGCTTTCGGAGACCACTGCAGAGGTCCTGGTTTACTGCCTCGTCGTAGCAAGGGGGCTCGAAGTATTGCCTGGTGTGGCAGGAGGGTACTTCGCGCTCACGGTGGCTCGGAGCAGTGGGGATGGAGTTTTCAGTATGGCTGGATGGTTGCCAGAGACCTGCTGGTCGTTGCCAGCCACAAGGGAAAAAAGGGTTTTTTAAGCTCGATCTCGGAGTTAAGGGACTATGGGAGGTAACAAAAGGGGGCTTTTCTCGTTGGTTCATGTGAGGAACAAAGGGGGCCTGTGGAGGATGAGAGAGAGCGTGATGGCAGAGGCCTCGCCGGTAATACAAGTGGAACAAGGAGGCTGTGGAGGATGAGAGAGAGTGGTGAATGGGAAGAAGCAGAGAGGAGAATCAAGGGAAGGATGGAGCCCGGCGAAAGATTCGGGTGGTCAGCAAGTTTTTTTTTTTTTTTTCGATTTTTTCCTTTGCCCCCGGCTGTGGCTTGAAGAGAAGAAAGGTCCCTTTATAAAAACTTTAGAAACCCTTAACCCCTCTCTTTGCCTTTTGGTTTTTTGTATCTTATTGGATTTTTTTTCTTTGGAATCATATATATTGATATATTACTATTCATGGTAATAAGGAGTTTAATATACTAATAATAAGGTAATAATAATAATAATATAATAAAGTGAATATAAAATAATATTAATAATAATAATAATAATAATAATAAATAACAAAATAAAATAAAAAACATAATATAACAATAATAATAGATAAATAATGGTGATAATAATAGCCCTTATAACAATAATATGAAATAATATATATTAAGTAATAGTAATAATCTAAATTACATCAATATATGAAAAATAAATAATACTAATGCAATATAAATAACAGTAATAATAAAATCTACTTATATCGACATGGGAAATAGTAACAATAATCATAAAATAAAATAGGATAATAAGTGTAAATAACCAACAACAAAATCATAATAATCAAATAATAATAATAATAATCATAATAATAAAATAATAATAATAATAATATAATAGTGAAAATAGGTAATGAGAATAACATAAATACAATGAGAAAGACCCCCTGTTTCACTTTGTTATCGCAAAAATAGGGTATCTTACAATATAGCATAAAAATCATTGAGAGAATTTTTCTAAAATTTTGAGAGCTCGTTCCTTTTCCTATAAGACACACGAACCGATTGCTCATCCCTGATATTCCTTTGCTAAACAAACTATTTGGTGAGAGGCAATTTTCAGTTATCTATATTGTTTGCACTGCACTTGCTAAACTCTCTTTGTTCTTGTCGAGTTAATCATTTTTTGTTTAGAATTTAGCTAACAAGTTTGTTTTACACCCCCGGTTCTCTCTAACAATCTTTGAATGTGAGAACACCTTGCGTACCAGTGAGTCTTTGCATCATTATTGCAAGAACGCATCAGCTTGCGTGTTGTTTATTGCGTAATAATCTATTCACAAGCTTACTGATTTTCAATTACTCTTGAGCAAATATTTTGAGAAAATCATTTCTGAGATTTTTTCTGTACTACTCTTGTTTGGAACTCTTTGAAACACACATCTGTGATTGAGTATATTGGGCGTGAGCACCGGGTGTAGTAAACCCGAGCTATAGGTCACGAAGGGTGACTTGCACCGGTGTAGGAACCTGAGCTATAGTTCACAAAGGGTGACGTGCAACAGGTGTAGGAACCCGAGCTATAGTGTATGCAGTAATAACGTCACAAAAACTCAAACATTAGTGAGACAAAGGATTGCTTGGATATGATCAAAATAATGCATGACAGAGAGGAGTATGACTAGAATGCGTCTTGTTTTTATCTATGCTGTCTACCTACGGTGGTGCCAGAACAGGGTGATATGTTTGCTACATGTTTCTATGGCAACGCAGAAAGTCTGTAATGAATAAGGAATGCCTGAATCTTTTCCCCCAGTGTTTCTGTATCATAACCGCATCTTTCAGCTTGGCTGTTTTGTGATAACTTGCCCATTGAATATATCTGTAACTGATCTTGGCTCAATTTCTTACTTCAATCCACCATGGGAACGATTGATGGCTTAAAAGAAACGCAATTAAATCTGCCCTGTTGAATGGATCTACAACCGATTGAACCCTATTGCTATGCAATTGGATAGGGGACATCTGACCGGATTTGACCTGACAAGTACCTCATTGAAATGCATCGGTAAAAGCTCTCAATTCATATAAGGCCACAACCCGCCTCTCCGGATCTGCTCATTTATCGATTGTACAACACCACATGTCCAATTTTCATGAAACTCCTGAACAGGGGATCCTAAGTCCATATTTGCTGATCATGCCGAAACAAGGAAGCATACTAGCGACCTTGTGATGCCCCTATTCTCGAACTAGGACAAGTTTTCTTTCTTTTTTTTTTTTTTTTTCTTTTTTGTTTGGCAAGAAAGATCCAAACCATGCAATTGTGACAATCCCTTCTACATCAAAAGAACATATGTGCAAAGATGACAAGTTTACCATCTTAATGGCAGTTCAAAGGGAAAACTTTAATAACCAGTATCAAAAAGGTCGAAACCTGAATGTTTAAGTTGTCAAGCTGGATCCTGATTTACTAATTTTTGCCCCTTTCGGTGATGACCCCCAAACATTTCTCTCCCTCCTTTTCGCCTTAGTGCTTGTTGTCCCCTGTAATATCCAAGTTGAACTATTGCCTCAGGTTCATTCATGTTTTTGATCTCTCAAGATGGTCTTTTAAGACTCAGGACGAACGTAAGCTTGGAATATAGTTTTCTGAAGAAGAGGGGAAACTGTGGCGCAAAACCCAACCATAATGACATTGTCTGCCCTCGTTTAAGTTGGGCACGTTGTTTTAGCTTTGACCGCACTTGTCCATATAAACAATTGCCTACGTACCTTTTCAGATCAGGTCATCTACGTAATTCAGACTCACATTTGAGTCCTGACAAATAATTTTGAGACAACAATGTATACCAATCTGGTCAGGACGTTCATTTGGACTGGACTTTCATGTGACTAGGAATTAGAGGCTATAGGGGTATGGGGAAGTAAAGAAAGAGTTAAATAGGCTCAAAATCAAGCACTTTTTTATCAAGGGTAAACTTGGTCAAAGATCACCTGTGTAGCAATGTTCCCTTACTGTCTTTCTCCTTTTTTTTTCTTTATCTTTCCATTTGCTTTTTAACCCTGCTCCCTTTTCCAGCTCAAGAAGGCTTGCAAGGAGACCTTTTTTTTTTTGTTTCTTTTGGGTAGCAAGAAAGATGGCCTGGCCACATTTCGGGTAGCCAATTGTTGTCTCTATGACTTGCCAGACCCTAAGACCAATACCGAATTAAATTTTGTGAACTGACTTGGAAAAAATACTGTTTAACATTCAGGCTCAACTTGGTTAACAAACGGTAAATCAATATTTGGTTCTTTTTAGGAAAATTGATCGGCCAATGATGGCCATCTATCATTTGATCAAAACATGAGTAATGAACAGTCATAAGATTTATGAAGCAAAACATCATCTTATTGAATTTCCTCAAGAGTTTACAGGGTTTCTAAGAAAAGTATTTTTTACCGCATCTGAGTTCGTGGGGTGCACCAGATCGGCTCCATCCATGTCTGATAACAATAGGGCACCTCCTGAAAATGCTTTCTTTACCACATACGGCCCTTCATAATTTGGGGTCCACTTACCTCGGGGGTCATTATGAATTGGTAAAATCTTTTTCAAGACTAGATCTCCTTCTTGAAACTGTCGAATACACACTTTCTTGTTAAAAGCTCTCATCATTCTCCTTTGGTACAACTGCCCATGAACTATAGCTGTCAACCTTTTTTCTTCAATTAGATTCAACTGGTCATATCTAGATTGCACCCATTGTGCTTCGGTTAACTCTGCTTCTTTTAAGACTCGTAACGATGGAATCTCAACTTCTATCGGAATTACGGCCTCCATTCCGTACACCAAAGAGAAAGGGGTAGCCCCTGTAGATGTTCGAACAGTGGTTCGATAGGCCAATAAAGCGAAAGGTAACTTCTCATGCCAATCTCTATAGGTCTCTGTCATTTTTTCCAAGATGCTTTTGATGTTCTTATTGGCTGCTTCCACTACTCCATTCATTTGAGGTCGATAGGGGGGCTGAATTTTGATGTTTGACCTTGAACTGATTGCACAATTTTGTCATGACCTCGTTGTTCAAGTTTTTGGCATTGTCTGATATTATCGTTTCTGGGATCCTATACCTGCAAATTAATTCTCTCCTGATAAAACGATTGATTACATTTTGAGTGACATTAGAGTATGATGCTGCTTCTACCCATTTTGTGAAGTAGTCAATGGCCACGAAAATGAATCGATGCCCATTACTGGCCTTCGGGGTTATCGGTCCGATCACATCCATGCCCCATGCTGCGAAAGGCCAAGGTGCAGATAAAACCTGGAGTTGAGTGGGTGGGACTTGTATGCGATCTCCATAGATTTGACACTTATGGCACTTTCGAACATATTCTATACAATCCCGTTCCATGGTTATCCAATAGTATCCACTCCTTAGGATTTTTCGGGCCAACGAGTGACCTCCCGCATGGGTCCCACAAACGCCGTCGTGTACTTCCTGTATGATTTGTCTTGCCTCTTGCAACTCCACGCACCGTAGGAGGGTCATATCATGGTTCCTTTTATACAATATCTCCCCATCTAAGAAGAATCCCATAGCTAGCCTCCTAATTGTCTTCCGGTCGTTATTAGAGGCTCCTATGGGATACTCCTTCCATTGAATGTATGTTTTGATATCATGAAACCATGGCTTTCCATCAGCTTCTTCCATCATTATACAATATGCTGGCTCCCTATGCATCCTTATTCGAATGGGTTCAATCTCTATTCCAGACTCAACCTTAAATAAAGCCGCCAATGTTGCTAGCGCATCAGGGATTAAGTTACTCTCTCTCGGTAAATGCGAAAAACTGATAGTATCGAATTCCTGCATCATTTCCTGAATGAACTCCTAATATGGTATTAATTTGGAATCCCGGGTTTCCCACTTTCCAGTCAACTGATAAATTACCAAAGCGGAATCTCCTTTTACAATCAATTTTTTAATGCCTCGGTCAATAGCTACCTGTAAGCCCAATACGCACGCTTCATACTCAGCTATATTATTGGTACACGGAAAGGTGAGTTTGGTTGTGACTGGGTAATATTTACCCTCTGGTGATATGAGTACAGCCCCTATTCCATGCCCCCATACGTTGGTTGCCCCGTCAAATAGATCATCCACCCAACATTACCTTCCTTTTCTTGATCAATTGAATCAATATCTTGATCCGGGAAGTCAAACTCCATGGATTGGTAATCATTAATGGCCCTATCAGCCAAATATTCTACTATAATGCTCCCTTTGATGGCTTTTCTCGTTACATATGTAATATCATATTCAGTCAACAGCATTTGCCAACGAGCCATCCGTCCTGTTACTGCAGGTTTCTCGAAAACATACTTAATTGGATCCATTTTAGAAATCAGCCATGTTGTGTAATACAGCGTGTATTGCCTTAATCTACTAACCACCCACACCAAAGCGCAACACGTCTTTTCCAGGTTAGAGTACCTAGATTCGTATTCTGTGAACTTTTTGCTTAGATAATAGATGGCGCGCTCCTTTCTTCCAGACTCATCGTGTTGTCCTAACACACACCCCATGGAATTCTCCGATACTACTAAGTACAATATAAGAGGCCTTCCAGGTACAGGGGGAACCAAAACTGGAGGGTTCAGTAGATATTCTTTTATTTTCTCAAAAGCATTCTGACAATCTTCACTCCATTTTTCGGGGTTATCCTTCTTCAGCAGCTTAAATATGGGCTCACAAGTAGCAATCAACTGAGATATAAATCGAGCTATGTAGTTTAATTGGCCTAGGAAACTCCTGACTTCTTTTTCGGTTTTGGGACTAGGCATTTCTCGAATAGCTTTTATTTCATCTGGGTCTACCTCAATCCCTTTCTCACTTACGATAAATCCCAAAAATTTTCCTGAAGAAGCTCTGAATGTACATTTTTCTAGATTTAATTTCAGTTTACATTTTCGTAGCCTTTTAAATAGCTTCCTTAAGTTCATCACGTGGCTATACTCATCCCGAGACTTAACAATCATGTCGTCCACATATACTTCTATCTTCTTATGCATCAAGTCGTGGAATAACGTTACCATGGCTCTCTGATAGGTTGCCCTTGCATTCTTTAAACCAAAGGGCATAACCTTGTAGCAAAAGGTCCCCCATAAGGTGATAAATGTGGTCTTCTCTTTATCTTCCGGGGCCATCTTAATTTGATTATATCCAGAAAATCCTTCCATGAATGAAAACAGGGCATGTCCCGCCGTATTGTCTACCAGCACATCTATGTGTGGAAGTGGGAAATTATCTTTAGGGCTAGCTTTATTCAAGTCTCGATAGTCAACACAGACTCTCACTTTTCCATTTTTCTTCATTATTGGAACTACATTGGCCATCCACTCTGGATATTTGGCTACTTCTAAAAAACCAACCTCAAACTGCTTCTGTACCTCTTCTTTTATTTTGATCAACATATCTGGGCGCATTCTCCTCAGTTTCTGTTTTACTAGTTTGGGTAAATGGGTATTTTATGTGTTACTAAGTCTGTATCCAAACCTGGCATGTCCTGATATGACCATCTTGGTATTTCTTCAGAAGGTTTATCATTTCGCATCTTTCTCTTCCTCCCAATAGTGCCCCGATTTTTACTTCTTTTGGTTCCTCATTAGTCCCCAAATTTATTGTGACCGTGGGGTCACTACTGGTTAAAGTTGGTTTTTCATCTGATTTCAACATTCTTTGCATTTCAGGTGATAAGTCGGTCTCCTCTTCTATTTCAGCTTCTAGGATTAAGTTTTGAAAGTTAACATCAATTTCTGGCTCTTGAATACTGGTATGATTATTTTCCCTATCCCTGCATAAAACAAAGGTAAACAATTCTTTGACAAATGACCCCATGATGCAATAAATGTGAAAGAAATGCATACTAGTTTTATTGATGAAAAAGACAAACGGTCCGAGGCAATAATGTCCACGGATTACAAAAAGAAAGCAAAACGAGCAAAAGCTATTACATGAAGTGAATTGGGTAATCAAAAGATGTCCAGTTATGAATTTCTGCTCCTGTAGTCAATGGGTAGATCCATCTACTTGAGTCATTCATGTGGTCTCCTGATTCCAAGGCCAATATGCTCATCTGTTTCATTTCTTCCTCAAGAGTGGCTTGATTGCCCTTTCGAAAGGTTTGATTCATTGGCGGGACTTCTACCCCCCATTTGGTACTCACTCTTCCTGTGCGCCTCTCGATTCGGAGTATTCTTTTCTCTTCTGCCTTCTTCTTATGGTCAGCTAAAGTAGGAGTATATCCGATGCCATATCTCTCATTCATGCCTTCTGGTAACAATGGTATTGCGATGCCCTGAAGATACTTCCCCAACCCTTTCCCTGGGAAAAACCCTGATTTAATCATTTCTGTAGCCACCATACGTGTGGAAGAAGAGATCCGAGGTTGAGGGATAAAAGATCCCTCCATTATAGTAATGACGTTGATGATCTCAAATGCTCGGAATGAATCTTCATGGGCTTCTTCAGCTGCTTCCACATAGGGAGTGGAAGAAGATTTAGTAATCATTATATTGGTTTCTCCATAAACACATACCAGTTTATCCCCTACTACAAATTTCACTCGCTGATGCAAAGAGGAGGGAACTGCCCCAGTATTATGTATCCAAGGCCTTCCCAAGAGACAACTGTATGAAGGTGTAATATCCATGACTTGAAAAGTGATATTGAAGGTTACGGGTCCAATCTGAATAGGGCTGTCAAGCGACCCTACTGACTCTCTTCATGTTCCATCGAAGGCACGCACCACCAAATTGTTTGTTGTCACATAAGAAGGATCAATGGGTAACCTTTGCAGTGTAGTCATTGGCATAACATTGAGGGATGACCCATTATCTATCAAGACTCGAGACATCATATGATCCTTACATTGGGTGGATATATGCAGCGCCTTGTTGTGCCCCTGGCCTTCTGGCGGAATTTCTTCATCAGTAAAGGTGATGTAGTTGGAGGCTGCCAGACTTCCGATCACATGATTGAATTTATCAACGCTGATATCTTGGGGAATGTAGGCTTGATTTAGGACTTTAAGTAACGCCTCCCGATGGGTCTCTGAATTTAGTAGTAGTGACAAAACAGATATGTGAGCCGGCATTTTCTTTAGTTGGTCCACAATGTTATACTCACTATGCTTTATTATCTTCAGGAATTCTTCGGCCTCTCCATTGGATATTGGACTTTTCACTGCCCTGTCTGGTTCCCCTGCATTTTTTCGATTTGCTTTAGAAAAACCTGGCATATACACCCTACCACTTCGAGTTATCCCTGCTATATTGCTGGTGCTTCCTTCGACATACGCTTTGCATTCATATTTCCAGGGTACTGCTTGGTTACTTTTGTATGGGAATGGCCTGGGAATAGAGATCACCAAGCGAGCTGGCGCTTCCTGTGTGGGAAGGGCCTTGTTCATGGTAGGTATGAATGGTTGATTAGCGCACTGATGATATACTGGCCTATTTTCCCCAACGACTGCAATCTCTCCACTTTTGCGGGTACAACCGATCTCTATAGACTTGTCATCCACCATCTTTTGCAAAAACATTCTAAAAGTTACACACTGTTTCACAGATCTTCCTTCCTTACTCTGACATAAACAAAGTACATTAGTGGGGCAAACGGCCTCCTTCCCTATCCGACCTGCTGCAATAAGTTCATTGATCACCCAATCTAAAGACATTTGTTCAAAATCCACTTCATTCGTCCCTTCTTCTATCATTCCGACATTGTTACCCCCATGATTGGGCAAAGGGTTCCCTTGAATTCCTGGTTGTTTATCATCAAATGCTAGCCATCTGGCTTCTCTTAGTGTTTGAACCTTATTTTTGAATGCCCAACAATGTTAAATAGTGTGCCCAGGAGTGTTAGCGTGATATGCACACTTGGCTTCGGGGTCATACCATTGCGGAAAAGGTGCCGTAATGACCGTTCCAGGAATGACTGAAACTAAGTTCCTTTCCATCAATTGTGGGAATAATTCTGAGTATGTCATTGGAATAGGATCTATCCTTCTCGTATTTCTCTGGATGCCCCTATCATGAGTTCGCACATTTGGTTGGGCGGGCATGGTCTCGGAAGGAACAACTTGGGGTCTACCTCCTGTATGAATTGTATGATTGACAGAGGGTTCGAAAACAAAATTCCTCCTAGCCCCTTGGCTATGCTCTCTTTGATATTGTTGTCTTTGAACCATCTGGACCTCTTCTTCCTTCTTCTTGCTTGTTCACTTCTTGCCTAGACCAGTCTCTGTACTAATACCTTTAGTTCTCCCGACTTTGATGGCCGTCTTGATCCTCTCTCCAGTAGAAACAATGTCCATGAAGTCATGGGGGGTTGCTCCTAAGAGATGCCCGAAGTAAGGATCTTTCAAGGTATTCACAAATAGGGAAATAGCCTCCCTGTCTTCCACCGGAGGATTAACTTGGACAGACATGTCCCTCCACCTATATGCATATTCTCTAAATGTTTCGGTGGGTTTCATTTACATACTCTGCAAGGTCATACGATCGGGTGCCATTTCTATAACATGGCGATATTGAGCTATGAAAGAATTAGCCAGATCTTTCCATGTGCGAATTCGAGCTCGATTTTGTTGAATATACCACCTGATAGCTGCCCTTGTCAAGCTATCTTGAAAGCAATGCATCATTAGTCTCTCATTATCGGAATGTGCAGCTATTTTTTGGCAATACAGGCGTAGGTGAGTTCGAGGACAATTAGTTCCATTAAATTTTTCAAAATCTGTCACTTTGAATTTCGGTGGCAGGGTGACCTTTGGCACGAGGCACAGATCATTGGCATCTACAGAGTCGAATGTATTGGATCCCTCAGTAGCTTTCAGGCGTTCCTCGAGTACGTCGTATCGACGTTCAGTTTCAGATCTGTTCATCCCCAGATCAGAAGCTACTAATGGGGGAGTCCCCACTACTGGAAACCCCTGTGCTAGTATATTAGGGATGAACAGGGGCATACTTGGCATTGAACCCTCCATGACGCCAGGTAGTGGAGCTGACGTTTGTCCACGCACTGGGGTAAATGCTGGAGGATGAGTGGGGTCCATATCTGTCTCCGGATCATTCTGCACTGCTTTTCCTTTGTTCGTCAACAATTCTAGGATCTTGCTCATTTTTTCATTCAATTCTTCTTGTCCTTGCTCTATGCCCAGGACTCTACCTTCCAACTGTTCACTCATTTCTTTTGCCCTTCTCCTGGTATTGTATTGATGCGTGATAGTCTCAATGTTGCTTGCTCAGATGAATTCTGTGGCTAGGCACTACAAACCAAAACTTTCCCTTTCTAGAACCGTGAATGCATAGGTATGAATGCATGAAATGCGATGGTCTTTTTAAGACATGTGTAAAATTCACAAATATAAAACATATGTATGCAGCCTAATGTACTTTAACCAAGGTTCATGGAAAAGATCATTCGTCATTGTAGAAAATAAAATCTGCTTTTCATTAATAGAATCCTTTCATACAATAACAAATCCAACCGAATATTAAATCAAAATCTGCTCATGATTGCACAATCTCTGTATTTTGCTGTGTCGTCTTTTTATGCAAAGCACGAAACTTGGCCTCCCAGTAGCCTGCTTTCGTTATGCACGGCTCCATCTTTTCCAGTACTTGATCATACTTGCTTCTCTGCTCATCCCCCTGCCTCTCCAACTCTTGTGTGTAGAGCGATTTCTTTTTAATTTCGGTATGGGCATCTTCTAACATTTGAGATTTCCGTTCAAGTGCTGCTCGAAGTCTTCGTCTTTCCTTCCTTAGAGCCACGACCTCTTCTTCTGATTGTATGTACCGAATCCTCTGTCGCTTGATTTCCTTGCAATAGACAGAGACTAGAGCCTCCTTTTGCTGATTCCCCACTTCTGCTCTTGCATCTCCCTTTTCTACAGGGCATGGATCCCCTTGTGGCTTCAATTGTGTGCATGCGCTTGATGATTTAACATGCTCAATAACGACTTCTGGGCTTCTTTTGAGTTGGGGGTTTACTCGGTTTTCCCGCCATACTTCATAATTTCCTTGGACTGTGGCAATTCCATCACCTGGACCTATTAGGTGCACATGTTTCCAAGCCACCATTGACTTTCTAATTTGATTTTGAGTGTCCCCTATTTCATATGCGAAGTCCGAGTCGGCTAATCCGTGAGTCATAGGCACAAACTGAGACGCTCCCACTTGCCTTCCTGCCATCAAAGGAGCGTATGCTATTCCTCCCCATGGACCTAATAACGGGACCCACGGGAAGTTTCCACATCGATACATCATGTTGGAATGGTTCATCCATGGCGCTTGCCAAACTAATCCCAACTCCCTCAGTTTGTGTAATTGTTCATTCCAGTTAGCCTTGCTCCATTGAATATTCTGCTGAGCCTCCTCAAACTCGGCTAAGGGGATTCGAAGAGCTGAAAAGGTGTTACGCTACCCCCCTTGGTTACTTGGCAGGTGACTGGCAAACCAAACATAGAGTAATGATACGCAACATTTCAGTCGCTCCTGACCCTTGCTCCTGCATTTGTTAAGAGATCGAAAGGTTTCTGTCAAAATCCCGAGAACCGGATTAGCCCCATTCTTTACTTGCACCACAAAAGAAATAGTGGATCTATCAATGGTCCCTAGTTCTTTGGGAAATATAATTAGGCCATATATGGCCAGTGCGAACAAATGTATCTGAACCTCTCACCTTTCTCTTCTTCCAATAACTCCTTCAAGCATTTCCAAGTGATCCTTTTGCTTTCCCCTGCTATTCGTTGGATCTTGACCCCAGCAAGGTTATACAATTCCCGTGCTAAAGAAATCCTGGAATCAGACACATAAGTACGGTAGGGTGATCGCTGTGTCATCAAATGCAGTAGCGAGGAGTACTCTTCAATTGTAGGAACCATGTCGATTCCATCTATCGTAAAACATGTGTACGGAGGATTCCAAAAGTCCACCAATGCCTTCACCATCTGAAGATTCACCGTTATGTGTAACAAGAAACCGATATGGCCATATAACTGTGAGAATTCCAAACGGCGTTGCGGGGTCCAATTCTTCCAGATAGTTTTTAGTTCCTCCCGGGAGTTTGACCGGGTATATAAGCACACTTTGGCAGGTAATTCCACTTTTGATTCTTCATTCAAGCTATCTCCCCACTGCTTTTGCTGTCTTTCAGAATACAACTGTACTACGGACTCGGTCTCCTGATAAACAACAGTGTCCTCCATAACTGAATCTGATCTCTTCCAGAAACCTTGGGAAAGTAAGTGGGATGCCTATATGGATGCAATGCGTTAGCAACATTATCATATAATTCAAAGCAGAAACTTAAGATGTAACTACCAACTTATCGGAGATGATTATGCCTGCATGTTTATGAGATTGAGCATGAGATGCATGATTATGAAATGTGTGAATGCATAAGTATTTAATGCATGACCATGGGATGCAATGTGTATTTATGTATGGGAGTACTTAGTGCAAAAATACATACAAATAGGATATGAACATATATGCAACCTATTGTGCGTGAAATTATGCATGAAAGCATGGATACAATGTAACCTAACTAACTACTTTGTCAGCATTCTAGGAAAAGTTCCACTAATGAGAGATTTCAAGATTACGACAATCATTGATGGGCCACAATTTCAATTCAATTCTTCTCTTAATCATTCTTTTCCTTGACGAAGGTTCATGTACCTCAGATTCTATGAAGGGTCAAATTATGATCTGAGGTTGGGATTGACCTAGGTTAGTCAACTCACTGGATTTGTTCAGTATGGGCTTGTGGAATTTAATGTGCACTTGGGCCTCAAGTATATTAAAATATGGGCTTCAATATATTTCATGATGGGATCAGGCCCTAGTTTTAAAAGGATTTGGGCTTGGATGGTTTAGAAAATATTGGCCCGGATTTTTAGGGTAATAGGGCCAAAGACCATTTTTGAAAACTGGGTTTGACCCCTTTTGGAAAATTAGTTCTGGGCCAAATTTTTACTTAGGAAAAGGTTGGGCCTATACTTGTTATTTCTCAAAAAAATTGGGCCCGAGTTATTTGAAAAGGGTTGGGCCGACCCATATTTTAAAATAGTAGGGCCAAGTGCTTCATTTTGAAAGGATGGGCCTTTGTCTCATTACTGGGCTTTTTCTGAATACTGGCTAAGTAGTATGTAAAAATGGATGCAAAATGTATGATATAATACAAAGTACAACATATATATATACTATACATGGAGAAGGATGTGGATCCTGTCCTGACCTAGGGTAGGTATGTATATACAAGATTTTTCATGGCCCTATCCTAGTTAAGGAAAAACTATAGACAAGTACGTGTGGGTAGGCTCTAATCCCTATTAACAAAAAGGTCCCCAATTTGAAATTTCATCCTCCCCCATAGGGGTCCGGACAAAACTCGCATTGAGCGGGGTGGTTTGCGGGTCCCATCAAGCTTAAGCTACGAAGGGACAAACGCTATTACACCCTTATTTAATCTTAGCAGGTAAAGCTCAGGTATAGAGCGTGAGAGTGTGTGAATTTAAATTTATCCTAATCCCGTTATCCCTATATTTATTCACATGCTATAAACAATATGGAAACAAGATATCTACTATCTACAAATAAGGAAACACAATATATGCAATTAATATGTTTATTCAAAAAAAGAAATTTGGAAACAAAATATTGTTAGTTAATATGCTTACCTAAAAAAAATTATGGAAGCAAAATATTTACGATTAGTATACAAAATATCTACTTATTCAAAATATCTTACAATTAATATGCTCTATTCAGCATATTTAGAAACAAAATATCTACAATTAATATTCACACAATTAGGAAACAAAATATTTTTAATTAAGTAGGGTTATTTGTAAATTATGGAAGCAAAATATTTACAATTAATCAAGGTTATTTATGAATTACAATATTCACAAAATAAGGAGTAATTAAAAGATTTAATAAATTTGAACTTGGGATAATTTTTAATTAATTAATGGCTCGACTCTCTAAAATCCCCAGCGGAGTCGCCAAGCTGTCGCGACGTCCCGGGAGCTCGTGTGCCCTGGGCGGCGAACTAAAAATCATTTTAATATTTTCAGGAAAAATATGGTGTAGGAGTCGCCACTAACCTTTAGTGCGGTTAGAACACATGATTACTACCCCGTTAGGGGTAGAATCGGTCTACATTACTAGAGTTGGAGTCGGGAGTTCGGTTATGCGAGGGGAAGGTACAAGCACCCCCTACGCGCCCGTTCTTACGAACGGTACCTAATTAATTTGAAATTATCCCTAAGTTAATCTAATAATTCTTAAAATTACTCCTTTTTATGAATTTATAAATACATGTAAAAAAATAAATAAGTAAAATAATAAATAAATAAAGCTAATATATACATATATGTTCCCTCAGAGCTTAGGGTACGTGATGCCCGAGGGCTCATACCCCCGCAATAAAATCATAGGGATAATAATTAAGAAAATACACTCCCAAAATTTTGAAATTATATAAAATTTTTATAGGAAAATACTAGTATGGGAGGTTTTAATATATATTAATAAGATAATAAACTAAGAAATTAAATTACCATAATACATGTAATAATAATAGGGATATATATATGCTATATATACTATATAATAATAAATTGCTTATAGCACCTAATAACTTACCCTAATAATAAACCAACCTAATAGATAGTAATAATACACGCATAATAATAATAATAATAATGTAACTCATGTCATAATAATACTAAACTTAGAATAATAATAATAATAATACTATATCATACGTAATAATAATAACAATAATACTAATAATGACAATAATACACTACCATATAATAAGATATTAACATCCTATAAATACAATAATAACAATTTGGAAATAATGAAAACCCCAAAGTTAACTCTCATTATATACACATATGGAAACAAATAATAATAATAATAATAATAATAATAATAATAATAATAATAATAATAATACAGAAACAATTCAAACCCTAAAATAAATATACGATATATACAATAATCATTATGGAAATAATTGAAACCTTACCATTAATATACAATAACGATGTGGAAACAAATTAAACCCTAGAAATTATGTACTTTTATAGATATGTAAGGAAAATGAATGTGATTATGGACAATAATTCACATCATGAATCTATTATAAAATATACACAAACTCTAAAATATCAATATATCCTAATATGGAAATGTTGTACATAAATATGGAAAATAAATCAAATTCTTCCAAGCCATATAAAAGCCAAAGAAATAATATACATTTTATGGAAACCCTTAAGATCAATATTCAATGGTCTGGAATCCCTAAAATTAGTACACAATAACAATATAGAGACAGATTAAATAAAACACTACTCAAAACCCTAATAACGTAAAATAGTAAAAACCCTAAACTAAAACAATAACCAAAACCTTAAAAGATAATATCATGAAAATAATATAAACAATCAAGAATCATGAACATGCGTAAATGTTACAATCCTAAACAATAATACACAAAATCCCTAAATATCATATAAACAATAAATATGATAAATATCCTAAATACATCAAAAAGCCTAAATAATGTCTACACAATAAAACAAACACCCTAAATAATATGTAACAATAAAAATAAGTATATTACAATGATTACAAAAAAAAAATAATACAACGATAATATAAGCACTTTAAACAAATATACAACAATAAATATGGACATGTAATAAGTTATTTTAAAACAAATAATAATTCAACAATAATATTAATATTTATATACATATATATAATAGAAGTCTAAACAAAAAAAAGAAAAAAAAGTCATTAAATATTGCACATACCTGCCTAAAGCAAAACAAAACCCCAAATATTAGATATGTAATGACCAAAATCAGAAGATAAATAAATAAAAATAAAATGAAACAAAATAAAATGAAATCGCATGCATGTGTGTGTGTGTGTGTCCTGTGCAGGGAACTTGCAGAGGAAGCACTTACAGTGGGGTTGCCGGGCTGCTGTGCGGAGACCACTGCAGGAGCCTCGGGATGAAAGATGGAGACAGAGGTCTCCGGTGCTGTCTGGTGTGTGAGGGAGTTGCAGATGGAGAGTTGCTGTGTGGAGGCTCGCGGGCTGTCCTGTTCTGCCGATGCTCGGGTCTCGACGGTGGTTGAGGAAGGCCGAGGAGCTGCTTTGCGGAGACCACTGCAGAGGATCTGGTGTAGTGCTCGGTAGCAAGGGGCTTCAAAGGTATTGCCTGGTGTGGCCGGAGGTTACTTCGACGTCAACGGTGGCCGGAGCAGTGGGGATGGAGTTGCAGCAGCGGGATGGTTGTCGGAGATCTGCTGGGTCGTTGCCAGAGTTAAGCTGATTCGGAGTGAAGGACTGAGGAGGCAAACAGGGGGCTCTCGGCTGGTTCAGTGAGGAACAAGGGGGCTGTAGAGGATGTAGAGAGAGTGGTGATGGTAGAGGGTCTCGGCTGGTTCAGTGAGGAACAAGGAGGCTGTGGAGGATGGAGAGAGAGTGGTGATGGCAGAGAGCAGAGAGGGAGAATCAAGGAGGAAGAGATGGAGCCGGGGAAAAAGAATTAGGGTGCGCAGCAAGGATTTTTTTTTTTTCTGTTTTTTCGACGCCCCTGGCTCTGGATTGAAGAGAAGAAGAGGTCCCTTATATAAAAAAACTTTTAGAAACCCTCACCCATCTCTTTTCCTTTTTGGTTTTTTTGTATCTTATTGTATTTTTTCTTTTGGAAATAATATATATGAGTATAATTACTATTATGGTAATAAGGAGATAATAATAATAATAATAATAATAATAATAATAATAATAATAATAATAAGGTAAAAATAATAATAATAATAATAATAAAGTGAATATAGAAATAATGTTAATAATAATAATAATAATAATAATAATAATAATAATAATAAATAACAAATAAAAATAAAAAACAATAATAATAAAAATAATAATAGATAAATAATGGTGATAATAATAAGCCACTTATAACAATATAGGAAAATAATAATAATATAATAATAGTAATAATAATAAATTACTTATCAATATAGGAAAATAAATAATAATAATAATATAATAACTGTAATAATAAATTACTTATATCAATATGGGAAAATAGTTAACAATAATAATAAAATAAAAATAATGATAATAGTGTAAATAACAACAACAAAAATCATAATAATAATAATAATAATAATAATAATAATAATAATAATAATAATAATAATATAAAAGTGAAAATAAGGTAATGATAATAATCATAATACAATGAGAAAGGACCCCCTGTTTCATTTGGCTAGGGTAAAAATAGGGTATCTACAACCTATACTGTTGATGTGCATGTGATTAATTACAATTGGTACATATCTGCTTGACTTAGAAGTATAATCATTGTACCTTCTTATTATTGAGAAATCTGTTGTATTCCAAGCGTGGCCTAAGGGGGCGATAATCCAGCCCGATAAGGATTGGTTGTGAAGGTTGAGGTCAGCTCTTTGTTAATTGGTCTGGTTGTAAAGGTTAAGGTCAGCTCTGTATTAATTGACTTGGTTGTAAAGGTTGAAGTCAGCGCTGTGCTAATTGACTTAGTTGTTTAGGTGCCGCTCCACCCGTTAAGTGAGCTTATAGTGGTAATCCTTGTGCTTGTTAGCGAAGGCAGGGAAATAGGTAGTTTGCGGAACGTCGATAACATCTCTAGTGTCGTCTCCTTTATTGCTTTATTGTGCATGCTTGGTTGAATTTCTGTTGTAGTTTAAATTCCACTGTATATTTAAATTGATTTTTTTTTATATGCACTAGATTGCTCTTAGGCATACCAATTCACCTCCCCTCTTAGGATTGCACCAAAGCTAACAGGGGGCTCTACCGTAATTGAAGGAAGGATTGTAACTGTTTGTTCCGCCTATAAAGAAACTTTATGGTGGAATCCTTAGTTGGTCTTGCCTAAGGCGAGGACATAGGTTCGTATAAGCTTAATCTCGTAAAAACTTGGTCTCACTCTCAACCTTTACTCTTTAATTTTTTTTAGTATATATAAATTGTGTGGTTATGTATCTGAGTGCACAAAGCTGAAACAATTGAGATTGAGGAAAACTTTTAATTTAAGGAAGTAAGTTGATTGATCTTTTGCAGAAACCTTAAAGGGAGTACGTTGATTAATCATTTGCAGAAGCCTTGGTCAAAAGGAAGTGCATAAAATCCATAAATACAGGGCTTTTATCAAAATTTATGCTGAGTTATACAAACGCTAAATCAAGGAAGTACTGCTGCAGCTTATATATGGGTTAAGTAACTTGTGTTTGATTGGTTGGTTGATTGATTGTCATTGTTGAAAGTATTTGGTTTGTGTTGATATTGAGTGTGGAAGGTTGTGAATTTGTAAAAATATTTAAAAGAAACATTTAAAAACCTAATTCACCCCCCTCTTGCGACTACACCTTAGTTTTCAATTGGTATCAGTGTGGGTTTATAGAAAATCTTAATTAGAAGCTATATAAAGATCTAAATGGCACACATAGGCGTAACTCCTTTTGGAGAGGGTCAATCCTCAACTAGACCGCCGATCTTTCATGGACTTAATTACACATTTTGAAACAAAGAATGAGGATCTACCTTCAAACCATGGACTGGAAAGCATGGAGGGTTGTCACACATGGTGATCTTATCCCTACCAAACCTGTAGACGAAAAAGAAGTACCCAAAGAAGAAAAAGACATGACCGAAAATGGCCATAAGATGTTGCAAGTTAATTCATATGCTATAAATGCTTTATATTGTGCTCTTGACATTAATGAATTCAATAGGTTCATGGCATGCAAAATAGCAAAAGAGATGTGGGACAAACTAGAGGTAACCTATGAAGGTACCGTTGATGTGAGAGATAATAGAATTGACATGCTTACTAGTGAATATGAAGCTTTTAGGAAGAATCTGAATGAATCTATTACAAATACATACACTAGGTTCACTCATATCATAAACTCCCTTTTAATGCTTTAGGGAAAACTTACTTTAGTTATGAGATGATCCGAAAAATCCTTAGAGGTCTTCCACCCATTTGGGAACCTAAAGCCACAGCTATAACGAAAGGAAGAAACCTTTAAAATACTTCACTAGATGAACTGATTGGATCCCTTCTCACCTATGAGATGACTATGAATGAAAGGAACGTTGAAAACCAAAATAAAAAATCTATAGCCCTTAAGGCTGCCAAAGAAAGTTCGAGTGAAGAAGAGGAAGATGCAAGTGAATTAGATGATGAAGAACTTGCCTTCATTACTAAAAGACTTGGAAAATTCTTTAGAAGAAATAAGAAGTTTTCTAGAAAGTTTAGAGGTGCAAAAACTAAAAAAGGAGAAACAAGTAAAAAGGAAAATAAGAATAAAAATGAACCTCCTACTTATTATAATTGCAAAAAAGGTTGAAAATATTAAACTTGATTGTCCATAGCTGAAGAAAGACAAGAAGAAGAAAAAGAAGGCAATGAAAGCTACGTGGGATGATACAAGCACAAGCGAATTAGAGAATGAATCAAGGGAATAAGAGATGGCCAACGTATGCTTCATGGCTCATAAGGATGAGGTAAATTCCTACTATAGTTCATTTGAAAAATCAAGTAATGAATCATGTAGTGATTCATTTGAGAGTATGGCATCATACAAAGAACTTCAAACTGAATTATTTGCCTTACACAATAGGTTCATAAAAGTAACTAAAAGGAACATTGCTTTAAAGGAATAAAATGAATCACTTAAAAATCAACTAGATACATCAAAATCAAAAGAAAAAGAAAAAGACTCACATATTGATGAGCTTATGAAGAAAATAAATGACTTGACTTAGTTAAATTACAAGTAAATGGTGAAAGAAAGAAAGACATAGAAATAAAAGACCTTAAAAGTAAAATTGAAGACAAGGAGAAAATCATTTACAATTTTACTAAAAGAAAGGAAAATTTTGAAAAAAAATGCTTGGAAAACAAAAATTGTCATTAGATAAAGAAGGAATAGGATTTAATGGAATTAAGAACAAAAGGAAGAAGGATCTTTAAATGGTATACTTTGTTAAAGAATCAAAGTATTATGCATGCACATCTTCATCTAATATCTATCAACATACTACGTGCTTCTTATGTAAGAAAAGAGGGACACATAAAATTTGATTGTCCATTTAAAAGAAAGAATGTGAAAGTTAAGAAAGTTTGGAGAATTAAAGAAAACAAATCTAAAATAAAGAAACCTACGAAAGTTTTGGCTACTTAAGATTAATGTATTCAACCCTTCTTGTAGGTCTGCCTTAGGACAACCTTATCTAAAGACAAATGGTACTTGGATAGTGGGTGCTCTAGGTCCATGACCAGGGATAAATCCAAGTTCACCTCATTAAGGCTAAAAGATGGTGGATACGTTGCATTCGGAGACAATGTCAAAGATAAAATCATTGGGATCGCTAAGACAGGTAAAGAATCTTCCCTCACTATTGATGATGTGTTATTGGTAGATAGATTAAAACATAACCTATTGAGCATAAGTCAATTAAGTGACGAAGGATTTGATGTAATCTTTAAGCAAGACAAATGTATTGTTGAAAATAGAGAAAAAAAAAAATATTTTATTCACTGCTAGAAGAATTGATAATGTATATTGCATAAATTTTGAAAAGTTAAAATTTCAGAACATCACATGCTTAGCAACTATGAATAGGGCAAGTTGGTTATGGCATAGAAGGCTAGGTCATGCTAGTATGGATTTATTATCAAAACTAGTTAAGAAGAACCTAGTTAAAGGACTACCTAGTACAAAGTTTGTTAAAGATAAAATTTTTGATGCTTGTCAATTAGGAAAACAAACTAAGACCAACTTTAAGAAGAAGAAACACATCTCCACTAGTAAGCCCTTAGAGCTTATACACTTACACTTATTTGGTCCCACTAGGACTCAAATTATAGAAGGAAAGCAATATGCCTTCATCACTGTAGATGACTACTCTGGGTTTACCTAGGTACTCTTCCTAGCTTCAAAAGATGAAGCATGTAATAACTTGATAAACTTGTGTAAACGACTTCAAAATAAAAAGGGCTATGGTGTCTTAAACATAAGAAGTCATCAAGGAAAAGAATTTAATAATAAAGATGTTGAAAAATTTTGTAATGAACATGGAATTAGACGTAACTTTTTAGCACCTAGAACTCCACAACAAAATAGAGTTATTGAAAAAAAGAATAAAGCCCTTTAAGAAATGGCTAGGACAATGTTAAATGAAAACAAACTACATAAGTACTTTTGGGCTACAGCAGTTAATACTGCATGTTATGTAATAAATAGAGTGTCCATTAGATCAAGCCTAAATAAAACTCCCTATGAATTATGGAAAGGAAGAAGGCCTAACATAGCTTACTTTCATGTTTTTGGATGTAAGTGTTTTGTACTTAATGACAAAAATGACTTAGGGAAATTTGATGCTAAGTCAGATGAATCAAATAGTAAAGCTTTTAGAATCTATAATAAGCAAACACTAACAATTATTGAATCAATCTATGTAACCTTTGATGAATCAAACCCTTTTACAAAAGAAATTGAGAATGAAGAAAAAGATGATACTTCACAAAAACTAGAAGATCTAGAAATCAAAGAAGAAAAAGAAGAGAAAAATGAAGAAACTCTAAAGATCAAATCATGGGAGAACCTAGTGGAGGAGTAACTACTAGATCATCATTGAAGAACTTATGCAATCACTATGCATTTCTCTAATTATACAAATCTATGATAATGATATTATATTTGGTGCTATAAATGAGGAATTATGTAAGGAATTTGCAAAGTGTATGCAAGATAAGTTTGAGATGAGTATGATGGGAGAGTTAAATTACTTCCTAGGTTTACAAATCAAGCAAGCTAAAAATGGAACATTTATAAATCAATCAAAATACATAAGGGATATGCTTAAAAAGGAAGGAAGTAAGCACATAGGAACCCCTATGAGCACGTCTATAAGACTAGATAAAGATGAAAAAGGAAAATTAGTAGATATGAAGTACTATAGAGGTATGATAGGAAGTTTGTTATATTTGATAGCTAGTAGACCGAATATAATGTTTAGCGTATGTATGTGCACCCATTTTCAGTCAACTCCTAAAGAATCCCATCAGATAGCAATGAAAAGAATCCTAAGATACTTGATAGGAACTATTGATTTAGGACTTTGGTACCCTAAGGACATCGTATTTGAAATGATTAGTTATTCAGATGCCGATTATGCTGGTTGTAAGATTGATAGGAAAAGTACAAGTGAAACTTGTCATTTTCTAGGACGGTCTCTTGTCTCTTGATTTTCCAAGAAACAAAATTCTGTAGCTTTATCAATTACTGAAGCTGAGTATGTGGTAGCAGGTAGTTGTTGTGCACAAACACTATATGAAACAACAATTAAAAGACTTTAATTTAGAGTACTCAGCCATACCAATTAAGTGTGATAATATAAGTGCAATAAACATTTCAAAAAATTTGATATCACACTCAAGAACTAAGCATATTGATATAAAACATCATTTTTTAAGAGATCACATACAAAAAGAAGACATATTACTTGAATTCATAAGCACAAACGATCAATGGGCGGATATTTTCACAAAACCCCTTCCCGAAGAGAGATTTATATCAATTAAAAGAGAACTAGGTTTATTACATAGTATGGAAGTTGTTTAGGAAGAAGTAATGTTGAGTGAAAAGAGAAAATTTAAAATCTTAAGGGGGTCAGGAAATTGAGCTTAGAAGCTTAGTCGACCAAGAAGTGCAAATTGGAGCGTAAGGCGCTTGAGCCATCTAACCTCAGGCGATTGATGCAACACTACCTACTAAAATTTAATTTCTATAAATTGTCAAGCAGCTGAGCCCAAATCATTAAGTGCCTGAGCTCATAGATTCTATATATTTTAAGCACGGAAAACCCTAATTTTTCAGACTCCAGACTACTGACCTCTGTTCCATCACTCACTCGAGGCTCCTACTCTTGGTTTCCCATGATTCTTAGCTCAAAATCCCTCAAATCAAATCCTTACAATCACTTTCCTACATCTTTTCGCATGTTTTCTAGGGATTCACTTGGTTGTTCGATTGATTTCTCAATATCACGATTCCTCGCACCAAAACTATGACAAACTAAGGTGCTTCTTCAAGGAGAGATGATAATAATATCGAATAATGGCTCGTAACTTTGCAATCAAAGAATTGAAACTGAACTTATCTTCATTCTACGGAACCTATCTTCGGTAAAATCCTTGATACCTCCTTCTTTCGTTCTGAATTTCCTGAAATTCTACCAATGTTTCAAGAAATTTGCTGGAAGAATTTTGTAGTTTACCAATCAAAAGGGTTGTATCCAAACTTAGTAAAGATCTTCTACGCAAATATGATACATGGGGAAAAGGTACTAACTACTGAGGTTAGGGGAAAGAAGATAGTATTAACACCAAACACTTTGGCTCCTATCTTGCATATTAGCCCAGGAGAATTTGAATGTCCATCTCTTGCTCAAACTTAGATTATGGAACAAGGTTTCACTCCAAAGGAATTCTTGCCATTGATCATGGTAGAGGAACCAATATACTTTGGCCATCCTCCAATGTGTAACCAGCTGAACTTAAAAGCTCAAATCCTCTACAAAATCATCACAAACAATATCTTGCCACAAGCTGGTTCATATGATCACATCTCCTACGTAGATTGTTTTGTGTTATGGTGTTTGCTGAAAGAGAAGAAACTCGATCTATCTAGCTTAAATCTGAAATGGATGTCGGCAAAATTAGAAGCTAGATGAGTCATTTCCATATGGTGATGCTCTTAACCACCTCTTTGCTCATCTTAATGTCACTACCCCTACTGAACTGTTCATAAGGTGTACACGGTATGACCTTTTCAACTCTACAACCCTAAAGGAAATGGGATATGAAAAGCATGAGCAGGGTTGGGTTTTGAAAGGAGGACGACCACAAAGGCCAACAGCTATAACTCCTCCTCCAAAACAAGACAAAGGACCCACATCTGATACTTCTTCTTATTTTGTACCCTTTCATAATGAGTTCACTACATTCATCAGAGATATGCATTCAGGACTCCAGTCACTTCATGAGAATGTATCTTCACTCCATACTACTTGCTCTTTACTTGACCAGCACTTTACTCGCAAAGAGCAGTATAGGGCTAGCTCATCTCAGAGTGCTGATCCCATGGATACTAGTTATGTTCCTCGTAGTGATAATTCATATGATGAAGAATCTGAAGAAAGAAGTGGAGAGGGTACTGAAGAAGATGATGAAGCGGCTAATGATGTAGTTGATGATGGAAATGCTTCCAATAATGATTGATCCATTTGTCATTTTGTGTTGTATTGGAGTATTTTTTATGTATTGGCTTTGCCCTTGTGTTGCTTTGTTTGTTTGTTTTTCTTTTACTTTGGCTTGTAACTTCCTTGATTATGACTTTTTGCACACTTTGATGACTATATGACCATGCTTATTATGTTCTATCCTAAGACTCCTTGTGACTATGCTCCTTTTCTCTTTTTGATTGATGTCAAAGGGGGAGAGATATCTTAAAGAGCAAACATGAGAACATGAGAGAATGGCAAACATGTGAAACACATAATCTTGACATGAGATATAGCATGGGGGAGAAAGCACAAATGAGCATAATGAGAAAGCACAAATGAGAATATAAGCAACAAAAGCATAAGCTATAACTATTTGCGATATTACTTTAACTAATACTAGTATGTCGACATGAGCTGTATCTTAATACTAAGTATGTTGAAATGAGCTATAATACTTGATTATGACTTACTGAATTTTGATCTTACATTTGAAATCATCATTTTTTTTTTATATATTGTTAAAAGGTATGCTTATTGCAAGGGGGAGCCTAATCAAGGTTCTTTCATCTTTGCTCTTTATTTGTCATCATCAAAAAGGGGGAGATTGTTGGCCTAACATGACTTTCAAATCTTGTTTTGATGATAACAAATAAAGGTTAATTTAACAAGTTATGGTTTAAGTGATGATATTTTAGGAAACCTAATATGAGAAGTTCAAAAAGTTCAAGAATTGAAAGATCAAAGATCACAAATACCATAAAGCTATACTAAATTCACAAGGTGATCAAATAAAAGCTCAAAGAGATCCAAGATGGTCAAGACATATGAAGCTTAAAGTATACTCAAGCTCAAAGAAAAGATGACTCAAAGTAAAGAAATACATGAAGACTTCAAGTTTAAGAGAGGTTTTAATGTCTTTAGAAAGTCTTTTGTAAGTACTTCACTTTAAATATCATTTTGAATGCTTTGAAGCTTATTAGGGGTTAATATGAACTTAGAGACCTTACTTTGAAAACCTAGGAAAATGCATTTTAAATGTAACAAATCAAGATGGCCAAGAGTTTTGGAAACTAACCTGAAAAACATAATTTATAATTGTTTAGGCGACTGACTTGTGTTTAGTCAAGCAACTAACATTTTGCCTGAATTAATTTTGAATAGGTAGTGAAAGATGCTTAAACTGACCCCTGGAACCTCAAGTGACTGACCCTGTTTTGAACTGAAAAATTACACTGTGTTCAAAGGTCAGGCGACTAACCACGAAGGGTTCAGGCGACTGACCCTCATTAATGGCTAGTTTTTTAAAACGTTTAAAATTACAAATTCGAGTTGCTTGTGCCCCAAACTTTATAAAAACTTGGGAAACACTCCAAGTAACTTGGGTAACCCAAATTTAATGCTTTTTGAGCCTATAAATATATGGTTTCTCAAATCAATCCTTAACCAAGAATTGAAAATCAGTTTTCAAGCTATGTTGTTCACTCTCTCTCAAAGCCCTCTTGCACACATATTCTTGCTAAGAATTTTCTGAGATAAATTGAGTCTTTGATTACTGATCTGAAGACAAACTTCAGAGGTTTGATACAAATCAAAAGAAGAATCCTGGTGAAATACTTCATTGAGCTTCAAATTTCATTCTATTTGATATTTACTTTGAAGTATTAGCTGTGCTTTATCTTGTACTAACCAGCTCTATCTGAGAGCACTTCTTGTACACACGAATTCTTTCTTGTCTCTTTGTTTTCTTGACGGTTCAGAGTTATTGGATCGCTGTGCCAAGCGTGGGGTATCACTTGGAGAGGGGGCTCTACCTTAATTAAAGGAAGGATTGTAATGGTTTGTTTCGCCCATAAAGGAACGTTATAGTGGAATCCTTAGGTGGTCTTACCTAAGGTGAGGACGTAGGCTGGTATAAGCCGAACCTTGTAAAAACTTGGTCTCACTCTTAACCCTTGCTCTTTAATTTTTTAGTATATATAAATTGTGTGGTTGTGTATCTGAGTGTAGGAAGCTAAAACAATTGAGATTGAGAAAAACTTTAAATTTAAGGAAGTGCGTTGATTGATATTTTGCGGAAACCTTAACAGGAGTATGCTGATTAATTATTTGTGGAAACCTTGGTTAAAAGGAAGTGCATAAAATCCATAAATATAGGGCTTTTATCAAGCTCTACCCTGAGTTATGCAAATGCTGAATAAAGGAAGTAGTGCTGCAGCACATATATTTGTTAAGTATCTTGTGTTTGAGTAATTGGTTGGTTGGTTGGTTGACTAACTATCATTGTTGAAAGTATTTGGTTATTGATATTGAGTGTGGAGGGTTGTGAATGTATCTAAGTGTAGGAAGCTAAAACAATTGAGATTGAGAAAAACTTTAAATTTAAGGAAGTGCGTTGATTGATCTTTTGCGGAAACCTTAAAAAGAGTATGCTGATTAATCATTTTTGGAAACCTTGGTTAAAAGGAAGTGCATAAAATCCATAAATATAGGGCTTTTATCAAGCTCTACGCTGAGTTATACAAATGCTGAATAAAGGAAGTATTGCTGCAACACATATATTCGTTAAGTATCTTGTGTTTGATTAATTGGTTAGTTGGTTGACTAACTATCATTGTTGAAAGTGTTTGGTTATTGATATTGAGTGTGGAGGGTTGTGAATTTGTAAAAAAATTAATAAAGAAACATTTAAAAACCCAACTCACCCCCCTCTTGGGACTACACCTTAGTTTTAAGTTGTGATTGTTTTTATTTGCTTTAAATATTTGTGTGCTTGAATATTTTTGGGATTTGAGATTGTATAGAAAGACCATAGGTTGCGATATATTGATTGTGATTTTGAAATTAGGGAAAAAGTGACCTAAATTTTTAAATACCCAATTCACCCCCTCTTGGGATTACACCATAACTATCAATTGGTATCAGAGTCTCATTGCAAAAAGTTTAACTGCTTGTTAAAGATCGCAATGGGTCAAACTAGTGTATCCCCATTTTGTGAGGGACGGTCCTTTTCTAGGCTTCCATTATTTTTTGATGTTGATTACACCTCGTGGAAACAATGAATGAGCATTTTTATAAAATCAATGGATTAGAGGGCCAAATGATTGTTAAAGGAAATTGTATGCAAATGAATGAAAATGATATTAGGTTAATCCATGCAAATTCAAATGCCATGGATATGCTATATTGTGCTTTAGAGTCTAACATCTTTCAGGAGATCATGGCTTGTTCTATTGCAAAGGATATATGGGAAGAGCTAGAAAAGAGATACGAAGGAACCAAAAAGAAGGAGACCACCCCTCGGGATGCTTCATGTTCAAATGATAACGTGGTGAAAAATTGTGAACTTATTGCTCTAGTCAATGAGGAGGTATTCATATCTCAATCTTTTATATTAGGTGATGCATATGATGATTCTTGTGCTGAATCTTATGTTATATTATGCAATGAATCATCCAATGTCTCTTGTGATGTTAATGCGTGCAATAATTCTAATAATACATATTATGATAAATCCTATAGTGAATCATGTGCATATGATATTGAAAGCATAATATCTTATGAGAAACCGAGAAAGAAATTCTTTAATGCTCAAATGTTTCTAGTTAGGATGTCTAAGAAGAAGATAGTTTTGAAAAGTGAATACAAAAAAATGGCAAAACTATTAAAAGAATTAAAAAATTATCATGCTATTCTAGAGAAAAAAAAGATTGAGAAGATACTGAAAATTAGCTGCTTGGAGGAAGATTCTAGAATAATTTCCAAGGCTAAAAGTGAGAAGAATAATTCAAAGAAATCCTTAGGAGTTAAAAGAAATAAATCTTTCAAAAAGGGTTCATCTTTTAAATCGCATATTCATTTTCATGCCTCATCAAACAAAAATAGGATAAATAATCTAAATCTTTCACATGTATTCAAAATATACTTTTACTGTGAAAGAAAAGGCACATTAGCTACTCCTATCCATTTAGAGGTGCTCAGGGAAAAGAAAATAAAATGATTTGGGTAATCAGGAAAGCAAAACCCTTACGACAAGAGGAAGAATGGGTTCCAATAGGAATTACATAATCATATAATTCTTCCTTAGAATTTAGGATTAGTTAGAATAAGGGTTTGTGATGACTATAGGCTCAGGAAGTGGTGTGTGCTTAATTAAAATTTTAAATCATAGTATATTCATTCACTATACATTATTCTATTATACTAAGAATCTTAGAAAATCAAGCCAATATGAGATTTCTAGTGATGATATCCAATCCAAACATATATATATATATATATATATATATAAAATAATGATTGGTCAAAATATGAAAATATTGGCAATAGCTTGCAAACTTTGAAATGAAAAGAATATCAGGATTCGTTGACGAATTCCCCGTCCCGTCGACGAGAAGACTATAGAACCTCATTGACGAGGACACCATCTCGTTGACGAATTTTCCCACGTCAAAGGTGCTATAAATAGAAATTTCATTACTTAACCATGAAGAAACTCAAATATCTTCTCTCTCTCTCTCTCTCTAGAACTCTCCCTACTCTCTCTCTCTCTCTCTCTAGATTTTTTCGTCGATCGTTGCTAGAATCAAGAATCTGAAGTTACCACGAGAATCGTGGAAGGATTCTCTACAAGTTCTACGGATTGGAATCTCATTTCGAAGATTTTCAGGTTTCGGCGTAAAATCGAGGTAAGGCTTAGTTTTCAATTTTGATTCGATAGTTTTGTAGGAAATAGTCTTGTGAGTATATTTTGTACTGTGATTTGTAGGTTTTGGAACTTGGCTCGCTGTTTAGGGGCCTTGGAGTTCGGGATTTCCTATTCGAGGACAAGGTAAGGGGAACTGTGTTTATATTAGTTATTTTTGAAATCGGACTCGGTGAAACTGTGGTTCATGGTCCTATATGTGTTTTGGCTACTCATTTGGGGGGATATAACGAGGAAAACTATGGGTTTTTCATTATTATAGTTTTGGGAAAAAGGAGGCAACGGGCTGCATCCCTGGTTTTGTTGAAAACCGAGCGTATACGGTGATTTATATTGTGTTATTGGGATGGCCATGCCTTGACTTTTTTAAACTACATTTGTTTTGGAAAACCATGATTTAGATTACCAAATGGGTGTCGTTTGTTTGGTTATATGAGCATGCATGTGTGTGTGTGACTATTAAAATGCTAGTAGGAACGGGGTTCCGAATTATTCCAGGTACTAAGAGTGTTTGGCTCTATATCCGAGGGCGTGTGTTTATCTCCTGCCATGTAGGCAACAGTGTTCGGCTCTATATCCAAGGGCCTGACCTTATACCGGTAGATTGGGTCGAAGGGTGTGGATCCACCAATTAGCAACGGTTCGATGCCATGGGAGTCAGGGACTAGCCATGTGCCGGTGGTGCCGTGCTTTGCGAGTTGACTACGGGCCAACACCAGATTGTCGCAAACTGGCTTCGGGCTGAAGGGTGTGATGAAACTAGGGTTGGTGATCATGTGTATGTGTGTGTGTATGCACTGTGTAAAATTAGTATTGGATTGCATTTAACTGCGTGTATGTTGCATCATGATAACACTCAAATGTCACACACCGATATAACCTGTGTTCTTCCTTACTGAGAAGTGTCTCACCCCTGCTGTACGTACATTTTTACAGGTCCTTCGAGTAACCGGAACTAGCATCCTGGTGTAGGGAGTGTAGTGGCCGGTGTACTGTGGTTAGCACTTGGGTAAGTGCTAGGACTGTATTTTGGTGGGTTGCCATTTTGAGATGTAATTGGGCACCCGTTTGTATGTTTTCATAGAGCATGTTTCTACTCTTATAAAGACTCTAGTATGGTACTGTATATGTTTACATAGAATGACCTTTTTTCGCTGCCTATATGATTGTGTTTGGATGTGTTTAGGGTGCCTAGGAACCCCACGAGGTCGGACCCTCATCCATTGTACTATATTCTTTGGATGTTTTATCGGATACAGGTACAAGTTAGATTACATTTTCACCCTTGAGTCCCATTTCGAGGTTCGGGGCATGACATCTTGGTATCAGAGGTAACCAGGTTACTAGATCTTGTAGACTTGTTTAGGCTTAGTTGTGAGTATATACCAGAGTATAGGATGTGGATATGGGTAGAGTTGGTGGAGGGTTGTTCGATTACTAGACCCGGATTTGTCGACAGTATTCTATGTTTTTCCTGGGATGAAGATTCCAGTAAAAGTAGGGCAGATCATTGATGACTTTCGTGTCGGTGTAATAAGATAGACCTAGACTTGGCAGGGAGTAGTTAACATGATTAGTGTAGATCATGGTGTTAACTGTATGTATCGTAGAGATATTGATGTATTACTATTGTTTTGTAAAATGGAGCCCAAGGATAATGACCTGGGAAGTGGCTTCGAGGAGACTATAAGTGATGAGTCTCCTTTTGTGCCTTGAGGTTTGATGAGGCAGGTGTTACAGGAAATCGAGCGGAGTATGAGGAGATGCGAGCACTCTCCTACTACTGCGATGTACACCATTGTGAGGTTCACATGCATGCATCCTCCGACGTTCTCTAGAGGACCTGATCCAACGACAGTAGAGGACTAGATAGAGAAGACTGAAAGGATTCTAGAAGTTTTGCACTGCACGGATAGGCAGCAAGTTCTCTATGCTACTTTCTAGCTGTCTGGGGAGGCGGGTCGATGGTGGACTGCGGTGAGTCTATTGGAGAAGAAGAGAGCCGGTTTAGAGGAGATGACGTGGAGTTGTTTCAAGGAGGTGTTCTTTGACAGATACTTTCTGGCTTCTGTACGTGATGCGAAGGCAGATGAGTTTTCTGCTCTAACTCAGGGGAGTTTAACAGTGCAGGGGTATGTGGCTTGATACATAGAGCTGTCCCACTTTGCACCATGTTTGATCTCGAGCAAGTATGAAAAGACTTGGAGGTTCAAGAAGGGCTTGAGGAAGGATATCCAAAGACTGGTGGGTATGCTTCAGATTCGTGAGTTCTCGGTGTTGGTGGATAAAGTCACAGTGATTAAGATCAGTATTCGAGAGGACGAGGTGGATCAGGAATCAAGGAAGTGGACATTACCTTCTGGTTCTCAGACAGGATCTCATCAAGGATCATGGAATAAAAGGAACAAGGGCTCGGGCTATCGCTAGAATACTGAACATCGGGATTCTCAGGGGAGCCAAACTAGTGGTCGTTGCACCAGGTGCCTCAGACGGCACGAAGGTGAGTGTTGGTCTTTTGAAGGTAACTGTTATAACTGTGGTCGACCTGGTCACATGTCTCATGATTGTAGAGCACTGAGGCAAGATGTGCCTGCAATCAGTGGGAACCTAAGGAGCAATCAGATACCTCGGGGAACCATTCAGACGAATACAGCTTCATCCAGAGTATACTCTCTTACTCCAGTGGATGCTGAGCATGTAGGGAACATGGTGACAGGTACCTTATTATTGCTTTCGAATAAGGCTTTTGTTTTATTTGATTCGGGTACAACCCACTCTTTTGTATCTATGAATTTTGTAGGACAATGTGGGGTTGAGACCCGAGACATGATAGAGAGGTTATCTGTTACTACACCATCTAGGAGTGTATCTTTCTGTAGGACGATGTTGGTAGACTGCCTAGTGGAAATTCAAGGAAAGCTGCTACCGGTAAATCTTATTGTATATGACATGTCGGGATTTGATGTCATTCTGGGGATGGATTGGTTGTTCTCCAGTTATGCTATGATCGACTGTCGTAGGAAAGTGGTAGTTTTTAGACCTCCTGGGGAGCAGGAGTACGAATTCGTGGGATCGTGTGTGCGTCCAGAGCCATAGATTCTGTCGGCACTACAGGTGAGGAGGCTACTCTTGGATGGATGTCAAGGGTACCTAGCTTGTATAAAGGAATTGCCGCGGGATGAGTTGAGATTTGAGGACATTCAGGTAGTCAGCGAGTTCCCGGATGTGTTTCCAAATGATTTACCTGGTTTACCTCCAGATTGTGAAATGGAGTTTGCGATAAAGTTACTGCCCGGTAAGGCACCAATCTCTAAAGCTCCGCATCGGATGGCTCCAGCAGAACTTCAGGAGTTGAAGGAGCAGTTGCAGGAATTACTAGACAAGGGATTCATTCGACCTAGTGTTTTGCCCTGGGGAGCTCTAGTATTGTTTGTGAAGAAGAAGGACGGGTCAATGCGGATGTGCATTGATTATCGTGAGAATAACAAGGTGGCTGTGAAAAATTGCTATCCTTTACCTCGTATAGATGATCTCTTTGACCAGTTGCAGGGAACGTGGGTCTTTTCGAAGATCGACTTGCGGTGTTCATGGGTCTTTGGGTTGGCGAATGCTTCGGTGGTGTTCATGGATCTGATGAACAGGGTTTTCCATGAGTACCTAGATCGATTCGTAGTGGTATTCATTGATGACATTTTGGTATACTCGAGGAGTATGGAAGAGCACGTGAAACATTTGAAGTTAGTGTTACAAATTCTGCGAGAGAAGAAGTTGTATGCTAAATTGAAAAAATGTGAATTCTGGTTAAGTCAGATTGCGTTCTTAGGCCATGTGGTTACTGGGGATGGTATAGCAGTTGATCCTAGCAAGACTGAAGTTGTGGTCGACTAGGTAAGGTCGAAGAAGGTGCAGGAGGTCCGGAGTTTTCTAGGACTGGCGGGTTACTATCGTCGGTTTGTAGAAGGTTTCTCTAAACTGTCTAAACCTCTGACACGATTGACCAAGAAAGGAGTGCAGTTTGAGTGGACCAGTGATTGCGAGCAATGCTTTCAGGAGTTGAAGCACTGGCTAGTTACTGCTCCAGTGTTGACCATTCCTTTGGGGGATGGTGAATTTGTGATTTATAACGACACGTCTCTAAAAGGCCTAGGATGTGTACTCATGCAGCAGGGTAAGGTAGTAGCTTATGCCTCTCGGCAGTTGAAGAAATATAAGAAGAATTACCCTACGCATAATATGGAATTGGCTGTTGTGGTATATGCATTGAAAATCTGGCAACATTATCTGTACGGGGTGCAGTGTGAGATCTTCATTGACCATAAGAGCCTTAGGTATTTCTTCACACAGAAGTAGTTGAACATGAGGCAGAGGCGGTGGCTAGAGTTGATTAAGGACTATGATTGCACAATTAGTTATCACCCAAGGAAGGCTAATGTGGTAGCTGATGCATTGAGTCAGAAGTCAGGGCCTACGGCTATATCTGCGATTGTAACTCAGTGTCACATTAGATGGGATTTGGAGAGTTTAGGTATAGAGTTGGTGGTTGGTGATCATCAGGCTTATCTTGCTGGTTTGGTGATCCAACCGACCTTGTTTGAGCGTATAAACGCCGCGCAGGCTAGTGATGCAGAGTTGTCAAAGGTTATGGAAAAGGTATAGCAGGGACTGGCTACAGAGTTTAACATCTCTGAAGGGGGTGTATTGAGGTTTGGGACCAGATTGTGTGTTCCGAATGATGATGAGATCAAAGGATGATTCTAGAGGAGACACATTGTTCTATGTATACGGACTTGCGCGAGATCTTTTGGTGGTTTGGTATGAAGAGGCAGATTGCTCAGTTTGTGGAGTAGTGTCTGACGTGTCAGTAGGTGAAAGATGAACATCAAAGGCCGGTAGGGCCGTTGCAGCCTTTGCCTATTCTTGTGTGGAAATGGGAGCATATTTCCATGGATTTTGTGATCAGATTGCCACCAGTACTTCACGGACAGAATGTTATTTGGGTGATTGTGGATAGATTGATGAAATCTGCTCATTTCATACCAATGAAAGTTGGCTATCCTTTGAGTAGGCTAGAATATTTGTATATGCATGAGATTGTGAGAATGCACGGAGTACCGGTGTCCACAGTATCGGATCAGGATCCGAGGTTTACTTCTCGATTCTGGATAAGCTTGCAGGAGGCATTGGGGATGAAGCTTACTTTTAGTACATCGTTCCACCCCTAGACTAGTGGACAGTCGGAGAGGATGATATAGATATTGGAAGATATGTTGCGAGCGTGTGTGTTAGATTTTGGTGGTAGTTGGATACAGTTTATGCCACTTGTAGAGTTTGCTTATAATAACAACTTCCAGTCTAGTATCGGGATGGCACCGTTCGAGGCTTTGTATGGTCGGAGGTGTTGATCTCCTTTGCCTTGGGAAGAGGTTGGTGAACGTCAGGTGTTTGGACTTGAACTCGTGCAGCAGGCATCTGAGAAGGTGGGTTTGATTCGGGAGAGGATTAGATCAGCTCAAAGTCGGCAGAAGAGTTACACAGATGTTCGCTGCCATGAATTAGAGTTCGAAGTGGGAGGTAAGGTATTTCTACGTATTGCTCCGATGAAAGGGGTGATGAGATTTAAGAGGAAGGGCAAGTTGAGCCCAAGGTATATTGGACCATTCGAGGTACTTGAGCATAGGTCTGGTAGCCTACATGATTGCATTACCTCCAACACTTTCGAGGGTCTACGATGTGTTTCACGTAGCCATGTTGAGGAGGTATGTGTTGGATCCTTCACTTGTTATTAGTTATAATGACTTGGAAATTGGGGATACTTTAGCGTATGAGAAGATATCTGTTCAGGTTCTAGATCGTAAAGTTTAGAAGCTTTGTACAAAGAGATACCGTTAGTGAAGGTATTATGGCGAAACCACGAGATTGAGGAAGCTTCTTGGGAATTGGAAATGGAAATATGCCGGAAGTAGCCACAATTGTGTTGAGCACGTGTACATAATCCTACTATAGGTTGGGATAGGTGGTTAGTCGTCGGGAGTCTGTGTGTATTGTGAACTCCTGAGACAGTTGCATATGTAACCATGGTATTCCTCCACCATAAGTGAGGGTATGTATGTGTATGTGTATGATGAGGCTACGCTGTAGTGGTCGTCAGTTTTTCTCTAGAGTGGTATATATGTGTTTGAATGTATGTATGAGTCTGTGAATAAGAGATGGAAATTTTCGAGGATGAAATTTTTGTAAGGAGGGAAGATTGTGAGAACCCGAATCGTGATAAGTGGGTTTATATATTTAAAGAGAGGGGCATTTTTGTAAAAGATCAGGCCTCGTCGACGAAATCTTTCGTCGACGAAGTCTTTGTCCTTCTCATCGATGAAATTCAGAGACTTGTCGACGAGGAGAAGCCGAGGAGTTTCAGAAACCGGGAATATCAGGATTCGTTGATGAATTCCCCATCTCGTCTACGAGAAGACTATAGAACCTCGTCGACGAGGACACCGTCTCATCGACGAATTTGCCTAGGTCAAAGGTGCTATAAATAGAAATTTCACTGCCTAACCATTAAGAAACTCAAATATCTTCTCTCTATATCTCTAAAACTCTCCCTACTCTCTCTCTCTATCTATAGATTTCTTCACCGATCGTTGTTGGAATCGGGAATCTGAAGTTACCATGAGGATCGTAGAAGGATTCTCTACAAGTTCTATGAATCGAAATCTCATTTTGGAGATTTTTGGGTTTCGGCATAAAATCATGGTAAGGCTCGGTTTTCAATTCTGATTCGATAGTTTTGTAGGAAACAGTCTTGTGAGTATATTCTGTACTGTGATTTGTAGGTTTTGGAACTCGGTTCACTGTTTAAGGGCCTTGGAGTTCAGGATTGGCTATCAGGGGAAAAGGTAAGGGGAACTGTGTTTATATTAGTTATTTATGAAATCGGACTCGATGAAACTGTGGTTAACGGTCTTGTGTGTGTTTTGGCCACTCATTTGGGGGGATCTAAAGGGGAAAACTATGGGTTTTTCATTATTACAGTTTTGGAAAAAACTGGGCGGCAGGCTACATCCCTGGTTTTGTTGAAAACCAAGCGTATATGGTGATTTATACTGTGTTATTGGGATGGTCATGCCTTTACCAAACGGGTGTGGTTTGTTTGGTTATATGTGCATGCATGTGTGTGTGTGACTGTTGAAATGCTAGTAGGAATGGGGTTCCAAATTGTTCCAGGTACTGAGAGTGTCCGACTCTATATCCAAAGGCGTGTGTTCATTGCTTGCCACGTAGACAAGAGTGTCTATCTCTATATTCAAGGGCATGAGCCTATACCAGAAGATCAGGCCGAAGGATGTGGATCCACTAGTTAGCGCCGGTACGATGCCATGGGAATCGGGGACTAGCCATGTGCCAATGGCGCCATGCTTCGCGGGTTTGCTATGGGCCGACTCAGGATTGTCGCGGATCGGCTTCGGGTCGAAGGGTGTGACGACCCAAGATTGCTAATTATGTGTATGTTTGCGTGTATGCACTGTGTAAAATTAGTACTGGACTGCATTTAACTGCGTGTATGTTGCATCATGATAACACTCAAATGCCACACACCTATATAACCTATTTTCTTCCTTACCAAGAGGTGTCTCACCACTGTTGTACGTACATTTTTACAGGTCTTTCGAGTAACCGGAACTAGCGTCTTGGTATAGGGAGCCTAGTGGCCAGTGTACTACGGTTAGCGCTTGGGTAAGTGCTAGGACTGTATTTTGGTGGGTTGCCATTTTGAGATGAAATTGGGCACCCGTTTGTACGTTTTGATAGAGCCTGTTTTTGCTCTTATAAATACTCTGGTATGGTACTATATATGTTTATATAGAATGACCTTTTTTAGTTGCGTATATGATTGTGTTTGGATATATTTAGGGTGCTTGGGAACCTCACGGGGTCAGACCCTCATCCATTGTATTGTATTCTTTGGATGTTTTATCAAATACAGGGACAGGTTAGATTACATTTTTACCCTTGAGTCCCATTTCAGGGTTCAGGGCGTGACACCTTATATCTCTGAGATGGAAAACATAAATCATCATATCTTGAATAATATCTCAAAAGCATGCTTGTATAAATCCACTTCCAAATGGACAAAGGCATCCTATTTTGGTAAATAATTCTCAATGCTTACCTCGTGTCTAAAAATGAAAATCTAAAGTTAAGCGTACTCTGTCCATTACACAAGCTTGAGTTTAAGGAAATCAATCTTATACTATACATATTCTAATCCTAAACTCATTTTTGAATATAAAATTATTGATCAAAATTTAGTCATCAATGTGGTGATAAGCACCAAATATCATAAATGTCTAATCTACTAGTGCTTATTAAAAGACATCCTTTCTAATCAAATTAGGGGCCAACCACTAAGGGATTCAAGCTATTCATCGAGTCAAAATATAACATTCCCTTTGTGCTTAACATATAAAAGTTCTCTAATTTTGAAGCCTTCTCCTCACAAGAAATCTTACCAAACCACGATCACATTAGGTAATGATTCATCTATTCGTTGGTTTGTATCCTTACTCAAAATTGTGATCATAATCAAAGGATACCCTCCATTTGTGGCAAATCATAAATAACCAAAGAGCATTGTTCAATAAAGTTCATATACTCCTAATTGCTATTTGACCAATCTGTTAGGACATATTCACCAGCGCAAAAATATTTTGAATACTATCCTGCTTCTCCTAAATACTCTTTTGAACTCATTAGTGATTTAAATTTTAAAAGTATTTACCCCAACTCGCTTCATAAGCTCTCAATCTTTAAATCAAATCAATTAGATCTTCTAATGGTGTTGAATGGCTAAGTTGATTGCAATATGTTTAAATCTAGAAGAAAGCATAAATTTCAAGGAAACATATGCACGAGCAGTTAAAATTTAAAGTCATTCAAACTTGAACCTCTCATGTGTTGCGATTCAATAAGAAAAGAGAAAAATAGGCTTAGTTCACCTAAAGGGATATTCATTGTGACTTTTGGTTCGTTAAGCCTAAGAAGTCAAAATCAAGTTTATATCACTGAAAATCTAGGGCACTTGGCTAAAAATTTGAAGAATGAAAATATGAAAAATGCATAAGATGGTAATGAGTAGAGTGCATAACTCAGGGGGAGCATTTCTCTTTGTAATTTCATAAATATATAAATTAAATGCTCTCATGATCATATTTTATGCCCATATGCTTTTATGAGAATAGTATTACAAATGTTATCTATAATGTACTGAATGAATAAATTTCTTTGATTGATGATTTATATTTTGTATAAACTGTTCTTTGAGCTATTGGATTACATACTTGATCTAGAGCACCAACTGCATGGCTGATACAATATTTTGAAATGCATGATAGTAGTTGATATTAGAAGTGCATGCTAATTAAACAAAATGCCAGTGACTTATGAATTGCATGATGTAGAGACTTCTAGGTTATTTGGTGCATGTTTTTGGGACATGCAGGATGAAAAAATGATCCAATTATAGATGACATGCTTCCGAAATTTTTGTAAATGATAAAAACATACTGATCTCCATCCAAAATGCATGCATGAGAACATATTTAGGGGAGCTGAGCTCCATTCTTAGAGAAAAGGCATAAAGGACTCATATGCATTGTGCCTTGTTTTTTGAATATTAAGGCTCTTCGAAAAACCCGGAGCATCATATCCTGTTCTTAGAGCTCTATGAATAGATATGGATTGTTCTCAGTTATGTGCCTATATCATGCTTTAATATTTTTTTTTTTTCTGATGCATTTGTGGTCTATAAGGAAGACTATACTTGTCAAATGATAAAATGTCTTGATAAATATCCAGTATAGTTGTTTAAAGAGCTTTAATATGATTGCTTATACTGCATGACATTCTTAGTGAAATCAGTCTTTAATAAGTATAAGAAGTTATTTCATCTAAGCTTGCTTCCAAATCTAAAAAGGGAGATTTTATAAAATCCTATTTGAAAAGCAAGGTGTAGTCCCAAGAGGGGCGGGGGGTGAATTGGATTTTTAAAATATCTTTTAATTCCTCTTAAGATTCCTTAAACTTCTTTTATTTCTTTTAACCAATTATTGACTTGTTTGTTTAATTTGTTAATCACACAAGAACTTAGTTTTCTTTATCCAATCAACAATACAATTAAACAACCAATCAATTAAGCACAATCTCCAAACCAAACAACCAATTTATTTGCCAAGTATAACTTAACTGCAGCACTATTAAATTGATGAAAGATTTAGAACTCTTTGGAATATAAACACAATCCACTCAATATAAAACTTTAAACCATTCAATCACAATATAGCTTTTGTTGTCAGCCTTGAGTATATAAATTTGATTCAAGCCCTGTAGTGAATGATAATTTGTGTTTGCTGATGTAAAGTCTTGTCTTAATTGATTTGCTTAATATCATGTGTAATATAAAATCCAGCATAATATTCACACTCTTCCTAATATTCAAAATTCAAATAAACTCTCAGTTAATTTATTTTTGGGTGTTTCACCAAGTAATGTACTCCCATATGGTTTCTACAAAGAATGGTTTAACCAACATACTCCCTAGTTGGTTACGAGGTTCGGCTTATACCCAGCCTACGTCCTTGCCTTTGGTAAACCACCAAAGGATTCACTAAACCTGTTCCTTTAATGGGCGGAACAAACCTTTACACACTCCTTCAATAGGCTAGAGCGCGCCTCTCTAAACGATGTACTCTCGTTCGGTCATTCCTTAATTACTAGAGCCTGTCTCTCCAAACGAAGTCCCCTCTTTCAGTCACTCCTCAACTAGGCTAGAGCCCGCCTCTCTAAGAAATATCCCCTTGTTTAGCCAACGATCCAAACAATCCTTGGAATCATCAGTCTACAATAAATACAACCAAAATGTGTGTACAAGAATTTGCTCCTCAAAGAGCTTATTAGTACAACAGTTACAACACAATAATATACTTCAATGTAGAAATATCATTATGAAATAGAATGAAGCTCAAGTGTAGAATTCACAAATATCCTTCTTATACGAGGATTAGCAGTAGGAATTCAGAGGAGGAAGGATCAGCATTTCAGAATATCTTAGCAAAAGAGTTTTGCAATGAGTGAACAAGAGAACTTTGTAAGAATAAGAGTGCTTTTAGCTTCTCAAGTAGATTTTTCAATTCATGGTGTATTTTGATTTTCAAAACCATGTATTTATAGGCATTCAAAAGGGTTTTCTTGTTGCCCAAGTTTACTTGAAGTATTTTCCAAGTTTTTATAAAGTTTGGAGCCCAAGCAACTAATATTTAAAAATTTTTTTTTTAAAAAAATATGCCCATTAACAGTGTTCAGACGTCTGAACTTTCGAGTTCAGTTGTCTGAGGTGGTTCTGCCTCTTTATAAAAATTTCGCAAAATCTTCAGATGACTTAAAATAATCTTCAGTCAACTGAAGATATTTTTTAGATGACTGGGGTCAAGGGTCGGACAACCGAAGTGTCCGGTTCAGTCTTCTAATGTTCCGCCATGAATAGTGTTCAGTTAGCTGACAACTTCAACCATGCTTTAGTATTTTAGTCCTAACTTTTTATATACAACTCCAAATTAGGTGTTCTTAATGTCAAACGAAAGCTAAGAGAAAATTCTAAAACTTTTATGTTAAACACTTGTTAAAATAAGGAGTTTTTGATAGATAAAGTTGCATCTCAATGCGGATGTATGAAAAATGACAGCAATTGGGAAATCCTCTTTTTGGTGCTTTTCATTCCAAACAAATTTTAATGCTTTTTGAAATATCTTTTGACCTTATAAAAATATTTTCCAATTATTTTAAAAGGTATCTAGGTCCAAAAAGTTAACTTAAGAGCTTCATAATATTTCAAACGATATTTAAACATTAAAGTACTTACATAAAGACTTCTAAGACTTTTCACATTCTAGGTTCTTGAGTCTTCATGCTTTGTCTTTCTTTGAACTCTTTCTCTTTGCTTTTCTTTTACTCTTTTGACTTCTAACTTTTCATTGGTTTATAATCCATGTCCTCATTTTCTTCAAACTTTAAAATATCATCTTTAAATCCATGCTTTGACTCTTTTAAGCTTCATTTGATCTTTGTGAGCATTTTGACCTTACTTTCTCATATATGAGCCCTGAGATAGCATTACTCACACAAATACGTTAAATTCCACTTGTTTGTTAGCATCAAAACAAGATAACAAAATTTTAAGCCTTGTAAGGCCAACACTATTCCTTATGCTCACCCTACTTTGGCTTAGACTTATTTCTTGTTGTGAGATATATGGTTCAAAGCACAATGACTGGTTTGCTCACAGTGATTTTTAAACGAAAATAGGATTGCTCCTTGCCATATGATCCCTGTTTTAAATTTTTTTATATCTTTAGGATCTATGTGGTTTATTTTTTTGGTCATTATAATTTGAAATGTTCTTAAATGCTCACCAGAAAAATGTAGCTTGCTTAATCTTTGTATTAAAGTTTCTTTTTTAACGAGTATATTGCCTAGTATTTATTGATATAAAAAGCAGATATATATTTTTATGGCAAGAAATTATTTTAAACTGAAATTCTTTTCTCTTGCCTCAAAAGATTCATGATATGTAGTTCTTATTTTTATGAAATTCAATTGCTTGTCATAAAGTTTAAAATTTTAAAAACCTTTATTGTCTATATAATTTTCTTTAAAAGGGCATTGCATGACTAGTCCATGGATCATATATAGAAATGCATGCGAACTAGTTAGACTGAATCTATGCTGCAAACCTACACTTAGCTATCATATACCAAATGTTATGAACTCTAATCTTTTACAGATCTTATGTAATGCTTGAATTGAAATGGTTTGTGGATATTTCTGGTTTAACCATGTTTAACATGTCATTTTAATCTCAAATGGCCAATTATACTGCTTTTATATACATAATTACAATTAAAAAAAAAATAGCTTTGAGACTTTTTGCTATGCCCAGTTTTTGTACAAAAAATGGAGAGTTTCTCTCTTAGCTAAACAAAATTTTTTTCCTCAAATTGTTTTAAACTTAGCTTAAACCTTTTGTTGATGCCAAAAGAGGGAGAAATTTCTGAGTAAAATGCTAAATTTTTTCATACTCCTTGCGTTTTAAACTTTGAAATGGGATGGATATTTGTGCTTTAATGCTAAAAAAAAATTCATGATAAATTTAATCTGTCTTACTTCTTGATAAGCTTGAGTTATATTGTTTTTATTTTAAATTATGTATGTTGTAAGGGGGAGCCTTTTCAGGCTAAACACATTTTACTCGTGAGTGTTTGTCATCATCAAAAAGGGGGAGATTGTTGACTTTTTTAATCTAATCCCTATTTTGATAATTACATTGATTCATTCTTGAGAAAATCATTTTGAAAGAAAAACCCTAGCTTCTCCTACATTTTTATTGAAAAATATACTTGAACAAATATTTATTGGTGTTTGAATCTTTGAGTTTTTATCATATACATCTTATTCAAAGATTGCAAAAATTTCTTTGAGAAAATACCCATACTCCCTTGAGCTTTATTTTATATCTTGTGATAGTGTATATAGTGCTTCAACTTGTACATTTTTACTTATTTTGAGAACATTCATTTTGTACAAAAAATTTAATTTTCATATCTTTGTATTCTTGGCGTGGGGTATCGCTGGAAGAGGAGGGTACCATCATGTAAGGTGTGTAACTGTTTGGCTCTGCCCGGTTAAGTGAGTTAGGGGGACTCCACCCTATAAGGAGAAACAGTTTGGCTCCGGCCTGTTAAGGGAGCTGGGAGGGCACCATCCTATAAGGTGTGTAACAGTTTAGCCCCACCCAATTAAGTGAGCTAGGGGGACTCCACCCTATAAGGAGTATTGTAAACAACGTCGCTCCACCTGGTTAAGAGAACAAGGTAGTGGAATCCTCAAGCGGGTTGGCTTGAGGCGAGCACATAGGTAGGATTTGTCGAACCTCGTAAAATATAGTGTTTGCGCTCTTTCTCCCTTCTCTATTTATTTTCAGTACTTGCATATTAACATTTAATTTGTTGTGATTGTTTTTATTTGCTTTAAATATTTGCGTGTTTGAATATATGTGGGATTTGGGATTGTATAGAAAGACCCCAGGTTGCGATATGCTGATTATGGTTTTGAAATTAAGAAAAAAGTGACCTAAATTTTTAAATACTCAATTCATCCCCCCTTTTGGGATTACACCATAACTATCACATTACCTTGAGAGAGTTGTGTGAAGATTTTATTGTATTAAATATCCGCTCATTCAAGGAACTTTGTTTGTAATTCATTTTCATCTTGTATGGGTTCTTTTGTGAACCAAGTATTAAAGGGATTAGTTCCCTTGTTTGAGCTCTTTGTGAGCAATTGGGATTTGTTCTTGTGTGAAGGTTCTTGGTAAATTGAATTGCAAGGATTCTTGATAAACCTTGCGGCTCTAGGTGAGTGTTAAGGGATTGGTTCCCTTGGAAAGACTCTTGGTGAGCGAAAGGGATTTGTTCCGGTGTGTAAAGGCTTCTCCGCTGGTGAAAAAGGTTAATAGGGGATTGAGAATCCTTGAGTGTGTCTCAAGGCATGGACATAGGCAAGGGGCTGAACCACGTTAATATTATTTGTCAAGTTTCTCTTCCCTATACTCTTTTATTTATATCTTGTGCATGGTTTATGTCCTATATATTGTGATATAATTAGTTGTATATTGCCAAGATTATTATTTTGTAGAGGAAAGCTAAAATACGCAAAAAAAGTCTATTCACCCCCCTTCTAGATATGACTCTAGGGCCAACATTTTGGATTCAACATCAAATAAAAAATTAATCTTTTCTGGTGGTGGTTTGAAACTAGCACTTATGTGTGAAAAAAAACTGGATTTTCATTTTTGTTTACATGTTCTAACGACTTGATTTTGAGTCATCTTTGAATCCAATCTAGCCATCTTGGTTTGAATTTCATATGAGAATATGAACGCAGCAAATTTAAATTTCATATTGTTTTGTTTCCAAGTTTGAAATGTGCAATTTGCCATCCAATTTAATATTGAAACTTTAAATTTTAAAATCAACATCGGGATTCTTAAAATAATAAAAAGGAAGAAACAACTATTTAATTTGCTATGATGCTATTCTGATAAAGACGTCATCACCTAGTGGGTGTGCTCGAGAATCTTGCCCCTCACACAATCTAGATTTTTTTTTTTCTTTTTAAATTTGAGTTGGGTGAATCACCTATTGCAAATCATAAAGAGAAAAGAAGGTAGGAACACCTAAAGAATATTTGACGGGCGTGCCAAAGTGGTTATTTGATATGAGTATAAATCATGTGTGCTCTCCTCACGTATATTTGAATCTTGCTGCTCATGTGTTTCATACTTTAAATTATTTTTTACAGATCTAATTACTGAAAGAGGTAAAGCTGTCAATTGTCAATGTGTTATTTACAAATCTAGAAAATTTATAAAAGACAAGTTGAGACTTAATTAGTTGAAACGTAGAGTGGAGAGTGTGCACTAGTGGAGGAGTATCTATGCTAAAGAAGGCTTTCACTATTTGAATGCCATGGTTTTTTCTTTTTCTTTTTCTCCTAAAACCACATTTAGTCAATCCAGAACTAACTTCAGTTCATAATGGGTTGTCCAATTATTTAAATTTTGTGATTCAAATTGAAATTAGAAGTTCACAATTTTTAAAAGGGCTATAATTTAATTGCTATTTAAAGCCTATTTATGAAGTTATATCCCATGGTTCTCTACTATTAAATTTTAAATTAAAACATGTGATATTGTTGGATTTATAAGACTATAAATAGTGAACAAAGTCATCTACAAAAGCATAAAAATCTTCTTGGATGGAATTTTGGCCTATGGGAGTGCATATAGAAAATCAAATTATTTTTTGGTTGCGATAATAAGCTAACTTTGTATTTGATAGCATAGAATTAGAATTTTAAATTTGAATTTTTCTAGATTTGGATAAAATATAATACAAAATTGTATTGCGTTTCTTCCAAATTCATATTACTCCAAATCTAAACCCCAAACTTCATGATCTTAAATACCATCTGAAAAATGTAGCCACTATTTGTATCACATTTGATTTGCAAAATAAAATGGAGCGGAAGGGGAGTAGAACTAAAATTTGAATGGGGGTGAACGAAAATATTGAATGATATCCTCGTCCCAACCCTTGATTTTTACGTTTGTTTTAGTTTGTAATCTCTCCATTTCTATCTCTTTGAGCTAAGATATTCATTTTTTCTTCCTATTTTCTAAGAAAAGAAAGGGAGCTTAGGCACAACGGTAAGATTGTCGTTGTGCGACCTGAAGGTCACGGGTTCTAGGCGTGGAAATAACCTCTTCCAAAAATGTAAGGTAAGGCTACGTACTATAGACTTACTGTGGTCCGCCCCTTCCCCAGACCCCGCATATGCGGGAGTTTTGTGGCTTTTGATTATATTCTCATGCTAAGTTTAGGAGTTTAAATTTCAAGTCTTAAAGTATATTTGTAATTTAGACAAAATACACACAGGGTTAGTGTATTTTTGAAGTGATATGAGTTTATATAAAATTTCACACAAATTCAAATCTAAGACTTCAATCTTATATTTGGGAGAGATCGTGAATTTGAATTCATATAGGGTTAGAAAAAATGTAATTCAAAATTATATTAAATTCTTTTCAAATCAACTCAAATATAAATTTAAAATTCGATATCTATACTCCTAAACCTAATGTAAACTAAGTCTCCCAAACACAAATATTTCTTTAGATTATGTCAATGTCAATTACCGTAAGACTCTGATGGCAGGGCGAGTGTATTGGAATGCACTTCGAAGAAGGGATCGATCTTCAAATACAGAAGAATGGAGGAACTGGTCACTTGGAACCAAGCTTAAAACCATAGTTCAATGGATGCTAGCATATACTTACTGAAGCCCCTAGTGCTTATAGGCCACTCACACTGTCCCATAGCCTGTCCAATGCTGGACTTGAGTGCTATGATATTAAATACTGGTATAGTGTGATATAAAACAAAGGGTTTTGTCAAGTTAATTGTGAAATAGCTTGCTGGTACTACATACTGATTTGGCTCCTTCTTCGGTTGTAACCCCTAGTATAGATTGAAGTGTGGGATAACATAAAAGAATCATCTATATCATGAATTAATATATTTTAAAGCACCTGTCAATAATATATTAGAAAGAAAGGTGATGTATAATAAAATATATTATAGCTTAAGATTTTTTATTCAATTCATTGAGTACTTACAAGCGTCGCAAAAATGTGGAGAGCCCCTAGCCCGTAAGTCCACTAATTAAATAAACCTAACTTCAACAACAAATGTAGTCATTTGAGTTTAGGAAGCTATATAAGCACGTAACATTTTTACATACTATGCTCAATTAAATCTGCAAAATCTTAAGACTAAGGTTTACTTATAATGCTTATTTGATCATGCATGTCTATGGTTGAAGATTGCTTGTTGTTACAAGTGGTTGATCCTAACTAGAAGGTAGCTATCTTTGAAAAATTAAAGTGAAAATATATAGGAGAATGAGTGAAGTGCTAGTTTGGAATACTAAAGCTACTTAACATGAAATCCCAAACTCTGGAGGAAAATAAAATGTATTTAGTAGACTTTATCCTTATGGCTTTTGTTAACATCTGGCTCAAATAGCCCGTTTTGATAGCTAACATATTTGGTGACATTGAAAAAACAAGTGAGACAATCAAATTACTAATTCTCTAACTTACCAATTTATTTTTAAAAAAATAGATTCGCAACTTTATTTTAATTTTAAAAAGGTAAAAAAAAATAAAGGAAGAAAAAAAAACCTTTTTGAAAAGAGATTAGGTATGGGAGCACAATTGTAAATAGGGAAGATAGTTCTTTAAACTTTATTTAAATAAAATTTGAAAACATAGCACTTTAAAACACTTATTCCAAGAATGGTAATTGTAATTACCTTGTGTGTGTGTGCGCGTGTGTCTCCCATTTTTAAAATTATTTTTAAAGAAAAGCTAAAAAAAAATAAGGAAAAAATTAAGTTGCAACAATGCCTTCACGTATGTGTAGAGGGCCAGTCGATTGCTTGCTAACACATTCCTTTTTTTTGTTATGTTTTTACCTAAAAAAAAAACTCAAATCTTGAACATCTTTTGAAAAACTTTCTTAAAGTCTATTCAAAAGATTTAACCTCGTAAAAACTCTACTATTTTATGCCCTTTCAAATAACACATGCACAAAGAAAGAAAAGAAATGAAAAGAAGAAGGAAAATAAAGGAAAGAATTTTATGTTCTTTTGATTGTAATTGCTAAGTTTACATGAGTAGATTTCGTGCATATCCTCGAGAAGGGAATCAAGACATCTGTAGTTCATCAAAATGCTTTCAAAAATGTGTTGTAGAAAATATTTTGATAAGTCTTTTGAAAACCTTGAAATAACTTGAAAACACTTGAAGTTTTGATTGAAAAATCTTATTTTTGTTTTAAAATTCTGACTTTCCAATGAATCCTCTACAAAGCAAAGATCTAAAGTCAAGTTTAAGTAACATTCTTTTATCCTCACGTCACTTCATGGGTGATTAATTTGAATAATGTCATTTACTTGCTTAAACTATGAAAAAATGAGGATTTTTGGTGGGAGAACCACAAACTTGCCTCGAAAACTTATTTTTAGAAAAACTTGAAGAATGCTCAAAAGACACGTCATGAGCATTTACTCTAGTTTTTTGTTTGAAAAACTTAAAAAACTCTTGAAATTGTTTGAAAAATCCTTGTAAAGATAAAACATTAAATTTTTAAGGAAAAACCATGAAACTATATTGAGATATCAACATTTTGACTTGAGCATGTACTTCATAGTGTGTTTAGACTTAAAAAGATGACAAAAATATTCATGAAAATTTAGAGAAAATGGTAAGATATTTGGCATTTGGACAAGCCAGTCGATCGTACCTGCAAGCCAGTTGATCATGGACTTGTACCAATGACTACTTTTGATATCAAGGAGTTAGCTAACCGTGCTTGTAGGCCGATTGACCATTTGCATACTCTCTTTGAAAAAATCAACTTTTTTTTTTATGCAATTTCTAATAACATTTTCATGAATTTAAATCATAATTACACTCTTACATACCTAGATGATATTATCCATTCAAAGAAATGTAGATTACATGTAAAGAAACAAATATCAACATCCTATGGAAACACATGCATCCAGTATATGCAAACCTACAAACTAAACTTGAAAACAATAAGGAAAAAGGATGGAAGATTGACCTTATGAATGTTGCAAGTATAGGTAAGTGGGGATGCTATCAAATAAACACACAAAATCCCAATCCCCAATTAAAGAACCAAAATGAATGAAGATTTTTCCAAAGAGATAAGAAAGAATAAAATTTTCTCTGTAACTCTTAAGGCCTTTAAACCCTTCTTATTCTCTACAAAAATAAAAAATAAAAAAAATAAAAAAATCTTCCTTTCCCACACTTTTCATTTCCTAAAAGCTCTCCCAATGGATCTATTTACATAACCCTCAAGAGATGGAGGGAAACAATTAACTACTTGAATTTGAATTTCAAGAACTCAAATTCAAACTAATAACCACCAACATGCAACCATCAACCGCCTTAATGATTGCTTGACATGTGACAACTTCTAGGGCACTTGGCATGCCTAGATTCATTAGTTAATCAAATAAAATAACTCAAAAGATTTGACATATCATTGGGCCAATTGACACCTTGCAGAGGTTGGTCAACAGTTATCAGGTGGTGCCAAAACTAGAGAAGCAAAAAGGTCAGTCGACTACCAGCAAGTGGTTAGTCGACTATCCTACTCTACAACATTTATTAATGAATTTTAGTTTAATTTTTTTTTCATATACGTACTCATCTTGGTCTTATTAAATTAGGTCAAAATTGACTATCGACATCTTGCAAAGCACATTGAGTGTGTATTAAATTAAGTTGACTTGATCTTTGCTTCATTTTAGCTACTTCAAATCCTTAGAAGTACTTCTATGTTCATAAGGGATAAACCCAAAACCTCCTAATTGGGAGAAAATTAGTTCTGCCATATGACAATCTATCAAAAAAGCATCCACAAGTAGGGGTGGGCCTTGTGTGACTAGAAGAGTTAGCTTGGGGCAAGCGAGGTACATCATGTGTTGATTGCACAACTAGGAGAGCTTCCCCAAGTACATGGAGGGATGTCAAGTCTGTCATGTGCTGACCACATGACAAGAAGGACCTCCCCAAGTGATGGCAGATTATGTCCACCATATGCTAACTGCATGACTAGGAAAGCTTCCTCAAGTTGGAGTAGGTCAAGTCTTTGATGTATTGACCATGTTAAGAGAGAAACCTTCAAAATTGTAAGGATAAACGATGTGATTAGGAGAGCCTTCTTAGTTGGGGGATAGATAAGGCTCGCATTGTGTTGGTCATGTAAACAAGGAACCTTCTCAAGAAAGGAGTTGGTTGAGTCACCCAATTGTTGGCCACACAACTAAAGCCTCCCTAAGTGAGATTGTGGGCAAACCATGTCTTCCTTGTGTTTTTCACGTGATTAGGGTAGCCTCCCAAGTGGGGAGCAGGTTAACTGTGCCATGTGTTGACTATATGCCATACTAATATGCCTAATAGAACCTTCCACATGATTTGATTCCTTAACCAAAAACATGAAAGAATGCTAACTGTTAGCAAGGAATAGACTTCCCAAGGAAGACAACAAGAAAGAATAGTTTGTCATTACCTGCCCACCAACTTGCCTAGGCATGTAGCTTCTCATGAATAAACAACTATTAATGAGGAGATTTTGTACCCTAAAGAGGGTAATGATCCATTCATTTCTCATCGTTTTTCAATCATTCTCTTCTCTAGTTACTTGAGAGGGCAACTTACTTACTTGAGCATTGGAGAGATCTCCTGAAGAACATTGGGACCTCCCATGCCTCTAATTTAGTGTTTTTGAACGCTATGGATAAATTCAAGCAGCTAACTATCATTTAACACCAATAGGAAATATAAATGTTTTTGTTTTACTGTTATCAATGGACTATTAGTGTGATGCCTTGATTTTCATACCATTTTTTTTTAAATAATAAATTAAACATACTCATCAAACATTGCCACGTCAAAACTTTGATACCATTTAAATATAACCGAACCCGAAGTGGGATATCAGGTAATCAGTCAAACTTATATAAACAACCCTATCAGTGGAAGTCAATATTTACATACCATATGGAATACACATAACCAGAGTACTAAACATCCATAAACAAATCCAAAAATTCATAACATAGCCCAGGGAATTACACAAACACATTCTCCAAAGCAAAACGCTTACCCTGTCTATCAGGGTACTAGCTTCCCTCTATCTTAGAGCTCTATCATCTGATCTTTCTCGGTTTCCTGAAATATTTAAATATTTGGATGAGACACATCTCAGTAAGATGGAATAAATTATTTACAGTATGTGACAATATGAGTTTCATTATATCATAATATATATCCATTTTAGTGATAATACCATCTGAGAAAATATACCATTTAGACTCATAATCATATAGATATAAAACATAAACTTTTATAAGCTTTGTTTTCATTTTTCAACTCATTCACATGCAACCCATATTTATCAACAAGAGTTCCCGAGGATAAGGGAGATTACACGCCCGTACATGTATCTCCCCTCTATTTTGATATCATTTGTAACCTTACTCGATTAACTTGGATACAACTACAACTGATACTTATCAAGGCACTCACATTACTCAGTAAGCCCTCAGGAGAAGAGTTTTACTTTACCTTATTTATTTATATATCATTATACTAACATTTTTTATTTTCTCTTTCATTTCCATTTCATCATCTAGCACATGAGTGTCCTTAATAACCAATACATCTGCATCTGTAACTCATGGCTACCCTAAGGATATTCTCTCCATGCCATGCTTCACCCCATGGTCGAGGTTGTGCAGCCCTGAAGATATTTTCTGCGCCATGCTTACCCCATGTCGAGGTTGTGTGGCTCGAAGGCTGGTTCTAATCACGGTTGGCCTACCTGGTTAGATCAAAATAAGAAATTCATCTATGCTTCTGTAGTGCAATTGACCTACCATAACCCTGGTTCGGCCCCAAGGGGCAAAACTACCCTTCTCACTAGTTCAATCGACTGCCCACACCACACTCGATTATCTCTAGACCGTGTGGTTGCACTAACACCTCACTAGCAACGGTACCATGCCCTATATCAACAATCGTCCATTAGGGTTCTCATTTCCACATTTCATTATTCACATTTCACATTCACATTTCAGTATTCATATTGCAGCATTAATCACATTACAATATTCATATTTTCATATTCTCATTTAAGTATTCACATTGCAGTATTCTCATTGCATTCACATCTCAACATTCTAATTACAGTATTTACATTGCAATATTCACAATTTCATATTCATATCTCATCTCATAATGGTATATATCACTTTTCATGTATTTCAACATTTCTCAATAAAACAGTTCTATATTCCACTTTTTAACATTTTCCATATTTCCAATCTAATATTATCCCAGTTCAGTTTATAAAACATAACTGGTTACCATTATCTTCATTTCTGCATAAAGCCTTTCAATATATATATACATATATATCACAGGCTTATCATTTTCAATACAAAATACACACTCAATTTCAAACACATTTCCAAAACAAATCATATGCCACACAATTTTATCTGATATTTATATCATAATAATTTCAGGAAAAATACCATACTCACATTTTCACGTATTAATTCAACCAATAATTCTCAAAATAACTATTATAACTTATTCCTCTTATCTAACTTATTGAGAGGTCCACTAACACCCTAAACCCTACGTTTCATGGTGCTCGCAACTCAAAAGCCTAAAAATCATATATTTTTTTTCCAAGTTAATTAAACAACTCTTTTCCTAGAACAATTTTCGTTTAACACTTCCTAGGTTTTGAATACTCTAAATAGTCTATTAAACATTAAAATAAGTTACCCTGATTTTGGCATTGTGTCCCGGAACTTCAAATTGAAAATCTGCTCTAGTTAAGTTGTAGTGAATCTTCCCACGAACCTTGTGGCGGCGGTTCCCGATCATCAATCCGGGCTACAAAAAAGCCGGAATTGAAGAGAGAGAGAGAGAGAGAGAGAGAGAGCACGAGGAGAGAGAAAATCATGTTGAAAATGAGGGTTTCACTATTTATTGGCCGGCATTCATCGACGAGTTCAAGTGATTTGTCGACAAACCCATCAACACACTTCGTCGACAAGGAAGTTGGTTCGTTGACGAACCAGAAATTTTCTAAAATTTCCAGACTCACGATATCTTCTTGTCGACGAGACACGTGTACTTTGTCGACGAGTTCCATAAGGACATTCGTCAATGAAAACTCTAGGTTCGTCGACGAATCCATGTTGTTCTCCCTTTTAAATTTCCTTCATTTTTCTTATTTCTTTCTCTTTCATTTCTCTTCTTTTATTACTTTCATTAATTTAATTTTCCGAGTGTCTACAATTAGTGAATTATTTTTTGTGTTTAAAATTTTTAAAAGGACAAATTTTCTTCTAACAATTTTAGATTTAAACTAAAAGTTGTCAGTGTAAAAAAAAGTGAGAAATTTTTTCAAAAGATAACTTAACTCTTGTATAATAATTTCAAGAATTTTTTAGAGTAAAACATTTACTCGCATATTTAGAAGTATGACAAATTTTGATTTTTAATAAATTTAAAATATTAAATATAAGAAAATATGTCATTCAAAAATTTAAATATTCAATAACACCAAGAAAGATATTTATATCTCACTCTTATCTTATTAGCATCTTAACTTGTTAGTTACTAGTACACGCATGGGCGCACACACACATACACATACAATAGAATTTTCAATCTTTTATTTTTTTATTGATTTTCCTAAAATATTCATATAAAATATTTTTTAAAATTACAACTAATAATGGTAATATAAGAAAATACTATATATTTCTAGCTACTTAATTATATAAACAACAATAACAGCAACAAAAAGCTTTAAGTACAATACTTATTATATCTAACAATTATATATATATATCTTATAATTTTACCTACATTTAGCTTCTTCTTTTTTATTCTATTAGTTTTCAACATCAGAAAATATATATCGTTAAACAATATAAAAATAATTAAATAATTAAAAAGAAAAATGAAAATTTAAAAATGTAATTACTTTTTTAAACAAATAAATTTAAATAAAATCATATTTCACGTACGTGGCTTGACTTCCATTTAAAAGATTATCAAATAGTAAAATTAAGGCATCAAAACAAATTTTTTTTTTTGGTCATATCACCTGCAGTGTGGCATTATTAATTAAGATCAATTAGCTTCGTAAAAGTCAAATTAAATCATCAACCATAACAGTGCTTCTAATAAATAACAAGACCACATATGTTCCCCCCTATAATTATGCAATATAATTCTTACCCAGTTTATTCCAGCTGATTATAGAGCCAAAGTCATACTTTTTTACGTTATTTAATTAATTAACCTAATATTATTTAAACCAGGCCTGTAAATATATTAATATTTTATACATAACTCACCACCCAATCAAATCAGCGAGCCAAGGCAGAGTAAAGATCGGCTATGCTTCTCATAGCCTCTATCTGAGCGTTAAGGCACTTTATATAATGGGCAGCTTCTCTCACCAAGGCGTGGAATTCCATGGCTTGCCCGCCCGGTACAAGCCGCCGGAGCTCGTGCGCTTGGCCGGAGCCTGAGCCAATCCCTTCCCAACCCTTATTCCCTACTTCACTTCTTTTTCTCACTGTACTCATGCCGATCTTTCCGCCCAAAGCACGGCGGCGCTGTAACCGCTGACGGCACTTCCGAAGCAATGCTCGGCTCCAAGCTCTTCTTGCGCCGGCGGCACAGGCCATGGATGCGTCGGCGGCAGCCTTAACTTTTCGCTGGCGGCGAAAGAAATCACGTAGACTGGAAGCAGACGAAGCAGAACTACCGGGGTTTGGCCTGTTTAGCCTCGCGAGGGCTTGGAGGAAAAGCCGGGTGAACCTCGTTTTGAAAGAAGCAGGGTTTAACGATAAACGCTGGGTGTTCATTGATGCCAAACTAAAGATGATAAATACCCTTTAGGGTTTTGGGGAGGTGGGTATGGAGGAGGAGGGCTGTTTACGAAAAAGAGAAAGGAAAACAGTTTGATCAGTATGGATTTTGTGAGGACACAAAGGGACCTCTTGCTCAGAGGAACAAAAGGCTACTTAGTTTTTCTGAGCTCTGACACAGTTTGTACTTAGAGCAGATGAGAGAGAGAGAGAGAGAGAGAGAGAGAGAGAATAAAAGGGAGTTGGAAGAGATTGGGAATGGGAGGTGGGAACTGGAAGGGAGGAGTTTTGGGAATCACGTACTCTATATTTATACTTGGGTTTTCATCTATATATGACTTTATGGTTATGGGTTGGGGAGGGTGTTGGTGCGGATGTTGTGGGAGAGTCCTGGATAGAGAAAGCAGAGTTTGTGGGGCTGCAAAGGACCGACAGCCATATGATCGCACATGCTTCTGTTACCCACTTGCTCCATGGACCGTGGAACATTTTCTCTTTTTCTTTGTTGTTTCAGCTATATATGCTGGAATTTTTTTTTATGAAAATATTAAAAAATTGAAAAAGTACAAATGTAGGGTAAGTAACCTATATATATTTATGATTTTGAATTTAACTAACTTTTAAGTATATAAAAAAAAATTAATAGATTCAACTTTTCAAAAGTCGGTTCTGAACAAGCTGCCATTCTACTCCTGAACAAGTGTCATTTTTTTTTTCCTTTTCCTTAAAAATAATACAAAAATCTGTATAATGAATCCAGCAGATCATGATCAACCAAAATTCGTGGGTACCACGGATAAAACAGAAATATATAACGGAAGTCCAAGCAGCAGGAAATACAAAAATCATAATAACTCATAACACCATACACAATACCATCCATCATAATACCAAAATTACTATATCCATTATATTTATATACACATCACAAAAGAAAGACAAACAGACATTTTCTACAAAATCCAATCGTCCTTACCAAAATTTACCCTTCAAAGAGGGCAGATCAATAGTACTAAATTAGCGGAGTTTTACCCGCCCTCCTATCAGGAGCTCCTGAAATGTTGATAAAATTTTGGGGTGAAACACCTCTCAGTAAGGAAAATAAACTAATACTAGTGTGTGCCAACATGAGCATTTCTGTGATATATATATATATATATATATATATATATATATATAATCATTTACATAAACATAACTAGTAAAACTGTATATCTCATTTCTGGGAAAACATGTATAATCAAAGCATAGCAGAACATACAAGATTCTCATAACATAATTCATCTCATTTAAATATAATACAAAAGCAACCCTGGTAGGTTAACTGGCTGTTGTCATGTATTTACCCCACATGATTGGGTTGTGTGGTCCAAAGGCGGGACCTGACAATGGTTAGCCGACCACTGTCAAGCCAAAAGTACAGTCTGTAAGTCTTATGGGTCTACTAGACCTGGTCCATCCACCAAGGGCGTTTACACTTCTTAAAACCACATCGACCATCCAATATCACGCTACTCCGTACAGCAATGTTAACACAAATATCACGATAAATCATAAACACATAACAGCGGTACCGTGCAAGTGTTAGCTTAGACCAAACCAACCAGGTTTTGATACCATATAACATATAATCAAACTGTGATACATGGATATTTCATACTAATATTTTCCAATAATCATCACATCATTTTGCATATTTGTACACATCATGAAAATCATCGGCCCGTACGCCGACATTTCATATTTTATATAATAACTCGAAGAATAATGATATTTAAATAATAATTAAGAGAGTGGAAAAATGGACGAGAAGATACCGAGAGGATTTTTGGGGTGACTCTAAATTTCGTCGACGAAGAGAAGAGTTCATCGACGAATTTTCTCTTGACCTCGTCAATGAGGTGACATGGCTCATCGACAAAACCCCTAGTATAAATAGCCTAAAATTTATTTTTTACGCAGAAAAAAATCAGAAAAATCACTCCCTCACTCTCTACTTACGGTTTCTCTCTCCTCTCTCTTCAATTTCGGCTTCGTCGTTCGTCGGATCGATGATCTGAGGCCACCACGACGCTCTTGGGAAAGTTCTCTCCAAATCTACTGGAGCGAATCATTGATGGAAGCAAGTTGAAATTCATCCCTGAGTTGAGGTAAGACTTTTTATACAAAATTTGATCTTATCGTAGTTATAGGAAATGATATTCATGGAAAAATACTGAAGTTTAGTTTCAAGGACTTGAACGGAGAACCCTGCGAGTGCAAGACCGAAATTTTTAGAGGGTTTCTTTCCAGTGTCAGGTAAAGGAATAAACTAAAACAGTTATTTTTCCTTACAAATTAGTAATATTTATCAGTAAATTAATTTCCAGGAAATCATGTTTTACATTTGAATATTATTGAGAAAATGCATATTTTGGAAAATACTGCTGCTATACAGGAAATGTATTTTTAGAATGAAATGTATGATTTTACTCAGCATTGTGTGGCATGAATATTATTTTACGTGATAAGTATTATGTTATGACAAATTTTATGAATAAAGCATGTTTTCAGGAATTATGAAATAATACAGTACATTATGATTTTTTTTTTAAATACATGATAATTGATTTATGTATTCAAAATGATATGTATGAGATATTCAGCGCAAGGTCGTGATTGATAGTCGGCGCAAGGCCATGTTTTACGTATGATTTCGGCGTGAGACCGTATTTATGAAATGTTTAGCGCAAGGCCATATTTATGAAATTATGGAAAATGCTATCAATCCATTTATATTAAACGCTGTATTATCATGTATTATATGTTATCAGAATCCAGATGTTAGTTTAGTTCAGTTTCAGGAGCACGGTACCGTAGCTATATAGATCATATATCTCTATTCAGATTGGTGCTAACCACCCCACGAGGGGGTGGGAGATGGATAGTCGATGTGACTTTCAATGTAGAATTGTAGATGTCTACCTAGTAGTTTGGAGCAAGGTGTGGCGTGCCCATCGTACTTATAGACATTTTTGACTCGGCAGTGGTTGGCCAGCCATTGTCAGGTCTTGCCTTCGGGTTGCACAACCTGTCATGGGGGTGTAATACATGACTTCAGCTAACTATTCATCCTAGGTATGTTTTCAGTATTATTAGCTATATACTAGACTGCTATGATTAGTATGATTTATTAAAAATATGAAGGTATACGTTTATGTAGTTATTAAATGATTAATGCTTTCTGGTATGGAAAATGTACTATATATCTATATTATCATTAAATATTCATGTTGCTACATAGCTGTATTTAGTTTATTTTCCCTTACTGAGAAGTGTCTCACCCCCAAATATTAAATGATTTTCAGGAAACCCAGAAGGACTGGCGCGTCGTGGCCGCCATTGAGTTTGTCGTGCTACCCCATTAGGAGGGTAAGTCTTGAACTAGGATCAGGAAATTCTGATGTGGGATCCTAGAGATATTTTTGTATTTTGAGAGATTGTATATAAACACAATGTTTTGGGATTATAGTTAACTCAGGTATTATGTATTTTGTGGTATTGAGATTGATGATTTACATTTACTGCTGCTTAGGTTCCACTGTGTATGACAAGTGTCCCCGCTACCTATGGGTTCGGGTTGACTATTTTATTTACCATGTTTTATTATATGATTAGTTAAGTAGATTGGTACAGATTGGTATCAGAGCCTAAGATACTAGGTTCTGTAAACTCTAGAATGCAGCAGTAATAATACCAGAGTATAGGATAAGGAGATTTGAGGTCTGATTTTGTAGTCTAGATACAAGACTTCCGTGGTAGTTTATGTGATTTTCTTGGGGTAACAATTTTAGGAAAGTCATGGTAAACTATCATCAGGTTAGGTATCTAGGTTGCAGGATTGAACCTTGAATTAATATCAGGAGTGATGAATTAATTAAGGAAATATAGTACTAGTAGGATGATATGTTATGGTGATAGGGTTCTGAGTTAAGTTATTTGTTTTTCAGGATGGACCCTAGTGGTAGTAGTGCCCACGCTAGTGGGAATGAGGGAGCTGGCCCCTTAGGCGCTGCGGGTGGTGATTCGGATGCCATCTTACACAGTGTGGCACAGCAAGTTATGGTAGAAATTTTCAGGAGTTCAAGGGAACAGGGTGGTCTGTCGGCAAGTCATGGTAGCTCGATTGAGAAATTCATTAAGATGAATCCTTCAATTTTCTTAGGAGGAACTGACCATGCAATCGTTGAAAACTAGGTACAGGAGATAAAGAAAATATTTGCAATACTGTAGTGTTCAGAGGAGTAGAGGGTGCTATTTGCTACCTACAGACTGACTAGAGAGGCCAAGAGATGGTGGTCGAGGGTGAAACTCTTAGAGCAGCAAAGGATAGTAACTGTGAAGATGACATGGGAGTGGTTTAAGGAGATATTCTTTGATAGGTATTTTTCACCTTTGTCTAGGGAAGCTAAGATAGAGGAGCTCTTGAATCTAGAGCAGGGGCAACAGACTGTACAACAGTACGCGGTGAGGTTCATCAAATTGTCTTGTTTCGCTCCGTACATCATACTAGATGAAGCAAAGAAGGTACGACAGTTTGAGAGAGGTTTAAGGAGAGAAATACATAAGCAGATATCGATATTGAAGTTACAGGATTTTACTGAATTGGTGGATAAGGCCACTATAGTAGAGGTTGGAAAGCGGTTGGAGGCTGATAAGTAGAGGCAGAAGAAAAGATCCACATCTTCTGGTTCCTAGCAGGGAGTTGGTTGTGGTTCATGGAAGAGAAGTGATTATTATAGAGATCGGAGGTAGGAGATCAGGAATTGCGGTTTTTTGGGTGTGCTGCAATCTCTAGCTTGCCCGAAATGTAGAAAGAGACACTTGGGGGAGTGTTATGCTGGGCGAGGTGTCTGCTACCGGTGCGGGGAGTCAGGGCATATGATGAGGGACTGTCAAGCTCAGATTGGTGCTGCTCCTACTCCTAGACCTGCTCAAGGAGGCTACCAGGTGCCACGTGGAGCCCAGCAGTGGAATATGGCCCCAGCTAGGGGTTTTGCTTTGACGCCGGGTGATGTTGAGATAGCCGGTGACATGGTGACAAGTATGGTTAATATGTTTTCAATTAAAATTATTGCACTTTTTGACTCGGGGGCCACACACTCATTTGTATCTTTAGGGTGTGTTAAATTGTGTGGGGCTAAAACACAGACATTAGATGCTGAATTCTTAGTAGCTACACCGATCGAGTCAGTAGTAAGATGTAGTAGGGTGCTTCGTGGTTGTCCAGTTGATATTTAGAGGAGGATTCTATCTACTGCCTTGGTAGTGCTGGACATGCATGGGTTTGATATTATTTTCGGCATGGATTGGCTAGTAGCTAATTTTGCCAGTATAGACTGCCATGCAAGAGAAGTAATATTTAGACCACCAAGAAGGCCAGAATTCAGATTTATAGGGTCACGAGTGCAATCTTTACCTCAGAAGGGTCTTAGCTATTCAGGAGAGGAGACTGCACCTGAGTGGTTGTCAGGGATTTGTAGCCTTTGTAAAAGAAATGTCGGAGAATGAATTGAAGCTTATTAACATGGCAGTAGTGAAAGAATTTATAGATGTGTTACCAGATAAATTGCCAGGTTTGCCACTCGATTATAAGATAGACTTAACCATTGATCTACTTCCAGGTACAACGCTGATCTCTAAAGCACTATACCGAATGACATCGGCAGAGTTGGCAGAACTAAAAAATAAATTGCAGGATTTACTTGATAAGGGTTTCATACGACCTAGTGTATCCCTGTGGGGAGCTCCAATACTATTTGTAAAAAAGAAGGACGGGTCTATGAGGATGTGCATAGATTATAGGGATATTAATAAAGTGACAATCAAGAACAAGTATCCTCTACCCCGTATCGATGACTTGTTTGATCAGCACCAAGGTACAGGGGTGTATTTTAAGATCGACCTCAGATCAGGCTACCATCAAGTAAAGGTGAGAGCATAAGATGTATCGAAGACAACTTTTAGGACCAGGTATAGGCATTACGAATTTCTTGTTATGTCATTTGGTCTGACGAATGCTCCTGCAATATTTATGGATTTGATGAATAGAATTTTTCATCCATATCTAGATCAGTTTGTTGTTGTTTTATTGATGATGTACTAGTCTATTCGAGGTGCTATGAGGAGCATAAGATACATTTGAGGCAGGTTTTGCAGATGCTCAGGGAGAAGAAGTTGTATGCTAAGTTTAGTAAATGTGACTTCTGACTCGATAAAATTGTGTTCTTGGGGCATGTTATCTTAGGAAACGGAATTTCTATGGATCCTAGTAAGATTGAGGTGATAGTGAATTGGATTAGACCAAGGAACGTCCAAGAGATCAAGAGTTTCTAGGGGTTAGCTGGTTATTACCGTCATTTCGTTAATGAATTCTCAACTTTATCAAGGCCTCTAACATGACTGACTATGAATGCCAGATTCGAGTGGGATGATAGCTGTGAGTAGAGTTTTCAGGAATTAAAATAGAGGTTAGTCACAACTCCTATACTGATCATTCCGTCAGGGGGTGAGGGTTATACTATCTACAGTGATGCGTTCTTGAAGGGACTTGGCTATGTATTGATGTAGCATGACATGGTAGTGGCGTATGTGTCCATACAGTTGAAAGAATATGAAAAGAACTACCCTACCCACAATCTTGAATTGGCTGCAGTGGTACATGCATTAAAAATTTAGAGGCATTACCTGTACGGCGAGCAGTGCGAGATTTTCTCTGACCATAAAAGTTTAAAGTATTTCTTCACTCAGAAGGAATTTATAATGAGATATAGAAGGTGGTTAGAGTTGATTAAGGATTTTGATTGTACTATCAGTTACCACCCAGGGAAAGTAAACATGGTAGCTGATGCACTGAGCAGGAAGTTTAGGGAATCAACGTTGGCCGCTATGGAGGTCCAGCATTCGATCATGATGGATCAGGAGAGACTCAGCATAGAGTTGGAAGAGAGTGATCCTCCAGTATGTATCGCTAGTTTAGTGGTACAACCTACTCTACAGGAAAAAATTAAAGCCGCTTAGAAGGAAGACCCAGAATTAGTAGAGGTGATAGATAGAGTGCAGACTGGTCAGGGGGAGGAATTCTATTTGTCAGACGATGGAGTTTTACGATTCCATACCAGATTATGTGTTCCTGATGACTCTGACATCAGGAAGACTATATTAGAGGAAGCTCATAGATCTTTGTATATAGTTCATCCCGGAAGTACAAAAATATGTAGGGATCTGCGAGAGTTCTATTGGTGGAGTGGTATAAAGAGAGAGATTGCCGAGTATGTAGCCTAGTGCTTGACGTGCCAGTAGGTAAAAGTTGAGCACCAAAGGCCAGTGGGTCAGTTGTAGTCACTATTTATCCTAGAGTGGAAGTGGGATCATATATCTATGGATTTTGTTTTAGGGCTATCGTCGACATCGCATGGTCAGAATGCGATTTGGGTGATTGTCGATTGATTAACCAAGACCGCCCATTTTCTCCCTATTAAGATCAGCAATTCCCTTAGCCCTTTGGCGAAGATTTACATTTAGGAGATAGTTCGTTCTCACGGAGTGCTTGTGTCCACAGTGTCAGATCGAGACCCGCATTTCACGTCACGGTTATGGAGAAGCTTGAAGGAAGCTTTAGGGTCTCAAGTATCATTTAGCACAATATTCCATCCTCAATCAGATGGGCAAATTGAGAGGACGGTACAAATACTAGAAGATATGCTCCGAGCGTGTGTATTGGATTTTGGGGGTAGTTAGACTCAGTTCATGTCGTAGGTAGAGTTCGCGTATAATAATAGTTATCAGGCCAGCATTGGCATGGCACCATTTAAGGCTTTATATGGTAGGAAATGTCATTCTCCATTATATTAGGGCAAGATGGGTGAGTGGCGAGTTGTTGGACCAGAGCTTGTGCAACAAGCGTACAATAAGGTTCGACTCATCAAGGATAGAATCAGGGCAACTCAGAGCCGACAGAAGAGTTATGCTGATAATCGCTGCAGGAATTTGGAGTTCGATATGGGTGATCATATATTTTTTAAGATAGCTTCATTAAAAGGAGTTATGAGGTTTGGAAGGAAGGGTAAACTTAGCCCTAGGTTCATCATTCCGTTTGAGATTTTAGAGAAAGTGGGGCGGGGTCGCCTATAGGCTAGCTTTGCCACCTACACTATCCAGGATGCACGACCTATTCCACGTATCTATGTTGAGGAAATATGTCCCAGATTCTTCTTATATTATCAGCTATGGTGAGTTAGAACTCAGTGATTCGTTAGTCTATGAGGAGGTACCAATGCAGATTCTGGACAGAAAGGAACAGGAACTACGTAATAAGAACATTCCTCTGGTAAAGGTTCTATGGAGGAATCACACAGTAGAAGAGGGTTTTTGGGAGCTCAAGGAACAGATCATATAGAAATACTCGCAATTATTCCAAGAATTCCATATGTGATTAAGAAATGTGAGTAAATATGTAATGTTTATTTTGCAGGTACATGTAATGCTTTAGTTAGTAAGTGGTATTTTAGTTTTAGGGGAATTTTCTTTTGATTTATGTAATCTCCCAAGACTTGGAATGTTACCACGATATTCCTCCGCCATAAGTGAGGGTAAGTAATAAAATAAGTAGATCGTTTTGACTTTAAGGGATGATGAGTTGTATGAATAGTAAATTTCGAGAACAAAATTTTATAAGGAGATGAGAATGTAATGATCTGAAGAATAATGGTATTTAAATAATAATTAAGAGAGTGGAAAAGTGGAAATAGGGAAAAGGGGGTACAGTAGGCTTGGTCAACGAACGCTTCACATTCGTCAATGACGTTGCATTATGAGCTCGTTGACGAAGGAGAATTTCGTCAACGAGAAGATACCAAGAGGATTTTTGGGGCAACTCTGAATTTTGTCGACAAAAGGGAGAGTTTGTCAATGAATTTTCTCTTGACCTCGTTGACGAAGCCCCTAGTACAAATAACCTAAAACTTAGTTTTTAGGCCGAAAAAATCAGAAAAATTACCCCTTCTCTCTCTCTCCTTACGGTTTCTCTCTCCTCTCTCTTCGATTTCGGCTCCGTCGTTTTCCAAATCGACGATCTGAGGCCACCACGATGCTCCTGGGGAAGTTCTCTCCAAATCTGCTTGAGCGGATCGTTGGTGGAAGCGAGTTGAAATTCATCCCTGAGTTGAGGTAGTAAGGTTTTTTATGCCAAATTTGGTCTTATCCTAGTTATAGGAAATGATATTCACAGAAAATTACTAAAGTTTAGTTCAGAGAGTTATTATTTTTATGGAGTTGAACGGAGAACCCTGCGAGTGTAGGACTGGAATTTTTAGGGGGTTTCTTTCCAGTGTCAAGTAAGCGAATAAACTAAAGTAGTTATTTTTCCATGCAAATTAGTAATATTTATCAGCAAATTAATTTTCAGGAAAGCATGTTTTATATTTTAATATTATTGAGAAAATGCATATTTGGGAAAATATTGTTGCTATACAAGAAATGTATTTTTAGAATGGAATGTATGATTTTACTCAACATTGTGTGGCATGAATATTATTTTACGTAATAAGTATTATGTTATGGCAAATTTTATGAATAAAGCATGTTTTCAGAAATTATGAAATAATACAGTATATTATGATTTTTTTTTGAAAATACATAATAATTGATTTATTTTTTCAGAATGATATGTATGAGATATTCAGCGCAAGGTCATGAGTGATAGCCGGCGCAAGGCCATGTTTTACGTATGATATCGGCGCAACGCCATATTTATGAAATGTTTGACGCAAGGTCGTATTTATGAAATTATAGAAGATTCTATCAATCCATTTTTTTTAAACGCTATATTATCATGTATTATATGTTATCAGAATCCGGATGTTAGTTTAGTTCAGTTTCAGGAGCACCGTACCATAGCTATATAGATCAAATATATATGTTCAGATTGGTGCTAACCACCCCACAAGGGGATGGGAGATGGATATTCGATGTAGCTTTTAGTGTAGAGTTGTAGATGTCCACCTGATAGTCCAGACCAGGGTGTAGCGGGCCCATTGTACTTACAGACATTTTTTAATCGGCAATGGTCAACCAGCCATTATCGGGTCCAGCCTTCAAGCTGCACAACCCATCATGGGGGGTAATACATGACATCAGCTAGCTATTTATCCTGGGTATGTTTTCAATTTAATTAATTATACCATATTGTTATGATTAGTATGATTTATTAAAAATATGAAGGTATATGTTTATGCATTTATTAAATGATTAATGTTTTCTTGTATGTAAAATTTACTGTACATCTATATTATCATTAAATATTCATGTTGCCACACAGTTGTATTTAGTTAATTTTCCCTTACTAAGAAGTGTCTCACCCTCGAACATTAAATGATTTTCAAGAAAACCAGAAGGACCGGCGAGTCGTGGCCGTAGTTGAGTTTATCGTGCTACCTCGTTAGGTGGGTAAGTCTTGAACTAGGATCAGGAAATTTTGATGTGGGATCCTAGAGATATTTTTTGTATTTTGAGAGATTGTATATACATACAGTGCTTTGGGATTATAATTAACTATGGTATTACGTATTTTCTGGTATTGAGATTGATGATTTACATATACTACTGCCTAGGTTTCGCTGTGTATGACAGGTGTCCCCACTACCCACGGGTTCGGGTTAACTATTTTATTTACTATGTTCTATTATATGATTAGTTAAGCAGGTCGTTACATTTTACCATAGCTCGGCCCGTACGTCAGCACATCATATCCATAGCACGACTCATATGCCGGCAAATCATATCCATAGCACGGCCCATATGCCGTCAAATCATATACATGGTACGACCCGTATGCCGGAAAATTATATACATAGCATGGCTCATACGCCGAAAAATCATATACATAGCACGGCCTGTACATCGGCAAATCATATACATAGTACGGCCCATACATCGGCAAATCATATACATAGCGCGACCCATATGCCGGCAAATCATATAAAATTCTCGGCCCGTACACCGGATTTTCATTATAAAAATTCATATGAAAAATACACACTATTCTGATGTGAACCTTTAGAAGCAATTGAATAAATAACATCCCCCTCATATGATCCTACTATAGATATCTATCTTTATCATATTCCCAGAAAACAGTATTTCATTATAAACTCTACTCATGCCACACGAAATAGGTTTCATACATATTTAAACATATCATCTTTTACAACAGTATTTCCCAAACATAAACATATATAATATATTTATTTTCCTGAAATCAAATGCTGTAATAACATACGTCAATTTTCATAAAATAACTAACTTAGTTTATCCCCTTACTCAATTCTTGAAAAAAAAAAACCCCTAAAATAAGCAGTCCTCGCCTGTAGGGTTTCTCGTTCAACACCCTGAAAATGAAATTCCTCAAAACTAAACTTCAGTATTTCTACGCGTACTACGCTTTCTATAATTGTTAAGAAGTCAGATATTGAGTAGAAAGTCTTACCCTAGATTTGGGATGGATTCCGAACTAGCCCCACCAACGATCCACTCCAGCAAATATGCAGAGAACTTCCCCAAGCGTGTCGTGGTGGCTTCGAATTGTTGATCCAATGAAGAACGGACCCAGAAAGCTAGAGAAAAGTGAGGGGAACCGAAGAGAGAGAGAGAGAGAGAGAGAGAGAGAGAGAGAGAGAGAAAGAGAGAGAGAGAGAGAGAGATTCTGCGGCCAAATTAAGCTGAAAAATCATGGTAATCACTATTTATACACTGGTCTTCGTTGACGAGCCATGTCACCTCATTGATGACGTCATGAAGACAACTCATCGATGAACTCTCCCCTTGTCGAGGAAATTCAGAATCACCCAAAACCCCTCTTGGTATTTTCTCGTCGACGAAGAGTACACTCGTTGATGAGCCCAATACATCGCGTTGTCGACGAACACGAAGACTTGTTTACCCCCCTTTTAATTTCATTTTCTCCCTTCCTTTTATTATCAAAATATTATAATTCCTCTAGGTTACTAGACATGCCGCTCCTTCTTGTGGTCACTTCGTGGAAAAAAGTTAATAAAAAGGTCAAAACTGACTTTTGGGAAGTTGGTTTTGAGATACACATATTGACTAGATGTGTAACAACCTGCTTAATTTACTACATAATCAACCATATTATTTATCATTAACTTAAAACATAACAAAGTCAACTTGAACCCGTGGGTATCAGGGACACACCTATCCTACACAGCGGAAACCTAAGTAGTAGTATACATAAATTTCAACCATCCAACCATATAACACAATATACCAGAGTACCTAAATTCCACCATATACTTTAAATGTATATATACAATCCTCAAAAACACCAAAAGATAAAACTAGGATCTTACATCAAACCTACCGACCCTAGTTCAAAAGACTTACCCTCCTAGCGGGATAGTACAACCGCATCAACGGCGCGAGGCTCGGTCCACTGTCTTTCTGGATTCCTTGAAATGGTTTAAGCTGGGGTGAGACACCTCTCAGTAAGGGAAATAAACTAAATACAGCTGTGTGGCAACATGAATATTTAGTGCTATAATAACTACATAGTACATATCACATGCTTGAAAAATTGATAATATCATAACTGAATAAACATATCATTTCGTAAATATACTAAATCATACTGCATTTCACTGTTCATAAAATCATCCGATATAACTAATAATTCTGAAATTTACCCAGGATGTATAGTTAGATGATGTCATATATTACCCCCATGACGGGTTCTGTAGCTTGAAGGCAGGACCCGACAATGGCTAGCTGACGACTACAAAGTAAAAAATGTCTGTAAGTATGATGGGTCTGCCACACCCTGGTCCGGACTACCAAGTGGATGTTTACGACTCTACACTGAAAACCACTACCAAATCATCTGATCTTGGAGCTTCTAAAGTGGCAATCTCCTTTTCCTGGGTCTCTCCATATCTTTTTTCCAGTTCAACCAAGATCTCTTATGCACTACTACATGCAATAATCTCATGAAGAATATTAGTATCTAAAGTACAGTACAATAAATCCATGACATGTGAATTAATCATATCACAATAATTTTCATTTATTTGTGCACATATCCCCTTAGAAGTTACAAACCAGACCCTCCAGTCCATAGATTTTATAAATATGCTCATTCTAATTTTCCAATGGGTGTAATTTACACTGAAAAACAAATGGAGGGCTAAAAGGTGACTGACCCTCTTCGAATGGGGATACACCGATGAGAGCCATTGTGATCTTTGCAAAAGTTGTTAAGCCTAGTGCAATGAGGCTCTAATACCAATTGCTAGATTTGGTGTATTCCCAAGAGGGGGGTGAATTGGGTATTTAAAATTTCTCTCATAGGTTCAACTAATCTAGACACAATATTACTCAACCTAAGGTCTGTCTGTGCAATTATAAACCCAATCATTCACAATAGTAAAATACAAACATTTATGTGCTGGAATTTAAAATGTGGAAATTAAAAGCACGCACAAGAAATGTTATTGGGGTTTGTCCAACTATGCCTACGTCCCCGCCTCTAGCTTACAAGCTTGAGGACTCCACTAATGCTCACTTAATGGGTGGAGCGACACCGGTTACAACCAAGTCAATTAGCATATGGCTGATCTCAACCTTTACAACAAGGTCAATTAGGGGGGCCGACCTCAGCCTATCCACACCTTACTAGGATGGTGCACCTAACTTTCCTAACTAGGTCTAAGCCAATCCGAGACTAGACTAATCAACAGGGCCAGTCTCCCACTTTAGACCCATGCCTGGAATACAACAGATATAAAATTTTGCATACACGTAAATGCTTCTTAACTAAGCAAATATGTACAACAATACGCATAGTATAATCAATGCGCATCAATATGTATGAACTATAAGCTCGGTACTCTACATGTGCAATCAACACTCAAAGTTATGTCTATAGTCAATCAAGCACAAGAGTGTTTCTACAAGATAATATTTGAAACTAAGTAATGATAAAATCACAATCTCAGTTTAGGGTTTCAAAGATCTGTACCAATAGAAATTTAGAATATCTCAAATAATTATTTTCTCAAATAACAAGGCACAAAAAGATATTCAAATCAGAGCTTGTAACAATATTTTGCACACCAAAAATATAAGCCCAAATGAGTCTTGTAATAACAATGCAAAGACCCACTTAGCTATAAGATTTTTCCCTTACAAGATTTATCAAATTAAAATGGTGAAAAAATCCTTTGCTTAGCTTAACTCTCAAATATGAAAATCAAATATCAATCAAATGTAATGAGAGTTTCTAGCAATGTAGAACAATATATAAACACTCACACGGTTTGGTTTTCTTAAGAAAATGGAAGTATATGAGCATATTGGGTTGGAATGAACAAATACAGCTTAGAAAATTTGAGAGGATTTTTAGTTAATCATATTTGCTAATCAGCTCTTAATTTTGCAAATGAGCTTGTATATATAGGCATAGGCAAAATTATGATCGTTGGGGACTCAATAAGAATTATTAAAAATGTTTAAGAAAATTAACCCCATTTAACTTCTTTTAATCGCGTTAAAAAAATAAAACAACCCAAAAGTTTTGGGTGCCCGAGCCTAAGTTCGGGTGCCCAAATAGACATAGTGCAGAAAGTCATTTTAATGGTTCGGGTGCCTGAAAATAAGTTTGGTTTGCTGAATCAAGATGATTTTCCCAAAGACTGCATTTCGGGGTGCCTGGTTTGAAGTTTGGTTAACCGAACTTATGAGTTCGGACACCCAAGGGTAAAATGAACGTAATGTTTGGGTGCTCGGGTTGTTGGGAAATGTCAAATCTGCTGTTCGGTCGCTCGTGGAAGATGCATTCAAAATGGTTTAGTGTGTTGAACATAGGTCAACATGTTGACCGGTCCACAATTCGGTCAACCGAAGCAATTTGAACTACCAGGTTCGATCGCCCAAATGCCTTCTGATTTTTACCTTTAAGTTTTTATTTTTATTCAATTTATTCCCCTGATATTATATGTGATCTTGGGGACTATTTTGCGTGTAAGTGCAAGGTCATAAGGTCTTTTCAAGTACGCCCAAAAACCTGGCGTCCGTCGACCTCAGCCCTAAAGTCATTGGATTAACCTACGGTCTGTTGATGACATTACTGAGCTTATAGATCCTACATGCATGATATGTAGTGATTATTACAGACCGATCCTATATTACTATTACAAACCCAAATTAAACTTAATATACAATTACAACAAGTGAATCTTGTGGGTCTTCTTTTTCCTTTGAGTCATCATGTGCCATCATACGATCGTGTCAATGAAAACCTGCACACACACTCGGCAGCCATTAAATACCATAGTATGTGTCATAATCAAAACAGGGTATGACCCATAGGGTCAACAATTTGATTTTGTATTCACAAGATCATCCAAGACACAATTTAATTTATATCATTATGAATGAGTATATCAATTTGAATGATTTGCAAGTTTCTTAATACTTGTTTCAGAAAATTAAACCAAAGCTCAATAAGTCAATTCAATCAATCAAGATAAGCTTCACAATATGAAATATTATAACAATTCCAGTAAGCTCCAAGATACTGCTTTTGATATTAGCATGTAGCTGATGAATGACCTGTATAATGAACGTACTCCCTTAGAAGGTTTTCGCAAGATTCAATCAACGTACTCCCCTTTTTTAAGGTTTTAGCAATTCCTAATCACAAAATAATTTTATAGCAATTCAAATAAGCATCCATGGAGTTTATATGTGCTAAAATTTAAAAAGAATAGGAAAGAGAGTGACACTGATATTTTTACGAGGTTTAGCTATACCCGTCTACATCCTCACCTTATGTACACCACCCAAGGATTACATTATACCCCTCCTTTAACCGGACGGAACAAACCATTTACACACTCCTTCAAGTAGGGTGGAGCCCTCCTCTCCAAGTGATACCCCACGCTCGATAATCCAACAATTCAACAATCCTAAACCGTCAAAAACAAGAAGAACAAGAACAATTTTGTGTACAAAGATACTCTCAAACTAAAGCTGATTAGTACAAGATTAAGAACAACTAATAAACTTTAATTTAAATATCAATAAAAAATGAATTTGAAGCTCAAGAAATTAATCAACTAGTTCTTCTTTAGATTGAAAAATCTCAGTAGGAGCACAAGAACCATGTGGTTGTATCAGTAGAAACTCAATAATACTTCAACAAGAATGAGCGAGCAAGAGAGCTTTTGAAAAGTGAGACCAATACAACTTTGATTTGCGGATTGTAATTCCTAGTATATAAAATCTTTTGGGTTTTCATGTATTTATAGAGTAAAAAGCTTCTATTTTGTATTTCCCAAGTTGCTTGGAGCGTTTCTCAAGTTTTTACAAAGATTGGGTCCAAGAAATCTAATTTGGAACCTTTTTAAAAATAGTTGTTACGAAGTTCAGTCGACTAGACTTATCGAGGTCAGTCACCTGGAATTTTAAAATCAGTAAAAAATCAAAGTCAGAAAAGGATTAGTCGCCTAGACTCATAGGGATTAGTCGACTGGGCCTATTCTATCTTCCAAAAATTGTTTCATCATAAATGTCAGTCACCTGACCATAATGGGTTAGTCACCTAGATAGTGTTCATGCTTTTAATTTTGTTTCCAAAACTTTTGCCAACTTGTTTTGAGACTTTTGAAAATGTTTTCAGATGTTTTCAAAATTTGGTCTCTAAGTCAATAATTAATCCTAATGAGGTTCAAAACATCCATATTGACTTTTAGCTGAAGTACTTACATAAGACTTTCTTAATACTTAAAAACTTTCTAAACACGAAGTCTTCATGTATGTCTTTCTTTGAGTCCATCGTGACTTAAGCTTCAATATTCTTTACACTTTCAGAAGATTTGTCTTTCTTTGATTGTTTAAGGCTTCTTTTGATCACTTTTCTTTGGAATGAAGGCTCTCATAACTCTTGTGATCACTTGATCTTAAACTCTAGTGCTTGATTCCTGAAACATCATCACTTCAATCAAAACTTAAGAGCACAAGAACCGTGTGGTTGTATTAGCACAAACTCAATAATACTTCAGCAAGAATGAGTGAGCAAGAGAGCTTTTGAAGAGTAAGAGCAATATAGCTTGATTTTCTAATTGTAATTCTTGATATATAAAATCTTTTGGTTTTTCATGTATTTATTGAGTTAAAAAAGCTTCTATTTCGTGTTCCCAAAGTTTCTTGGATTATTTCCCAAGTTTTTACAAAGGTTGGGGTCTAAGAAATCTAATTTGGAAACTTTATTCGCGGTTTAAAAATAGTTGTTATGAAGTTTAGTCGAATGGATTTATCAAGGTCAGTCGCCTGGATTTTGAAAATTAGTGAAAAATAAAAATTCAGAAAGGGGTTAATCACTTGGACTCACAGGGGTCAGTCAATTAGGCTTATTTTGTCTTCCAAAAATTGCTTTAGCATAAATGTCAGTTGCCTGACCATAATGGGTCAATCGCTGGATAGTTAAAAGTTCATGCATTTAATTTTGTTTCCAAAAACTTTTGCCAAATTGTTTTAAAACTTTTGAAAATGTTTTTTAGTGTTCTCAAAATTTGGTCTCTAAGTCAATAATTAATCCTAATGAACCTCAAAGTATCCATATTGACTTTTAATTGAAGTACTTACATAATACTTTCTTAATACTTAAAACTTTCTAAACACGAAGTATTCATGTATGTCTTTCTTTGAGTCCATCTTGACTTGAGCTTCAATATTCTTTAAGATTTCATAATATTTGTCTTTCTTTGATCGTTTGAGCTTTCTTTTTGTCACTTGTCTTTGGAATGTAAGCTTTCATAACACTTTTGATAACTTGATCTTGAACTCTAATGCTTGAATCTTGAAACATCATCACTTTAACCAGAGCATGTTAAATTCCCTTCATAGGTTACCATCAAAATAAGATTTGTAAGTCTCGTTAGACCAACAATCTCCCCCTTTTTGATAATGACAAATAAGGAGTAAAGGTGAGTGAACCTTGATAAGGCTCCCCCTTACAATAAGCACACTTATAACAATGTTTTGAAAAAAAATTAATCATTAATATAATCAAATAGTTCCATATTAAATTTCAGATTCCATATAAGTTCATTTTTCAAGATCTATATATCAATCAAGTATCAGTGCATCATAGTTCATATCATCACATTAGTATTAGCAACATCATATCATGTCTCATATCATCATATCTTTATCATGGTCATATTCTTTTTCATTTTTTCTCAATTTTGCATTTTATCTTAATTTTGCTCAAATTTCTTAACAATTTCTCAACTTTGCAACTTTGCATTTTATCTCCTCAATGTTGCTATTTATCTCAATTTTGCTCACACTTTCTCCCCCTTTTGACATCAATTAAAAAGAGAAAAATAAAAAAGCAAAACAAATGTAGACACAAAATAGCACCAAAAAAAAAAATCATATTCATCCAGAGGTGTATACAATGTAAAAAACATTTGGAGATACAAAGTAAAAAACTAAAAAACAAATACAAATAGATAACTGAGATACAAAACACAAAAAGAAATAGAAAGAGATATTAGTCATCATTAGCTCCTCTCCAACCTTGCTCATGTTTCTCGTATCCCATTTGTTTTAGGGTTGTGGAGGAAAAAAATCGTATCGAGTTCATTTAATGAACAACTCAGTGGGAGTGGTGATAACAAGATAACCAAATAGAAGATTAAGGATACCACCATATGGAAAAGTAACTCATCGAACTTCCAATCTTGACCACATCCATTTAAGAATTAAACTTGACAAGTCAAGTTTCTTCCCTTTCAACAGACACCACATGACAAAATAGTCGACGTAATACATATAATCACGTGAACCAGCTTGGGGTAAAATATTGTACGTGATAATTTTCTAAAGAATTTGCGCTTGTAGGTTCAGTTGTTTATACAAAGGAGGATTTCCAAAATATACAGGTTCTTCAACATTGATTAAGGGTAGGAATTCCTCGGGTGTGAAACCCTGTTCCATAATCCACGTTTGTGCAAAAGCTGGACACTTAAAATCACCTTGGGTAATGTGGAGAACGGGGGCCAATGTTTTCGGAATTAGGGCGATCGCCTTTCCCCTAAGTTCGGTAGTGAGTAGCAATTCTCCTTGCACCATACTCGCATGAAAAATCTTCACAAGATTGGGATACAAACCTTTTGCTTGATAGACAATGAAGTTCTTCCATCCTATCTCCCGAAACATCAGTAGAATATTGGGAAATTCAAAATTAAAGAACACGGTATGAAGGATTTTAACTAGGATGGATTTTGTAGAGTGAAGATAATTTCTATATCGCTGCTTGGCATGAGGAGCAACGAGCCACCTCTCAATATTTTCGTCATCCTTTCCTAAAGTCGCACAGCGGTTTTTCGTATTCTTTGTTTGAGGCATGTTGATTTCAGAGGAGAATACTAAGTGTTTAAAACCCTAGAAATCGTAGGTAGGTGATGTGGGAAGATGATTTTCTCACTTTGAATGGAGCATTTTGAGGTTTAGAATCAATGGAGATCATTGAGAAGTGAGTTCGAGTTAGTGACGAAACAGGGTTAGTTGAATGGGATCTTAAAAGTTAGGGTTTTGAGTTGAGGAGCATTTAAAGTTTCGTCAGTCACTACAAAAAATAAGGTTATTAGTGACGGTTTTGAACTTGTCACTATATTTTCCGTTACTAATACTTATTAGTGACGGTTTTAAACCGTCACTAAAACACCTAAGTCCGTCACTATAAATTCTACACCAGCTCCATCAAAATTGTCACTAAAACCATAGTATTAGTGATGGTTTTAAATTCGTCACTAATGCTTTATTATTAGTGACGGTATGAAAATCGTCACTAATGCTCTATTATTAATGACGGTTTGAAAATCGTCACTATTGCTCACAGACAACTATTAGTGATGGTTTTCAAACCGTCACTAATACTATAAAATCGTCACTAATACTATATTATTAGTGATGGTTTGAAAACCTTCACTAAAACTCTTTTTAAAAAAAAAAGAAGCAATTATTAGTGACGGTTTTGAAACCTTCACTAATACTTAAATTGGACAATTAGTAGTGACGGTTTTAAAATTATCACTAATAATTTTAAATTAATTTTTTTCCAATTATTAATTTCTATAAAAATCTATAATTACATTTTTGTATACGTAACATTAAGCCATAATTGCTAAAAAATTCATAAATTATTCAAAATTCAAATTTAAATAAAAGTACAAATATATTATACAAATTCAAATTCAAATACAAATATATTATACAAATTCAAATTTAAATACAAATACATTATACAAATTCAAAATTCAAAATTCAAATTCAAATTTAAATAAAAATACAAATATATTATACAAATTCAAATTCAAATACAAATATATTATATAAATTCAAATTTAAATTGGACACTTAGTAGTGATAGTGATGCGAGCTTCGACAGTGAGAGACCATGGTAGCATGGGCAGTTATGGTTTGCTGCAGCGTCATCCTCGAGGGTGAAGTTCTTGAACAATAAGGCTCAATCTGTAATCTAGGGCCCAACTTCAGAATCCTCGACCTTGATGGTGATGGAGCAGACGACGAGGTCATGGAGGGTGATGAAGGACAATGAGGTCTCAGATGACAGAGAAGGACGACGAGACTGTGGATGGTGGTGGCTGCATCAACGATTCTTTTTCTAGTTTACTCGAAGTTTCTTTTCAAAATTGATTTGAAATGCGATAAGCCTGCCCATGTAGACAAAATGAATTTTAGCCTTTCATCTGATAGGTTGTCGCTTATATTTAAGGTATGATTTAAATATTAATTTTATTTCTCTTGAATCTTGATGCCCTTCTTGTGGATGCAATATTAATAACCGCAAGAAGGGCATCAAGATTCAAGCGAAATAAAACTAATATTTAAATCATACCTTAACTATAAGCAACAACCTATCAGATGAAAGGCTAAAATTCATTTTGTCTACATGGGCAGGCTTATCGTATTTCAAATCAATTTTGAAAAGAAACTTCAGGTAAACTAGAAAAAGAATCGTTAATGCAGCCACCACCATCCACCCCACTATAAGAGTACCTGAACCTCCTGATTCTTACCTCCATGTCCATCATAAACTCCAAAGAATAAAGTGGAAGCATCTAGAATAGGATATGTAGCATGCTAGCAAATCAAACATTCATAGTCAATAACAAAACATTCATACTATTAGTTAAGACCTTCAACATGAAAGTTCGAAGTCTCAAGTCATAATCAGGATATCCCTTTTAGGATAACAAGAAAAAAAAAATTAATATAATAAATGCAGGAACTATGTTGTCCTATTTATGCATTAGTTTGCATATTTGTAAACCCTAGCATGGATTAGTTCATCTATGTACAAGGAATCAACCCTTTAGTTAGACAATTTCTCACACTAATTCATAAATAGGGCTAATTTTTTGGGCAACTATTTTAGAAACTGGTTTAAAAAAGCTTTACCTAAACCTTGTTCATCTCAAAAAAATAAAATAAACATAATAAATAATATTTTTTTAGGGTGCCCAAAGTTTGACCTCTATAAAGGAAATGTCCCTAAGCTTAGTTACGATTACAAAATTTAACAACCAACTCCTTTTCTAACCATTATTTTTCTTTATCTTAAATGTCATTAATAAATATGCTTATTGAAGTATTGTAACACTTGAAGCTATATATTCACTTGATAGTCATTTACTTTTTGTTTCATTAAATCATGATAATAGTTGAAATTGTCAGACTCCTTAAGTTACTTTACGGATTATTCATTGTTCGTGATAACTTCATTAAAAGAGGATTGTCATAATCCAATAACAATTATTTATATTACAAATGATATAGATACTCTAAGAATAAATATATTAACAATTATCTGGAGTATCTGTTAAAACTTGAAAATGTAAAGACCTACGGACTTGTGACATCATAAGCTCTGACTTTTAACATTACTCATCCAAACCAGTTTTACATACTAGATGCACTAGAGAAACAATCGCCCTAAGTGCATTATACTTTGAAACCAAATTGACATTTTCAAGGATGTTGCTTCAATTATAAGGACTTTCTTTTTGACTCGTACCTCTCAAGGTCAAATTTTTCAAGACATTTATACCAAATTAGGTGTTCTAGTCAAATTATTTGAAAGCCTTATTTTCAAATCATCTCAATTTATGCTTATTGATCAACTTGTGGGCCTAGATGTCGACCATCACTAGAAGTAAATTTAAAAAAAAATAAAAATAGATTTGAGTCCCAGAACCAATAAACCAACCAAAATGGAAATTAAAATCTTTTTAGAAGGACAAGATCCATACCTGGAAGAAATCATGTGCGTGGAGATCTGGAATTGAATGTCGCACCATTATCTCTCTCTCTCTCTCTCTCTCTCTCTCTCTCTCTCTCTCTCTCTCTCTCTCTCTCTCGATATAAACTCTCGTGACTGACGACTGAAGAAGGTGGATTTTCAAATCTTCCATGTTGATGAAATCAAAAGAATCCAAACATCTAATGATATATAGACATGTAACACAGAATAATCAAAATTCTAAAATCTAAAAGCGATACACAATAAAGGCAGGGACACATACACAGACAAACCTTTGCTGATACCATAGACATTAACCGCAAATGCACACCTTTTCTGCATCCAAACAAATCATTTGGAAAAGACCCTTCTACCTGTGTAGATCATGCAACATTCTCACCCCAAAAATATGGTAATAATCTCTGATGGGTTTGCTTCTAGAAACCCTTGAATCTCTTTCAGCACATTAATGGCTGGTTGCTACAAGTAACAGTTAGCACTTGATCAAATTAAGGAAATTGCCCTCACAGAATTAGGTATTGAAGCACATACAAATGTTGTGTAGTTGTAATAGACGCCACCATAGAAGTGACATAACCAAATATCATTGGAGAAGTCATACATATCAAGCATTAGACCTCGAACACCATTCTACAATGAGCACATATTTCACAGCAAATTGTTTGAAAAAAATATTTTAACATAAATAATGCCCTAAATATTGGATCATGTTGTGATCAATGTGCCATTATATAGGGCGACAAACGATCAAAATATTTCATTAAAATGATAATTTACATTAGAAATACTTACTTACAAGTAAATAAAAAGTTCAAGAGAAATCTGAGCTGGCGAGGCTGGATGGTGGCCGTTGGCCGTGAGGGATGGCAGGGGCTTTAAAGAGAGCAACTTGTCCTGTTCTATATTTAGAATTGTCTTGAATATATATGACCCAGAACTTGTTCGGTTCTAGGTGATGCTGATTTTGAATATATATGACCGGTTCTGGGTGATGTTGATTTTGAATCATTTTCAGAACAAGAAAGCCTCTTCAAACATTGGGAAAAGAAATCTCAAATTACTAATATTATCATAATAAACAAGTTTTCAAATAAAATATTGTTGACATTAAATTTCTAATTAATGCTTATATTGTGAATATGAAAAAAAAATAAATAATTGTGTCATTATCATGCTCATTACAATCTTTGCCCCTTCTTTCACTTAGTTGATTGAAAATTGACTTATGAAAGGAAAAAAAATGGGACAAAAATTATTAGAAGAGAAGTGTAAAATTAAAATTATTTTCTTTTCATAATAGTCTTGTAGTGGGTGTGGTTGTCCCATAACAACCGTAACAGCCAATGCATAACGGTAGCAATTCATAATAGCCGCTATGGCTCTGATTTTCATTCACACTGATTTAGCAGTTTTTGCCAATAAGGACCCAAAAAATCCATTACATAAAAGCCTTACATAATGGTTGCGACTACTATATGAAACCATGATTGTGGATGGGGACTTAAGCCTAGTATTGTTAGAAACCTGATGAAGCTCAATCCAATTATACATCATTAAATATCCAACAGCGGCCCATCTAAACTGAATGTTAATCCTATCAAGCAGATCAATCTATCCTCATCTTAACACATACATGACTAGTGTAGTTCGAGCACAACATTATCCCAAACACTGCAGATCACATGCTGTCAACCTAGACTGCTGGTAACCCAAAGAAGATTGAGAAACAACTAACCCAATTTTGATGAATTGCTAAAATCAATTAATGCATCAAAATGTAGAAACGTAAACTCCTTACAATATGAATTTAAAATGTCAAAGCAATGAGATCAAAGTAATAGCTAATATATAATTCTTCATATGGAGAATTTCATGATAAAGAAAATTGAGAGAAGTGGGAGGCATTCAATCAGCACTGACAGCACCCTAAAACAAATTAGCAGCTTTGCTCTATTTTCCAGATTGTATTTGAAACTTAAAATTCATCATCCCTTTTGAAAATGTAAAAACAAATCAGGAAACATCCACAGATATGATGATCTTGGTTTACGACTTTAATATTTTCACTAGAAAATGTGTTCATGGCAGTTCTTCTTTTCCTTGTCACAATGGCTAAGATTATAGAATTTGCATGACTTATAGCACACAATGAGGCAATAAATTAAAAAAAAAAAAAAACTCACCAATCTGCCTTGTTTGAGGCTTCTAAATGACTTCAACACAGGCCTTCTCAGCGTTTTCATTCTTCTCTATCCCGGCTTTTGGTCTAAAAACTGTTGCAAGGACTTTTGTATCTCCTGAAATAAAGCATAATAATTCACTTTACAACTAATTTCTTCAGCATCCCGTTCAAATATCAGTAGAATTTACAACATTATGAAATTAACCAAAACACCATCTTCCCATTATTTGAGAAAAACATATCAAAGTATAACCCCAACACGCAAAAAAATATAATTCCATTAGGAAACATAGAATTTACACAACAATTTGTAACATTTAAGACTGCAAAATAAAAAAGCAAACCAAAAAGGACACCAAGGCAGTTTAGAAATGATATTAAATCAAAATTCCCAAAACTTATTTAAGGAATGTTAAATAACGTGGTCACGCAATCTCTCATCTCTTTTTTTCCTAAAGAGTGTCTTTATTTTTTAAGGACATTTTGATTGAATCTTGTATATTAACAATTTTTCTAGCTGCGTATGACCTTTAGTGGAACGTTATGTTAAAAAAAAAAAAAAAAGAGAAAAACAATTTTTCAAGTTTATTTTAGCCAATGTAATGTAGGATTTTCTAGTTTTAAAGAAGCCGTCTTATCTAGACCAGCATCCACAAAAAGAGATGATGGCAAGTATACCTTTTCTCTTAGGCCATCTATTGACTTAATCATGAAAAATCAAAAGGTATCCGTAGTTAGAAAAATAAAATAAGCATAATATGAACATGATACAAAAATAATCAAGGATTGTATATAGTGAATTAAAGTAAAACTAATACAGAGACTTCAATCTCAATTTGAAGCATATTGAACAAATTTTCAGCATGATCAGTGCCATAGGTTTCACAATTCTTATTAAGCATTGGATCTCAATACCATTAAATGAAACAATTCTAAATATAGAACAGAAAATCAAAGCAGTAGCATCACATGAAGATCAAGAAGGGGCTATAGGCATAAGCTAAGTAGCTACAACCCTCTTGCTAGCATTTTCTCGTAATTCTCGATCGATTCGAGATATATATATATATATATATATATATTCAAAATCAGCATCACCCATAACCGGTCCTTCCTGTTCTGAAAATGATTCCTAACACCTACAACACTCCAGTGGGCGTGCAAGAATTCGATAAAAAATTAAGATTCGAAACATATCCAAAAGGGAACTCACCCGAAGAGACACATCATTCCACTGAAGACCCAATTAGAATGCCAGAACAAGACAACGACATCTCCAGCTGAAGTGAGTTTGAGTCCTTGTTTACAGCTCCAAATCCGTTGGGACAAATGGTTGTGATTGGTAACTGAATCTTCTTGGTTCATAGGAGAAACACGAACAAGTCCCATCACGAGCTTCGCCGGAAAGAGGGGTTGGTGGCTGGAGGTGCAGGTGACTAGAGGTACAGGTGGCGGAAGGCGCTATGGAGCTGCATGAGGTGTGGATGACGGCGACGACGTGGGGCATGCACCACGTGCAAGCATAGACGGCTGCTTGCTAGTTTGGTTGGAGTTGTCGTCTGGAGGAGGTTGTGAGGGGGGGGGGGCGGGGCGTGAGGATGATGGTGGAGAGTGAGAGAATGGTGAGAGAAGAGCAGCGGCAACCAACAACTAAAATGGAGGGCTGAAGAGATCCAGATGACGGCAACAGACAGAATAACTCCGAAAGTTGATAAAAGAACTCCGAATGGTGACGGACAGACGACGGTGCAATGGCGATGTCCTGAAGCACCAAACCAGCATCGGCTGCCGTGAATGGGAAAGAGGAGAGAAAGTGCGTGTGTGCGCGAAGGAGAAGGAGGCGGGAAGAGATTGAAGAAATTTGGGGAAAGTGTGGGAATTTAAGATTTCGAGCATCAGTGACGATTTCAAAACAGTCACTAATACCCCATTATTAGTGACGGTTCTCCCGAACTATCACTAATACCTTTAACTATTTTTTTTAATACTTTTTAAATAAAAACACTAGTAGTGATAGTTCCAAAACTGTCAGTAATACCCTTAACTATTATTTTTTAATATTTTTTAAATAAAAATACTAGTGGCGACGGTTTCAAAACTGTCACTAATACCCTTTTATTAGTGACGGTTATTACTATTTTTTTTAATATTTTTTTAAATAAAAACACTAGTAGTGACGGTTCCAAAACCATCGCTAATACCCCCTTATTAGTGACGGTTCTTTCAAACCATCACTAATACCATTAACTATTTCTTTTTTAATATTTTTTAAATAAAAACACTAGTAGTGACGGTTTCAAAACCGTCACTAATACCATTAATTATTTCTTTTTTAATATTTTTTAAATAAAAACACTAGTAGCAACGGTTCCAAAACTGTCACTAATACCCCCTTATTAGTGACGGTTCTTTTAAACCGTCACTAATATCATTAACTATTTATTTTTTAATATTTTTTAATTAAAAACACTAGTAATGACGGTTTCAAAACCATTACTAATACCCCCTTATTAGTGTCACTAATACCCTTAACTATTTCTTTTTTAATATTTTTTTAAATAAAAACACTAGTAGTTACGGTTTCAAAACCGTCACTAATAGCCCCTTATTAGTGACGGTTTTCCTGAACCGTCACTAATACCCTTAACTATTTTTTTTAATATTTTTTAAATAAAAACACTAGTAGTGACGGTTCCAAAACTATTACTAATACAATAGAATCATTGCTAATATTTTCCCGAAAAAATTTTCGCGCGAAAATTGTTTACCGCACTGTTTTTAGTGACGAAAGTATTAGTGACGGTTTTAAAACTGTCACTAATAGTGTCGTATTAGTGATGGCTGCTAAAACAGTCACTAATAATGTCATATTAGTGGCGGCTGCTAAAACCGTCACTAATGGTTAGACTATTAGTGACGGTTCTTGAAAACTGTCATTAATACCAACTTTTAGTGACGAAATTGAATTCGTCACTAATACTTTCGTCACTAAAAACTAGTTTTTTTGTAGTGAGTCCAGTTGCCTGCGGTCCTGAGATCAATCGCATGCAAATTAGTGAATTTTAATTTTTACAATTCAGTAACTTGTCAGTTGACTTGGGTCACATGCTTAATTGCCTGACCTTACCAATCTTTCAAATAAACTCTTTTCACTCATCGTGTATCCTTCCTTAACAACTTCCCTACTATGTAATAGGCCAAGTTCTCTTCTTATTGATATAAACCCATCTTTTGGAAGAGGTTGGTGAAAATATCCACCCATTGGTCATTTGAATTCACGAATTCATGTAATATATCTTATTTTTGCTCATAATCTCTTAGAGAATGATGTCTTATGTCTATATGCTTGGTTCTTGTGATATCGGATTTTTGGAAATATTTATAGCACTTGTATTATCACAATTTATAGGTATAGGTGATTATTCTAAATTAAAGTCTTTTAATTGTTGCTTCATATAGAGTTCTTGTGCAAAACAACTACTTGTTGCCATATACTCTGCTTCAACAGTAAATAAGGCTACAAAATTTTGTTTCTTGGAGAACCAAGATACAAGAGATTGTCCTAGAAAATGACAAGTTCCACTTGTGCTTTTTCTATCAATTTTACATCCCACATAATCTACATCTAAATAACTAATCATCTCAAAGCCAGTGTCCTTAGGATACCATAGACCTAAGTCAATAGTACCTATGAAATATCTTAAGATTCTTTTTACCACTATCTAGTGAGATTCCTTAGGAGCTAATTGAAAATGGGCGCACATGCATACACTGAACATTATATCTGGTCTACTAGTTGTCAAGTATAGTAGAGTACCTATCATACATCGATAGTATTTCATGTCAACTGATTTTCCTTTTTCATCCTTATCAAGACTTATGGAAGTACTCATTGGTGTTCCTATGGGCTTGCTACTTTCCATGTCAAACTTCTTAAGAAAGTCCCTTATATATTTTGATTGATTTATAAATGTTCCATTTTTAGCTTGCTTTATTTGTAGTCCTAGGAAGTAATTTAACTCTCCCATCATACTCATTTCAAATTCATCTTGCATACATTTTGCAAACTCCTTACTTAAATCGTCATTTGTAGCACTAAATATGATATTTGAAATTAGGAATAGCTTCCCAAGAGGGGGGGGGGTGAATTGGCTTTTAAAATTTTTTTTTAATTCCTTTTTAGAATTCTTAAACTTATTTTATTTCTTTAACCAATTCGTGACTTATTTGTTTAATTTGTTAAACACTCAATAACTTAGTTTCTTTATTTAATCATTAACCATACAAACATCCAATCATTCAACCAAACCAATCAACTATAATTAGAAAGCGAACAAATAAGCCAATACACAACACTTATGTAATATAAAAACTCAAAATGGTTGTTTGTTGATATTAGCCAAATTTGAACCAAGCCCTGTAGTGAATGAGAATTTATGCTTGCTGAAGTAAAGCCTTATATAAATGAATCCAATCACTCTTTCCAAATATTTATACTTCAAATAAACTCTTGGTAAATTTATCTTTGGGATGTTAACCAAGTAACTTACTCCCGTATGGTTTCCGCAAGATATGGTGTAACCAACGTACTCCCTTTTTGTTTCCGCAACTAAAATCAAAATTGGACTTTAAGTTTATTTGAATTCCAAATATACGTAGTATGTATAATTTAGATATTTAAAACATCCACTTACTTGTATACGAACTGAAAATAAAGAATAAGGAAAGAGACATTGAGACGGAGAATTTTACGAGTTTCGGCTTCAACACAGCCTACATCCTCACCTTTGGAAAACAACCAAAGGATTCGCTAAACCTGTTCCGTTGACGAGTGGAACAAAACCTTTACAACACTCCTTTGTTAAGGCTAAAGCATGTCTTCTCCAAACAATATCCCCTTGTCCGGTCACTCCTTAACTAGGCTAGAGCCCGCCTCTCTAACCAATATCCCCTTGCTTAGCCAATGATCCAAACAACCCTTGGAATCGTCAATCTACAAGAAATAATTCAAATAGATGCATACAAATAATGCTCACACAAAGAGCTGATTAGTGCACTTTAGAAACGAATATACTTCAAATTCAAAATATCAAAAGAATGAAGTAAGAAGCTCTATGTAAATATCACCGGATTACTTCTCTTTGATGAGGATCAAGAACTTAAATCAGATTCTTCAGAAAAGTTGTAAAAGCCCAGAGATTTCTCAGAATTTTCGCAGCAATTCAGAGCTTTTAAAACATATAGCAAGAGGTTTTGAGTGAAAGATATCTTGAAGGAATTTTCAATGCTTGGTATATTTTGATTCTCATAAACCATGTATATATAGGCCTCAAAAACACTTTTATTCGTGCTCTCCAAGTTTACTTGGAGTGCCCTCAAAGTTTCCAAAAATATTACGGCGCAAGTCAATTAGATTTGAAAAAGAGAAGTTTAAAAAATCTACCCGTTGTCGTACTTCGGTTGCCTGAAGTGCAATATCAGTAGCTTGAGGTACGTTCAGAAGCCTGAAGACATAGGGTCGGGCACCTGAAGGTACACTACCTGTTTGATTTTCTTCAACAAAAATCTTCGGTTGCCTAAGGATTTAACCTCAGTCACCTGGATAGTATAAAAACACTTTCCTTCTTTCTTATTCAAAGATATTTAGTTTTTTTGCTTTCTTACATTTGAAAAACATTTTCCAAGGTATTAAGATAAAGTCTCTTAGTCTATATTTATCCCCTAATGAGCTTCATTTCATTCATAATGACATTTTTAACTTTGAAGTACTTACATGAAGATTTTTTAACAATATGAACATTTCTTGTTCTTTGAAACTTCATGATTGTCCTGAAGCTTTAGGTTCATTTCATCTTCAGATGTCTTTGTGCTTCTTGGTTTGATCACTTCTTGACACACCATACACCTTTAAGCAAAATAGTGATCTTTTGAAGCTTTGTTGAGCTTGGCTTTTTCAGATTCCTGAAAACATCATTACTTGAACACATAATGTCATTAACCTTTTCTTCATTTGTTATCATCAAAACAAGAGGTGAAAGCCTTATTAGGCTAACAATCTCCCCCTTTTTGATGATGAAAAATAAGGAGCAAAAATTTATAAAAACTTGTAAAACGCTCCCCCTTACAATAAGCATAGATTCAAGTAATATTGCGTGCCCAATATTTCCATTTGCATAGTTTATTTATATAGTCAATTTTCATATTGAATTTTTACTTGAACATTTAACTCAATATTCCATTCAACTCAAATATTCAATTCATATTCAATATTTCATTCATCTCAAGTATTCAATTTAGCTCAAATATTTTTGCTCTCTCTAAACTATCTCTCCCCCTTTGACATCATACAAAAAGGGTACACAATTTTAATACAAAGAGCAGAGAACTATATGCATCTAGAGAACCAAGTGATAAATCACAACAATCCCCCTAACAATTAGCATACTTCAAGAATTTCTTTTAAGTCATAAGTTCAGAAGTTTCAAAGTTTGCAAATCTATCATTAACAGTAGAACTTGTAATACATCAGACTGATAACAAAGCATTTCAAAGTTTTAGAATTTCAGAGCTAGAACCAAATACATAGAAAGACTCATAGTATTTGCTCACACATACTTTCCTTTTACATCAACAAAAACAAAAACAAATGACATTCAGAATTTAAGCATGTGTAGCATACTAAGAGGCAAAAACACCATCAAAAGTTTATGTATCAGAGTCAGTGTCACTATCTTCAGCAATTCCTTTTCCTTTGGATTGTTGAGAGCCTTCTTCTTCTTCTTCTTCTTCTTCATCTACTTCCTCATCATTTCTAGCTTCCTCTTCTTCTTCATCATCTCCTTCTTTCTCTTCTTCAGATTCTTCAGTTAATGAATCATCACTATGGGGTATGGAGCTAGTGTCCATAGGATCACCGTGTGAGGAACTTCCCCGAATCTATTCAATGAGCATAAGACGCTAATCTAATGAGAAATAATTATCCTAGTTTTAAGACCCTCTCATATATCTCGGCTAAAGGAGGTGAATTCATTGTAGAACGGTGTAAACCATGAGGGAACTTCAAAGGCTGAACCTTCTGGTTGATCTTGAGGTGAAGAAGGAGGTGCAGCAGCCGCCCTCCGTTGTCTCCCTCCTTTTAAGACCTACTCATTATTTCATTTCTAATATCCCATTTTTTTTAGAGTGGTTGAGGTGAAGAGTTCGTATCTAGTCCTTTTTATGAAAAGGTCTGAAGAAGATGTGATATTCTGACTTGCAAAGATCATATTAAGTGCTCCCCCATATGGAAGAGTTACTCATTTTGCATCCATCTTTGCCCACATCCACTTCATAATGAGACTAGCCAAATCAAGCTTAATAAACACCACAACACAAAACAATCGATATACGAGATATGATCATAAGATCCAGCTTGTGGCAAAATATTATTTGTGATGATCTTCTGAAGGATTTGGGTTTTCAAATTTAGCTACTTATAAAGTGGCGGATGTCCAAAGTAGACAAGTTCATTCTCCATAATTAGTGGCAAAAACTCTTCTGGTGTAAATTCTAGTTGAAGAATCCAAGATTGTGCAAATATAGGACATTCAAACTCTCCCGAAGTAATGTGAAGAATGGAAGCCAATGATTGAGGAGTAAGGATTATTTTCCTACCCTTGACTTTAGTTGTTAAGCTATTCTCTTCTTGAACTAAATTCGCATAAAATATTTTGACAAGATTTGGAAAAATTCCTTTAGCTTGATAAACAATGAAGTTCTTCCATCCTATGGTTTTAAACAACGGCAAAATATCCGGAAATTCTGAGTTGAAAAATTGAACATCAAGGACCTTACTGAAAATGGGATCTATGGACTGAAGATGGGTTCGATAAACGTGCTCTGCATGAGAGGAAACTAGCCATCGATCGATATTAGGATCACCTCTACCAGAAGATGAGCCACGATTTGACGTTTGCTTAGTTCGAGGCATTGTGAGGTTTCTTTGAAGCAGCAGATACCTTCTTTCAAACCCTAGAACACATATGATTGAGTTTAGAAGCTTGGAATTTTAAGGTTTTAGCACTGGAGATTAAAGGGGGTTTGATGTTTGGAACTTCGGGTGAGTGATAGGTCTTAGTTCAGGAGCCTAGAGTGTAGATGAAATAGGGTTTCGCGCGTTTAAAATATAAGGACTCCGCGACTTCAGGCGCCTGAAGAATAAGTACAGGCGCATAAAGAATTTTCTAGGCGAAGTTTCAATAGGCAGTAGCTGTTTAGTCGCCTGAGGTTTGGAGTCCAGGCGCCTGAGGTACATGTAGGAGCCTAAGGATGTCTACTCAGTCAACCGAAGTGCTTCAACTTCTAAATTTTCCTTATTTCTTTTTTTTGAACCTTTCTAACTTATTTCCCTTATTGTATAATGGTTCAAAAATTTATGCTTAAGCTCAATAATCTCATTCTCAATTTTCAATATAATGAGCCATACTTTTCAATATAAATCAAGTCAAGTTAATTAATACACATGTAGTATATAACATATCAATACATCACATGTAGGCAAGTAAGCATGTAGCATGTAACATCAAGGCGCTTATATAATAAGCTCTGATTTGATATTTTCTCTATATTTTCTTAGGTTAAGCCTTGTAAAAAGTCATCGTATGATTTTGGCCAACAATGCCATTTTCTATTTTATATATGTGTGAAATCATCATTTCATTTTTGGTACCCATATTTTCTTGGGTCCGAAGGATTTTTGAAGGGGGTTTCTTTTATTTTCCATACTTGTTTGGTTTTAACACCTTTCCTCTTAAATGGACATTCAAACCTTATATGCCCTTTTTTCTTGTATTGATAGCATATGGTGTTTGTGTAGGCATTAGAAGATGTGCAAGTATAGTCTTTAGATTCTTTCGAGAAATATCCTATGTAAGAATTCTTTTTCTTTTTATTTTCAATTCCATTGAAACCAATGCCTTCTTTATTTAGAAACATTCTTTGTAAGCCAATCATCTTATTAAGGTTTTCCTTTCCTTTTGTGAAGCTGTAAATTATCCTTATCTTTGATTTGATTCTTGAGATCATTTAACTCTATGTCTTTCTTGTCATCAACCTTTTTCTGAGATTTCTCTAACTCTAGAGATAATTTTCTTATTTTATCCTCTAATTCAGAAATATACATCTCTCTTATCATTTGGTCATTCTTGCTCAATTTTCAAGTTGTTTTCTTTTTCAGCAAGATTTTTGGATTCTATTTCTTTCATTTCTTATTCAAACTTATGTTCTAATTGCTTGAGTTTTGAGTCTTTATCTCTTTCAGCATTCTTTAGGGATTCTAACTCTTTCATTAAACTTTCATTCTTATTCTTTAATGAGATGTTTTGTTTATTTTCTTTGACCTAGATCTTGTGAACTTTAAAAAATCATTTGGAAGTTCTTCATATGATGGCATGCTCTCATAATCGGTATCATTACTACAAGAATTATTTGAAGATTTAGATAAGGAACTTTCCTCATTGTCCCAAGCCAAAAAGCACGTGTAGGCAACCTCTTGGTCACTTATTTCATTCTCCAAACTGCTTGAACTATCCTAAGTAGTGGCTTTCATGGCCTTCTTGTTTTTCTTTTTAGACTCTTTCTTTAATAGTGAGCATTCTGGTTTTATATGTCCAACTTTATTGCAATTGCAGCACTTAGGAGTTTTATTCTTTGATTTCTTGCTAACTTCTTCTTTTGATTCATCTGATTTAGATTTTTGAATTCTTCTTTTGAATTTGTTTCTTCTTCTTAGTATTTTTGCTAACTTTTTAGTTATGAAGGCTACTTTATCTTCATCCATTTCTTCTTCATTACTTAAGTTGTCTTTTAAGGCTTTGAAGGCTATTGAATCTTGGGTTTTGGATTTTCCATTTTTTTCATTTATAACCATTTCATATGTAAGTAGAGAACCTATAAGCTCATCTAAGGAAGTGGTTTTCAGATTTCTTCCTTCAGTTATGGCAGTGGCTTTTGGTTCTCATTTTGGTGGCAGCCCTCTAAGAATTTTTCTTATTATCTCATGAGTAGTGTAAGTTTTTCCTAAGGCATTTACGGAATTTATTATATGAGTGAACCTAGTATACATGCTAGATATGGATTCATCTGGGTTCATTCTAAATGCTTCATATTCACTTGTAAGCATATCAACCCTATTATCCCTAACATCCATTGTTCCTTCATATGTTACTTCTAGCTTATCCCATATCTCCTTAGCTGATTTGCAAGCCATTATTCTATTAAATTCATTGGCATCTAAAGCACAATATAGAGCATTCATGGCATTAGAATTTAATTGTAGCATCTTATAGTCTAAATCTGTCATATCAATTTTCTCCTTAGGGATTTTTTTTCCATCAACTCTCTTAGTGGGAATTTGGTCACCTTCCGTGACAACCTCCCATGCTTTCCATTTCATCATTTGGAGATATATTTGCATTCTCTTTTTCTAGAAAATATAGTTCAAACCACAAAAGATTGGTGGCCTAATTGAAGATTGTCCCTCTCCCAAGGGAGCTACGCCTAAGTTAGCCATTTAAATCTTTTTATAGCTTCTAGTTAAGAGTTGCTATAACCCCCCTCTGATACCAATTCAAATTAGGAATAGCTTCCCAAGAGGGGGGGGGGGGTGAATTGGCTTTTAAAAATTTCTTTTAATTTCTTTTTAGAATTCTTAAACTTATTTTATTTCTTTTAACCAATTCTTGACTTATTTGTTTAATTTGTTAAGCACTCAAGAACTTAATTTCTTTATTTAATCATTAACCATACAAACATCCAATCATTCAACCAAACCAATCAACTATAATTAGAAAGCAAACAAACAAGCCAATACACAACACTTATGTAATATAAAAACTCAAAATGGTTATTTGTTGATATTAGCCAAATTTGAACCAAGCCCTGTAGTGAAAGAGAATTTATGCTTGCTAATGTAAAACCCTGTATAAATGAATCCAATCACTCTTTCCAAATATTTAGAATTCAAATAAACTCTTGGTAAATCTATCTTTGGGATGTTAACCAAGTAACGTACTCTCGTATGGTTTCCACAAGATATGGTGTAACCAACGTACTCCCTTTCAGTTTCCGCAACCCAAATTAAAATTGGACTTTAAGTTTATTTGAATTCCAAATATATGTAGTATGTATAATTTAGATATTTAAAACATCCACGCAGTTGTATATGAACTGAAAATAAAGAATAGGGAAAGAGAGAGTGAGACGGAGAACTTTACGAGGTTCGGCTTCAATACAGCCTATGTCCTCGCCTTTGGCAAACCACCAAAGGATTCACTAAACCTTTTCCGTTAACGGGTGAAACAAAACCTTTACAACACTCTTTTGTTAAAGCTAGAGCTCGCCTTCTCCAAACAATATCCCCTCGTCTAGTCACTCCTTAACTAGGCTAAAGCCCATCTCTCTAAACAATATTCCCTTGCTTAGCCAACGATCCAAACAGCCATTGGAATCGTCAATCTACAAGAAATAATTCAAATAGATGTGTACAAATAATGCTCACACAAAGAGATGATTAGTACACTTTAGAAACTAATATACTTCAAATTCAAAATATCAAAAGAATGAAGCAAGAAGCTCTATGTAAATATCACCGGATTACTTCTATTTGATGAAGATCAAGAACTTAAATCAGATTCTTCAGAGAAGTTGTAAAAGCTCAGAGATTTCTCAAAATTTTCGCAGCAATTCAGAGCTTTTAAAACAAATAACAAAAGACTTTGAGTGAAAGATATCTTGAAGGGATTTTCAATGCTTGGTATATTTTGATTCTCACCAACCATGTATTTATAGGCCTCAAAAACACTTTCATTCATGCTCCCCATGTTTAGTTGGAGTGCCCTCAAAGTTTCCAAAAATATTACGGCGCAAGTCAATTAGATTTGAAAAAGAGAAGTTTAAAAAATCTGCCCGTTGCCATACTTCGGTTGCCTTAAGTGCAACCTTAGCACAGGGTTAGGCGCCTGGAGGTACACTACCTGTTTGATTTTCTTCAACAAAAATCTTCAGTTGCCTGAGGATTTAACCTCAGTTGCCTGGATAGTATAAAAACACTTTCCTTCTTTCTTTTTCAAAGATATTTAGTTTCTTTGCTTTCTTACTTTTGAAAAACACTTTCCAAGGTATTAAAATAAAGTGTCTTAGTCCATATTTATCCCCTAGTGAGCTTCATTTCATTCATAATGACATTTTTAACTTTGAAGTACTTACATGAAGATTTTTTAACAATATGAACATTTCTTGTTCTTTGAAACTTCATGATCGTCCTGAAGCTTTAGGTTCATTTCATCTTTAGATGTCTTCGTGCATCCTGGTTTGATCACTTCTTGACACACCATACACCTTTAAGCTTGATAGTGATCTTTCGAAGCTTTGTTGAGCTTGGTTTTTTCAGATTGCTAAAAACATCATTACTTGAACACATAATGTCATTAACCTTTTCTTCATTTGTTATCATCAAAACAAGAGGTGAAAGCCTTATTAGGCTAACAATATTGTCAACATAAATTTGTATGATAAGCATATCTTTATTCTTGGATTTAATGAACAAAGTGTTGTCCACCTTTCCTCTTGAAAACCCATTTTCTAGTAGGAATCCACTCAACCTCTAATACCAAGCTCCAAGAGCTTGTTTTAACCCATATAATGCTTTCATTAATATAAATACATGATTAGGGTTATTTATACCCTCAAAACTAGGAGGTTGTGCCACATAGACTTCTTCATTTATAAATCGATTTAAAAATGCACTCTTTACATCCATTTGATAGAGTTTAAATTCTTTGTGAGATTCATATGCTAATAACATTCTTATGACTTCTATTCTTGCTACGGGAGCAAAGGTCTCATTGTATTCTATTCTTTCTTCTTGATTATATCCTTGAGCCACGAGTCTTGCCTTATTTCTTACTACAATACCATTTTCATCCTTTTTATTCCTAAGTAACCATCTTATTTCAATTATTGAATGATCATCAGGTCTAGGAACTAATTTCCATACTTTATTTCTTTCAAACTAATTTAATTCTTATTGCATAGCAATTATCTAGGAATCATCATTTAAGACTTCTTCAATGTTCTTAGGTTCTTCTTGAGATAGAAATGCATAATGATTACATAGGTTTTTCAATGAAGATCTAGTTGATACTCCTCGTGATAGTTCTCCTTTGATTTGATCTTTTGGATGATATCTTACAAATTTTCATTCTTTAGGTAACTCAGAATTTTCAATAGAATCATTATTTGGAGTTCATTTTTCTCTTCTTTCACTTCTATGATTTCTAAGTCTTCTAGTCTTTGTGTAGCATTAGCTTTAACTTCTTCAATATCAACTGCTTGTGTAAATGGATTTACTTCATCAAAGGTTACATGAATTGATTCTATAATTGTGAGTGTTCTTTTATTATAGATTCTAAATTCTTTGCTATTCAATACATACCCTAAAAAGATTCCTTCATCTGGCTTTGCATCAAATTTCCCTAAGTCATCTTTATCATTTAGTACAAAACACTTGCATCCAAATACATGAAAGTAAGCTATGTTAGGCCTTCTTCCTTTCCATAGTTCATAGGGGGTTTTATTTAAGGTTGATCTTATGGAAACTCTATTCATTACATAACATGCGGTGTAAACCTCTTCAGCCCAAAAGTACTTAGGTAACTTGTGTTCGTTTAACATGGTTCTAGCCATTTCTTGAAGGGGTCTATTCTTTCTTTCAACAATTCTATTTTGTTGTAGAGTTCTAGGTGCTGAAAAGTTGTGTTTTATTCCATGTTCATTGCAGAATTTATCAACATCTTTACTATTGAATTCTCTTCCTTGATCACTCCTGATATTTAAAACATTATATCCTTTTCATTTTGAAATATTTTACACAAGTTTATCAACATATTGCAAGCTTCTTTTGAGGCTAAGAAGAGTACCTAGGTAAACCTGGAGTAGTCATCAATAATGACGAAAGCATATTACTTTCCTCCTAGACTTTGTGTTCTAGTAAGGCCAAATAAATCTAATTGGATAAGCTCTAAGGGCTTGCTAGTGGAAATATGTTTCTTCTTCTTAAAGCTGGACTTAGTTTGCTTTCCTAGTTGACAAGCATCACATATTTTATCCTTATAAACTTAGTTCTTGGTAGTCCTCTAACTAAGTTATTTTTAACTAATTTTGATAGTAAGTCCATACTTGCGTGTCCTCGTCTTCTATGTCATAGCCAACTTGCTTCATTCATGTCTGCTAAGCATGTGATATTTGAGAATTTAGATTTTCAAAATTTATGCATTACATGTTATCAACTCTTTTGGTGGTGAATAGAACATTATTTTTTTCACTATTTTCAACAATGCATTTTTCTTGTTCAAAGATTATATCAAAACCTTTATCACTTAATTGGCTTGTACTTAAAAGATTATGTTTCAAACCAATTACCAACAACACATCATCAATGGTCAAAGAATGTTCTTTACCTATTTTTCCAATTCCAATGATTTTACCTTTAGCATTGTCACTGAACGAGATGTATCCACCATCTTTTTTACGTTAGTGTGGTGAATTTGGATTTATCTCTAGTCATGTGCCTTGAATGCTCACAGCCCAAATGCCATTTGTCTTCTGATGGGGTTGTCCTAAAGCAAACCTATAAGAAGGGTTAATTGTGTTATTTTTAAATGCCTAAACTTTCGTAGGTCTTTTTATTTTATTTTCTTTGACTTTCCATACTTTCTTGACTTTAACATTTTTTCTTTTGAATGGCCATTCAAATTTTATTTGTCCCTTTTTCTTACACAAGAAGCACGTAGTGTGTTCATAGATATTTGTGGAAGATGTGCTTGCATAATACTTTGATTCGTTTACAAAGTATCCCATATATAGATTCTTTTTTACTTTTGTTCTCAATTCCATTATATCCAATTCCTTCTTTGTCTAATGAAATTTTCTAGGTTCCAATCAACTTTTCAAAGTTCTCTTTTCCTTTTGTAAAATTGCAGATGATTTTATCCTTTTCCCCAATTTTACTTTTAAGGTCTTTTTATTTCTAACTCTTTCTTGCTTTCACCATTTACTTGAAGTTTTACCAAATCTTGAGACATCTTGTTTATTTTCTTCATGAGATCATCAATGTGTGATTCCTTTTCTTTTTCAACTATTTTGAAGTTTCTAGTTGATTTTTGAGTGTTTCATTTTATTCTTTTAAAGCTATGTTTCTTTTAGATACTTTTATGAACCCATTATGTAACGAAAACAACTCAGCTTAAATTTCTCTATATGAAGGCATACTTTCATATGAGTCACTACAAGATTCATCACTAAACTCTTCAGATGAGCTAGAATAGGAGTTTACCTCATCATCTTTTTCCATGAAGCAGATGTTTGCCACATCTTGTTCACTTGATTCACTCTCTGATTCACTTGAGCTTGTGTCATCCCATATAATAGCTTTCATTGCCCTCTTCTTCTTCTTTTTGTCTTTCTTGAGTTGTGGACAATTAGGTTTAACATGTCTAATCTTTTTGCAATTGTAACATGTAAGAGGTTCATTTTTAGTTTCCATTTTGCTTGTTTCTCCTTTTTCAGATTTTGAGCCTTTAAATTTTCTACTAAAGAACTTTCCAAGTCTCTTAGTGAGTAATACTATTTTATCGTCATCTAATTCATTTTCATCTTCTTCTTCACTAGATCTTTCTTTTGCAGCTTTAAGGGCTATTGATTTCTTTTGTTAGTTATTTTCGGAATTCCTTTAATTCATAGCCATCTCATAAGTGATAAAAGATCCAATTAATTCATCTAAGGAAGTATTTTTCAAGTTTCTTTCTTCTGTTATAGAGGTGGCCTTAGGTTCCCATACTGGAGGAAATCCTCTAAGGATTTTTCAGATCATCTCATAAGTTGAGTAATTTTTCCCTAAAGCATTGAGGGAGTTTATTATATGGGTGAACCTAGTGTACATGCTAGTAATAGTTTCATCTGGATTCATCCTAAAGGCCTCATACTCACTTGTGAGCATGTCAATTCTACTATCTCTAACATCAATTGTTCCTTCATAGGTTACCTCTAATTTATCCCATATTTCTTTAGTTGCTTTACATGTCATGACCCTATTGAATTCATTTGCATCAAGAGCACAATATAATGCATTTATAACACTTTAATTTACTTGCAACATCTTATAGTCGTTGTCGGTCATCACTTTTTCCTCTTTAAATATTTCTTTACCATCTGCAATTTTAGTGGGCATAAGGACATCTAGTGTGAAAACTTTCTATGTTTTCCAATCCGTAGTTTGTAAGTAAATTCTTATTCTTTGTTTCCAAAAGGTGTAGTTAACACCACAAAAGATAGGAGGTCTATTTGAGGATTGACCCTCAGGAAAGGGAGATACGCCTAGGTGTGCCATAGAGAACTTTATATAGCTTTTAATTTAAGATTTGCTATTACCTTGCTCAGACACCAATTGAAAAGCTAAGGTGTACTCCCAAAAAGAGGGGTGAATTGGGTTTTAAAACTTTTTTTGAAACTTTTTTCGATAAATTCTTTCTCAACTAGCAATTACACATCTATGGTTTGATTTTCAATTCACAATATCAGCCAAGACACAATTTAATTTATATCTTTATGAATTAGTATATCAATTTGAATGATTTGCAAGTTTCTCAAAACTTCTTTCAGCAAATTAAACCAAAACTCAATAAGTCAATTCAATCAATCAAGATAAGCTTCACAATATGAAATATTATAACAATTCCAACAAGCTCAAAGATTCTGATTTTGATATTGTCCTGTAGCTAATGAATGACCTGTATAATGAATGTACTCCCTTAGAAGGTTTTCGCAAGATGCAATCAACATACTCCCCCATTTTTAAGGTTTCCTCAATTCCCAATCACAAAATAATTTTTCAGCAATTTAAATAAGCATCCACGCAGTTTATATGTGTTGAAATTTAAAAAAGAATAGGGAAGAGAGTGACACCAATACTTTTACAAGGTTCGGCTATACCTGCCTACGTCCTCGCCTTTGGTACACCACCCAAGGATTACACTACACTACTCTTTTAACTGGGCAGAGCAAATTGTTTACACACTCCTTCAAGTAGGATGGAGCCCTCCTCACCAAGCGATGCCCCATGCTCGATAATCCAACGATTCAACAATCCTGAAACTTCACAAACAATAAGAACAAGAACAATTCTTGCGCACAAAGACACTCTCAAACCAGAGCTGATTAGTACAAGGTTAAGCACAACTAATACACTTCAATTTAAATATCAATAACGAACGAATTTGAAGCTCAATAAATTAATCACCGGGTTCTTCTTTATATTGAAAAATCTTAGTAAGAGCACAAGAACAGTGTGGTTGTAGTAGTAGAAACTCAGTAATACTTCAGTAAGAATGAGTGAGCAAGAGAGCTTTTGAAGAGTGTGAGCAATATAGCTTTGATTTGCGGATTGTAATTCCTGGTATATAAAATCTTTTTGGGTTTTCAAGTATTTATAGAGTAAAAAGCTTCTATTTTGTGTTCCCCAAGTTGCTTGGAGTGTTTCTCAAATTTTTACAAAGATTGGTCCAAGAAATCTAATTTAGAATCTTTTTAAAAATAGTCGTTACGAAGTTTAGTGAATTGGACTTATCAGGGTCAGTCACCTGGACTTTAAAAATCAACAAAAAATCTAAGTCAAAAAGGAGTCAGTCGCTTGGACTCACAGGGATAAGTCGACTAGGCCTATTCTATCTTCCAAAAATTGCTTCATCATAAATGTCAGTCGCCTAACCATAATTGGTTAGCGGCCTAGATAGTTAGAAGTTCGTGCTTTTAATTTTGTTTCCAAAAACTTTTGCCAAATTGTTTGGAGACTTTTGAAAATGTTTTCCGATGTTTTAAAGATTTGGTCTCTAAGTCAATAATTAATCCTAATGAGGTTCAAAGCATCCATATTGACTTTTAGCTGAAGTACTTACATAAGACTTTTTTAATACTTAAAAACTTTCAAAACATGAAGCCTTCATGTATGTCTTTTTTTGAGTCCATCTTGACTTGAGCTTCAATATTCTTTAAGCTTTCATAAGATTTGTCTTTCTTTGATCATTTGAGGCTTCTTTTGATCACTTGTCTTTGGAATGAAGGCTTTCATAACACTTGTGATCACTTGATCTTGAACTCTAATGCTTGATCCTTGAAACATCATCACTTTAATCGAAACATGTTAAATTCCCTTGACTTGTTATCATCAAAATAAGATTCGTAAGCCTCATTAGGCCAGCAGTTATCAAGGGATTTCTTCTTTGATTCCCCTTTAGGATAGCATAAAAATGGTCTGCCCCCAATTTGGCCAATAATGGTCGCCTCAAATGAATTATCAAACATTAAAGGACCCAAACCCTGGATGTCACTTTTGGGAAAATTGGCTTTCAAGAAAGAACTAGATTAAATTCAGGTCCAAACGGGTTAACAAGTGGTAACTCATTATTAGGTCCTTTTAGGATACAGTGGTCGGCCTAGAATGGCCACCTATCACTTGATCACAGCTTGGGGAGTAAAAAGTATGACAATTTCATTAAGTTCATCAAGAAGTATAACATTTTTAGGCAAAATACTATTTTACAACATCAGAACTGATAGGGTGTAGAAGATCTTTTCCATCTATGTCAGCTAACACCAATGCTCCCCCTAGAAAAACCTTCTTCAAAATGTAGGTACCTTCGTAATTTGGAGTCCGTTTACCGCGAGGGTCACTATGAATCTGCAGTATCTTTTTCAACACCAATTTCCCCTCTTGGAACTAGCGAAGGCACACCTTTTCGTTGAAAGCTTTCATCATTCTTCTCTGATAAAGTTGCCCGTGAACCAAAGCAGACATCATTTTTCTTCAATGAGATTCAACTGGTCATACCTCACCTTTATCCATTCAGCTTCTCTTAACTCTACCTCTTTTAGGACCCGTAAAGATGGAATCTTCATTTCCATTGGGATGACTGCCTCCATACCGTAGACTATTGAGTAAAGGGTAGCTCATATGGAAGTACAGATGGTGGTCGAGTAAGCTAGCAAGGTGAAGGGCAACTTCTCATGCCAATCCCTGTAGTTCTCTGTCATTTTTTTTCATAATTTTTTTGATATTCTTGTTAACTGCTTCCACAACTCCATCCATCTAGGGTCAATAAAATGCTGAGTTGTGATGTTTGATTTTAAACTAAGTGCATAACTTCGTCATCACCTCATTGTTTAGATTCTTGGCATTTTTCGATGTTATCCTTTCCCGGATCCCATACTTGCAAATTATTTCCTTCAGATAAAATGGCATATTACTTTTTGAGTAATGCTCGAATAGGAAGATGCTTCTACCCACTTAGTGAAGTATATCAATGGCCAGAAAAATGAATCGGCGGTCATTGCTTGCTTTCAAGGCTATTGATCCAATCACATGCATAACCCAAGCTGAAAAAAGGCCAAGGTGTGGATAATACATGGAGTTGGAAAGGTGGAGCTTGTATATGATCTCCATAAATATAGCATTTATGGCATTTCCTTATATAGTTTATGCAATCCTTTTCCATGGTCATCCTGTAATATCTGTACCTAATAATTTTTTAAGCCAATGAATGACCACCAGCATGTGTACCACAAACTCCTTTATGGACCTCCTACATAATTCGTTGCGCCTCCTGTGATTCCACACATCATAGAAGTGTCATGTCATGGTTTCTTTTATAAAGTACTACTCCATCCAGAAAGAATCCCATAGCTAGCCTCCTAATGGTTCTTTGATCATTATTGGAGGCTCCTATGGGATATTCTTGTTTTTGGATATACTTCTTTATGTCATAGAACCATAGTTTCTTGTTAACTTCTTTAGTTATTGCACAATATTTTGGCTCTCTCTGTATCCTTATCTGAATAGGTTCAATTTCTGCCTCTGGTTATACTTTGAAAATGCTACAAGTTTTGCCAAAGCATCGTGAATCGGATTATTTTCTCAGGGTCAATGAAGAAACTTGATACTAACAAATTTTCCCACAATATCTTGAATAAATTGCTAGTAAGGGATTAATTTGGCATCCCAGGTTTCCCATTTGCCCAATAATTGATGTATTACTAGAGCAGAATCTCCTTTAACAATTAATTCCTTAATCCATCTATCAAGAGCAGCTTGTATACCTAACACACATGCCTTGTACTCTACAACATTGTCGATATAAGGAAACTTGAGCTATGTTGTAACAAGAAAATTTTTGTCTTCTAGTGATATCAACACTGCCTGTATTCCATGTCCTTATATGTTGGATGCTCCATCAAACAACATTACCCACCCTTCCTGGCATTCTTCTACTTGGTCCACTGAATCAATTTCTTTCTCAGGAAAATCAAATTCCATAAGTTGGTAATCCTCGCTGGCCCTATTCGCCAAGTATTCAGCTATTGTGCTTCTTTTAATGGCCTTCCTGGTTACATAGGTGATGTTGTATTCTATTAACAACATTTGTCATCTAGAAACCCTACCACTCACAGTTGGTTTCTCGAAAACATATCTGATTAGGTCCGTTTAGGAAATTAACCAGGTAGTATGATACATAGTGTATTGTCTTAGTTTGTTAACCACCAGAACCAAGGCACAATAGGTTTTTCCCAAGTCTGAGTATTTAGCCTCGTATTCTGTGAATTTCTTATTCAGGTAGTAAATAGCATGCTCTTTTCTTCCTGTCTCATTATGTTGTCCCAATACACATCCCATTGAATTTTCTAAAACTACCAAGTATAGTTGGAGCAGCTTTCTCAGTACTGGTGGAACTAGTAACAAGGGATTCAAAAGGCATTCCTTAATTTTTTCAAGGGCATTTTGACATTCCTTGTTCCATTTCTTTGGATTATTTTTTCGCAGTAATTTGAATATGGGTTCACATACTGCGGTTAATTAAGAAATGAAACAGGTGATGTAATTTAATTTTCCTAGGAAACTTGAACCTATTCTTTGGACTTTTTGGATGGCTTTTATTTTGTCTAGGTCTACCTCAATCCCCTTCCTACTCACCACGAACCCTAGCAATTTTCCTAAAGTAGCGCTAAAAGTGTTTTTTTTTTTTTTTTTTTACGAGTTTAATTTGATAGGTAGCCTTTGCGTTCGTTAAAATGAATGGCATAACCTTATAGCAAAAGGTTCCACATAAGGTAATGAATGTGGTTTTCTTGTTATCTTCTGATGCCATTTTGATCTGATTATGCCTCGAGAATCCGTCCATGAAGGAAAAGACGGAGTGCCCCGCAGAGTTATCCATTAAAACATCTATGTGGGGAGTGGAAAATTATCTTTGGGAATGGCTTTATTTAGATCCATATAATCAACACATACTCCAACTTTTCCATTTTTCTTTATTATAGGTACTACGTTAGCCATTTATTCGAGATATTTAGCTACTTCTAGAAACCCTGCCTCAAACTTCTTTTTGACTTCTTCATTTATCTTTAGTAACATTTATGGCCTCATTCTCTTTAATATTTGTTTTATAAGCTTACTATCAGGATAAATAGGTATCTTATGTGTTAACAAGTCTATTTCCAACCCTAGCATATCCTGGTATGACCGTGCAAAGACATCCATGTATTCCCACATGAGGTTAATTATTTGATCACTTTCCCCATCATCCAACAATGCCCCAATTTTCACTTGTTTTGGTTATTTTTCAGTTCTCAAGTTTATTGTAATAGTAGGGTCTTCACTGGATACGAATTATTTTTCATCCAGTTCCATCATTCTTTGCATCTCATGTGGTATACTTAATTCCTCTTCTTCTACTTCTACCCTATAGATCAAGTTTTGAAAGCTAATTTCTGCTTCTGGTTCATTGAAACTGGAAATTTATTTTACGTATTCCTGTATGAAACACAATCAAACAAACAATATTCGGCAAAGGCACCCAAATAATGCAAATGAGATGTGAAAATGCAAATTTTATTTCATTTATTTTTTTAAAAGTGATTTTCACAAAATAGTCTATTTATTTTGTAAAGAAAAAGAAAAATAAAAATTTAAGAAAAACTTACAATGGTTGCCACATTACATCAAGTTGAACATTGTGGGGTACTCAAGTTCATGCCAGTTCTGGAGTTCTACTCCTGTGGCCATAAGGTAAATCAAGTTATTCAAGTTGTCTTCAGCACTTCGGGACCCACTACGAATATGCTTATCTTCTCCATCTTCTGACTTGTCTATTCTTCGACCTTAGTGCCAATTGTCCCACTGCTTAGGAATACCTCCCTTAAAGTGGGAATCTCCATTTTCTATATGTTGCCAACTGGTTCAAAAAACCTTGCCATCCTTTGCACTTTCTTTTTCTTGGATTTCTTCTTACGATTCGCAAACGTGCATACGTATCTGAGCCCCAAATGATCCCTTGTTCCTAATAGCTATATCTGGGTTTAATCTCTCTAGGTTCTTGCCTAGACCCTTTCTAGGTCAGAATCCTGATCTGATCACTTTTGTTTCTATCATCCGAGCAATAGTGAACATCCGAGGTTGAGGGATTGAGAACCCTTCAACTGTATCAGTAGCATTTACTATCTCAAATTCTGAAAAGGAGTCATCGGGTATTTCTTATGTGGCTTCCACATACGAGGTGAGGATTGTTTAGTAACCATCAGATTTGTTTCTTCATACACACATCATTTTGTCTTCAATCATGAATTTTACCCTTTGATGAAGTGAAGAGAGGACTGCCCCAATAGCGTGGATCCATGGTTGTCCCAGGAGACAACTATATGAAGGTGCTATGGTCATCATTTAAAATGCAATATCAAAAGTTACTAGGCTGATCTGTATAGGTATTTCATTAGTGCCCACAAACACTCTACGGTTTCGTCAAAGGCTCTCACAATCAGATTATTTTTCTGCATATATAAAAGGTTAATAGGCAATTTCTGAAGTGTGGTCATATGCATGACATTTAGTGAGGACCCGTTATCAATTATGACTTGGGCTACCATATGGTTTGGGCATTGTGTAGAATTATGGAGTGCCTTGTTGTGTCCACAACATTTTGGTGGAATCTCTTCATCAGTGAATATTATATAGTTGGTAATTGTGAAGCTTCCAATTATATGGTTGAAGTTGTCCACACTGATGTTTTGTGGGATATAAGCCTAATTAAGAATTTTCAAGAGGGCCTCCCGGTGAGTCTCTAGGTTTAAGAGTAGATACAATGCAGATATAAATATATATATATATATATATATATATATATATATATGCCAAAATTTTACTAAACTAGTCCACCACACTATATTCACTGTTTTCGATTAATTTCAAAAAATCCTCTACATCTTTGTAGGGGACTGATTATTTGATTTCTTTATTGACCTCCTTTGACTTTTGTCTGTTCTCCTTTTCAATATACTTGGGCATGCTGATTAGTCTACTACGGGTTATCGCACTAACCCCCATGACATTGTTGGTTATATATTCATGGCTGGTCTCGTACTCGTACTTCAATGGTACTGCTTTGTTACTTTTGTACGGGAATGGTCTGGGAACGAATATTACTAACTGAGCCAGTGCTTGGTTGACTTCATCCAGGATAGAACATCATTTTGGACTAGGAAAAAATGGCTTGTTTGTATGCTAAGGGTGTTCATACTTACTTTCTTCTATTGCCTATATTTCTACCTTTCCTTTTACGGTGCATTTTTCCATCTAACCTGACTCCATAAGTTTCTATACAAACTATCAAAAAGTCTGGCGATTCTATATTGACCAGCTATCCCCTTTTTGACAATCACATAATGTCCCTTCAAGGCAAATGACATCTCCCTCAAGTGTTCCTGCTAAGCGTAGCTCCTTGTAAACTATATTTAAGGGGAATCATCCAACTCCAACTTCCCACTTTTCTAGACCCATTCTTCTATAGCATTTATGGCTCCTCCCCCATGATTAGGCAAGGGATTGCCTTCAATGTTGGGCTCCTTTGCATCAAATGTTAGCTCGCTTGCACCCCTTAATTCTTGGACTCTATACTTGAATGACCAACAACGATCAATAGTATGTCCAAGAGCATTAGCATGGTACGCACATCAAGCATCTGGGTTGTACCATTTCGAGAAAGGAGGATGTATAGGCAATACAGGAATGGTTGAGATAAGTTGCTTTTCAATTAGAAGAGGAAATAACTCTGAGTAAGCCATAGAAGTTGGCTCAATCCTTATTTTTCCTTGAGGGAATCCGCTTTTCGAAGTTTGAGGGTCCTGATGTCTCTGAACAGGCAAACGCCCAAAGGAAATTACTTGGGTTCGTGTGCCTAGTTGCGCTACTTAATTCGCCACTAGCTTATAGGAAAAATTCTTATTTCTCCACCGGGCCTGACCCTCCTAGTATGGGTGCCCTTGGATCATCTACATTTCTTCTTCCTTTTTCTTGTTGACCCATTTTTTAATTGGACCAAGTTCAAAACTTGCACTTTTCACATTTCCCGCCTTAAAGGCGCTTTCTATTCTCTCCCCGATAGTTACTGAATCTGTGAATTTTGCGGGTACTCTCGATAAGGAGGCCAAAATATGGGTCCTTGAGTGTGTTCACAAACAAAGAAATAGCATCCCTATCTTCCACTGGAGGATACATCTGTATGCATATTCTTTAAAAGTCTCGGTGGCCTTCTTTTCCATATTTTGTAAGGTCAACCAATCCGGTGCCATTTCCACCAAATGGCAATACTGAGCAATAAATGCGTGAGAAAAGACCTTCCAAGTGTGGATTTTGGCTTGGTCGAGTTGAATGTACCATCTGATTGCCGCTCCAGTCAAGCTATCTTGAAAACAATGTATCAAGATCTTATCCTCATTGGAATAGGCCGCCATTTTCTAGTAGTACAGCCGAAGATGAGTTAATAAGAACTTGGACCCATTAAATTTTCCAAATTTTGGGACTTTAAATTTAGGTGTCAGTGTCACCTTCGGGACCAAGCATAGATTGAAAGAGTCAGCTAACCCAAACAAGTTAGTCCCCTCTAAGCTCGTTGCCATTCTTCCAATACCTCATATCTCTGTTCTATTTTTGTTTTACAAGGACCCTCCTTATCCATTCCTAGATCCAAGAGCATTACCAAGGGACTCCCTACTGCAGGGAATCCCTAAGCTGACATAGTAGGAAAAAATGGCTATGAACTCAAACCTGAACCATCTGTCGTGCAAGTGGGTGGGGTTGAGGGTTACCCATGAATTAGAGTAAAACACCTTATGAACTATGGAAAGGTAGAAGACGCAGCATAGCTTACTTCCATGTATTTTGATGTAAATGCTTTGTTCTTAGATAATAGAGATGATTTAGGAAAATTTGATGCAAAATTAGATTAAGGCATTTTCTTAGGATATTCTACAAAGAGTAAAGCCTATAGGGTTTATAATAAAAGAACACTTACTATCATTGAATCCATTCATATAACTTTGATGAGTCAAATCACTCTACAAAATAAAATAAAAATGATGAAAGAGAAGATATCTCATAAAAAAGAAGAAAATCTTGAATTAAAAGAAGAAAACAATGATGAAACTTCAAATGAAAACCCCACAGAAAACTAGGAACTACCAAAAGAGTGGAAATATGTTAAAAGTCATCCAAAAGATCAAATTCTTGGAGAACCATCAAAAGGAGTAACTAGTAGAGCATCATTGAAAAATATATGCAATCATTATGCATTTTTATCTCAAGATGAACCCAAGAACATTGAAGAAGCCTTAAATGACGATTCTTGGATTATGGCTATGCAAGAAGAACTAAATCAGTTTGAAAGAAGTCAAGTATGGCAACTAGTACCTAAATCCAAAGAACATTCAATCATAGGAACTAAATGGGTCTTTAGAAATAAGAAGGATGAAAATGAGGTAGTTGTTAGAAACAAAGTTAGGCTAGTAGCACAAGGTTATAATCAAGAAGAAGGTATCAACTATGAAGAAACTTTTGCCCCCATAGCGAGAATGAAAGCAATAAGGATTCTCCTAGCCTATGCAACCCATAAGGATTTTAAACTATATCAAATGGATGTAAAAAGTGCATTCTTAAAAAGATATATAAATGACGAAGTTTATGTTTAACAACCTCCAGGTTTTGAAGACACGAAAAATCCCAATCATGTATTCAAGTTAACAAAAACTTTGTATGGATTGAAACAAGCTCCTAGAGCTTGGTGTGAAAGACTACATAAATTTTTACTCAAAAATGATTTTTCAAGAGGAAAGGTAGACAACACTCTATTCATAAAACTAAAAACAAAGATATTCTAATAGTACAAATCTATGTAGATGATATCATATTTAAAGAATTTGCTACATGTATGCAAAGAGAATTTGAAATGAGTATGATGGGAGAGTTGAATTACTTCCTAGGGTTACAAATTAAACTAACTAAGAATGGAACATTCATAAATCAAACTAAATATATTAAGGACATGTTGAAAAAGTTTGATATGGAAGAAAGCAAACCCATAGGAATCACCATGATCACAAGCCTTGACAAAGATGAAAAAGGAAAATGAGTACACACTAAACATCACCGAGGAATGATAGGAAGCCTATTATTTCTAACAACAAGTAGACCCGACATCATGTTTAGTGTATGCATTTGTGCTTGGTTTCAATCAGCACCTAAGGAAGCACATCAAATAGCAGTTAAATGAATACTTAGGTACTTGCTAGGCACACTTGATCTAGGCTTGTGGTATCCAAAGGGAACTTATTTTGAAATGATAAGCTATTCAGATGTGGATTATGCTGGGTGTACAATAGATAGAAAGAACACTAGTGGGACTTATCACTTTCTAGGACACTCACTAGTCTCCTGGTTTTCAAAGAAACAAAATTTCGTGGCATTATCCACAACTGAAGCAAAAAACATAGAAGCTGGGAGTTGTTGTGCTCAAACATTATATATGAAATGACAATTAAGAGATTTCAAAATTCAATATCAAACAATTCCAATAAAGTGTGACAACAAAAGTGCCATAAATATTTCAAAAAATCCGGTATCTCACTCAAGAACAAAACATATTGACATAAGACATCACTTCTTGAGAGATCACGTATAAACGAGGAAATAATTCTAGAATTCATCAATACAAATTATCAATTAGCGGATATATTCAAAAAAACACTCTAAGGATCGATTTATGTTCATCAGCTAAGAATTAGGAATGATGCATGTTCAAGAAGTTGTTTGAAGAAAAGTTTTTTTTTAAATCTTCTTGGCAGGCGACTGCCACTTGGGTGTTAGGCGACTGCCATGCTATTGACTTGGTGCCTTTTGGGTTGACAAGTGCCTGCCTCCTCATGGCAGGCAATTGCCTCATGGTAGGTAAGGGTTTAAAATCCTATTATGTCTCATTTTAACAGCCCTTAGGCGCCTGCCACTTCTCCTCTCACTCTCAATCCTCTCATTCCTACTCTCATTCAAGCATATTTTTCCTCCAAATCCATCCAAAATCAGAATCCAAACTCAAAACCTACATCATCCTCACCAAATTTCTAGGGTTTCTCAAATTCAAATATCAAAGCAAACATGCCACGAACAAAGTCGGTTGCAAACAAGGGTGCTTCCTCTTCCACACGCATCAACATTGATGAAGTAGGAAAGTGGTTAGTTACTCCTCAAGCCAAACTTCTTTATCGAAATCAAATCACTTCATTAGAACAAATTCTAAGCAAAGTAATCAATGTTGCACTTTTCAATTCTAATTTTCCTGAAATCTTATAGCTTTTCAAATAAATTGGATGGGAAAGATTCATCACTAAAATTGGAATAGCTTCCCTAAAAGGGGGGTGAATTGGGATTTAAAAATTTTATTCCCCCTTTTTAATACTTTTGTGTTATAACAATAATCAATGCTCAAACACAATCACAAAATTGATTCAAAGTAATCACAACCAAAACAAAATAATCAACCACTTAATTCTTGTAACAATAGCTCTGTATCAATATGTAAAGCTTGCTGAACGTGTATAAGCCCTGTGTCAAAATTCACAAACACATTTCTTTCCAATGTTCAGCTTTTAAATAAACTTCCATTTTAATAAGTTAAGGATGATCAAACAATGTAGTCCCTTTCAATTTTCGCAATCAATGCTGATCAATACCAAAACAAATTATCTTCCTGTCTATTTAACAACCAAACACTTAGAATTCAGAGTTTGATAAAACATTGATGCAATTTATAATCTTTGTTGAAAAGTAAAGAGTAGGGAAGAGAGAGAAGAACACAAGGTTTTACAAGGTTCGACTTCAACACAACCTACATCCTCGCCCTTGGAAAAACCACCAAAGGACTCACTATCACCATTCCTTTACTAGGCGAAACAATACCGATTACAATACTCCTTGGTTAAGGCTAGAGCCCGCCTTTTCCAAACAATATTCCCTTGTTTGGTCCAAAGATTCAACACTTGAACCATTTAGCAATCTACTTCAAAGATTTGAAATAACACATACAAGAATTTGCTCATCAAAGAGCTGATTAGTACAGATAAAAAACTATGTACTTCAATAAAATTCACAATACGAAATTTAGATTGAAGCTCTAAAGATTTTTTTACCATAGGATTCTTTTAATAGATGAAAGAATTAGAAATTATGGCTCAATATCAATAAGAAAATAAGCAAGACTTCAGTAACTTCGTGGAAGTTTGTGAGCACCAAAGAGCTTTGATATTTGCAGAATACTTAAGAGAGAGTTTGAATTGTTGATTTTATTTCTTGGTATACAAATCAATGTAACTTGAGGGTATTTATGGATGTAGAAAGGTATCTAACTTGTTCCCCAAGTTTCATATTAATATGGGCTTCAAGTAATTGAAATTTCAAAAATATATCCGTTGAGCATTTTAAAATATGCCGCAAGCCAGATGACTGTGTGGTCTCTGGCAGTCGTCTGTCCATGCATTTTCAAGTATATATTTCACAAACAGTAAGGTGGCAGTCGCTTGTCATTAGGGTGGCAGTCGTCTGTCACTGAATAACCAAGTTTTTAAAAATAACCAGAAGGGTGGTAGTCGTCTGAGACAAACAGTCGTTTGTCAACCAGTTGTTCCTTATTTCAAGATATTTTTTATTTCTCTCTTCTTTGTTAATTTAGACTTAGAATCTCAATTTGTTTTTCTTTGAAAAATATGTTCCAAGACTTTAAAACTTAAGGTCTCTAAGTATGTCTTTGCCTAATGAGCTTCAAAATGAAAATTCATACTTGAATCAACTTGAAGTACTTACAAAGCTTGTTCTAAAAAACAAATTTGACACTTCTTTGCTTTGAGTTCTTTTTGTTGTTGATCTTTGATCTTTCAAACTTCCTTGAGCTTTCATTATGGATCACTTGCATTTATGTAAGGCTTTCCATGTTCCTTGATCCTTTGTCAGCTTTCAAGATATGGCATTTGTAGTTTGAGCTTTCAGAGTTTTCCTTTTCATTACTAAAATCATCTTTTCCTGAAATAGTATCACTTGGAAACAAATTAGATAACCTTACTTTGTTATCATCAAAATCAAGAGTTGTAAGCCTAGCTAGGCCGACAATCTCTCCCTTTTTTATGATGAAAAAGAAGTAGCAAAGATACAAAAATATTACTCCTGCTGTCAATAAGCATAAACCTTAAGACATAATTTCAGAAGGTTCATTTTTCATATTTAACATAGAAAAATATACATAATTGAACATAGAAACAAATACATAGAACCAAATACATAGAACTCATAGTTCATCAAACTAGAAACATAGACTCATAGACTTTGCACACACACATACTCCCCTTTTGATCCGATTGTGAGCCAGCATTATCTTTATCAGAATCATAATAATGTTGTGCTGAACTAGTGACACGTCGTTCTATTTTTTCAAGGCTTGAACCAATAAAGAGTACTTATCATCAATATCTGAGATCTTATCTTGAAGAGAGGTAAAGCCAACCCTCATGTTAGAACTGAAGCTGGAATAATGCTGATAGAATGGACGAAACCATGCAGGCATATCAGCTTCTTCTGGAACTGGATTAGGTTCTTTAGGTTCCGGTCATGTAGGCCTATTCCCCCTAAACATCCATCCCTCAGTGTACTTCTTGTAACCCATTCTTTTTAGAGTAGTAGAGGAGAATACATTAAAATGGGTTTGTTTTACTATTTTAGAAGATGGAGTGAGGACTTGGAAGTGAGCAAAAACTAAGGAAAGAATACCACCATATGGAAGTCCAATTCTAGGAGATTTTAGCTTCATGACCATCCATTTGAGTATGAGGCTAGCTAAATCCAATTTCTTTCCTTTTAGTATGCACCACATGATGAAGCAATCAAAGAAGGAAATATGATCAAAGTATCATGCTCTAGGAAATATATTATAATCAAAAATTTTGTGAAGAATTTGTGCTTGCAAATTGAGCTGCTTGTATTATGGAGGATTTCCAAAATAAACAGGTTGATCATTCATTACAAGAGGCAGAAATTCTTGCGGGGAAAAACCCTGCTCCATTGCCTATTGTTTTTCTATAGGATTGCACTCAAAATCACCATGCTTTATACGAAGTATTTTCCTTGGTGAGTGTGGAGTAAGTGTAATCTTTTGGCCAAATACTTCGGTGGAAAAACCAACATCTTTCTTTACCAAGTTTGAGTAAAAACGTTTGATCTTATCAGGGTAATATCCTTTAACTTGGTGAAGAATAAATTTTTCCCATCCTATATTTTTGAATAACTCAAGGATCTCTAGGAAATTTCTTTAAAGAAAGAAACTTCGAGTACCTTACCAAATATTGGATCGATAGTGGAGATGTGATTTTGGTACAAGGTTTTTGCATGAGATGAGAACAACCATTTTTCAATTTCGTTGTTGCTATTCGGCCTTGAAGAAGAAGATGCTTTGTCCTTTTTCCCGATTGTTTTGGTTCTTGGCATTTTGGTGTAGCAGAAATTTGAACCCTAGGTGTAAAGGATTTAGGGTTTGATGAAGTGAAGTTAGGAAGAGGATTGAAGAAGTGAATTTTTAGAGGAGAGATGAAGAGAGGCTGGTCTAATGAAGGGTAGATGAGTGGATAGGCATCTATGGCTTTAAAAACAATGTTTTTCTTTGTTAAGTAAGCATGAACCACCTCGAGACAGTTGTTTGTCATCAAGGTAACAGTCAGCTGTCAACTGTCTTGCCAAATAAATAGTAGCCCGTCAAGCGCTTGCCTTATATCTAGCAGTCGTCTACCCTGTAGGAAAATTCTTTTCTCTCTTAGTTTACTTCTCATATATGTAACATTCCCAATTCCCATCAGATAAATACAAATTGATCTTCTGCTAGTGGTTTTGAAAATATATCAGCTAATTGATAGTGTGTGTTAACAAATTCAAGAACTATTTCTTTCTTATCTACATTATCTCTTAAGAAGTGATGACGTATATCAATATGTTTGGTTCTTGAGTGTGATACAGGATTTTTTGAAATATTTATAGCACTTGTATTTTCACACTTTATAGAAATTGTTTGATATTGAATTTTGAAGCCCCTTAATTGTTGTTTCATATATAACATTTGAGCACAACAGGTCCGAGCTGCTATGTATTCTGCTTCAGCTGTAGATAATGCTACGGAATTTTGTTTCTTTGAAAACCAAGAAACTAGTGAGTGTCCTAGAAAGTGACAAGTCCCATTAGTACTCTTTCTATCTATTTTGCATCCTTCATAATCCGCATCTGAATAACTTATCATTTCGAAATTAGTTCCATTTGGATACCATAAACCTAGGTCGAGTGTGCCTAGAAAATATCTAAGTATTCATTTAACTGCGATTTGATTTGATTCCTTAGGAGCCGATTGAAACCTAGCACACATACATATACTAAACATGATATCCAGTCTACTTGTTGTTAGATATAGTAAGCTTCCTATCATTCCTCAGTAATGTTTGGTTTTTCCTTTTTCATCTTTGTCAAGACTTGTTGAAGTGCTCACGGGAGTTCCTATGGGTTGGCTTTCTTCCATATCAAACTTTTTCAACATATCTTTAATATATTTAGCTTGATTTTTGAATGTTCCATTTTTAGCTTGTTTAATTTGTAACCCTAGGAAGTAATTTAACTCTCCCATCATGCTCATTTCAAACTCTCTTTGCGTAGTTATAGCAAATTTGTTACACAAATCTTCATGAGTTGCTCCAAATATGATATCATAAACATAAATTTTTACTATCAACATATTGTTATTTTTGGTTTTTATGAATAAAGTGTTATCTATCTTTCCTCTTGAAAAATTATTTTTGAGTAAAAACTTGCTTAACCTTTCATACCAAGCTCTCGGAGCTTGTTTCAAACCATATAATGCTTTTGTTAACTCGAATACATGATTTGGATTTTTAGAGTCTTCAAATCCTAGAGGTTGTTTAACATAAACTTCTTCATTTATATATCCATTTAAGAATGCACTTTTTACATCCATTTGGTATAATTTAAAGTCTTTATGAGTTGCCTAGGCAAAAAAAAATCCTTATAACTTCCATTCTTGCTACGGGAGCAAAGATTTCTTCATAATCGATACCTTCTTCTTGATTATAGCCTTGTGCTACTAGCCTAACTTTATTTCTTACAACTACCCCATTTTCATCCTTTTTATTTCTAAATACCTATTTGGTTCCTATGATTGATTTATCTTTAGGTTTAGGTATAAGTTCTCATACTTGACTTCTTTCAAATTGACTTAGTTCTTCCTACATAACTATAATCCAAGAATCATCTTTTAAAGCTTTTTCAATATTCTTGGGTTCATCTTGAGACAAAAAAACATAATGGTTATAGATATTTTTTTAATGAGGCTCTAGTGGTTATTCCTTTTGATGGTTCACCAAGAATTTGATCTTTTTGGTGACTTTTAGCATATCTCATTCTTTAGGTAGTTCTAGATTTTCTATGATGTTTTCATTTGAAGCTTCGTTATTGTTTTCTTCTTTTATTTCAAGATCTTTTTCTTTTTGTGAGATATCTTCTTTTTCATCAATCTTAACTTTATTGTCATAATTATTTGATTCATCAAATGTTATGTGTATTGATTCAATAATAGTAAGAGTCCTTTTATTATAAACCCTATAAGCTTTACTATTTGTAGAATAACCTAAGAAGATACCTTCATCAAATTTTGCATCAAACTTACCTAAATCATCTTTAGTATTAAGAATAAAGCATTTGCACCCAAATACATGAAAGTAGAAAATGTTGGGTTTTCTACCTTTTCATAGTTCATACGGTGTTTTGTTTATACTTAATCTTATAGATACCCTATTTATAATATAACAAGCTGTATTCGCAGCTTCTACCCAAAAGTATTTAGGTAAATTATTTTCGTTTATCATGGTTCTTACCATTTCTTGGAGGGTTCTATTTTTTCTTTCTACAACTCCATTTTGATGTGGAGTCCTAGGTGCTGAAAAATTATGGTTTATTCCATGTTCATTACAGAATTGATCAATATCTTTGTTTTTAAACTCCTTACCTTGATCACTTCTAAAATTAGTTACATTATAGCCTTTTTCATTTTGTAACTTCTTGCATAAGGTGATTAGCAATTTACAAGCTTCATCTTTGTTTGCTAAGAATAATACCCAAGTAAATCTTGAATAGTCATCTACAATTACAAAAGTATACTGTTTGCCTCCTAGGCTTAGGGTTCTAGTGGGACCAAATAGGTCTAGGTGCAAGAGTTCTAAAGGCCTTTTAGTTGATATGTATTTTTTCTTTTTGAAACTTATTTTGACTTACTTTCCTTTTTGGCATGCATCACACATCTTGTCTTTTATGAATTTTGTATTTGGTAATCCTTTTACTAAATTTTTCTTAGATAATTTGGATAAAAGATCCATGCTAGCATGTCCTAGTTTCCTATGCCATAGCCAACTTATTTCATTCATAGCAGCCAAACAAGTTATGTTTTGATTTACTAAGTTCCCAAGTTTTATACAATATACATTATTTATCCTATGGGCTACAAACAAGGGTTTATTGTTCTTAGGGTTTTGAATAACACATTTTTAATTCTTGAAAGTTATTTCAAAACCATTGTCACTTAATTGGCTAATACATAAAATATTGTGTTTTAAACCTTCTACCAATAGCACATTATCAATAGTAAGAGAAGGTTCTTTACCTATTTTTAAGATGCCAATAATTTTACCTTTGGCATTGTTGTCGAAGGTCACATATCCCCCATCCTTTTGTTTTAATGTGGTGAACTTGGTTTTATCACTAGTCATATGCCTTGAACACCCGCTTTCCAATTTCCACTTATCCGTTGATGGTATTGTCCTAAAGCACACCTACAATGAGGGATTCATAGTGTTAGTCTTTGGAACCCAAATTCTCTTAACTTTCTTTGAATTGTTTTTAGTTCCATTATTTACTTTCCATTCTCCTTGAACTTTAACATATTAGCAGGCAATGGAACATTACTTGACCTTTATTCTTGCACATGTAGCAAGTGATGTGTTCATGTTTGTTGGCTGAAGAAGTACTAGCATAGTGCTTTGCTTCTTTGACAAAATATCCCATATATGGCTTCTTACTCTTTTTATTTGTTTTACCATTATAACCTATCCCTTCTCTATTTCCATATAATCTTTATTGTCCAATCATTTTTTCAAAATTTTATTTTCCTTTGGTAAAGTTATAAATTGTTTTCTCTTTGCCCTCTATTGATTTCTTAAGTTCAATTATCTCTAAATTCGTTTTATTTAAATTATCTACTTGAGTTTTGCCTATGTCTTGAGTTATTTATTTTATTTCCTCTTCTAACTTTTTAATATAAGAATCTTTTTCTTTTTCAATGGTTTTGGAGGATTCAAGTTGTTTTATGAATTCTTTATTTTGTTCTTTCAATGTTATGCTTCTTTTGGAAATTTTTATGAATCTTTTATATAAAGAAAACAACTTAGCTTGCAACTCCTTATAGGAGGGCATGCTATTGTAAGACTCATCACAAGACTCATTGCAAGATTCTATTGAGGAGTAGTAGGAATTTACCTCTTCGTCATTCGCCATGAAGCATATATTTGCCATCTCTTGTCCACTTAACTCGTTTTCCGTCTCGCTGGAACTTGAATCATCGCAAGTGGCCTTCATAGCTTCCTTCTTTTTCTTCTTGTCTTTCTTGAGTAATGCACAGTCCGACTTGATATGCCCTGGTTTCTTGCAAAGATAGCATATATGAGGATCATTTTTACTTTTATTTTCTTTTTTACTTGTCTCTCCTTTTTCAGATTTCTTTTTATTAAACTTTCTAGGGAATCTATTGTTTCTCCTATAGAATATGCCTAATCTTTTAGTGATGAATGCTAATTCATCTTGATCTAAGTTGCTCGATTCACTTTCCTCTTCACTTGAGCTGTTACTTGTAGCTTTTAATGCGATGGACTTTTTATGCTTGGGTTCAAGATTTCTATCCTTTAAAGTCATTTCATAGGTAAGTAGTGAACCTATGAGTTCATCTAGTGAGGTGGTCTTAAGGTTTCTACCTTCTGTAATAGCAGTAGCCTTTGGTTCCCATATGGAAGGAAGGCCTCTTAGAACTTTTCTAATCATTTCGTAGGTAGTGTAAGTCTTTCCTAAGGCACTTAAGGAATTGATTATGTGGGTAAATCTGGTTTACATACTAGAGATTGTTTCATCTGAATTCATTTTAAATGCTACATACTCAATTGTTAACATCTATCCTATTGTCTTTAACATCTATTGTTCCTTCATATGTTACTTCTAATTTGTCCCATAACTCTTTAGTCGTTTTGTAGGCCATGACCCTATTGAATTCATTGGTATCTAAAGCACAATATAAGGAATTTATAGCACTTGAATTTATTTGGAGCATCTTATAGTCTATATCGGTCATATCCTTTTTCTCTTTAGGAATTTGTTTCATCTACTATCTTAGTGGGAATTAGGTCTATATCCATAACTACTTCACATGCTTTCCAATCCATGTGTTGGAGATATATTTGCATTCTCTTTTTCCAAAAGGTATAATTCTGTCCATAAAAGATTGGTGGTCGAGTTGAGGATTGTCCCTCACCGAACGGTGCTACTCCTATATTTGCCATTTGATCTTTTTATGGTTTCTTGTTAGGAATTACTATAACTAGGCTCTGATACCAATTAAAATTGGAATAGCTTTCCCAAGAGGGGGGTGAATTGGGATTTAAAAATTTTATTCTCCCTTTTTAATACTTTTTTGTTAAAACAATAATCAATGCTCAAACACAATCACAAAATTGATTCAGAATAATCACAACCAAAAAAAAATAATCAACCACTTAATTCTTGTAACAATAGTCTTGTATCAATATGTAAAGTTTGCTGAACGTGTATAAACCCTGTGTCAAAATTCACAAACACATTTCTTCCCAATGTTCAGCTTTTAAATAAACTTTTAGTTTAATAAGTTAAGGATGATCAACCAACGTAGTCCCTTTCTATTTCCACAATCAATGCTGATCAATAGCAAAACAAATTATCTACTAGTCTATTTAACAACCAAACACTTAGAATTTAAACTTTGATAAAACATCCACACAATTTATAATCTTTGTTGAAAAGTAAAGAGTAGGGAAGAGAGAGAAGAACACAAGGTTTTACAAGGTTCAACTTCAACACAACCTACGTCCTCGCCCTTGGCAAAGCCACCAAAGGATTCACTATCACTATTCCTTTACTAGGCGGAACAATACCGATTAAAACACTCCTTGGTTAAGGCTAGAGCCTGCCTTCTCCAGACAATATTCCCTTGTTTGGTCCAACGATTCAACACTCGAACCATCTATCAATCTGCTTCAAAGATTTGAAATAAAACGTACAAGAATTTTCTCCTCAAAGAGTTGATTAGTACAGATAAAAAACTATGTACTTTAATAAAATTCACAATACGAAATTCAGATTGAAGCTCTAGAGATTTTTCACCATGGGATTCTTTCAATAGATGAAAGAATTAGCAATTGTGGCTCAATATCAGTAAGAAAATCAGCAAGACTTTAGTAACTTCATGGAAGTTTGTGAACAACAAAGAGCTTTGATATTTTCAGAATTCTTGAGAGAGAGTTTGATTGTTGAATTTATTTCTTGGTATACAAATCAATGTAACTTGAAGGTATTTATAGATGTAGAAAGGTATCTATCTTGTTTCCCAAGTTTACTTGGAGTAGGGTTTAAGTTTTATATTAATTTGGGCTTCAAGTAATTGAAATTTCAAAAATATATAGGTTGAGTATTTTAAAATCTGCCACGAGCCAGATGACTGTGTGGTCTCTGGCAGTCGTCTATCCATGCATTTTAAGTATATATTTCACAAACAGTAAGGTGGAAATTGCCTGTCATCAGGGTGGCAGTCGTTTGTCACTAAACAACTATGTTTTTAAAAATAACTAGAAGGGTTGCAGTCATCTGAAAAAACCTACGCAATTGTCTCATTTTGCACTGCCAATCGTCTGTCAAGTACCTGACATTCATCTGCTATGCTTCTGTCTACTTGATTAAGATCCTTTAATATGTCAGTCGGCTATCCATAGATAGATAGTCGTCTGTCAACCAATTGTTCCCCATTTCAAGATGTTTTTTATTTCTCTCTTCTTTGTTAATTTAGACTTAGAATCTCAATTTGTTTTTCTTTGAAAAATATGTTCCTAGACTTTAAAGCTTAAGGTCTCTAAGTATGTCTTTGCCTAATGAGCTTCAAAATGAAAATTCATACTCCAATCAACTTGAAGTACTTATAAAGCATGTTCTAAAAAACAAATTTGACACTTCTTTGCTTTGAGTTCTTTTTGTCGCTGATCTTTGATCTTTCAAACTTCCTTGAGCTTTCATTATGGATCACTTGAATTTATATAAGGCTTTTCATGTTCCTTGATCCTTGTGAGCTCTCAAGATATGACATTTGAAGTTTGAGCTTTCGAAATTTTCCTTTTTATTATTGAAATCATCTCCACCTGAAATAGTATCACTTGGAAACAAATTAGATAACCTTACTTTGTTATCATCAAATTCAAGAGTTGTAAGCCTAGCTAGGCCAAAAATCTCCTATCAAACCAAAGGGTATTATCCAAACTTGGTAAGGATCTTTTATGCAAACATGGAGAAACAAGATGATGGGTTAAAAATGAACCTCTTAGTGCAGAATATTCACCTCACTCCCATATCTTTAGGAAAAATCCTTCATGTTAAACCAGGAGATTTCGAAGTTCAAATTTTTTAAAAACAATGGATAATGGCACAAGGATTTAACCCAGAAGCATTCTTACCTCTTGTAATGACTGAAACACCCACTTATTTTGGAAATCCAATGATGTATAATCGAGCATAAACTCATTACGTATAATATCCTACCATGATCTGGTTCACATGATCATGTTTCCTTTCTATATTGTTTCATCATGTGGTGTATTTTGAAAGGGAAAAAGCTAGATCTTCCTAGTCTTCTCATCAAATGGATTAATATGAAAGTTGACGCTTCTCGCATTATTCTACCATATACTGGAATATTGAATATGGTGTTTGCAAATTTTAACATCCTCACACCATCTTTCAACTTCATTAGAAAAACCCATTACGACATATTTTCTGACACAATTCTTAAGTACATGGGTTATAAGAAAACCACTCAAGGCTGGTTTCACAAAGGTCATCGACACCTCACATCTGAGCCTCAACCTCAGCCTTATATGCCAGCTACTTCAGCACAGCCAGACCCAGATACTCCCTCTTGGCTTCTACCATTTTACACTCACTATATGAACTTCAGCGATGGAATGCAATTTGGTCTTGGTACACTTCAGGAGAAGGTTTCCACTGTGGAAACTCACTGCTCCACTTTTGCTCAGCGAGTTGATAAAATTGAGAAGCACTTGGCCAGCTATTCTAAAGGTACAACACTGATGGATATCAGCTCCGTTCCATCTAGTGACAATGATCTACTGAAAATTTTGAGGAACGATAAGATGAAGATGATGAGAGTGGATCCAAGGATGATTTAGAATGGCATACTTGCTCTTTATGGTGTTTTGATGCTTTATATTATTTAGTAGTACTCAATCTTTCTATGTAGTTCACCAACCAGCATTCTTTTTGTTTGTATTATATTTTGGATGGCCTTTAGTACTTTGTAGTTCAAAACTTAACTATGCTTTTTGATGGATCACCCTTATTCCTTTTTTGATTGATGTCCAAAGGGAGAGAGTGTTTGAGGAAGAGCAAAAAAGAAAAATGTGTCTGATACTTGATGATACTTGATGCATATGTGCGATGCTTGATACTTGAGAAATATGAATGTACTTTATGATTAAAAACATTTTTCATTCATGCTTATTGAAAGGGGGAGCCATGACTATTATAAAAGGGGAGTACTTTAACGAGTATTTTTCTCATTTTTGCTCTAGATTTGTCATCATCAAAAAAGGGGAGATTGCTGGCCTAACAAGGCTTACAATTTTTATTTTGATGATAACAAATCAAGATAAGTTTGATATGGTTTTCAAGTTAAACCGTTTCAAGAAGCAGGAGGCAAAGCTCAAGTATTTAAAATTCAAACTCAAAGGTCAATAAAACTCATGATGGACATACTTTATAAAAGCTTGAAAAATGAAAGATGATTGAAAGCTCAAAGACGATATATGATCAAAGAAAGACTTCAAAGAAAGGATTTACATGAAGATAATAAGTTTAGAGTTTTAAGGATGTCTCTATGTAAGTACTTCATGTAAACCTCAATATAAATTGAATTGAAGCTCGTACGAATCAAAAGAAACTAAGAAAAAAATTTGTGAAAGACCTTAAATTATGTTTTGAATCAAAATAAAGGTCTCAAGTAAGGAAGAATGTTTTTAAAGTGAAAAGGGGATTTTATGAGAACCATGCGACTGCCAAGTATAGGCAGTAAACTGCCAAAATTAAAGGAATTAAACTTGGGAGGCAGTAGGGTCCCAGGCGACTACTTGATCCCTGTCAAGCACCTGGGTGGTCAAGTCAAGTGACTGCCTATGTCTTGGCAGGCGATTGCCAGCCTTTTGGTTATATAGTTTTCACTATGGAAGGCGACTGCCACTCGAACAAATTTTTAGAAAACTCAAAGGGAAGATTTTTTAAATGGATTTCTTAGGCTTTACTCTTTTTTTATAACTTGATGTTTACTCCAAGAAAACTTAGGTGGGAAGGAATTATCTTTTAAAAATCTATAAATAGCCCCAACTATAATGATTTTACACACCAAGAAATTTTTCAACAATCAAGAACTCTCAAAGCTCTCAATCTCTCTTGTGCTCATTCTACTTTCATTACTGAATTGCTGTTCGTCCCAACTCTAAATTTGAGTCTTCAAAGTCTGAATCTTTCAATATTTGGAAGATAAATTCATTGATCTAAATTCAATTAAGCTTCACTCTCTTTATATTGACTTACATTGAAATATATTTGTGCTGAAAATTGTCCCAACTAGCTCTATTGTGAGAGTGTCTCTTGTACACAAAATTCTCTCTACTTGTTTCTTGTTTCTAGATAATTCAAGGTTGTTGGATTTTTGTTCCAAGCGAGGGGATATCATTTGGAGAGGCGTGTTCTAGCCTAATCAAAGGGGATATCATTTGTAAACGGTATTGTTCCGCCTGGCAAAGGAACTGACCTAGTGAATCCTTTGGTGGTTTAACAAAGGCGAGGATGTAAGTTGGGTATAAGCTGAACCTCATAAAACCTTGTGTTCCTCTCTCTCTTCCCTACTCTTTAATTTTCAACATACTTTACAAACTGTGTGGATGCTTTATATTTCTCTGAGTGTTTGGTTAATGAAATTAGAATAGCTTTCCTAAGAGGGGGGGGGGGTGAATTGGATTATTTAAAAATTTAACATCCTTTTTAACTTCTTACTTGTCTTAATGAAACAACGAGAAAGTAAATCAATCAGCTTATAATCAAAACCAAATCACACCACCAAGTACTGAAAGATTAAAAACACAATCCAACCAACCAAAGCATGAAAATCAATCAAACATTCATGGTATGCTTTTTTTTGGTAGCAGCCCTATAGTTGTTTGCAAACCCTATTTTGAATGAAATTATATTGTGCTTCTCTTAATCAAGATTTTCGCAAATTAACCAACATACTCCCTTGTGGGTTTCCATAAACAATTAATTAAAATGTACTTTCTAAAATCAAGAATCTTCTTTGAATATGGATTTTAAGCACTGCAACCTGCACTTAGCATACACAAGAATATATGGTGCAGAAAGTAAAGAGAGTAAGGATGAGAAGAACACCGAGATTTACGAGGTTCAGCTTATCCCCAACCTATGTCCTCGCCTTTGGTCAATCCCACCAAAGGATTCCACTAAGCGTGCTCTTTTCTGGACAGAGCAAGCCTTTACAAAATTCCCTATTTTTCAAGAAGAGAAACCTTTCCAAGTGATCAATCCCCACTTGGTACAACGATCCAAACAAGCTTTGAACCGTTAACAATACAATAAGAATGCTACAATGATCTAAGTACAAAGAAACTCTCAAAACGGAGTAACATTGTACAAGTTAAAGAGCAGACTATACTTCAATCAAATAATAATAAAGAAATTATGAAACTCAAGTAGAGAGATCATCAAAGGTTCGTTGATTGAGAAAACTTAGTGTATGAACCATGGTTTGATGATTCAGCAACAATTTTAGAACTTTTCTCCCAAATGGAGTGTGAGCAATAGAGAGCTTTGAGAGATTGTAGGCTTTGATTACAAGAGTGTTGAGTAATTGCCTAGATGTTTTAATTCTTGGGATTAAGGGAGTATTTATAGGCATTATAGGATTAGTTTCCTTGTTCTCCAAGTGACTTGGAGTGTCCTCCAAGTTTTTACATCATTCATATTTGAAAAACCAATTTTTTAAATTTTCCCATTGGAGTTTAAAAATTCAAAACCCGTGGAGTTAGTCGGCTGGACAGGTGACTGGGTAGTGTAAATTCACAGGGTCAGTTGGTTGGACAGGCGGCTGACACCCTTCTTTCTCCCATAAATTAATTTAGGAAATAATCAATCAGCTGGCGAGACACAGTTCATTTTGGGTGAATCAGTACTGTCAGTCAATTGGGTGATTTACGTTTATTGAGTCAGTCGGCTGGACAGTTATATTAGTTGGTATTTCTCTTTCATTTAGCTGACTGAACTAGAGTATTTCTGGTTAGTCGGCTGGGCAGGCCTTTTATTGATTTTTCCTTTTTTGTTTTTCAATTTAATTTTTGCTCACATATTTTGATCTTTCATAAAACATTTTCCAGGGTTTTAAAATAGGTCTCTAGGTCCATAAATATCCCCTAAAGAGCTTCATATTTTCTAGATTATATTTGATACGAAGTACGTACAAACAACTTTTCAGCTTTTCTAAATATGACATTTGAGTGCTGAAACTTCAAGTCTCTTGATGATCTTCTTGACTCAAGTCCCTTTTGGTCTTTAAGCTGTTTCATTTGTATTTTAATTCTCAGTAAAGCTTTCTCTTAATTTTTCTTTGATGTCCAGCTTGCTTCCATGACAAATGTAAGTGTTGAGTTATGTATACCTGAAATAAAATCACTTAACAACACATGTTAAACCATCTTCATTTGTTATCATCAAAACAAGATTGAAAAGCCTAGTTAGGCCAACAATATCCCCCTTTTTGATGATAACAAATGAGAAGTAAGGATAAGGATAAAACTCCCCCTAACTCTATGCATTCTTTAACATGTTCTCAAAGTCATAAATATCAATATGCTCAAGATCATAAATATGCCATATCCCACAAATATTTCATACATCATGGATACACATACATCATTCCATACATCATACACAAATCATCATAAATGTTTCATACATATCATTCATAAGTCATAAACATTCCATACATAAATAGTTATAATTCCATACATCATTCATAAGTCATAAAAATTATAAAACTTTTCATCACACACTCCTTCTTTGCTTTTCACAATGTCTCCCCCTTTGGACATCAATCAAAAACAAGGGGAAATTAACAAGCAATGTGACCAAGCTAAGTGTTTTATCATATTACATACCGAAATACAAGCAAAAAGTTACAAATATTAGATTTTCAAGGAACACATCCCATCAGTTATCATTAGCTTCATCTTCTTCTTCTTCTCCTGATTCATCATCTTCACCTTCTTCAGAACCATGTTCTTCTTATGTGTTTTCCCTATCATCACCATTGCCATCTTTGGAGTCCTCTTCATAACTTCCAACATTACTAGTAGGAACGGAACTAATATTCATAGGATCAGTTGGATGGGAGGAACTAGCTAAGTGTTTTTCAATATGACCCAAATGGTTATCAAGAGAGGAATAATTTGCTTGAAGAGTTGAGAAGTTTGTTTGAAGGAATTGGATTCCCGTTTGCACGTTTTGGCCAAAGCTTGTGAATTGTTGGTAAAATGGATTAAACCAAGAAAGAGGTCCGATAACAGGAGGAGGTGGACGTGCTTGACCTCCACTACCCTTAAGAATCTATCCATCATCATATTTTTCATACCCCATCAATTAAAGAGTTGTGGAATTAAAAATATCATAGTGGGTACGTTTTACAAAACGATCCAAGGATGAGGATATTTGTAGTTTTGCAAAGAGCATATTTAGGATTCCTCTGTAAGGAAGGGTAACTCGTCGTGCCTTTACACGTGAGAGCATCCATTTGAGCATAAGGATCGATAGGACTAGTTTTTTATGCTTGAGCAAACACCAAAGGACGAAGCAGACAGCATATAATATATAAGCATGGGATCCTGCTTGAGGGAGGATATTATGCATAATGATTTCTTGCAGAATTTTGTTCCTAAAGATTCAAATGCTTATATAATTGAGGACTTTTAAAAGAAATGAGTGTGTGCTCTAATACCAAAGGAAGAAATTCTTTTGGAGTAAAATCTCGTTCGTAGATCCAAAATGTGGCAAAAGTAGGACATTCAAACTCGCCATTGGGAATTCTAAAAATTTTAGCAAGAGATTCTGAAGTAAGAGATATAGATTTTCCCATAACATTTGCCGAAAGCCTATGTTCTTCTCTAACAAGATTGGCATAGAAAATTTTGATAAGGTTCGGGATATGTCCCTCAGCTTGAAATAGTACAAAATTTTTCCATCATAGGGCTTCAAATAACGAAATGATATGCGGAAATCGGCAGTGAAGAAGGAAGTGTCAAGAACTTTACTATGAGTGGTTCCGTCATGCTTAGATGATTGTGATAGAAACTCTTGCCATGTGGGGCTACAAGCCATTGCTTAATGGGCGGATCTTTAGTGTGGTGAGACAAAGTGGAAGGTTTTTTACTTCCAACTGATTTTATCCTTGGCATTTTGAAGTTTCTATATGGAAAAATGAAGGTAGTAGTAATGGATTTCAGAAATAGAAGATGAGGTTTGGTGGTTTTTGGAGGAGAATGAGCTAAGGAGTGGAAGAGGTCGAGTGCAAGGAAGAGGAGAAACCCTAGGTTAGTTGGCTAACAACTCGAACGATTCATGTTTTTATAAATAAAGTTAGGGTTTTTCCATTAGTCACTCGGCTAACTTCAAGGTCAGTCAGCTGACTGCTCTCTGTTTCAGGCACCATAGCTCAGTCAGTCGATTAGGTTTTGGGCCATTCGGCTGACTGTAATGTTTCTACTTATTTCTTTGTTTAGTCAATCTGTTGAGCTGGTAATCAGTTGATTGACTGTGCACTCTTTTTTCATTCGACTTCTTATTTAATTTCTCTACTGTGTAGTAGGCCAAGCTCTCTTCTAATGTTTATAAATCTATCTTCTGAGAGAGGTTTAGTGAAGATATCGGTCCATTGATCATTTGTATTAATAAAATTCAAGAATTATGTCTTCTTTTTGAACATGATCTCTTAGAAAATGATGTCTTATGTCAATATGCTTGGTTCTTGAGTGTGAAATGGGATTTTTGGATATATTTATCACACTCGTGGTGTCACACTTTATTGATATTGTTTGATAATCAAGGTTGAAGTCTTTTAATTATTGTTTCATGTATAGTATTTGTGCACAACAACTCCCGATCGCAACATATTCAGCCTCGACAATTGATAAGGCTACGGATTTTTGTTTCTTTGAGAACCAAGATACTAAAGATTGACCTATGAAGTGACATGTGCCACTTGTACTCTTTCTATCAATTTTACATCCGGCATAATCAACATCGGAATAGCTTATCATTTCAAAGTCAGTGTCCTTTAGATACCATAAGCCTAGATCAAGTGTGCCTAGCAAGTACTTAAGTATTCGTTTAACTAATATTTGATGTGATTCCTTAGGTGCTGATTGAAACCTAGCGTACATGCATATACTAAACATGATATCAGGTCTACTAGTGGTTAAATATAGTAAACTACCTATCATTCCACGATAATGTTTTGTGTCTACTTGTTTTCCCTTTTCATCTCTAGCAAGACTTGTTGAGGTACTCATAAGGGTTCCTATGGGTTTACTTTGTTCCATATCAAACTTTTTAAGCATATCTTTAATGTATTTAGTTTGATTTATGAATGTTCCATTTTTGGCTTATTTAATTTGTAACCCTAGGAAATAATTTAACTCCCCCATCATACTCATTTCAAATTCTTTTTGCATACATGTTGCAAAGTATTTACATAGTTCTTTTTTTGTAGCTACAAATATAATATCATCCACATATATTTGAACAATTAGCATTTCTTTGTTTTTAGTATTTATAAAAGAGTGCTATCTACCTTTCCTCTAGAAAAATTATTTTTGAGTAAAAATTTGCTTAGTCTTTCATACCAAGCACTAGGAGTTTGTTTCAAATCATATAAAGATTTTGTTAACTTATATACATGATTGGGATTTTTCATGTCTTCAAAACTTGGAGGTTGTTTAACATAAACTTTTTCATTTATATATCCATTCAAAAATGCACTTTTTACATTCATTTGATATAGTTTAAAATCCTTATGAGTTGCACAAGTTAGGAGCATTCTAATTGCTTCCATTCTTGCTACAGGAGCAAAGGTTTCATCATAGTCAATGTTTTCTTCTTGATTATAACCTTGTGTTAGTAGCCTAACTTTATTTCTAACAACTACCCCATTTTCATCTTTCTTATTTCTAAAGACCCATTTGGTTCCTATGATTGATTGTTTTTTGGGTTTAGGTACAAGCTGTCATACTTGACTTCTTTTAAACTAATGTAGTTCTTCTTGAATAGCCATAATTCAAGAATCATCTTTTAAGGCTTCTTCAATATTCTTGGGTTCATCTTGAGATAAAAATGCATAATGGTTGCATATATTTTTCAATGATGCTCTATTGGTTACTCCTTTCGATGGTTCTCCAATAATTTGATCTTTTGGATGACTTTTAACATATTTCCACTCTTTTGGTAGTTATTGGTTTTCTATGGAGTTTTCATTTGAAGTTTCATCATTGTTTTCTTCTTTTATTTCAAGATTTTCTTATTTTTGTGAGATATCTTCTCTTTCATCATTCTTAATTTCTTTGATATAGTGATTTGATTCATCAAAAGTTATATGTAAGGATTCAACAATAGTAAGAATTCTTCTATTATTAACCCTATAAGATTTACTATTTGTGGAATATCCTAAAAGATACCTTCATCAGATTTTACATCAAATTTACCTAAATCATCATTAGTATTGAGAATAAAGCATTTGCATCCAAATACATGGAAGTAGGATATGTTTGGTCTTCTACCTTTCCATAGTTAATAAGGTGTTTTATCTAGACTTGATCTAATAGATACCCTATTTATAATATAACAATTTGTATTTACGGCTTTCACCCAAAAGTATTTAAGTAAATTATTTTCATTTATCATGGTTCTTGCCATTTTGTGGAGGGTTATATTTTTTCTTTCTACAACTCCATTTTGTTGCAGAGTCCTAGGTGCTGTAAAGTTATGGTATATCCAATGATCATCACAAAGTTTATCAACATCTTTGTTTTTGAACTCCCTACCTTGATCACTCCTAAAGTTAGTTACATTATAGCATTTTTCATTTTGTAGTTTCTTGCATAGAGTGATTAGCATATTAGAAGCTTCATCTTTGTTTGCTAAGAAAAATACCCAAGTGTATCTTGAATAATCATTTACAATTACAAAGGCATATTGTTTGCCTCCTAAGCTTTGGGTTCTAGTAGGACCAAATAAGTCTAGGTGCAAGAGTTCTAAGGGTCTATTAGTTGATATATATTTCTTCTTTTTGAAACTTGTTTTAACTTGTTCTCCTTTTTGGCATGTATCACAAATCTTGTCTTTTATAAATTTTGTATTTGGTAATCCTTTTACTAAAATTTTCTTGGATAGTTTAGATAATAGGTCCATGCTTGAATGTCCTAGTTTCCTATGCCAAAGCCAACTAGATTCATTCAAGGCAGCCAAACAAATTACATTTTGATTAACTAGGTTATGAAGATTTATACAATATACGTTATTTACCCTATGAGCAGTGAATATGGTTTCATCATTCTTAGGATTTTGAATAAAACATTTGTCTTTCTTAAATATTATTTCAAAACCATTGTCACTTAATTGACTAATACTCAAAAGATTATGTTTCAAATCTTCTACCAACAACACATCATCAATAGTAAGAGAGGGTTATTTACCTATTTTACCAATGCCAACAATTTTACCTTTGGCATTGTCTCTGAAGGTCACATATCCCTCATATTTTTTCTTTAGTGTGGTGAACTTGGTCCTATCTCCGGTCATGTGTCTTGAACACCCGCTGTCCAAGTACCACTTTTCCCTTGATGGTGTTGTCCTTAAGCACACCTACGATGAAGGATTCATGTTGTTAGTTTTTGGAACCCAAATTTTCTTTACTTTGTTTGAATTATTTCTAGTTCTATTGTTTACTCTCCATTCTCCTTGAACATTAACATATTTTCTTTTGAGTGGGCAAATAAACATCACATGTCCTTTATTCTTGCACATGTAGCAAGTAGTATGTTCATGCATGTTGGTTGAGGAAATACTGGCATAGTACTTTGCTTCTTTAACAAAATACCCCATGAATAACTTCTTACTTCTTTCATTTGTTTTTCCATTATATCTGATTCCTTCTCTATTTCCGTATAATCTTTGTTGTCCAATCATTTTTTCAAAATTTTCTTTACCTTTAGTAAAGCCATAAATGATTTTCTCTTTATCCTCTATTGACTTCTTAAGTTCAATTATTTCTAAATCCTTCTTATTTAGATCTTCTATTTGTATTTTTCCTATTTCTTGAGTCATATCTTTTATTTTCTCTTCTAACTTTTCAATACGAGAATCTTTCTCCTTTTCAATGGTTTTAGAAGATTCAAGTTGTTTTATTAGTTTTTTATTTTGCTCTTTCAAAGTTATGTTTCTTTTGGAGACTTTGACAAATCTTTTATGTAAGGAAAATAACTCAGCTTGAAGTTCTTTATAGGAGGGCATGCTATCGCAAGATTCATCACAAGACTCATTACTATATTCCGTTGAGCAGTAGTAAGAATATACCTCTTCATCATTTTCCATGAAGCACATATTCGCTATCTCTTGTCCACTTGACTTGTTCTTTGTTTCACTTAAGCTTGAATCATCCCAAGTAGCTTTCATGGATTCCTTCTTCTTCTTTTTATCCTTCTCGAGTAAAGGGCAGTCTGGCTTGATGTTTCCTGGTTTCTTGCAATGATAACATATAGGAGGATCATTTTTATTTTTATTTTCTTTCCTACTTGTTTCCCCTTTTTCAGATTTCTTTTTGTTAAACTTTCTAGGGAACCTTTTATTTCTCCTATAGAACTTGCCAAATCTTTTGGTGATGAATGCTAATTCATCTTGGTCTAAGTCACTTGATTCACTTTCATCTTCACTTGAGCTTTTACTAGATGCTTTTAAGGCAATGGACTTCTTATGCTTCGGTTTAGGGTTTCTTTACTTTAATGTCATTTTATAGTTGATTAGTGAACCTATAAGTTCATCTAGTGAGGTGGTCTTAAGATTCCTACCTTCCGTAATTGCAGTGACCTTTGGTTCCCATATGGAGGGAAGACCTCTTAGAATTTTCCTAATCATTTCATAGGTAGTGTAGGTCTTTCCTAAGGCACTTAAAGAATTTATTATGTGAGTAAATCTAGTATACATACTAGTGATTGTTTCATCTGAATTCATTTTGAATGCCTCATACTCACTTGTTAGCATGTCGATCTTATTGTCTCTAACATCTACCGTTCCTTCATACGTTACTTCTAACTTGTCCCAAATTTCTTCGGCCGTTTTGCAGGCCATGACCCTACTGAATTCATTAGCATCTAAAGCACAATGCAAGGCATTTATAGCACTTGAATTTATTTGAAGCATTTTGTAGTCTATATCGGTCATATCTTTTTTCTCTTAAAGAATTTTTTTTATATCCACTATTTTAGTAGGAATTCGATCTCCATCCATAACTACTTCCCAAGCTTTCCAATCTATATGTTGAAGATAGATTTGGATTCATTTTTTCCAAAAAGTATAGTTATGTCGACAAAAGATTGGTGGACGGGATAAGCATTGGCCCCCTCCAAAGTGAGCTACTCCTATATGTGTCATTAGATCTTTTTATAGCTTCTTGTTAAGATTCACTACAACTAGGCTCTAATACTAATTGAGATTAGAATAGCTTTCCCAAAAGGGGGGTGAATTGGATTATTTAAAAATTTAACCTCCTTTTTAAATTCTTACTTATTTTAATGTAACAACAAGAAAGTAAATCAATCAGCTTATAATCACAACCAAATCACACCACAAAGTACTGAAAGACTAAAAACACAATCCAACAAACCAAAGTATGAAAATCAATCAAACATTCAATAATGGTATGCTTTTTTTTTGGTAGCAGCCCTGTAGTTGTTCGCAAACCTAGTTTTGAATGAAATTTTATTGCGCTTCTCTTAATCAATATTTCCACAAACTAATCAACGTACTCCCTTGTGGGTTTCCGCAAACGGTTAATTTAAACATACTTTCTAAAATCAAGAATCTTCTTTGAATATGGATTTTAAGCCCTGCAACCTACACTTAGCATACACAAGAATATATGGTGCAGAAAGTAAAGAGAGTAAGGATGAGAAGAATATCGAGATTTATGAGGTTCAACTTATCCCCATCCTACGTCCTCGCCTTTGGTTAATCCCACCAAAGGATTCCACTAAGTGTGCTCTTTTTCGGGCAAAGCAAGCCTTTACATAATTCCCTCTTTTTCAAGAAGAGAAACCTCTCCAAGCGATCAATCTTTGCATGGTACAACGATCCAAACAAGCTTTGAACCATCAATAATACAATAAGAATGCTACAATGATTTGAGTACAAAGAAACTCTCAAAACAAATTAGAGTTGTACAAGTTAGAATGCAGGCTATACTTCAATGAAATAATAATAAAGAAATTATGAAGCTCAAGTATAGAGATCACTAAAGGTTCGTTGATTGAGAAAACTTAGTGTATGAACTGTGGTTTGATGATTCAACAAAAATTTCAAAACTTTTCTCCTAGATGGAGTGTGAGCAATAGAGAGCTTTGAGAGATTGTAGGCTTTGATTAGAAGACTGTTGAGTAATTGCTTAGTGTTTTAATTCTTGGGATTAACGGAGTATTTATAGGCATTCTAGGATTAGTTTCCTTGTTCCTCAAGTGAGTTCGAGTGTCCTTCAAGTTTTTACAATGTTCATATTTGAAAAACTAATTTTTAAAATTTTTCCCGTTGGAGTTTAAAAATTCAATACTTCTCGAGTCAGTCGGCTGGACAAGCGACTGGGTAGTGTAAATTCATAAGGTCAGTCAGCTGGACAGGAGGCTGACACCCATCTGTCTCCTAGAAATTAATTCAGGAAATAGTCAGTCGGCTGGCAAGACACAATTCATTTTGGGTCAGTGGACTGGGTGATTTACATTTATGAAGTCAGTCGACTAGACAGTTATTTCAATTGGTGTTTCTCTGTCAGTCGACTGACTAAACCATAGTATTTTTGGTCAATCGGCTGGGCAGACCTTTTATTGATTTTTCCTTTTTGGTTTTTCAATTTTAGTTGTGCTCACATATTTTGATCTTTCATAAAACAGTTTCCGAGGTTTTAAAATAGGTCTCTAAGTCCATAAATATCCCCTAAAGAGCTTCATATTTTCTAAATTATATTTGATATGGAGTACTTACAAACAACTTTTCAGCTTTTCTAAATATGACATTTGAGTGTTGAAACTTCAAGTCTCTTGATGATCTTCTTGACTTCAAGTCCCTTTTGGTCTTTAAGCTATTTTATTTGTATTTTAATTCTTAGTAAAGCTTTCTTTTGATTTGTCTTTGATGTCTAGCTTGCTTCCATGAAAAATCTAAGTGTTGAGTTATGTATATCCGAAATAAAATCACTCAACAACACATGTTAAACCATCTTCATTTGTTATCATCAAAATAAGGTTGAAAAGCCTAGTTAGGCCAATAGTTATTAAATAGACTAGAAGATAATTTGTTTTGGTTTGATCAACATTGATTGCAGAAACCGAAAGGGACTACGTTGGTTGATCATCCTAAACTTATTAAATTGAAGGTTTATTTAAAAGTTAAACATTGGGAAGAAGTGTGATTGTGAATTTCTACACAGGGCTTATACAAAACCAACAAGCATTGCATGTTACTATAGGGCTATTGTCACAAGAATCAAGTGCTTGATTGTGGTTGATTTGGATTGATTATTTTACAAGTATTTTGTGATTGTGTTTGGGTTGTGTTTATTGTTACTTTGTGATTGTGTTTTATTTATTGTTGTAATATAAAAACTTGTTGGCCTAATTAGGTTTTTCAATCTTGTTTTAATGATAGAAAACGAAGATGTTTTAACGTGTGTTGTTGAGTAACTTTGTTTTAGGATAACAAAACTCTACACTTATGTTTGTCATAAAAGCAACCTGGAAATCAAAGACAAATCAAGTGAAAGCTTCTTTGAGTAGTTAGGCATCAAAAGATTAAAACTTTAAGATAATGAGAGCATGGATATTAAAGGGAACTCAATGAAAAGCTCAAAGTATCTTAAAGCTTGAAGATGAGAAGAAGACCAAAGCATGAAGACTTAAGTGTTCAAGAATGAAAAATGGTTTAGAAGTCTTTATGTAAGTGCTTTAATATTTAAATATCTTTTGAAATATTGTTGAAGTTCTTTAGGGGAAATATATGGACTTAGAGACTTATATTAAAACCCCGAAAAATGTTTTATGAAAGACCAAAACAAAAAAGCAAAATTAAATTTGAAAACCAAAAATGAAAAATTAGAAAAAGGACTAGTCAGCCGACTAACCAAAAACACTATGGGTTTAGTCAGCTGATTGACAGAAAACCTACAGGAAAGTTAACTGTCTAGCCGACTGACTCAATGAACTGAAAAATACCCAGCCGACTAACAGTGCCCATCCAAAAGATCCATTTCTAACCGTGTCATGACAGTCGACTAAAAATTTCCTGATTTTAATTTATGGAAGAAAAAAGGGTGTCAGCCGCCTGTCCAACTAACTGACCCTGTGGAAATACACTACCTAGTCGCTTGGTTAGCCGACTAACTTCACGGGTTTCGATTTTTTAAAATCCAACGAGAAATTTTCAAAAATTGGTTTTTCAAATATGAACTTTATAAAAACTTGGTGGACACTCCATGTTACTAGAGGAACAAGGAAACTAATCTTAAAATGCCTATAAATAATCCTTTAATCCCAAGAATTCAAATACACTAGCAATCACACGGCATACTTGCATCAAATCTTTCAATCTCTCTCAAATTTTCATATTGCTCATACTCTTGCTGGAGGGAAATCATCTGAATTGCTAAAACACCAACCTAAGGTTCTCATATTGAGTTTTCTCAAATCACAAAGGAACCCTTGGTGAATTCTACACTTGAGCTTCAATTCTATTTCTTATTGGTATTTAAATTATTGAAGTACCTAGAGCTGAAATTGTACTAATATGTTTTGAGAGTGCTATTGTACGCAAAGATTACTTCATATCTTTTTTAGTTGTTGGACGATTTGAGGTGTTCGAATCGTTGGCTAATCGAGGGGATATCGCTTAGAGAGGTGTTGCTCTAGCCTAATTGAAGGAGTGGCCGAATGAAGGTATATTGTTTGGAAAGGCGAGCTCTAGCCTTCTGAAGGAGTGTGTAAACGATGTTGTTCCACTTGACAAAGGAACTAGTTTTAGTGAATCCTTTGGTAGTTTTCCAAAGGCGAGGACGTAGGCAAGGTATAAGCCGAACCTCATAAAAATCCCGGTCTCACTCTCTCTTTCCCTCACTCTTTATTTTCAACACATATAAATTGCATGGATGATTTAATTTTTAATTATATATACTACGTATATTTGGAAATCAAGTAAACTTAAAGTTTAATTTTGATTTGGGTTGCGGAAACCAAAAGGGAGTACGTTGATTAAACCATACTTTGCGGAAGCCATAAGGGAGTACGTTAATTGGTTAACACCTAAAGATAAATTAACTAAGAATTTATTTGAATTCCAAATTTTGCGAAGAGTGTGAATGTTTTGTTGAAAATCACTTTGAGAAAGCTAATTCATTATCAAAATGATTGCATTAACTACAAGGTTGCAAACAAACAGAAGCTGAAATCTTGTACCTTATATCTTGGTTTGGATATTGTGTTTGATTGGATAGATTGTTTAAACAATTGTGTTGTGGATTGTATAAAAAGAACTAAGTTCTTGTGTGATTGATAAATTAAACAAACAAGTCAAGAATTAGTTAAAAGAAATAAAAGAGGTTAAGAAGTCTTAAAAGGAATTAAGAGAATTTTTTTTAAATCCAATTCATCCCCCCCCCCCCTCTCTTGGGACTACATCTTAGTTTTCAAAACTTTTAAAAATAACATAAATTTTTTAAAAACCCAATTCACCCTCCCTCTTGGGAACTATATCCTTTTCAAGATGCTTTGGTTTGTCATTATCAAAACAAGATTAAGTCTTATTAGGCCAACAAATTTGTTGAGTGTGTAGCATACACATCCCCATACTCTGATGATGTTTCCTTTGAAACATCCTTAGTGTTTTAAAAGGTTCTTTAAAAATTTGTATGTAAATGTGTCCAAGAGGAAGAACCATGAAAACTTGGAAGGCGCACGAGCAAGTCACATGAAAAAATATTTATTATGGGGTTTAATTGGTTCTACAAAGTTGCCACTAACCTTTTATTTTCCTAGGTACGGCTAGTTCACCTAATTTCTACTAGTATAGAGTCTCTAAGCTAAACCTAGGTCTTATGAACCAGTGGTCATTTCCTCAAAACCAAAGTTAGTGTCAGGAGTATAATTACGTTATGTGAAGGAATCGGTGCCCCCTATACGCCTATCTTAATTAATGTTACCTGACTAGCCAAAGATTACCCATTTTAAACTTAATTAATTAAAACTAAATACTCTTCTATGTTTATTTAATTACCAGCCTTTAAATATTAAGCAACTCCACCATTGTAGAGATTGTTCTTGCCTCAGCAATTGTAAAATCATGCAATTACCCCACCTTTAGGTTTTGTGGTCTCATTAATTAACTATTATCAAACTAAGATGAGGTAATGTTAGTAATTATGTTAAACACAGAGAAAGTGACATTGATAAAGCAAAGAATAATGAAATTATGTGAATTATGCAATAGAACCACAAACTCTCCAATACAATCATTGTGATAGTTTATCTAGGGATTAAACTAAGCAAAATGTACTATTATATGCCAAATAAAGCTAAACTTGTGTAATTAAAGCTAAAACACATTAAATTAAATTAAATTTTAACACAATTACCCAAAAGTACACACTTATGCTCAACTATACATTTGTATGTTAAATTATCCGTGCAAGTATAATAGTATACACGTATGCACATACATATACAAAATTATTGGCCTAACTGGGCTTTTCAATATTGTTTTGATGATAACGAAAGGAATGATGTTTTAACAGGTGGTGTTGAGTGATTTGATTTCAAATCCAGGTAAAAGGACACTCACGGTTGATAAGCTGAAGATCATGTCAATCTAGTGGAAGCTCTTTAGAATATTGAAGCAATGAAGGACAAATGAAGAAGTTAAAGGCCAAGAAAATCTTAAAGTCAAAAGTGAATCTTGAGAGGCTGAAGGATATAGTGATTAAGGAGACCATGATTAGAAGGATTGTTGTATGTACTTCAAAGTCAATGCTATTTAGATATGTGAAGCTCCTTAAGAATCAAAGACTGAGAGATCATTATTTGAAAAACTCTTTAAAATGTTTTTAAAATGTTCCAATTAAGTTTTTCAAGTAAACTAGAGTTTTAAAGATTGTCAAAATTAAAAATCTTTGAATTTCAAACTTGTGTGAAAATTTTCAAAAATAATTTTATAATTTATTATTATTTTTTTTTGAAAAGTTACCTAAATGGAAGATTTTCAAAATTAATTCTATAATTTAATACTTTTTGAAAATTTTACCTAAATGGAAGATTTTCAAAATTAATTCTATAATTTAATACTTTTTGAAAATTTTACCTAAATGGAAGATTTTCAAAATTAATTCTATAATTTAATACTTTTTGAAAAGTTACCTAAATGCTTCATGTTAAATGAGAAAACTTTTCTTTGAAAAGTTTATAAATACCTCCTTTGAGCAATGAAAAAATACACAAGAAAAAGTAGCAAAAAGATCAAACGAGCAATATGTCAAAGTTATATATGATCCCCGCACTAAAATTCTCCTAAAAGTTTTTGTGTGCTCACATCATTTTGCTAGAGAAAAACTATACGATATTGGTGGATTGACAAACAAGAGATTGGTTTCGAGTTGCATTCAATTTTTTTTTTAAGAACCATTGGTGACTTCTAAACCTTTAAAGCTTCACATTTTCTATTTAGATTTTGTTTTTGAAGTATGATTTAGAATATAATTTGTACAACCTATTCTGAATTGTGAGAGTGTTTTTGTACGCAAATCTATTTCTTTCATCTTGATCTTTGACGGTTCAAAGGTTTGTTGGATCGTTGGACCAAGCGCAAGTTGTTGCTTGGAGAGGTTTCTCTTCCTAAAAAAGAGGGTAATTGTTGTAATATTTTTGTTCCACCCGAAAGGAACAAAGTATAATGAATTCCTTAAGTGGTTGACCTAAGGCGAGGACGTAGGCTAGGGTAAGCCGAACGTCGTAAAAGTGGTGTTGTCACTCTCTTTCCCTTACTTTTTTTTACATTTCAACAATGATATAAATGTGGATGTTTTAATATTTTTAATCATAATGTAACGCATATTGGAAACTAAGTAAACCCAAAGTCTAAATTTTTTTTTTGGGCTTGCGAAAATCGAAAGGGAGTACGTTGATTAATCAATATTTTGTAGAAATCGAAAGGAAGTACGTTGATTGGTTAACATCCCAAAACCTATTAGCTGAAGGTTTATCTAAATTCTAATATTAAAAAGGTGCTTGGATGTCATTTTAATATTCAAATTCAAAATCCAACTACAGGAACTTCACATTCATATACAGGGTATGGTTGTTTTGCTTGAATAGTTGATTGATTGACTGTGGTTGTTGTGATTATGGATTAATTAGAGGAAACAGGAGTTTCTGTGGATTTCCCGGTTAACAAGAATACAAGAAAACTTTAAAAGATTGTAAAAAGGAACAAAAAGGATCTAAGGAATTTTTAAAAGACCCAATTCACCCCCCCCCCCACTTTTGGAACTACACCTTAGCTTTCAAAAATTTTATCTAACCTATATGCATCTAAATGCTAACATGTTTAAACACACTTATGCATTCTCTATGCTAACTCACCCACATCAATACATGTATGAATACTAACACAAATCATACACTTAGACTCAAACAAGCATGCATACACGAAGTCTTCCCTATAAGAAACCTAACTCCTATGTCCCATACATTGGTAATGCATAAATATATGCATGACTAAATCACATGTGTATGCTTGCCTATCAACTAACATATGAACGGATAAATCATATGTGTATGCTTTCCTGTCAATTAACATATGAATATAAACATATTTACCACACATTTCACATAAAAATCCTCTACTCTTATGTTGGGGTGCATCTATATAGGTACAAATACTTCCACAAATGTATCATCATTTTTAGATGGTGTACATGCATTATTTCATCCACACATGCATTACCCTAGTTGCATTTTTCATGCATATTTATGCCTCTAGATTTTAATGCATTCATCATTTGATGCATGGATGTACTCATGCAAACCTAATATATATACACACTCATTGATGCATTTTTGCATACTTAATGTATTCATTACTCATGCACATATATCATGCACTCAATATGACAAACATAGGTGATACTTTCTTGTATGCACACTACCACTACCCTAATTTAGTTGTATTCACATAACCTATATAAAAACTTACCCTATGCCCACACATATATCCAACCATGTATGCATTCACTTTAATTATATTTATGCACACACCCCCTTTTGCATCTTTGTTTCATGATTTATTTTAGACAACACACACACATATACTCATACACATATGTAGCTAAAACAAAGTGTGTGTGTGTGTGTGTGTGTGTGTGTGTGTGTGTGTGTATGTGTGTGTGTGTGTGTGTATGTGTGTGTGTGTGAGAGAGAGAGAGAGAAACGAATGCAAGAATCCTATGATATTAGCATTCATATTAACTACCTAAAATAAAGGCATACAAATGAGAGGGAGATAGATTAAGAGAGATAGAGATAGAGAGAGAGAGAGAGAGAGAGAGAGAGAGAGAGAGAGAGTGTATGTGTGTGTGTGTGTGTGTGTGTGAGAGAGAGAGAGAGAGAGAGAGAGAGAGAGAGAGAGAGAGAGAGAGAGAGAGAGAGAGAGAGAGATCCAAGTCAAGACTTAGAAAGGCAATGGTTGGAGGAGAGGATAGCCAGAGTATGGGTTGGCTGCGGCCTCCTCCACCCATTTCTTTTTCCTCCCTTCGAGCTTTTGGTAAAAATGTGGTGAGTTGGGGAGCCAATTGCACAAAGGTGTTTGGGGATGGTGGTTTAGCTAAAAAGAAAACCTCAAAGGGAGAAGGATAAAGAAGAGTTATTGACTTACCATTCGGAGCATCTACATATGACAAATATAGGCTCAGGGGATGGTAGGACCTACATTATCAAATTTCTTGGCATATAAGTTGCCATCATCATCGTGGCATGTGCAAGAAGCTCCAAGGAGAAGAAAAAATGGCTGAACAATGATGATTTAATCCTGTTTATTATATAACCATTTTGGGGTCAAATTAAACCAAACCAAATCAAAACGACATCATTTTATCACCACTAAATTTTTCAAAGAAACGGTACCATTTCACTTAGTTGATGCACATGTGAGATGCAAATGCGTGTGGGTAGCCACATGGTGATTTTTAAATTACTTTATTTATTTTTATTTTTTAAATTTTATAAAAAATTACCAAAACGAGGAAAAACACAAATGGGACCTTAGAAAAATACTCAAAAAATCTAGAAAGTTCTAAAGAGGCAAAAAATAATGGTAAAAATATAAAAGCCCTAAAAAGATGGAGGTTCTCTTGATTTTTGTGCAAACAGGTGAAACCCTTGTTAGACAGATTTTAGTCATTTTAGCTATTTCAAATGACACATAATGATCAAAAATGGCTAAAGGAACATAAATTATGTAAATTAGTAGAAAATAAAAAAAATAGGGTTTTTTGTCTTGGTTTTCATGCATAAAAAACCTAAAAGTTTTATCAAATTGCTCCTAACCATTTTAAGTCATTTGAAATCACTTGGAATTGTCACAACTAGCTAAAAATGAGCAGAAGTGCCTAAAATGGCCAAAATGGGTAGAGAAAGGAGAAAAAAATAAGGTTTGCCTATCCCAATTTTTTTATGTAGTGTACAATGTCTGTCCTGGAGATATTCTATTGCTGATAGCAGCCCCCTTTGTTCATTCCTTTGTGTAAAGGATGCAACAAAGTTTAAAAATTAATAATAAAATGATGTTCGAGTTAACACTAGATACTAGTGTAGAAAAGAATGGGACAAAGACGAAAGGAAATCCTCCCAAGTGTGTAGAAGTGAAAAATGGCTCGAAGCTACAACACATAAAGATATCTTGAAGATACAAAATTTAAGGTTCAAATTTGATGATGAAATGTCACAAAACTGCAAAAACATTAAATCCACAACATGTAAAGACATATCGAAGCTCCAAAATGCAAGGTGCAAACTTGACAACATAATGTTGCAATAGTGTAAATGGATGAAATTCGCAACTTGTAAATATTGCTCAAAGTTACAAAATTTAGGGTGCAAAGTTGACTACATAATTTAATAATTGTGAAAAATGACTCAAAGCTACAATATGTATGATGATGACCAAATGTTATGCGATGTTCAAGATGTGTTAGGCGTCCACCTGCAAGAATGACACAATTCACACTTTCTTTTCCAGAAGTAACTCAAGTAAAGTCTATTTTTAGAAATGACGATGAGTTGTTATGATGACGAAAATTAAATTTTGTGCTTTTATCATTTTCATAAACAAAGATTGGAAAAGCTAACCAAAGCCCCAAGTTTATGAAAATCGAAAAAACCTTTTCTTTTTTTTTCACTTCTTATTTTCCATTTTTATTTTTATTGAGAGAATTTGATAAGGCATACTCATAAGTTCCTATTCAATTAGATATAATGTATAGCCCCTTGGGTTCAAATGTTTAGCCTTAACCCTGAAGCTTTGATCAAAATTCAAACTATTAGTTTGCCCCTTAATGCTATGCTTTAGCTCATAATGACATTTGGACAAAAAGAAGATTGAGGAACCATGATGGAAAACGTGATTTTATAGTGATGTAAGAAGTGAATTTTTGGCAGTTAGGGCTTGTTAATCCCACTCAGGCCCAAATAACAACATGCAACATGAAATTCGGTCACAAATAAGCAGTGATGATGTTAGGAATGGTGTATCATATTTTGCGCCATCTGAGATGTTGATGTTACATTATGAGTAGTCAATTAATCATTCGATCAAAATGGACGTTATAAGCATTTATGTAGGCTAAGTTCAAGATTTCAAATGATTAGGATATATTTGGCTCAAATGAATACACATAAAAGGTAAATAAGGATCAAGGATCACTACATCATTTGATTTCAAGTGATGATCTTAAGCATTGCCCTTCCTAAATGAATTTGAATCGCCTTTTGCTTTAATTTTACCCAAGCACGCTTACAGGCTTTTGAACCTAACAAGCTTTATTTTTATTTTTTCTTAAGATTTTTCAAGTACCATGACCAAGATTTAATGGCCTCAAGGTGGACCTTTAGAAATAGACAAAACATGGGCTCAAGTTAGGGTAAATGAAAAAGAGTGACACTAGGCTCAAAACCCTAATTGATACCCTTTTAGCCCCCTAACATAGTTATGTATCTTGTAAGTACTCGAATGTGATTTGGATGAGATTTGCGCCAAACATGTTTTAAAAATAGCTACCTACAGTATATAGGATCAGGTCCTTTCGTAGCTCGAGCGCATCATGTTGTTAAACAATTGTTTCAAATTGTCATTTTCATATTGGTCATTCATTTCATGCAATTTTTTTTTTTTTTTTGATGATTTTACTTTTCACTTTCTGGTTTTTTTCATCTTGGCATCATTCCTTTCCAAGATTTCTTTGAATAACATTGTCAGAAGCCCCACACCCAGGTATTTATGGAAATTAGTGGTTAATAAAAAGAAATATGCTTCTAGTAGAGGCTCAATGGGCTAATAAGGATGACTTCAAAATTTTGGAGATATTTTAGGAAAACTAATTGAATAAATGATGGCCACCCATCTTTATTCATAACTTAGGGTCATGGTACAACCAACTCTTGCTATGCTATGTGGTTATGATTGTGAACCTTATTGGTTCAATGTTTCTTTTTACCTTCTCATTAGCATGCTTACCCTAGTATGCAGGTGATCCTTGTCCAAGGGTAAAAAAGAATTATGCATGTAGGCTGAAATAGGGGCATCAAGGGATGTTCTATAAATTATATGTAATACGTAGCAGAATGAAGGTCATTATTGTTGGCCTAACAAGGCATAATCTCGTTTTGATAATGACAAACTAATGAATCTAATTATGCTTTCAAGTTTCAAGTGAATTTACAGGTATTATATCTTACAAGCACAATGGACCATACTTAAGTTTAAAATCCATGAACAAAACAAGAAAAAATGAAGATTGGCTAGAGCTTGGATGAAGATCAAGCTTCAAGACATGAAGACTTAGATTTTATTTCATGTGTAATGTAATATAAGTCTCGTGTAAGTTCTTCTCAAACATAGGTTTGTTTATAAAGCTCTTAAGATAAATATTTGGACTTAAAGGTCCATTTCAATAACTTGGAAAATATTTTTTTCAAAATCCAAATATCTTTTCAAAAGAATAAAAATGTGTTTAGGAATCAAAAAGATCAAGAACATTGAATTTCACAGTGTTCAGGCGACCGAGGCTTATACTCAGTCGATCGAAGGCATGAATATGAACAACCCGGTCTGGCATTAGAGAATTCAAGCAACTAGACACATGGTTAGTCGACCAAATGGCTACTGCCAATGTTAAAGTCTAGACAGTGTTGATTCGGGCGACCAAATTGAAATTTCTATCGACTGAATAGGTTCAGGAGACCAAACCTAAAGTTCAATTGACCGAAAAGTTACTTCCTATTTCAAAATTCATGATTTTAATTGGTTTGGGTGACCAAACTACCAATTCAATCGACCGAAGTGCGCAATATATTTTGTGAACAACATAATTTCTTTCCGTTTTTGAAATATATTGTTACCAAAACTTAGGCAAACAATTAGAATTCAAACCCAGCTATATAAGGCAAACCCTAATTGTGTTAAAAGAGCAACCCAATAGCACATAAATACATTGATTTTATCTTTCAAAAGCCGTTGTGCACCGTTCTCTTTCACTACAAAATATTTTCTAGTTTCTATACTTCAAGTTCATAGTTTTCAATCTAGAAAACCTAGCAAACCTCTTGAGCATCATAGCAAATTTATTTTTGATGGTATCACAGTGATTTTAGAGTGTACAAATTTGCTCTTTGAGAGAGTTTCTTATTGTATGAAATCTGCTGTTGATTTATTTGTAAATGAACGATTCGGGTGTGAATCGGTGACAAGCAAGAAGGTGTTCTTGCTTGAGAGGTGCTCCACCTATTGAATGGAGAGAGGTGGTCCACCTACTGAGCTAAGAGCTAGTAAAATTCTCAGGGCAAGTAGTTTGAGGCAAGGACGTAGGCACGTTGCCGAACTTTGTAAAAATCTCAGTGTCATTCTTATCCCTTATCTTTTTACTTTCAAGAACATATATATTGAGATTTATTTGTTGTGACTTATTTGTTTTGATTTGGGAGTGTTATGAATGTTATACTTTGATTTGTGGATGCCTTAAATGATTTGAATACCTATTCTGAAAAAACTCTGTTGTAGCTACTAATTTAAACCTAATTTAATTTGCTGGAATTGCAAGGTATTGGTTCATTAGTTATTCAAATACTAGCATAAATATTTGTGTGGTTTAAAATATTGTTGTCCATATTAATCTGCTAAAAATATTGTAAATTTGGTGATTTGGTTTCTTATATATAGGAACCTCAACAACATTGGTATAGTTGTTTGCTGAAATTAGTTGTGTGGTGATTAGAGTGTTTTGAACACTTGACAAAAATAAATAGATTAAACTTCCATATTAAATTTTAAAATACCCAGTTCACCCCCCTCTTGGGATTACACCTTCACTTTCAATCCCTCATCCCAAAATTAACATATTGGAATTGGAGGCTAGTACAAGCCCTCGTTAAACTGAGTGTAAAGGAAATAGATTCTTAGTAACATTAGGTGCATTGTTCTTCAAGTTATTTACAAAATCAATAAATCTTGCATTCCTAAGGCTTTGAACTCTATTATTGAACTACCAACGCTTCTCCATTGAGTGCCCCAGGCTCCCATGTGGAAGAGGCATCACTCCATTGGGTTGTACCATTTTGAAGGGGGGTCACTGATATTTGGTGGCACTTTGAAGCCTATGAGCCTTCCTTCCCAAAGTTTAGGGTAAAGCTCTATGTAGGACATTACTCAATGACCAAACGATCTTCCTGACATTTTTGCCACTCATTGTTTGGAGTTGGCTTTCTTATAAGAAACATCACATATGCTTGATCCATTGTGAAGCATGGTGACTATTGGTGAGTGAACTGAGGCAATCAACCATGATAAAATCCTTGAGTTACTACTTGAACATCTTTTACATTTTTTCCTTCTTCTTAAAAGAGCCCTTCCTTGATTCAGTGCCTCTAGGTAGTTGTGTCGTTCGTATGGTATCCTCAATTTCGCTTCCCGCTAACACCAATTTAAAGAAGTCATTGGTCGTAGTTCCAATCATTATATATATAAGAATTTCCCCTTTAGTGTAGAAATGAGCATTTGGGCCATCGTCTTGTCAGTTAAGCGTGGGTAAACTTGCGAAGCCACCTCGCTCCACCTTTACATGTAGCCTTTGAATCTTTCTTATTTTTTATCCATTATTCTTAATTCATTTTGATCAGAGGAAATGTTTGTATTAATGCAATAATGCCAGAAGAATGCTTCTATTGTTCTTTCCAGCCTTTAACTTGATTCATGTCTACTTAGAGGAACCATCGAAGAACAAATTTGGCCCAACCACTCTAAAAGCAGTGCAACATCAACTTCTTCTTGGTTTTGTAAGGGGCCACACACTAGCAATACATTTTGAGGTTCATCTTGGGGCAACCAAACCTGCGCCATACGTTTTGAAGTCTAAGGTCTTGAACTTTGCAAGGAAGAACACATTCAGGGGCCAACATAACTCACTAAAGTCCAAAGCACTCAAAAATTCAATGCTCCAAATGCTTCTTTTCCAAGATCTCAACTTTGCTAGTAGTTTTTTTATATTCTTCCTCCATGATAGATTACTTCTTCCTATATTCGAATTATTCCTCATTGATGATTTCAATATATTATGGAGGCATTTGAATACTTGACTAAAGTGGTAGTGCGTTGAAAAAAACAGGTAGGTGCTAGTCTACCTCAGCGATTACATCTATAGAAGATAAGGTAGTGTGAGGACTCTAAAATGGAATAACTACTAGCTCTAATACTTTTGATGCCTTTTCATTGGCTATATTTCTCACCATTTCTAGTATCAAGTTGATGTTCCCTTCCATAGAATCTACAAAATTCTCTAAAGAATTGTTGATTTCGTTAATTTATGAATGTTGTGCCATCTTCGGCTGAGATATGGTTCTTGAGCACCTTCTGATCAGAATATCAAAAAATTCCTGTGATGGAGCACAATCTTGAAAAAGAATCTAGTAGGGGGGGGGGGGGGGGAACAACATGTTGTGTTTAAGTGATGATATTTCAGGAAAGCTAGAATGACAAAGTTCAAAAGATCAAAAGAAATGCAAGTTCAAGATCACAAGTATCATAAAGCCATACTCCATCAACAATGTGATCAAAGAAAACTCAAATGGACCAAAATTTTCAAAGCATATAGAAGCTTAAAGATGACTTAAGCTCAAGTCTAAGAGGATTCAAAGCAAAAACTTATATGAAGACTTCAAGCTTAGAGCGTTTTAATTCTCTAGGATGAATTATGTAAGTACTTCATGCTAAATATCATTTTAAAATGATTTGAAGCTCATCAGGGGTTGTCATGGACTTAAAGACCTTATTTTAAAATCCCGGAAACTATTCTTTTAAAGTAACAAAACAAGATAGCTATTTTTTTTTTTTGAAAATAACATGAAAATCAAAATTTATATCTGTTCAGCTAACTGAAGACTAAACCTCAAGCACCTAAATATTTTCTTCAAAAAATTTTGAAGAGGCAGTGTAGGCTCAGGCGACTAACCCTGGTAGCCTCAAGCACCTAGCCCTCTTCCTAGTTGAAAATTACACTGTTTTCTGAAACCTTAGGTGATTGACCCCGAGACCTCAGGCGCCTGAACACTATTAATGGCTATATTTTTTAAAAGTTTTAAAATTCAAATTTATGTTTCTTGTGCCCTAAAATTCTTATAAACTTGGGAAACACTCCAAGTAACTTGGGTAACATGAGTTAAACCTTTTTGAGCCTATAACTACATGATTTCTCTAATCAAATCTACAACAAGCATTGAAAATCTACTCTGAAGCCAAATTTTCTCTTGCTCTCTCAAATCTCTCTTGCTTGCATCTTCATACTAAAAATTGCTGAGATTATCTGAGTCTCTGATCAATCTTCTTTGAGCTACAACCTTGGTTTACTGATTCACATCAAGAGAAGAATTCCGGTGAATTAGTTCTTGAGCCTCAATTCAATTTATTTTTATATTTGTTTTTGAAGTATATTAATACTTTCTATTGTACTAACCAGTTCTATCTGAGAGCATATCTTTGCACAAAAGAAATTTTCCTTGTTTCCTTGCTTCTTTGATGGTTCAAGTCATTAAATCGTTGTACCGAGTGTGGGGTATCGCTTGGAGAGGGGGCTCCACCCTAAATGAGGGATTGTAAACGGTTTGTTTAGCCCTAAAAGGAACGTGTTAGTGGGATCCTTAGGTGGTCATGCCTAAGACGAAGACGTAGGCTAGGGATAAGCCGAACCTTGTAAAAAATCTCGATCTCACTCTTAAACTTTACTCTTTAAATTTTCAGCATCTATAAATTGTGTCTCAAAGTGCTTAAAGGGAGTACGTTTATTAATCACTTAAAGAAATATTGATTAAAAGAAGCACACAAAATTCATTCATACAGGGCTTTAATTAAAACTCTAAACTGAGTTTTTGTAAACACTAAAATAAGGAAGTGTTGCAGCTCTCTCAAAATTGATTAAGTATTGTGTGATTGGTTGATTGATTTTTTTTTTGTTGAAGGTATTTGGTTTGTGATTGATATTGAGTGATTAATTGTGGTTAATAAGGAAGTGTTCCAGCTCTCTCAAAATTGAGTGATCTTTTTTGTCAATCGACAATGAATACTATAGACTCACAATCATATGCTTAATTAAAGCAAGGATGCCTAAGCTCTATCATGTAGATGAAAATGATTGTACATAACATGACAATCAATCAAACATAAGAAATAGAAAATTTCACAAAACAAACCCCTACGAGGTCTTAGAAAAGGAAGAGCCTAAAAATGTGGCTTCTTTTTTGCCTCTAATCAATACAGGTTCACGGATTCTTTATGTTATCCTTGGCTTATAAGGCGCATAGCCTGACTGGGATGATTCACATGCTCATGGAAACTAATGCCACTTAGAGGTAAAGCATCCCTATCCAACCTAAAAGTATAGTCCGAGTATAAAGCTAGTGAAGTAGTGTGTAAAAAGGGGTTAAACACATAATTAACTATGGAAGATTCAAATATTAATTAATTCAAGTTAGGTAAATCAATGGCTAATCATTGGCTCAACTCTTAAAGTCTCTAGAGGAGTCGTCAAGTTGTCGATGCATCTGGAAGGGAGAACCACATCAACTTGGAAGGCAACTGAGTAAGTGATATGAAAAATATGTATTATAGGGTTTAATAGGTTCTAAGGAGTTTCCATTAGCATTTTATTTCCATATGTGTTGTTAGTTCACCAAATTTCTGCTAGTATAAAGTCTCTAAGTTAAATCAAGGGTTTAGGAACCAATGGTCATGTCTACATAACTAGAATAGGGTTCAAGAGTATAGTATTACATACTATACTATTACATACTATTACATTATATTGACAATTTCAAAAAACTGTTCATACTCTGAGTATAGTATGATGGTGGTCGGGCAAGTATGCCCCCATCGTCTAGTGGTTCAGGACATCTCTCTTTCAAGGAGGCAGCGGGGATTCGACTTCCCCTGGGGGTAGGGTACTACGAAAGGAAGTTGATCATGGATTATCAATAAGCCTAAATTTTATTTTTCTTAAGTTAAGGTAAGGTATGAGCACCCCTTGCACACTTGCCCTAACAAACAATAAATGATTAGTCAAATATTACCCACTTCAAACTTAAATAATCAAGACTAAAGACTCTTCTATATTGATTTAGTTACCAATCTTTAATTATTGAACAGTCCCGCCCCACCTTCAGGTTCCATAAGCGCATTGATTAAAGAGTATCAAATTAAGATGAAGTAACATTAGTAATTATGTAAAATATAGAGAAACTCACATAGATGAGGTAAAGAAGAATCAAATTATGTAATTCGTGCAATAGCATGACAAATTATTTAAGACAGACACTGAGATAGTTTATCAAGTTATTAAACAAGGCAAAATGTACTCTAACAGTATAACTAGGTGAGGCCTAAAATGCCTCATCCCTAGTTCTCTATCATTAAAGAATTCACAAAAACATTAAAAAAAAAAAAAAAAATCCAAAATAGCATATCATACAAATGAATTTGAATGTATATTTTTTTATTTTTGGGAAATAGTTCAAACCGAAATTGACTAGTAACTTATAAGAAAGAAAACAAAATTTTTAGTAGTTTCACTAACAATAATGATGTCCAATAAAGCTAAAATTCATGCAACTAGACAAAATGTACGCATTATAGTTCACAAGTACACACCCATGCCAAACTATACACACATATGTTAAATTACCCATGCAAGTATACTAACATGTATGTACATACATATATAAAATCTCATTCAGTCTTTATGCTTACTCAGCCACATATATACATATATGCATGCTAACACAAATCATACACATGGACTCATACAAGCATGCACATACAAAGTCTTAGCTATATGAACCCTAACTCCTACGTACTATGCACACCCATATATAATACATTCATAAATATACATAGGGCTAGAGCACACATGTACACTTGCCCAATAACTATTATATGCACATATACATATTCACCACACATTTCACATACAAATTCTCTTCTCTTGCAATAAGGTGTATCTACATAGGTACAAATACTCCCACAAATGTATCATCATGTTGACAAGGTGTACATGCATTAATTCCTTTACACATGCATTACCCTAGCTACATTTTATGCCTCTAGATTGTCATGCATTCATCATTTCTTCCATGCATGTACTCATGTAAACCTATCATACATTCACGCTGACTCGTATATTTATGCATACACCATGCATGCATTATCCATTCACATATATCATGGATTCAATGTGACAAACTTGCATGCCATTTTCCTATGTGCACATTGCCACTACCCTTATGTTAGATGCATTTACATAACGTTAATAATCATTTCTTGCCAAAACAAATTTTAACCCAAAAGAAGATTCAAAAATCAAAGGGAAAAAAGGTAAAGGAAACAATTTCTTTGTCAACTCTGCAGTTAATTATGCAAAGAATGATTTCTATTTCTCTCACTTTTTTACATTAAAAATATATATTTAAATAGGGAATTTCTAATCCTATTCTGGTAATACAAATATCACAGATGTAATGGCCATTTGCATTGTAAAGACCCAAATCCGAAAAATAAAGAAATAAATGAAAATGAAGGAAAGGGAAAATAAAAAGGGGTTTCAGCAGGTTTCATCAACGAGGTCCATGTTCTCGTCGACGAAGTCCCAAAGTGGTTCATCGCCAAAATTCAGAGCTTTGTCGACGAAGAGATCCAGAACATCCGGAAAATATCAAACTTAGGGTTCATCGACAAGGTCCTTATTTCATTGATGAACGACCTTTAGTAGCTCGTTGATGAAGGCACCATTCATCAACGAATTTGATTGGGTCAAGGGCTTTATAAATAGAAATTTTGTTTTCTTCTTCATTAAGAAACATAATTTCTCTCACTCTCTCTCTCTCTCTAAACCATAACCACACACACACTCTCTCTCTCTCTACGATTTTTCGCCACTTGTAGACCGATTCGACGAATGGAAGTTACTATGAAGTTGTAAGGGAGATTCTCTACAAGCCTAGCAGAGCAGATCTTTGATTTGAGCATTTCAAATGTTACTCAAAAATTAGGGTAAGTAGATTTTTAAGGCTTTATGGTTGCTATGAACTATAGAAAGGCTTAGGAAATGATTAATGGTTGTTGATCTAGAGCTTGTGTGCATTTATTTGGGAAAATTCTGGTTTTAGGATTTTGAACTGCAAATGCCGTAGGGCATGGAGTTAGGGTTTCCAATGGGCTTTCTTGTAAGCCAGGTAAGGGGATTTGTCTTAAATTAGTTATTTTGAAATCTAAACTAGATAAACTATATTTTATGATTTCGAGAAAATTAGGGTTTTGGGGTATGGTCTCCCTTATTCTTTAAACTTATATATTCTTATTATATTAAAAATTGGAGATGCTTGAAACGTTGTTTTATGTAAATCATAGTTTTACAAGCCGTTTATTATATCATAGCTTGTTTAATCAAATGAGTGTGACATGAGATGGTTAATGTGAATGAACTACAATTGTGGAATATTTGGTATGAAATATGGGAACTGGAGTTCCAAATTGTTTTCAGGGAATTGTGGAAAACGAGATACTGATTTAAAACCGATGGCTGTGTATGCCTGTTAATTCTGATGAATGAATGGGTTTGTGAAAAATATTGGAATTTCTTAAATGCTTTATGGAATGAAAAGAGGTTACTGTGCTTTTGTTATAAATTGTATATATGATGTATGAACCACCTAAGGAACTGGTTACCATTGCTAGTGGGTGATACAGTGCAACCACGCCTTATCGGTAAGGGTGGGTATCTAAAAAGTCGATTGGTCACTGGCTCTGATGTTTGATCTAGGGTGGGATATGACCAAGGCGGACTTGTAACATTGAAGTGATTAGATTGGTGGGCTGCCAAAGCTAGATCGGGTCTACAAACTGCACAACCCATACCATTAGGGAAGTAAATGGTGTTTATATGGTGTTCCTAGGCAGGGATGAGTTTGATATGCATATACATGGTTTAAAAATAAAATGGGTGGAGTTACAACATTGAATATTGAGAGGAGGGATTTTACAGCGTATGGACCTGTATCCTACCCCAACCTCAGGAACTCTTGCTTATAATGAGCTACACTGTCTTTTGTAGGAATTATATATATATATATATATATATATCTTCTATATTACAGGATTGGGAATTTTTTAACTGCGTAATTCATTTTAGTTAAACTTACTATTGTTTATCTGTTGGAATAAACTCATGTTGTCACACACTAATGTATTCTGATCCACCTTACTGAGAAATGTCTCACCCCAATATACAAATCTTATTTCAGGTCCTGCAAGAAATCGGACCTAGCGTTCTAATGGGTTCTAGAGCGTAGTGTTTTGGGTGTCCTTTTTGCAAGTACTCATGTAAGTACTAGACTATGGTCAGGTTATCTTTATGGGATTGTAATAGAATATTCGAAGTATTTATGTAATAGCATTGACATAGAACTCTAGTATGGTATTCTACAGATTGAAACTTTTCCGCTGCATTATTGTATATTGTTTATGGATAGGGCAATCATGAACTCTTCGAGGTCGAACACTTTTATGAAAGATATCAAAGAGTCTCTCATTTTATGTTATGTTTACTAGCACTTCAAGCCCACGTGGTGGGTCGGGGATCACAGTTGGTATCAGAGCTCACCAGGTTGTTAGGTTTTGTAGACTTGGTTAGATGAGGTTAGGAGGTCATACTAGAGTATAAGAAGGTAAGAACGGGTAGAATAGGAATGTTGAGTTTTGCTTCATAATCCTGAAGATATAAATTCCATTGGTGGACTTCTATGTTTTTTTGGATCAGTCAACGGGTTCGAAAAATCTTGGAAATTCATTGACAATTTTGTTTCCGAGTGGAGGGGCGGAACTTGAGTTAGAATAAGAGTGGTAAAATGGCAGAGTATGTCGTCATTAGGAGTGATAAGTTATTAAAGTAAGTCTTACGGTATTGTAATTGTAGCAAATACATAAGGTACTAAGGTTCTAAATAGTTTTCTCATTTGTCTCTTCGGGATGGAGTCCAGGGATAATACTTCCAATGCTGGGGGCAGTAGCAGCGAGGGAGTTACCCAAGAGTGTGGCAGTGACTCTATTGTAGCATTCTGGGACTTCGCATAGTAGTTTATGGTGAAGGTTAAGGGAATACTAGGAGGCAGGGCTGTCCCATGGGTGAGCTGGGTGGTTATATTGATCAGTTTACTTGACTAAAGCCTCTAGCCTTCGTAGGGAGTACAGACCCAATCCAAACAGAGAATTGAATTTAGAAGATCGAGAAGATCTTGGCTATTTTATGTTGCACAAATGAGCATAAGGTGCTCTATGCGATGTTCAAGTTGACTGGAGAAGCCAAGAGATGGTGGGAATCAGTGAAGATGTTGGAGGAGCAGAGGCTAGTGTAGGTGGCGATGATATGGGGCCATTTCAGAGAGGTGTTCTTTGAGTGGTACTTTCTAGCCATGGTCAGGATTGCAAAGATGGAGGAATTTATGATCCTGACCCAGGGACAGTTGACAGTGTAGCAATACGCTACCAAATTCATGGATTTGTCTCACTTTGCTCCATTTATTGTACCAAATAAGATGAGGAAAGCTTGGAAGTTTCAGAAGGGACTGAAGAACGAGATCTGAAAGCAGATGATGATAGTACAGATTCAAGACTTTGCTATGCTGGTGGATAAGGCCACCGTGGCAGAGGAGAGCCTGCGGAAGGATACATAGGTTTAAGTTCCGAAGAAGAGGCCAACACCTTCCAGTTCGTATTCAGGTGCAAGGCAGGGTTCTTGGAGGAAGTATGGGCACCGTAGAGACCAACATTAGCATACGGGTGCTAGGGCATTTCAAGGTATCACATCACACCATCTTTGCCCTAGGTGTGGCAAGTGGCATTCAAGAGAATGCAAGGTCAGACCATGTGATTGCTACCGATGTGGTCAGCCCAGACATAAGATGCAAGAGTGTCGTGCGCCATCAAATGTTCCACCTCCTCAGCAGCAGCAGCATCAAGATGGTAGCCAGGCACCACGTGGAAACTACCAGAGGGGTATGACTTAGGCCAAGGTATATTCTTTAACTCCTGGCGATGCTGAGAAAGCTAGTGACGTTGTGAAAGCTACTATTTCCATTTTATTAAATAGTGCCACCATATTATTTGATTCATGTGCAACATATTCCTTCATTTCTCAGGACTTCATTAGGTTGTGCAGGGTGGAACCACAATCGTTAGATGTTGATTTAGAGGTGGTCACACCGTCAGGGGCAGGGATAGTGCATAACAAAGTAATCAGAGACTATCCAATAGAGATACAAGGGAGAAGGATACCTACTAGTTTGATTATATTTGATATGCATTGCTTTGATCTTATTTTGGGTATGGATTGGTTAGCGGCCAGTTATGCGAGTATTGATTGTCGTAAGAAGGAGGTAGTGTTTCGACCTCCTGGGGAGCCGGAGTTTATATTTATTGGCTCGTGTGTGCGCTCTACACCAAGGATCCTTTTGACCATGTAGACAAGGAGATTACTTCGAGAAAGATGCCAGTTTTAGCATTCATAAAAGAGGCACCGAAGGAGGAACGTAAACTGGAGGATATTCCCATAGTAAGTAAATTTTTAGATGTGTTTCAATAGGCCTTGCTGGGATTACCTCCTGATCATGAGGTGAAGTTCTTTATAGAGTTGAATTTAGGCATGGCACTGATTTCAAAAGCTCAGTATCATATGGCTCCAACAGCGACTATAGAAGCTACTAGATAAGGGTTACATCCGATCGAGTGTTTCACCCTGGGGAGCACCGGTTTAATGACCTGCTTATTTTTACATCCGATCGAGTGTTTCACCCTGGGAAGCACCGGTTTAATGACCTGCTTATTTTTACATACATACATACATACATATATATATATATATACATACATACATATATATATATATATATATATACATACATACATATATATATATATATATATATATATATATATATTTCTGTTCCACATCATAACATACCTAATAATTTTGTTAAGCTGGACGCATGGGTACTAAGGATATATCTATCATAAAACTCTAATACCTAAGTGGTGAAAAACATAAAATCATATACATTCCATAGACACCAGAAACCATACAAGAGTTCTACTAAATCTGTCATTTACATATACATATAGTCATCCACAAAAAGACCAAAAGTACTCCTAGGGTTTTAACTCAAAAATCCATCTAACCCTAGCTCATCCACTTACCCTACTGATAGGGTAGCTCAGTCCACTTATACTCCTATGGGGCTCTATCCGCCCTCCTACTTGGATTTCCTGAAATGTTTATAATGCTGGGGTGAGACACCTTTCAATAAGGGAGACAAATTAATATCAGTGTGTGGCAACATGAGTATTTTTCGTGACATGCATATAAACGGTACATAATTCATAACTGGTATAAAAATTGTAGTATATCTCAATAAAACATGGTTTATCATAACATAACTTATCATACTGAATTTATATACTTGGAAAATCATCTTATATAATCATATCATACTTGAATTATTACCCAGGATAGATAGTTAGTTAGCTATTGTCATGTCTTACCCCCCACATGACAGGGTTGTGTGGCCCGAAGGTGGGACCTAGCAATGGTTGGCCAACCATGCTAAGTCAAACATAGGTATGTATAAGTACGATGGGCTTGTTCCACCTATGCCGGACTACCAGTGGAACTACAACACTCCCATAAAGTCACATCGACTGCCATCTCCTACACTCTACATAAGATGTGTGGTGGCACTAACATATTCATAATCATAAACATATAGCTATGGTACCATGCTTCATAAAACTAAACTAAGCTATCCAGGTTCTGATAACATATAATACATTTCATATTAAAACATAATTGTGTCATATTTCATAGTAACATCTGACGTAGACATATTTCATAATTTCTTTCATATCATACGTAATCACGACATTAAAGCCAGCATATTTCATAACATAAGAATCACGACATTTACACTGGCATATTTCAAAACATAAGAATCACGACATTTACACCGGCATATTTCATAACATAAGAATCATGACATTTACACCGGCATATTTCATAACATAATAAGCATAATTTCTTGCACTTTTCAACATAATTTTAAAACCATAGTTTCTGTATTGTTTTTTTTTTTTTTAGGGTTTTCCTGAAAACTGCCATTACATACTTGTCTGGAAAAACTCATAATATTTCAATACAGCATAATTTTCATGGAAATATTATACTCACGCCACACAAATGTACATAGCTTTATAAACTCATAATTTATTCTAAAATTACATTTTCATATAACATGTGTTAAAATCATTTTCCTGTTCAATAGCAGTATTCACAAACATAATTCTATATCATACATATTTTCCTAAAAATAAATGCTTCTTAATTCGTAATAATTTCATGAAAAATACTGATTTAATTTTTTTCTTGTCATGACTTATTGAGAAGCCCACAATTTAAACCAACCTACACGTGTGTGTTCTCCAGCTCAACACCCTAAAATTGCAACTTTCCCAACAATACTTCAGTATTATTCTATCTAAAGCATCTTACTCAGTCCAAAAACACCAAATACCTTATAAAACTCAAAATACCTAACTTACCAAGATTTTGGGATGGTGCCCAAGTTGGCCTAACCAACAAACTATTCCAGCAGATTTGAAGAGAATCTTCCCAAAAGTGGCGTGGCTACTTCCAATTGTCAACCCAGCAAAAATAGGATCTAGAAATCTATAAATAAGGTATAGGGAAAGAGAATTTCGAGAGAGGAGGACTCTTTTTGCATGAATTTTGCTGAAAAACCCAAGTTTGGCAAATTTGTACAAGCAGCTTCGTCAACGAGACACGTCACCTCGACGACGAGCCCATGAAGTGAGTTCGTCGATGAACACTTATTCCTCATTGACAAGTTTAATGCCCTAAAATCAGCCCTCTCAGTAATGTCTCGTCAACGAGACACGCATCCCTATCAATGAGTCCAAGAAGCCTGCTTATCAACGAGCACTTTGCACTCATCGAAAAGACCCTGCTGAAACCCCTTAAAATTCCTTTTCTCTCCTTTCTTTAATTATTTAATTACTATAATTCTTCAAGTCTCCATAACTGGTGCTGTTTGTGAAGAAGAAGGATGAGTTGATGAGGATGTGCATCGACTATAGAGAGATTAACAAGGTGACAGCGAAGAACAAATACTCGTTACCCAGAATTGATGATCTGCTTGACCAACTATAGGGAACACAAGTCTTCTTTAAGATCAATTTACGATCTGGGTATCATCAGCTGAAGGTGAAAATGGAAGACGTACCGAAGACTGCATTTTGAACTAGGTATGGCCACTATGAATTTTTAGTTATGCCTTTCAGATTAACTAATGCTCCTGCAGAATTTATCGACTTGATGAATTGGGTGTTCCACGAGCATCTGGACCAATTCATGGTCATTTTCATTGACAACATCCTAGTTTATTCAAGGAGTCTTTAGGAACATGCAGTTCACTTGAGATTGGTACTTCAGGTGCTCAGGGAGAAGAAGCTATTTACGAAGATTAAGAAGTGCGAGTTCCGGTTAGAGAACGTGGCATTCCTAGGGCATGTATTGCCCATAAAAGGGGTATCAGTAGACCCAAGTAAGATAGAAGCGATAGTAGACTAGACAAGACCGAAGAATGTTCAAGATGTCAAGAGTTTTATGGGTCTTGCAGGATACTACCGATGGTTCATAGAAGGGTTCTCCAGTTTATTAGGTCCATTGACATGACTCACAGAGAAGAACGTAAAGTTTGAATGGACTGATGAGTGTGAGCAAATTTTTCAACATCTTAGATGATGGGTTGTTGAGATTCCATACCAGGATCTGCGTATCAAATGACACCGAGATCAAGCGGGTCATTCTACATGAGGCACACCGTTTGCTCTATATAGTACATCCGGGAAGTACGAAGATGTACAGGGATCTACGGGAATTTTTCTAGTGGTATAACATGAAAAGAGAGATCGCCTGTTTCGTAAAGCAGTGCCTCACATGCCAGCAGGTGAAGGTCAAGCACTAGAGGTCAGTAGGACCATTACAACCACTTCTTATTCCTAAATGGAAATGGGAGCAGATTTCCATGGTCTTTGTCACGGGATTGCCATCAGCGCTTCACGAGCAGAATGCGATTTGGGTCGTTGTTAACAGACTAACGAAGACAACCCATTTCATCCTGGTTAAAGTCAGTTATTCCATAGATAGGCTAGCAGAGCTATATGTTCAGGATATTGTCAGACTGCATGGGGTACCAATGTCTATTGTTTCAGATAGGGATCCGCAGTTTACTTCCCAACTCTAGAAGAGTCTTCAGGAAGTGTTAGGATCTCAAATCACATTCAGTACAGCGTTTCACCCACAGACTGATAGCCAGTTAAAGAGGACCATCCAGATTTTAGAGAATATGCTGAGGGAATGTGTACTGGATTTTGGGGGCAGTTGGATCAGACATCTTCCGTTAGTTGAGTTTGCCTACAACAACAATTATCAGGCTATCATCGAGACAGAACTATATAAGACACTATATGGTCAGAGATGCCAATCTCTATTGTATTGGGATGAGGTCAGTTAGCGGAAAATTTTAGGGCCGGATTTTTTCTAGTAGGCCATAAAGAAGGTCCAGATTATTAGGGAGAGAATAAAGATAACTCAAAGTCGGTAGTAGAGTTATGCGGATACTCGTCGACGGGAGCTAGAGTTTGAGATGGGTGATGCCGTATTTTTGAGGATTGCTCTGATGAAAGAAGTAATGAGGTTTGGTAGAAAAGGAAAGCTAAGCCCTAGGTACATTGGACCGTCGAGATTCTAGAGAGAGCCGATTCGATGGCGTACAAGATAGCACTACCTCCCGCATTTTCTAGGATTCATGACGTTTTCCATGTGTCCATGCTTAGGAGATATATCCTGGATCCTTCGCATATGATCATTTACGAGTCTTTGGAGCTCAGGGACACGTTAGCATATAGAAGATACCCGTACAAATCCTAGATTGTAAGGAGCAGGAGTTGCGTATGAAAAGAATTCCATTGGTAAAGGTATTGTGGTGTAATCATGCAGTGGAGGAAGCTTCATGGGAATTAGAGTCAGAGATATGTATAAAGTACCCACAGTTATTTAGAGATGCTCGAAGCTGAACAGGTGAGTAGAGCAGTAAGTAAATGTCAGTTTGTATGTATAGTGTTTTAGCATAGGTTTATTTATAACTTGGTGTATGTTTGGTCTTCGGGAGAGTTTTGTATGAATATTGTAATCACCCAAAACAGTGTATGTAACCACGGTATTACCTCGCCATAAGTGAGGGTAGGTAATAAATTTGGGACGGGGCTGCTATGTAAGTGGCTACCGACTCTTCGGTAAAGATGGATTATAAGATAAAAAGGTAATTGACATTAGTTAGCAAGTTTTGAGGACGAAATTTTTATAAGGAGGGGAGATTGTAGAGACCTGAATCCAGAAAATAAAGAAATAAATGAAAATGAAGGAAAGGGAAAATAAAAAGGGATTTCAGCAAGTTTCGTCAACGAGGTCCATGTTCTCATCGACGAAGTCCAAAAGTGGTTTGTCACCGAAATTCAAAGCTTCATCGATGAAGAGATCCAGAACATCTAGAAAATATTAGGCTTAGGGTTCATCGATGAGGTCCTTATTTCATTGACAAACGGCCTTCAGTAACTTGTCAATGAAGGCGCCATTCATCGACGAATTTGACTCAGTCAATGGCTCTATAAGTAGAAATTTTGTTTGCTTCTTCATTAAGAAACATAATTTCTCTCTCTCTCTCTCTCTCTCTCTCTACAATTTCTCATTGCTCGTTGATCGATTCGATGAACAGAAGTTACTTTGAAGATCTAGGGGAGATTATGTACAAGTCTAGCGGAGCCGATCTTTGATTTGAGCATTCTAGACGTTACTAAAAAATTAGGGTAAGTAGGTTTTTAAGGTTTTATGGTTGTTGTGAACTATAGAAAGACCTAGGAAATGATTAATGGTTGTTCATCTAGAGTTTGTGTGGATTTATTTGGGAAAATTGTGGTTTCAGGATTTTGAACTGCAAACGCCATTGGGCATGGATTTGGGGTTTCCAGTGGGCTTTCTTGTTGGCCAGGTAAGGGGATTTGTCTTACATCAGTTATTTTGAAATCTAAACTGGTTAAACTATATTTTATGATTTCTAGAAAATTAGGGTTTTGTGGTATGGTCTCCATTATTCTTTAAACTTATATATTCTTATTATATTAAAAATTGGAGATGCTTGAAACCTTGTTCTATGTGAATCATAGTTTTACAAACTTTTTATTATATTATAGCTTATTTAATCAAATGAGTGTGACATAAGATGGTTAATGTGAGTGAACTAAACTTGTGGATTATTTGGTATGAAATATGGGAACTAGAGTTACAAATTATTTTCAGGGAATTGTGGAAAATGAGATACCGGTTTAAGACCGAGGGTTGTGTATGCCTGTTAATGTTGATGAATGAATGGGTTTGTGAAAAATACTAGAATTGCTTAAATGCTTTGTGGAATGAAAATAGGTTACTGCGCTTTCGTTCTAAATTGTATATATGATGTATGAACCACCTAAGGAACTGGTTACTATGGAAGCACGGTATCATTGCTAGTGGGTGATATAGTGCAACCACGCCTTATCGATAATGGTGGGTATCTAAAAATTCGATTGGTCACATGCTCTGGTGTTTGATCCAAGGTGGGATATGACCAAGGCGGACTTCTGACATTGAAGTGATTAGACTGATGGCCTGCCAAAGCTAGATTAGGTCTATGGACCGTACAACTCGTACCATGGGGGAAGTAAATGGTGTTTATCTGGTGTTCCTAGGCAAGGATGAGTTCAATATGCATATACATGATTTAAAAATAAAATGGGTGGAGTTACAGCTTTAAGTACCGAGCCGAGGGATTTTACAGTGTATAGGCCTATATCCTACCCCAACCTCGGGAACTCTTGCTTGTAATGAGCTACACTATCTTTTGCAGGAATTGTATATATATATATATATATATATATATATATATATTCTATATTACAGGATTGGGAATGTTTTAACTGTGTACTTCATTTCAATTAAACTTACTATTGTTTTTCTGTTGGAATAAACTCATGTAGTCAAAAATTGATGTATTTTGATCCGCCTTACTGAGAAGTCTCTCACCCCAATATACAAATCTTGTTTTAGGTCCTGTAGGAAACCGGACCTAGCCTTCTAGTGGGTTCTGGAGCTTAGTGTTTTGGGAGTCCTTTTTCTAAGTACTCGTGTAAGTACTGGACTATGGTCAGGTTATCTTTTTGGGATTGTAACAGAATATTGGAAGTATTTATGTAATAGTATTGACTTAAAACTCTGGTATGCTATTGTGGAGATTGAAATTTTTTCGCTGCATTTTGTATGTTGTTTATGGATAGGGCAACCATGAACTCTTCAAGGTCGGACCCCCTTATGAAAGGTATCAAAGAGTATCTTATTTTATGTTATGTTTAATAGCACTCCGGGCCCCCGTGGTGGGTCGGGTTCAAAAAATCACAACAATCCATTGACATTTTTGTTTCCGAGTGGAGGGGCAGAACTTGAGTTAGAATAAGAGTAGTAAACTTGCAAAGTATTTCATCATTAGGAGCGATAAGTTATTAAAGTAAGTCTTATGGTATTGTAGTTGTAGCAGATACGTAAGGTACTAAGGTTCTAAACAGTATTCTCATTTGTCTCTTCAAGATGGAGTCCACGGATAAGGCTGCCAACGTTGGGGGTAACAGCAGTGAGGGAGTTGCCTATGAGGGTGGTAGTGACTCTACTGTAGCATTCCAAGACTTCGCACAGTAGCTTATGGTGGAGGTTACGCGGAATGCTAGGAGGCAGGACCATCCCACGACTAAGCTAGGAGGTTCTATTGATCAGTTGACCCCACTAAAGCCTCCAGCCTTTGTAGGGAGTACAGACCCGATCCAAGCAAAGAATTGGATTTGAGAGATCAAGAATATCGTGGCTATTTTATGCTGCACAGATGAGCAGAAGGTGCTCTATGCGACATTTAAGTTGACTGGAGAAGCCGAGAAATGGTGGGAATCAGTGAAGATGTAGGAGGAGCAGAGGCTAGTGCAGGTGGCGATGACATGAGGCCGTTTTAGAGAGGTGTTCTTTTAGCGGTACTTTCCAGCCATGGTCGAGAATGCAAAGATGGAGGAGTTTATGATCCTGACCCAGGGGCAGCTGATGGTGCAGAAATACGACACCTGATTCATGAAGTTGTCTCGCTTTGCTCCTTTTATGGTACCAAATGAGGCGAGGAAATCTTGGAAGTTTCAGAGGGGACTAAAGAAGGAGATTTGGAAGCAGACAACGATACTGCAAATTCAGGACTTTGCTACGCTGGTGGATGAGGCCACCATGGCAGAGGAGAGCCTGTAGGAGGATACAAAGGTTCAAGTTCCAAAAAAAAAGGCCAGCACCTTTCGATTCTTATTCAGGTGCGTAGCAAGGTTCTTCGAGGAAGTATGGGCACGGTAGAGAGCAGCATTAGGATACGGGTGCTAGGGCATTTCAGGGTACCACATCACACCCTGTTTGCCCTAGGTGTGGCAAGTGGCATTTAGTAGAATGCAGGGTCAGATCGGCGATTGCTACCGATGTGGTCAACCTGGACATAAGATGCGAGAATGTCATGCGCTGTCAAATGTTCCACCTCCTCAGCAGCAGCACCATCAAGATGGTAGCCAGGCACCACGTGGAAACTACCAAAGGGGTATGACTCAGGCCAATGTATATTATTTAACTTCTGATGCTGCTGAGAATGCTAGTGACGTGGTGACAAGTACTATTTCCATTATGTTAAATAGTGCCATTGAATTATTTGATTCAGGTGCAACACATTCCTTAATTTCTCAGGAATTCAATAAGTTGTGTGGGCTAGAACCACGGTCGTTATATTTTGAGTTAGAGGTGGGCACACGATCAAGGGTAAGGATAGTGCGTGACAAAGTAATCCGAGACTATCCAATAAAGATACAAGGGAGAAGGATGTCTTCTAGTTTGATTACATTTGATATGCATGGCTTTGATCTCATTCTGGGTATGGATTGGTTAGCGACTAGTTATGTGAGTATTGACTGCCGTAGGAAGGAGGTAGTGTTTTGGCCTCCTGGGGAGCCGAAGTTTATATTTGTTAGGTCGTGTGTGTGCTCTGCACCACAAATCCTTTTGGCCATGCAGACGAGGAGATTACTTCAAGAAGGATTCCATGGTTATTTATCATTAATAAAATAGGCACCGAAAGAGGAATGTAAACTAGAGGATATTCCCATAGTAAGTGAATTTCTAGATGTGTTTCCAGAGGACTTGTCGAGGTTGCCTCCTAATCGTGAGGTGGATTTTTTTATAGAGTTGACTCTAGGAAAGGCACCAATTTTGAAATCTCCATATCATATGGTTCCAGAAGAACTGAGAGAGTTAAAGGAGCAGCTACGGGAGCAACTAGATTAGGGTTACATCTGACCGAGTGTTTCACCCTGTGAGCACCGGTGCCGTTTGTGAAGAATAAGGATGGGTCGATGAGGATGTGCATCAACTATAGAGAGATTAACAAGGTAACAGTGAAGAACAAATACCCATTACCCAGAATTGATGATCTGTTTGACTAGCTACAGGGCACACAGGTCCTCTTTAAAATCAATCTGCGATCTTGGTATCATCAGCTGAAGGTGAAAAAGGAAGACGTACCGAAGATTGCATTCCAAACTAGGTATAGCCACTATGAATTTCTAGTTATGCCTTTCAGATTGACTAATACTCCTGCATCATTTATGGACTTGATGAACAAGGTGTTCCATGAGTATTTGGACCAATTTTTGGTCGTTTTCATTGACAACATCATATTTTATTCAAGAAGCCTTGAGGAACATGCAGTTCACTTGAGATTGGTACTTCATGTGCTTAGGGAGAAGAAGCTATTTGCGAAGATTAAGAAGTGCATGTTTTGGTTAGAGCCAGTGGCATTCCTTGGGCATGTAGTGTCCTTAAAAGGGTGAGTAGAGTTTTTAAGAACTGAAGCAGCGGCTAGTTACTGTGCGAATTCTAACCATTCCATCGAGGGATGGTGAATTTGTTATTTATAGTGATGCCTCAAAGAAGGGTCTCGCATGTGTTCTAATGCAAGTAATTGCTTATATTTTTCATCAACTTAAGGAGTATGAGAAGAACTATACAACACACAATATGGAATTAGCAGCAGTAGTGTATGCATTGAAGATCTAGAAGCACTACTTGTACGGGGAAAGGTGCAAACTTTTTACCGATCATAAAAGTCTTAAGTACTTTTTCACCTAGAAGGAGCTAAACATTCCTACCTCAGTTAATTAATCCAAAATATACTTCCTTCGGGAAAGAAATATTCCTTGTCTAGACCTAGCAACTTCAATTCCTATAAAGTACTTGAGTCCTTCCAAGTTCTTCATTTCAAATTCGGTGGCCAACTCCTTCTGTAATCTGGATATTTCTTCTTCATCATCTCCTGTGATAATCATGTCATCCACATATACTATCAACACCGCTACCTTACTCAATTTATGCTTCAGGAACAATGTATGGTCTGAGTCTCTTTGCTTGAATTTGTATTTCCTCATTGCCAAACTAAACTGCCCAAACCACGCTCAAGGAGATTGTTTCAATCCATACAGTGCTTGTTGCGGTGTGCAACGAACTTGGTTTCAGTGGATGTCGTGTAGGCTGGAGGAAGATCTATTTACACTTATTCTTTAAGATCATCTTGTAGGAAGGCATTTTTTGCTTCAAATTGCTGAAATGACCAGTCAAGGTTAGCTGCAAGAGATAACAATACCCTTACAGTGCTCAATTTTCCAACTGGGGAAAAAGTCTTTTGATAATCTACCCCATATGTGTGTGTATAGCCTTTTAACACTAGTCTTTCTTTGTACCTTTCGACTGATCCATCTGCCTTATGTTTGATGGAGAATGCCCATTTGTAACCTACTACTTTCTTCCCTTCAGGTAACAAAACTATGGTCCATGTGTCATTCTTTAGTAATGCCTCCATTTCTTCCTTTATTTCCTGAGTCCATTTTGGATCAAACAAGGCTTCCTGAATTCCAGCTGGAACTTGACTTAAGGAAAGTACATGCACAAATGGTTTAAAGGGTTCGTTCAAATAATCTCCTGCTAGACACATAGTTGGCAATTGGATACTTTGATCTTTGTTCTTCAATATCATGAGAGTATCTATTCGGTGGCTTGCCACGATTTTCTCTAAAAGGTAATGCATATCTAGCAGGAGTATTCAAGTCACTTGTATTTGAAGGCATGTCTAGAGTGCTTACATTAGTAATATTCTTAGAAGATGGGTTTGCAGAAACTAAAGAAGGGGAGGAGCTTGATTCAGTTTCCAAAGTTGTATTATTTCCCAAAGATGTATTGTAGAGACCCAAAAAATATAATATTAAAAATAAATAAGAAATGGATGAAAAATGGTTTGGTGTAGACCAAACCGTCGATGTTTTGGTGGGAAGCCTAGAAAACCGTCAATAGTTTTGTAGTTGCCGCAACCGAGTAGAAAGGTAAACAGTGAAAACAGTTTGGTTAAAGACCAAACCGTCGATGGTTTTCTGAGAGCCCAAGAAAATCGTCAACAGTTTTTGCCTAGGATAGAATACTATATAAGACTGCATAGTCATTTTTCTTTGCAAAAATTTTAAAACCCTCACTCACTCTCTCTCTCTCTCTCTTTCTCTCTCTCCACATTTTCTCACTCTAAACTCACTCCATCGACGATGAGATTTCGTATTTAAGGCCTAGCGGCAATCCTGGTCAAGTTGACCGAAGTAGAATTGTGTTTGGAGGATCCTAGGCACCACCTCAAAACTGAGGTAAGGAAAATATGAACATAATTTTGGGGTTGAACTAATAAATTGGGATTTATGGAATACGGGGTTTTGGTGTGAGTGCCGCAGGCACGGGTTTAGGTTTCCTACAGGTGTTTCCTTAGGGAATGAGGTAAGGATGATAAATATTTAATTATTTGGAGTTTCATTGATAAAATAGAGTATGTGGGTCCAGGAAAAAGTGAATGTGATATTATTCTGGGGAAATTCATGATTTTAAGGTTTTTGAGTTTTGAATGTCGCAGGTGTGAGTATAGAGATTTTTAGCAAGCCTCTCAATAATCAAGTAAGGGAAATATGTTATGGCAGTTATTGTAGAAATTTTTACTAGAAAAATAATAATATATATATATATATAGTTATGTGCTTTCAGAATATGATATATATATATATATATATATATATATATATATATATATATAGTTATGTGCTTTCAGAATATGATTTTTTGGATAATGTAGAAGTATGACATTATGAGTATGAAATTATATATTTTCAAAAAATTAATTATTGAATATATAGTATTTGATTCATAAATTTATATATGATTTAGTATAGTTTTTGGGAATACTGATGTTGAACTGAGGAAACTTTGAAAACAGATTTAATATTATTTTGTTAGCAAAATATGGTTTTCCTAGGTGATTATGCGTCAAAGATGCGTAATTAGGCATTTAATTCTTGCATTAAAGATTATAATTTTTATTAAATGCCCAATTATGTTCAATATTTTAATTAGTGGGCTCGTTTGATAATTTTTAGATAAGTATCCTATTTTACAGTGAATTTATGTATATTCGTGTTTTATTGTTACAGTATTATTTTTGGAAACTAAAGTCGAGATAAAAATGAAAGAAACCAAGCATCGAGTGAAGGACCATGGGCATGCGTGGGGCTTAATAGAGACGCAATCTTCATGGAAAGACTCTAAAAATTAAATTTGAAATTAAATGCACGTGACCGTGTGAATGAACACGTGTCCGTGTCGAAGTGTGCATGCTTGAAGGACGAATGGTGGCCATTAGGCAATCGAATGCACTGCAAAGGATGGGCTTAAAAATGTAAGGCTGACCCATGAATACTGATGTGACCATGTGGAGGAGAGGTGAGTGTATAGGCTTGACATGAAGGGCGTGCATGTGATGGAATGGGCTTACTAAGCCCGTGCATGCGTGAGTGGCCTTGCTGGGCCATGTGTGTGTGTGTGACTTGAGAATCAACTTGAAGCAAAGAACAAGGCCTTGTGCTAGAACCAGAAATAGAAAAATGAAAAAAAAAAAAATTTGAGGGCCTAATCTTTGATGTGACTCGTCCATGCAAAATGCTCCCAATGTGTGAGTGTGCGCTGAGGGGTTGCAAATAGAGGGTAGTAGGCATTGGGTTGGACAGAAAAGCAAGGGCAGGCCAGCTCAAAACAAAGCAAAAAGTGGAGGAGGGAAAGAAAAAGAATGAGGGCATTAATGTGAAAATAAAAAGTTAGGAATGTAAAGGTAGTGTAAGGTTTAAAGAATAGAGAGGCTAGGGTTTACGAGGTAGCAAAAAGGAGTTGGTGTGCGGTGTTTTCTCTCCAACTTTGGGAGCTGTGCTATTGGACACAAGGGACCCAAGCTGCTGTGCATGCAGACCCGAGTAGCTGCAGCTCTTCTCTCTAGCTCATCTCTCCATCACTCCATTGCTCTCTCTCTCTCTCTCTCTCTCTCTCTCTCTCTCTCTCTCTCTCTCTCTCTCTCTCTCTCTCTCATTGTGTTATTGTAATATTGTTAGAGTTTTTTTTTTTATTATTGCTAAGCTTTTAGTTTGTTCCATTTAAAGCTAGCATTAACATTTGTTTAAAATAATTTGTTTAGATTAAGTACTCTTTATTATATTAATGTTTGTTTAATCTCTTTTTCTCTTCTGTTTTATTCTTTCTTTTTTGTTTGTAATTGTTGAATTTAAATTTTGTTGGATTATCTATATTATTAAGTTCTGTTTATCTATGTTATTTCAAGGTCATTGTAGGAGTTAATATTTGTTGGACATTTTTATTCTTGTGTTTACCTTACTGTTATTATATTGAAGTTAAGTATTTGATTAGGAGTTATTGTTTTACTTGTAGGAGTTAATACTTGTTCGACATTTTTATTAGTCTAAATTTAGTCATTTTTATTTAGGAAATGTTTGAGTCTTTATATTGTCAGGTTTAGCTTATTTATTTAGTCTAGTTTTATTTATCATTTAACTTAATTTATTTTCATTTAGTTGAGCCATTGTTAGGTTTGGTTTATGCATTACTCTTAGGTGTTTTTCGAGTCTGATTTTAGCTATCTATGTTTTGCTATTTGAATATTTAATTAGTGAGTGTTTGGTTGGTTCTATGCATGCTAGGTTCATAGTTTAGGTTTCATGTCATTTCAATTTCACCGTAAATTTTCAAAACCCCCAAGATTTCGAATCTGAACCATGTTCAGTAAAAAAATTTTCTTATTTTCTTTTCATATTTCGAGCTAGTTTAAAACTAATATGCATTCCCTAAGGAGATGATCTGCCCTATTTGGGCTAATTATTACACAATGTAACTCCTATACTTGGAATGGGAATAGTGCTACTTATTTTTAGAAGTGATTCAAGTTTTTGGCGTCGTTGCTAGGGAGTGCCAGAATTAGTTTCAAACTAGTTTTCTCCATTTATTTTGATTTTTCTCACAATTTGAAAACACAAAAAAAATATAATATTTTCAAAACAACAAAAATAAACAAAAATAAAATAAAAAATTTTGATCATGCTTGTGTTCTGCTATGCTGGTGAATGTCTGCTCTTTGGATTGATGTTTGATGCCTTAGGTTAGAGACATTTCACATAGGCTATACAAACTGTCACCTAAACTAGGTAGTAGATTTCCCAATTCTCTTGTGAAGACACTAAAATTGATTTGAGTGATCCTTTTGAAGAAAATTTGAGGAAACTATGGTTGCACCTCCACCTGAACCCCGCACTTTGAAAGACTTTTTTCAGCCTACACGCACCACTACACCAGTGTATTGTTTTGCCAAATGATCCACCGAATTTCACAATTAAGCATGGTATGTTGTCAGTAATACCTCAATTCCACAAGATGGTTTTTGAGAGTCCTTATCAGCATCTGATAGATTTTGAGTTGGCATAAACTACCTTCATTACTGGAATAGGAACTGATGAATACATTAAACTTCATTTATTTCCTTTTTCCTTGAAGGATAAAGTGAAGATCTAGTTTAATTCTCTAAAACTTAACTCTATTTCTAATTGTACTGACATGCAGCATGAGTTCTTATATAATTTTTTTCCTTTTCAGAGAACCGAGTTCCTACATGAGCAAATCGGTCAATTTATGCAGGAAGGCGATGAGACCTTCCAGGCTTGTTAGGATAGGTTCAAAGAGCTAATAAATATTTGTCTGCATCATGGGTTTGAGTCTTGGAGGCTGGTAAATTATTTCTACACGGCCCTCACTCCTGATTGTAAGTAGTTTGTTTGGACTATGTGTAATGGGTAGTACTTCAGCAACGAACCAGAGGAGGCACTAGCATTCCTTGATTACTTGGCTGAAAGTGCACACAGTGGCATACATGATCTGATCAGGCACCAATGTGCAACCTCTTAGGGCAATTGGTGGTGGAGGTAAATATGAGGTAAAGGAGGAAACTAATATCTAATTTCGTATTGCTGCATTAGCTAAGAGGGTAGAGGTTATGGAGTTAGAGAAGGTGAAAGTGGTGAAATCAGTTGAGGTGTGTTCTCTATGCCCCGAATCTAGCCACAAAGCCCAGGATTGTCCGAATATGATGGTAGTACAAGAGAGTAGGTTTGATTAGATTTAGTCAAAAAATTAGGTTAATAGAGCTCCCAATTAGCCTTTCTCAAACACTTACAATTGGGGATAGAGGAATCACCCAAATTTTTCATGGAGAAATTATCAGTCTGGTTAATCTTCTTCACAATTTCAGCATCCTCCTCAGTCTTGTGCACCACCACCTCAGCACCCGTATCAGCCGCATCCGATTTCTCAACACTAATCACCTCCAGGATTTCCATTTAATGTCACACTCGTTCCATCGAAAAGGTCTCTTGAGGATACTCTTCAGCAATTCATGCAAATTCAGGCCACAACTAACAATGAACTGTGAGGCACCATTAATAAGATAAGTACACAATTGAGCACCTTAGAGAAAGGGAAATTTCTAACACAACCTCAGTCTAATCCTCAGGTATACAGGCAGCAATAGCAGCCGGTGCATAATGTTTTAGAGAATTTTATTGAGACGGCAAAGACCGTCACTATTTTGAGAAGTGGGAAGGAAGTTTCCTGAACCTAGATATCCACTGAGAGCAAACAGTTGCCCCGACACCAGAAGTTGTAGTTAAGGCAAATGAGGCCAAAGAAAAATCAGAGGAAGTAAGCTCAGAAGTGAAGAAGTCAGTCGATGTGGAGGCCGAGACTAGTAAGGAATACTGACCTATGGTATCCTATCCTCAAGGGTTGACATCTGGTCAAAAGAACAAATACCATACTAAGATTCAAGAAATCTTCAAGCAGGTGAAGATTAATATTTTGCTTATGGATGCCATACAATAGGTTCCTTTATATGCAAAATTTTTAAAGGACTTGTGCACAGTGAAGAGGAAACTAAATGTAAAAAAGAAGGCTTTCTTGATAGAGTAGGTTAGTGCATTGATATTAAGTAAAACTCCTCAAAAACTTAGAGATCCTCGTTCTCCCACCTTTCCATTATCATCAGTGAATTTTGCATTGGGAGAGCTCTACTTGATTTGGGGACTAGTGTGAACTTGCTACCATTTTCTATATATGAGCAGTTGGGATTAGGTGAGCTGAAGAAGACCACCATTGTGCTACAGTTGACTGACAGATCAGTGAAGGTACCATGAGGTGTTATTGAGGATGTATTGGTTCAAGTCGACAAATTTTACTATCTGATGGACTTTGTGGTTTTGGATATGTAGCAGACTATCTCCACCATTTCTCAGGCACCTGTCATACTTGGATGCCCATTCTTTGCTACCTCCAATGCGTTGATCAATTGTCGAAGTGGAGTACGGAAGCTTACATTTGGGAATATGACATTGGAAATGAACGTGTTCAATGCTTGCAAGATGTCGAGTGGTTGTGATGACTCAGAGGTACATGCAGTTGAGATGATAGATGATTTTGATATTTCAGAGTTGTTATCAGTGTTTGATTATGACAATGCATTTGAGAATGACTCTCCTAAGCAGCCTAATGTTTTTATGAGACAACTCATTTGTCTAGAGAGTTGAAAGAATCAGAGGAGCAATGCATAGAGGTAAATGGTTCCCCTCGGTTGTTAAATGCAGGTTATATGAGTAGTTGGCATAAGCCAACTTTTGAAGCTCTTCACTTACCAGAAGTCATGAAGTCATCGGAGGAAAAAGTCCCTACACTTGAGTTGAAGCCACTATTTGAGGACTTGAAGTATGTTTTCTGGGCCTAACTAAGGGCACATTCCCGATGTTAATTTCTTCTCATCTTACTTTGAAGCAAGAAACTGAGTTATTGTAGGTATTAAGGCAGCATTGAGGAGCAATATGTTGGACTATTGCAGAATTCAAGGGTATTGATCTTGCAATCTGTACTCACAACATCTTTCTAGAAGGAGATCCAAGAACAGATTGTGATGCATAGTGGAGATTGAATCCAACCATGAAAGAAGTGGTAAAGAAAGAAGTGCTGAAATTATTAACTACTGACATCATCTATCCTATCTCTGACAGCAAATGGGTGAGCCCGACACAGGTAGTACCAAAAAAATCTGGTTTGATTGTCATTGAGAATGCTAGTGGAGAGTTGATCCAATCTAGGAAAGTAACGGGTTGGAGAATGTGCATTGATTATCATAAGTTGAATTCGGTTTGCCGAAAAGATCACTTCTCGTTACCCTTCCTAGATCAGATACTCGAAAAAGTAGCCGGTAATGCTTTCTATTGTTTTCTGGGTGGTTTTTCTTTGTATTATCAAATTGTTGTAGCACCAAAAAATCAAGAAAAGACCACCATCACTTACCCCTTTGGTACTTATGCCTTTCGCAGGATGCCATTCGTATTATGCAATGCACTCGCTACTTTCCAACACTGCATGATGACTATTTTCTCTAACATATTAGATGATATGTGTGAAATTTTCATGGATGACTTTTCTGTGTTTGTGTTGCGTGCTCCTTGGTTTGCTGATATTGTGAACTACCTTGTCACCGACCGAATGCCAGACCATTGGGTAACTCAAGATAAGCTTAAGTTCCCTCCAAAAGGGGGAGTCCTTTTAAGGCTCACTCCAATTTTTGCTTCTTATTTGTTATCATCAAAAAGGGGGAGATTGTTGGCCTTACAAGGCTTAATATCCTATTTTGATGCTAACAAACAAGTGGATCTTAACATGCTATGTTAAATGATGTATTTCCAGCACTAAATGAAGAATCCAAGGTTAAAGAGTTCATGAGAGCTTGTACCTCACATAAGGATGATTATATCAAGCTTGAAGCATGGATTTAAAGATTAAAACTTGAAGATCAAGAGAGCATTGATATTAAATAAAATCTTCAAGAATGAAAGCCAAAGTGATCAACATGCAAAGCTCAAAAAAATATGAAGCAAGCATAAAGACCTCAAGGAATTCAAGCATTGAAAATTTGAAAGAGTCTAGGAAATTTCATGTAAGTACTTCAAAGAATTTCAATATGGATGCATGAAGCTCTTAGGTTAACGTCTTAGACCTGGATACCTTTGAACATACTTGGAAAATATTTTTATAAGGTCAAAAATTGTTTTAAAAAGATTAGAATCAGTTTTGGACTGAAAAGCACCAAAAAGAGGATTTATCCATCAAAAAATCCTTTTTTTAAAATGTATTCAACCTTATAGTTTTAGGATTTTCTCTTAGCTTTCATTTGACACCAAGATCGTCAAATTTGGAGTTGTACAGAAAATATTATGACCAAAAGATTGAAGGGTGCTCGAAGCTAAAAGCTTGACAAACGACTGTCAAGAATTGGACAGTCGATTGCCAGTACACTTTGAGGCATCTGTGCGGGTTTGGATAGATGACTGCCACCTTTCTATCCCTTTGTTTAACTGGACAGACGACTGCCCAAAATGGACAGTCATCTGTCACACGGCTGTTATGAATTTTCTCAAAATGGTCAAATTTTTAAATGGGGTTGTTTGTGGCTCAAAACTTAGGGAAACTTGGGGAATACTTCAAACCACTTGAGGATCAAGTTATACGCTTTTTAAAGTCTATAAATAAGCCTCAAAGATCATTGAATCAACACAACCAAAAATTCAAATTCTAAAAAAATTCAAAGTCTCTCTCAAATTGCTCTTAAATTCTCAAGGCTCTCTCTTGCTCTCAAGCTCACATATTGAAGCTACAACAGAGTTTTAACTAATCTTCTTCCACCAAATTGTGCTACAAATTCTAAATCTTTCAATCATTCAAAGAATTAATTGGTCATATACTTCTTTCAACTTCAAGTTAATTTCCATATTGTGATTTACTTTGAAGTATATTAGTTGTATTGTAATTGGTGTACTAACCAGCTCTTTGAGGAGAAAGTTTTTTGTATGCTTCTATTTGATCTTTATCTTGTAGATTGATGATTTCAAGGGTTGTTTGGATAGTTGTCAAAGCAAAGGGATATTGCTTAGGGAGGCGGGCTCTAGCGTAGTTAAGGAGCGACCAGACGAGGGGATATCGTTTGGAGAAGGTGGGATCTAGCCTTAACTAAGGAGTGTTGTAAAGGTTTGTTCCGCCCGTTAAAGGAACAGGTTTAGTGAATCATTTGGTGGTTTACCAAAGGCGAGGACGTAGGTTGGGTATAAGCCGAACCTCGTAAAAATCTCCGTCTCACTCTCTCTTTCTCTACTTTTTATTTTCAGTATATATTTAAATTATGTGGATGGTTTAAATTGAAAATAATATATACTATGTATATTTGGGAATCAAGTAAACTTAAATTTTTATTTTGATTTGGGTTGCAAAAACCGAAAGGGAGTACGTTGGTTAAACCATATCTTGCGGAAACCATACGAGAGTACTTTACTTGGTTAAACATCCCAAAGAGAAATTAACTAAGAGTTTATCTGAATTCTAAATATTTGGAGAGAGTGATTGGATTTTATATTGCACATCATATTGACGAAGCAAATTCATTTATACAAGGCTTGGTTCAAATTTGGCTAATATAAACAAACAACCATCTTGAGTTTTTATATTACATAAGTGCCGTGTATTGGCTTGGTTAGTTTGCTTTCTAATTATAGTTGATTGGTTTGGTTGAATGATTGGATGTTTGTATGGTTAAGGATTAAATAAAGAAATTAAGTTCTTGAGTGCTTAACAAATTAAACAAACAAGTCACAAATTGGTTAAAAGAAATAAAATAAGTGTAAGAATTCTAAAAAGGAATTAAAAGAAATTTTTTAGAAGTCCAATTCACCCCCCTCTTGGGAAGCTATTCCTAATTTAAATTGGTATCTGAGCGGGGTTATAGCAACTCTTAACTAGAAGCTATAAAAAGATCTAAATGGTTAACTTAGGCGTAGCTCCTTTTGGAGAGGGACAATCTTCAATTAGGCCACCAATCTTTTGTGGACACTACTATACATTTTGGAAAAAGGGAATGCAAATATACCTTCAAACCGTGGATTGGAAAGCTTGGGAGGTTGTCACGGATGGTGATCTAATTCCTACCACATTAGTAGATGGAAAGCAAATATCTAAGGAAAAGAAAGACATGACTGAAAGAGATTATAAAATGTTGCAAATAAACTCTAGTGATATGAATGCTCTATATTGTGCTTAAGATGCCATTGAATTTAATAGAGTAATGGCTTGCAAATCAGCTAAGGAGATATGGGACAAGCTAGAAGTAACATATGAAGGAACTAAAGATGTTAGGGATAATAGGATCGATATGCTCACAAGTGAATATGAAGCCTTTAAGATGAACCCGAATTAATCCATAACTAATATGTTTACTAGGTTCACTCACATAACGAATTCCCTAAATGCTCTAGGGAAAACCTACACTACTTATGAGATGATTAGGAAAATTCTTAGAGGGTCGCCACCTAAATGGGAACCAAAAACCACTACTATAACGGAAGGAAGAATTTTGAAAAACCCTTCCTTAGATGAACTTATAGGTTCTCTCCTTACATATGAAATGGAATTGAATGAAAAGAATGGAAAAACCAAAGCCCGAGAATCAATAGCCTTTAAAGCCTTAAAAGAAAACTCAAGTAGTAAAATCGATGAAGATGAAGAAGCCTTCATATCTAAAAAGCTAGCAAGGATACTAAGAAGGAGAAACAAATTCAAGAGAAAAAATCAAAAATCTGAATCAAATGAATCAGAAGAAGAAGTTAGCAAGAAATCAAAGAATGAAACTCCTACGTGTTACAATTGCAACAAAGTTGGACATATAAAATCGGAATGTCCACCACTAAAGAAAGAGTCTAAGAAGAAAAATAAAAAGGCCATGAAAGCCACTACTTGGGACATGATGAGTACAAGTAGTTCTGAAATTGAATCAATTGACCAAGATGTTGCTTATACGTGCTTTATGGCTTGGGACGATGAGGAAAGTTCTTCAGCCAAATCCTTAGATAATTCTTGTTGTAATTCTTCAAATGAATCCAATGATGAGGGTATGTCATCTTATGAAGAACTACAAAATGATCTATTCAAAGTACATAAGATGTTGATCAAAGTAAATAAACAAAATGCTTCATTGAAGAATAAGAATGAAGGTATAATGAAAGAATTAGAATCCCTTAAGAATGCTGAAAGGGAAAATGATTCAAGGATCAAGAAAATTGAAAATAACTATGGTGCTGCAATGAAAGAATTAGAAGCTAAAACTCTTGCTGAAAAAGAAAACGACTTGAAAATTAAAGAATTAGAATGCAAGAATGAAAAAATGATAGAAGACCTTAGATCCCTATCCTCTATGGTATATGAGAAAGATATGTATATTTTTGAATTAGAGGATAAAATAAGAAAATTATCTCTAGAGTTAGAGAAATATCAAAAGAAGGTTGATAACAAGAAAGTGATAGAGTTAAATGATCTCAAAAATTAGATTAAAGATAAAGAAAAAATAATTTATAACTTTACTAAAGGAAAAACAAACTTTGACAAAATGGTAGGCTCCCAAAGAATGTCTCTAAACAAAGAAGGAATTGGATTTAATGGAATTGAAAATAAATAGAAATTGAATCCTTACATGGGTTATTTCTCAAAAGCCTCCAAAGATAATGCTACCACATCTAGTAATGCCTACACTAATACAATATGCTATCAATCTAAGAAAAAGGGGCATATAAAGTTTGAATATCCATTTAAGAGAAAAGGAGTGAAAGCTAAACAAATATGGAGAGTAAAAGAAACATCCTTCATCAAACCAACCGGACCCAAGAAAGTATGGGTACCAAGATGAAAGACTAGTTCATAAATAAAAAATTCCATGGATTAAGTCATTCCCATTTAAAAATTGAGAAAGTAACTTAATTCATGATCAACAAAAGAACTAGTAGAAAAAAGTAAAAGATGAGTTTAGAAGCTTATTATAACAAATTCAAAATAACATTGTTGGCAAAATCATAGGATGATTTTTTTACAAGGCTTGACTTAAGAAAATATTTAGAAAATATCAAGCTGAGCTTATTACATAAGTATTTCAAGTTGATTCAAGTATGATTTTTCGTTTTGAAGCTCACTAGGCAAAGAGACTTAGAGACCTTAGTATAAAACTTGGAACAAGTTTTTCAAAGTTAAACAAGTTCATATTCCAAGATTAATTGAGCAAAGAAGAGAGAACTCAAAAATATGTTGAAATAAGGAAAATATACTAACAGACAACTATCTATTCAGAGACAGATGACTGGCATGTTTTGAAGTGTTTTAATACAACTCAGAAGACTGACAGACGACTGTCAAGTAATGGACAGAAGAATGTCAGTGACCAGTGAGCCATCTATGAGTGTTCTTCCAAACGATTGTCAACCTTTTGTGTATATTGAAAAATTGATGTGTTTATGGACAGACGGCTGTCATCAAATGGACAAACAACTGTCACCCTTCTGTTCATTTTTAAAAACCTGGTTATTTAGTGACAAACGACTACCCCTTGTTGACAGGCGACTGCATCAATTTTTTTAAAGATATTTGAGAATGAAATTTTATATGCTACATGCTTACATGCCTATATGATATGCTATATGCTACATGCTTACATACCTATGCTACATGATATACTTGACTTATATTGAAATTTTATGGCTTACTATGTTGAAAATCTAAGCATGAGATTATTGAGTATAAGCATGAATTTTGATATGAATTCTGATTAATTCTTGACCATGCATGTTATTGATGAATCACATGGATAAACTTACTGCTCTTTGTATTGATATCCATGAGCTATGAAAGATATAATAATTATATTGATATCCATGAATTATGCATGATGTGATAATGGCTTTTGTATCTATAAAATACTCTGGTATCCATGAGCTATTCATAATGTGATAATGACTTCGGAATCTATAAAGTATTTTTGTATCCATGAATATTTTTGGTATCACATTTTAAAAATTTGAACTGGTATCACAATTTAAAAGCTTACTTGGTATCTCAATCTAATATTAAATTTGTTTTTTAAGCATGACAAGTATGATTATATCTATTAGCATGATATGACATTAATGATTTTAGCATAATATTGACATTTGATGTTTTGAAACATAGGATGATGAAAGCATAATTAATAACAAAACTAAATGTATTAAATTCAGGGGGAGTATGACTTATTGCTTATATTGTGATTGTTTCCCTATTAATCAATTCAGAGAATTTTCAATTGGTATCATGGATTATATTTTCAATTGGTATCATGAATTTTAAATAGATATCATGAATTCAATTTTAAATCGGTAGCATAATATCAACAATTGAAATCTTGAGTAATGTCAAAGAAGGAAAAAGTTGTTAGTAAAGATATGATTGTTAAAACACACTACACATGTTATATTGAAAAACTATAAATTGAGTGTGTTCATATGTTTGATACGCATGTTTGATGATATGCTTAACATGTGATTTTACTTTAACTTAATTATTTTTTTTTCTCTTTTTGATCGATGTCAAAAGGGGGATAAGTTTTAAGCCAAAATTGAGCATGGGATTGCAAAAATTGAGCATGAACATAATATATCAAAAGGAGGAGAAGTACTTGATGTTGATTGATAAACTTGAGCTTGAATAAAGTGATGAGCATGATTGTAAAATGAAGTGATGAGCATGATTATAAAAGAGTTTTTGAAATTGATATTGATCTTGCAAATATTGTTAAAATGATGCTTATTGAAAGGGGGAGTTTTTTTAAGGCTCACTCCAAATTTTGCTTCTTATTTGTAATCATCAAAAAGGGGGAGATTGTTGACCTTACAATGCTTAATATCCTATTTTGAAGCTAAAAAACAAGTGGATCTTAACATGCTATGTTAAGTGATGTATTTTTAGGACTAAATGAAGAATGCAAGGTTAAAGAGTTCATAAAAGCTTGTACCTCAGATAAGTATGATTATATAAGGCTTGAAGCATGGGTTTAAAGATTAAAACTTGAAGATCATGAGAGCATTGATATTAAAGAAAAAGCTTCAAGAATGAAAACCAAAGTGATCAACGCAAAGCTCAAAGAAAGATGAAACAAGCATAAAAACCTCAAGGAATTCAAGCATTGAAAATTTGAAAGAGTCTAGGAAATTTCATGTAAGTACTTCAAAGAATTTCAATATGGATGCATGAAACTCTTAGATTAATGTCTTGGACCTAGATGCCTTTGAACATACTTGGAAAATATTTTTATAAGGTCAAAAATTGTCTTAAAAAGGTTAGAATCAGTTTTGGAATGAAAAGCACCAAAAAGAGGATTTCTCAAATGCTGTCAATTTTTCTACATCTGCATTTATGTGCATTTTTATCCATCAAAAAATCCTTTTTTTAAAATGTATTCAACCTTATAGTTTTAGGATTTTCTCTTAGCTTTCATTTGACACCAAGATCGTCAAATTTGGAGTTGTACAGAAAATATTATGACCAAAAGATTGAAGGGTGCTCGAAGCTAAAAGCTTGACAAACGACTGTCAAGAATTGGACAGTCGATTGCCAGTACACTTTGAGGCATCTGTGCGGGTTTGGATAGATGACTGCCACCTTTCTATCCCTTTGTTTAACTGGACAGACGACTGCCCAAAATGGACAGTCATCTGTCACACGGCTGTTATGAATTTTCTCAAAATGGTCAAATTTTTAAATGGGGTTGTTTGTGGCTCAAAACTTAAGGAAACTTGGGGAATACTTCAAACCACTTGAGGATCAAGTTATATGCTTTTTAAAGTCTATAAATAAGCCTCAAAGATCATTGAATCAACACTACCAAGAATTCAAATTTTGAAAAAATTCAAAGTCTCTCTCAAATTGCTCTCAAATTCTCAAGGCTCTCTCTTGCTCTCAAGCTCACATATTGTGCACGAATACAACTGAGTTTTAGCTTATCTTCTTCCACCGGAATTGTGCTACAAATTCTAAATCTTTCAATCATTGAAAGAATTAATTGGTGATATACTTCCTTGAGCTTCAAGTTAATTTCCATATTGTGATTTACTTTGAAGTATATTAGTTGTGCTGTAATTGGTGTACTAACCAACTCTTTGAGTTTAAAGTTCTTTGTACGCATCTATTTGATCTTTATCTTGTAGATTGACGATTCCAAGGGTTTTTTGGATAGTTGTCAAAGCAAGGGGATATTTCTTAGAGAGGCAGGCTCTAACGTAGTTAAGGAGTGACCGGACGAGGGGATATCGTTTAGAGAAGGAAGGATCTAGCCTTAACCAAGGAGTGTTGAAAAAGTTTGTTTTGCCCGTTAAAGGAACAGGTTTAGTGAATCCTTTGGTGGTTTACCAAAGGCGAGGACATAGACTGGGTATAAGTCGAACCTCGTAAAAATCTCCATTTCACTCTCTCTTTCTCTACTTTTTATTTTCAGTATATATTTAAATTGTGTGGATGGTTTAAATTGAAAATCATATATACTATGTATATTTGGGAATCAAGTAAACTTAAATATTTTTTTTATTTGGGTTACTGAAACCAAAAGGGGGTACATTGAATAAACCATATCTTGCGGAAACCATACGGGAGTACGTTACTTGATTAAACATCCCAAAGAGAAATTAACTAAGAGTTTATCTGAATTCTAAATGTTTGGAAAGAGTGATTGGATTTTATATTGCACATCATATTGAAGAAGTAAATTCATTTATACAAGGCTTGGTTCAAATTTGGCTAATATAAACAAACAACTATCTTGAGTTTTTATATTACATAAGTGCTGTGTACTGGCTTGGTTGTTTGCTTTCTAATTATAGTTGATTGGTTTGGTTGAATGATTGGATGTTTGTATGGATAAGGATTAAATAAAGAAACTAAGTTCTTGAGTGCTTAACAAATTAAACAAACAAGTCACAAATTGGTTAAAAGAAATAAAATAAGTTTAAGAATTCTAAAACGGAATTAAAAGAAATTTTTTAAAAGTCCAATTCATCCCCCTCTTGGGAAGCTGTTCCTAATTTCACATCATAAATTCATACTTATCATGGAAAGAATCAAAATAGCTCAGAGTCGATAGAAAAGTTATGCAGATACTCGCCGGCAAGAATTGGAATTTGGTGCAAGAGACCATGTATTTTTGAAAGTTGCACCAGTAGAAAGTGGCGATGAGGTTTTGGAGGAAGGGTAAGCTGAGCTCTAGGTACATTGGACCATTCGAGATACTTGAAAAGTGGGTCTAGTTTCCTAGACGTTTGCCTTACCACCAGTTCTATCCAGAATTCATGACGTATTCCATGTATCCATGTTGAAGAAATATGTCTCAAATCCCTTTCATATGATTAGTCATGAGGCACTAGATCTTGATGATGCCTTGTCTTATGAAGAAGGGGCTACTGTAGATTTTAGATCGAAAGGAACAGGAACTGCGTACAAAGAAAATTCCACTGGTGAAAGTACTATGGCGCAACCATGCAATTTAGGAGGCTTCATAGGAATTAGAGGAACAGATGCGCCAGTGATATCTACATCTGTTTAGTGGAGATCAGAGATGAGATGTTAAGAGTATAATAAATAGCAGTGTATATATTTTTGACTTGTATAGTATAGGGTAGGATGGTTAGTGTTTTCCGTTTTAGGTTATAAATGGTTTTGGGAGAGTTTTCTTTTTCTTTTAATGATTGTAATCTCCAAAAACTCTTCTTTGTAACCACGGTATTCCTCCGCCATAAGTGACAGTAATTAATAAAATTGCAGTGAGTTTTCCTTTGATATTGGTATACAAGATAGATAGTAAATTTCGAAGACGAAATTTGATAAGAATGAGAGAATGTAGAAACTCGGAAAATATAATGTTAAAAATAAATAAGAAAAGGATGAAAAAATGGTTTGGTGTAGACCAACCCGTCAACAGTTTGGTGGGAAGCCCAAAAAATTGTCGACGGTTTTTTGAGAGCCCAAGAAAACCATCGACGGTTTTTCTTGGGACAGAATACTATGTAAGACTGCATGGTCATTTCTTTGCAAAAATTTAAAAACCCTCACTCTCTCTCTCTCTCTCTACTGTGAACCCTCCCTCTCTCTCTCCTCATTTTCTCACTCTAAACTCGCCCCATCGACGATCAAACTCCGTATTTAAGGCCTAGCGGCAGTCCTCGTCAAGTTAACCAGAACAAAATTGTGTTTGGAGGATCCTACGCACCACCCCAAAACTAAGGTGAGAAAGTTGTGTATGATGTTGATTGGTGGTTTAATTAGTTTAATGGGTGCATAGGCCTAGGAATGTGAATATGAACATAATTCTGGGGTTGAACTGATAAATTGGGATTTGTGGAATACAGGGTTTTGGTGTGAGCGCCGCAAGCACGGGTTTAGGGTTCCTGTGGGCGTTTCCTTAAGGAATGAGATAAGGGTGATAAATATTTAATTGTTTGGAGTTTCATTGGTAAAATAGAGTATGTGGGTTCAAGAAAATGTGAATGTGATATTATTCTAGGGAAATACATGATTTCAGGGTTTTTGAGTTCTGAACGCTGCAGGTGTGAGTATAGAGATTTTTAGCAAGCCTCTCGATAATCAAGTAAGGGAAATATGTTATACCAGTTATTGTAGAAACTTTTACCAATAAAATATTTTATATATATATATATATATATATAGTTATGTTCTTTCAAAATATGATTTTTGGATAATGTAGAAGTATGACATTGTGAGTATGAAATTATGTATTTTTAGAAAATTAATTATTGAATATACAGTATTTGATTCAGAAATTTATATATGATTTAGTATAGTTTTTGCTAATACTGATATTGAATTAAGGAAACTTCGAAAAAAATTTAATATTATTTTGTTAGCCAAATATGCTTTTCCCAGGCTAAATAATTTATTACAGAGTAGTACTCACTTGTGTATGGCATGAGTATAAATTTTAATGTAAATAATGGTATGTGAGAATATTTTATGAATTCACAATACAAGCATGATTTGACAATACTTTTTAGAAAACTATAAATAGTACAGAAATTATATTTTTAGTATATTATGATATTCAACCGGCGCAGATGACGTGACTATTTAACTAGCCCAAATGCTGTGAACAAATTTATATATATAATAGTTTATTCAAAAATTATGATATGATAGATTTTGCACAGAAATATGAAATAAGATATGTTTCAATTATATATTATATGAATAGTATTATATAGTATCAAATCACTGATGGACCAAAACAGATTACGGAGCATAGCACTATAGCAAATTTAGTATAGATAGTGCAACCACACATCTCAGATAGAGTGTGGAATGACAGTCGATTGTGCCATGAGGAGAGACAAAGAGCTCTCTGGCAGTCAGGACTAGGTTTAGGGGGCCAATCATACTATAACGACCTCAAAATTCTCACCAATTTTTTTTAATAATATAAATTTCTCTGATATCCCTGCTATTGAAAACTCAAGCCTCAAGGGCACTGGGTATTACTGTATACAATATCATACCTATGCAGCAGAAACATAAATCACAAAACCACATATACCATACAATACCAGAACTCAGTATTTCAATCACATAGTCATAAAATACATCTCTCCCCAGTAAAATCTATCTCAAAAATACAAAGCTCTACACCATCTTACCCTGTGACAAGGATAATCAAGAAATCTTTATCCGAGAGCCTGATCTGTTCGCCTAACTGGCTCACCTGAAAAATGTTAGAATAATAGGGTGAGTTGGTGCTCAGTAAGTGGAAATATGTTATTACTAGTGTGTGGCGACTAAGTTGCATATACTTTAAATAACATCTAAACTGTAATAAAGGATAAATTTGTAAAGTATATCTTACATTTTTCGCAGTTTAAAACATAACTGTATCATCTGAGCTTTCTACTTTTCATACTGCTAATATCGTACTATATTATCAAATACTGTAAAACTGTATACATATAGATAACTATGTTTTATCCCTGAAACTCTATATGTTATGATTTGACTCCTCATGACAGGGTTGTGCGGTCTGTAGGCGGGACTTAACCTAGTCGGCCCTCCAGGAAAGTCACTATACTCTACACTACCTCAGCCCGGCCAAACTACATACTCTCCTAGGCGCGAGACTGGTTGTTACCTCATCAAACTGGCCCCCTCAACCCAGTGAACTAAGGAGGTGCATCCTCTCTGAGCACAGTTTGATGGTACCTATACACTATCTGAGATATGTGGTTGCACTTTATTCTGTATACAGCAACGGTACCGTGCTCTGTAACTGTATCTGTCTATAATCTTTCCACAGGGATCTGATACTATATACGTATATACTATACTCTTTTTACTTTTTCATTATGTTTCCAAAATAACCACAACACAATTGATATGTACTATAAATACTGTAATATCTGTAGCATCTTAATGCTATAATTGTATAATTTGTCTGTACTTTCTATCTGTGTAATATGTCTGTATACTTTGAGTGTTATGGCATTTAGGAAAACATAACATTCTATAAATACTATGTATACTGATCTGAATAAATATCTGTGTATATATATATATATATATATATATATATATATATATCTATCTGTGAAGCTATCTGAATAAAAACTGTATATATACTTTTATCTGTGTATTCTGTATAACATCATATACTAAAAAAAACTATATAAAATTCTACATTAAATAATATCTACTCAGGCCATACATACTTTAGAATCTCATATTCTGTAAAAGCTACATAATAACTGGTATACATGCACATATGTAAAATTCCTGTTAACATAATCAAATCTCCTAGCATAGCATATTTCCCTTACCTAGTTTCTAAAAAGTCTTCACTGAACTCTGGCCCTACACTTGTAGGGTTCTCCACTCAACACCCTAAAAACGACATCCCCCAGAACAAAACATCAGTATTTTCCTACAAATAGCATTTTCTATAACTACAGGGAAAGCATATTCTGAATAAAACATCTTACCCTGAATTTGGAATGAATTCCAAACTAACTCCACCAACGATCAGCTCCAGCAGACTTGCAGAGAACTTCGTCAGGAGCATCGTGGTAGCCTCAAATCTTCAATCTAGTGAGAATTGGACCTAAAATCAAAGAGAGAAGGAGTGGGAGACGTTTTATAGAGAAAGAGAGGAAGTTTTTGTGCCAGTTTTCTGCCCAAAAATCTAAGTTTTCACTATTTATAGCCCCGGATTCATACACGTCGTCTCGTCGACGAGTCCTTAAGGAATTTTGTTGATGAACTTCTTCCCTCATCGATGAATTTTAGATTGTCCCAAAAACCTCTCTCGGTATTTTCTCGTCGATGAAACTTGTCCTCGTCGACGAGCTCCTCTTATATCCTTGTCGACGAATCCCTTGTGTTCGTCGACAAGATGCTGAAAAATTCCTTGGGTTATTACACATACAATGGAGGTTTTCCATTTGACTTAACCTGGTAGGCTAGCTAGAATTAAGTTCAGCCCATGAGTTGCACAACCCGTGCATGTGGGGTCAATTCATGTATACAATTATCCATCTAGGGAAGTTTTCATAGTTATATATGTATAGTAGTATTATAAGTATTTGGGGCAAAGTAACTCTCTGCCCGAGGGCTTTTTGAGAAAGGCAAGTGCCTTGATAGGTATCAGTTGTAGCCATACCATGTTGCATAACGTATTAGAGCAAATGGGAGTTACATGTATGAGCGTGTAATCTCCCCTATCCTCGGGAACTTTCGCTTATAAATAATTGTGTGTGTGAGAGAGAGTATGGTCTAAGAATGATTATATAATTGTGGTTAATTAACAACTGATGATGTTTTGTATACACTAAACTCATTTGCCACACACTGGTAATAACATATTTCATTTTACTGAGAGATTTCTCACCCCAAAAATTCCAAACATTACAGGTTATCCAGATAGGGGTGCAGAGCGAGCTCCGTGATAGAGGGGACTTTAGTACCGCCCTCACTGAAGGGTAAGTATTGTATTAAGATATGTATATGTATGTTTTGGTAAATACTAAAACTCTAGTATTGTAAATAAGGTTAATGTATTTTTATGTTTTTCACTGCATAGGTGGTATGTTTTGTGAACAGGTGTCCTTGGTACCATTTGAGGTCCGAGATGTTATAGTGGATATTATTATAGTTATCAAAGTAATATTATATTGTTGCAAGATATATATATATATATATATATATATATATTTTTTTTTAAAAGGTAATAATTTTGGGGTCGTTACATGTATTCAACTCTATGGGCTCAATCAGTCTTCGACTTGGTGCTTCATCTGTGGGTTTAACCAACCCTGGACTTGGTGCTTTATCCGTCACTGTTTCAATATTTGGTCAGTAATAGTGCAACCAATTATGCTCTTCATCTCATGTCTCCCCCTGAAAAGAAGAATTGGGGGTTGGGAAAAAAATTTCGGACTCCAGGAAGGTAACATCCATAGTCACATAGATATGTCGGGTAGAGGGATCATAGCACCGATATCCCTTCTGGTGCACGACATAGCCTAAGAAAAGACAACAGAGAGCACACGGATCCAGTTTGGTGCGTTGATTTTTGTGAAAATGCACATAAGCCACACACCCAAATACTCATGGAGGAAGCATTAGGGCTTTGGGTAGGGAAACGTGGGACACCAGAACTTGGAGTGAATTCTTAGAATTTAAGACTTTGGAGGGTAGTCTGTTGAGTAAATATACGGTCGTGGTCACCGCATTAGTCTAGTATTGAGGCGGCACATACGTGTAGTTTCAAGAATATGGCAGTTCTTTCGCTTAGCTATGCCATTTTGCTGAGGAGTCTGAGGACACGATGTCTCATGAATGAGTCCATGGTGTTCGAAATAGGTACGTGAGCGCTAATTAACATACTCACCACCATTATCAGAGTGGAGAACACGAAGCTTGGCTGAAAACTAAGTTTGGATCATTGCATGAAATGATTAAAACATGTGTAACACTTCATCTTTATGTGTCATCAAGTAAAGCCAGGTCATACGAGTACAATCGTCAACAAAAATAACAAACCAACGAACACCAAACCCAATAGAGATAGGAGCAGGATCCCACACATCAGAATGAACTAAAGTAAAGGGAATAGTGCTTTTCTTCATACTTAGCGGATATGAAGTAAGGTGACTTTTTACTTAAAGGCAGGCATTACATTGAAGGTCAAACAACGCCATGTTAAGGAAAAGATGTTTCAGATAACTAAAATTTGGATGCCTCAAATGTCGATGCCATAGCCAAATTTGTCGTTCCTTCCCATCACTTTAATGCCTTCAATGTAGTAAAGACCCCCCCTTTTAGTACCACGCCCAATTATCTCTTTAGTGAGAATATCCTAAAGAAGACAAAATGTAAGATAAAATAAGATAGCACAATTTAATTCTGTAGTAATTTGACTAACACAGTAATTTATGCAAAAGTGATGGTACAAGTAACGTATTTGATAATTGGAGGGAAGAAGACAAAGACACAAATCCAGCCCCTATTACCGAAGAGACACCCCCATTAGCATTTGCAACACTAGTGCGTCGTGGTGGAGATGTCATGTAGAAACCTGAACCTGAAAAATAAAGAAATAAATAAGAAAATAAGGAAAAGAAAATTAAAAAGGGAATAACAATAGGCTGCGGCAACGAAACCCCTATTTTTTTCGACGAATGCCCTTCTGCAGTTCGTCAACAAAGTTCAAGGCAACGTCAACAAAGAGATTCCAAACGACTTAAAGTTCAAGCTTAGGGTTCATCGACGAAGCTCCTTTTTTCGTCGACAAATGTCCTTATGTAATTCATCAACGAAGATGTCATTTCGTCGACAAAGGTGATCGGGTCAAAGGGTTATAAATTGATTTTTTTGGTTGCTTAATCATTAAGAAACAAAATTTCTCCCTCTCTCTCACTCTTTCTCTTACCCACGCCCTCACTCTCTCTCTCTCTACAATTTCTCACCGTTTGTTTCTAGATTCGAAGATTGAAAGTTACCACAAGGATCTAAGGGAGATTCTTTACAAGTCTAGCAGAGTGGATCTTTGATCTTAGCTTTTTAGGCATTACTCCAAAATCACGGTAAGTAGGATATTTTAAGGCTTTATAGTTGTTTTGGAGTATAGGGGGGCCTAGGAAATTCTAAATGAGGAATATTCTAGGTTTGTGTTGACTTATCTGGGGGGGGAATGTGGTTTCAAGATTTTTGAACTGCAAACGCCGTAAGGCGTGAATTTTGGGATTTTTAGTGGGCTTTCTTGTAAGTCAGTTAAGGGGATTTGTTTACATTAGTTATTTTTCAAATCTGAACTGGTTAAACTATAGTTTATGGTTATAGGTATGATCTGTATACTTATTTGGAAAATTTCACACGATGGAATTGCCAGCTTTTTGGGTTTACGATTTCAAGAATATTAGGGTTTTGGGGTATGGTCTCAATTTTTTTCTTAAAACTTATGTTTTGTATTAAATTAAAGGTTGGAAATGCTTGAACCCTTGTTTTTAAATTAAATTATTTTTCAAACTATTTACTATACCGAAATTAGGAATAGCTTCCCAAGAGGGGGGGTGAATTGGCTTTTAAAAATTTCTTTTGACTTCTTTTAAGAATCCTTAACTTCTTTAAACACTTAACCAATTCTTTAACTTGTTTGTTTAATTTCACCAATTCCACAAGAACTTAGTTCTTTTATCCAATCAATAACACAATTAAACAACCAATCAATTAAACACAATCTTCAAACCAAACAATCAATTTATTTGGCAAGTACAAGTTAAACAACAAACAATCAAACCAAGATATAAAGTATTCAGCACTTTGGTAATATGAGATCTTGAGATAGTTTGTTTGTTTATATAAGTCCTGTGATTATGAATTATAATTTATACTTACTGAAGTAAAGCCCTGTATAAATAAATCCAATCACTCTTTCCAAATATTTAGAATTCAAATAAACTCTTGGTAAATTTATCTTTGGGGTGTTAACCAAGTAACGTACTCCCGTATGGTTTCCGCAAGATATGGTGTAACCAACGTACTCCCTTTCAGTTTCCGCAACCCAAATCAAAATTGGACTTTAAGTTTACTTGATTTCCAAATATGCTTAGTATGTATAATTTAGATATTTAAATCATCCACGCAGTTGTATATGTACTGAAAATAAAGAATAGGGAAAGAGAGAGTGAGACGGAGATTTTTACAAGGTTCGGTTTATACCCAGCTTACGTCCTCGCCTTTGGCAAACCACCAAAGGATTCACTAAACCTATTCCATTGACGGGTGGAACAAAACCGATTACAACATTCCTTGGTTAAGGCTAAAGTCTACCTTCTCCAAACGATATTCCCTCGTTCAGTCACTCCTTACATAGGCTAGAGTCCGCCTCTCTAAGCAATATCCCCTTGCTTAGCCAACGATCCAAACATCTTGGAACGTCAATGAACTACAAGAAACATAAGATAAAATCTACGTACAAGTATACTCTCTCAAAGAGCAAGTTAGTACAATTTCAGCACTATATACTTAAATGTAAAATATCAATAGGAAATAGAATGAAGCTCAAATGTAGAATTCACCAATATCTTTCTTAGAAGAGGATTAGCATTAGGAATTCAAAGGAAGAAGGATCAGCACTTCAGAATTCTCAGCAGAAGAATTTTTCAATGAGTGAGCAAGAGAACTTAGGAAGAACAAGAGTACTTTCAGCTCCTCAAAACAAAATTTTCAATTCTTAGTATTTTTATTTGTTCTGCAAAACCATGTATTTATAGGCTTTCAAACTTGCAAAAGTTTCCTTAAAGAATTTCCCTATTTATTAGAATATTTAATGTTCAAACGGCTATAATTTAAAACATTAGAATTTTAAAAATTTGCCCATTGAACAGTTTTTAAATGTCTGACAGCAGTGACCCTATTTCAGTGTTTTGGCCATAACTTTTTTTTTATAACTCTAAATTAGGTGTTCTTGGTGTCAAAAGAAATATAAGAGAAAATCCACTATTTAGAATAATGAGTTTTTGATTGAGAAAAATTTACCTTAATGCGGCTATATAAAAACTGACAGCATTTGGGAAAAAAACTCTTTTTGGTGCTCTTTATTCCAAAAATGATTCTAACCTTTTTAAAATAATTTTTGACCTTATAAAAATATTATTCAAGTATTTTAAAAAGTATCTAGGTCTAAGAAGTTAACCTAAGAGTTTCAAAATATTTCAAACGATATTTTAAACATTAAAGCACTTACATGAGACTTCTAAAATATTAACATTCTAAGTTCTTGAGTCTTCATGCTTTGTCCTTGGATTGAATCCATCTTTTCTTCAAACTTCCATATTCTTTAAGCTTTCTTACTTTGCCTTTCTTTTGATCTTTTGACTTTAATATGCCTTGGCTTTTAATAACTTATTCATGTCCTCATGTTCTTCAACAAGTAATTCATGTCTTGGCTCATTTAAGCTTCATTTGATCTTTGTGAGCACTTTGACCTTGCTTTCATCATATTTGATCCTTGTGGGCACTTTGACCTTACTTTCACATATATATGAACCTTGAAATATCATTACTCACACAAATACATTAAATTTCACTTGTTTGTTAGCATCAAAACAAGATAACAAGATTTTAAGCCTTGTAAGGCCAACATATACTATTGTGTATTAAATCAAATGGGTGTGGCATGAGATGTTAAATGGAAATAAACTGAACTTGTGGAATATTTGGTATGAAACATAAGAACTGGAGTTCCAAATTGTCTTCATGAAATGTGGAAAACGAGGTGCCAGTTAAATATTGAGAGTTATGTGTGCCTGGGTTAAACCGAGAACTATGTGTGTCAGGTTTAATACTGAGAGCTGTGTGTGCTGGTTAATACCAATGAATGAATGAGTTTGTGAAAAAAACTAGAATTGCTTAAATGCTTTATGGAATAAAAATAGGTTATTGTGCTTTCATTATAAACTATATGTAATGCCCCGACCCTTAATATGGCCCCAGAGTGCTACTATACATACATATCTTGTACAAATCCTGCATCATACATAACTACCCACCCTAAATAGGGACATATAGGTATTTCATAATGATCTGTACTCACATATATTGCGGAAAACATAAACAGTCATATGGATTCTAATAGACATACCAGAGTATCTAAATCTTCCTTACATGTATTCAATCGTATGTAAAACATAAACTATATTACATTCCCAAAAAGAAAACCCATCCTGGCTAAACAACCCAGAACTCATACAAAACTTACGTCGGCTAACCAGACGCTACGCTCCAAATTCTTTCTAGAAGACTAGAACCAATTTCCTGTAAATCCTGAAAGAAAGGTTGTAAGACTAGGGTGAGACACTTCCCAGTAAGGAGGAAGATATTACATCAGTGTGTGACTGTAAAGTTATATTCTTATTTGAAAATGGTTACATAGATTACACATTCTCAGTACTGTAATGTATGTATATATATATATATATAGTACATATATAAATCTCTAATAATATAAAACCCAGCATCATTACAAGTGAGAGTTCCCAAGGTTAGGGTAGGGTACTGGCCCATACACTGTACAATCCCTCCGCTTGGTATACAGACTTATGACTCTACCCAGTAAAGCATTTAAATCATGTATATGCATATTTAGAACACCGTCCAGCTCGAAACTATCATAACTATGCCAGTAACACCCCGTGGCAAAGGTTGTGCACTAAGAAAACACTGATCGAGCCCTGTACGTACAGGCATCATTAGGCATTATATCATACTGCAGTCCAACATGGTCATCAGCACCCTGATCCATTTGGACCAATGGCCCTTCTTACCAAGCCTACTACTAGGTTCCCACACTAAACAATAACTACGTGTGGTTGTACTATACCTATGTTTTGGCAACGGTACCGAGCCTACATAATATAAGCTTTTTTAAGGCTTCATATACTATTGAGACAAGCTACGGTCCCAATATCATATATACAATTTACATTAAAAACATAATAACCTGTTCAATTCAAATATTTTCACAATCTCATTCATGCATACTTTCATTCATATTGTGGTAAAAACCGGCTCGTAACCTCTCGATTTTACCCTTTGCTCATGGTTGGCACGGTATCTAACCGACACCTTTTCTCTACATTTTCTGATAATCACTTGGAATCTCAGTCCCCATAGTTTATATACATACATCTTAAATCAGTATAGATTCAATTCATATCATACGTCACACTAATTTGATCAAATATACATTTCATATAGGCTGGTTCGTAAATATCATTTCTGCTGCTATTTAAGAGTTTCAATCATCTCCTACCTTAGTTTTAGTGCAAATAAAGTAGTTTAAGAAATTTGGAGATCATATACCAAAAACCCCATTTTTTCCAAAACCGTAAAATTGTGAAAACCATAAGAATCAGCATTTATACCTAGTAAAACTTTGCTAATAGGCAGTCAATAAGTACATATGAATATAAGCTACATATCCTGTGGTTTCTTTTTCTAAAAATACTGATATAAACAAATCCCCTTACCTTTTTCCCGAAAACTGAAACACGAGCTTATTGACCCAAAACTACAACACAGGATCATCAAAACCTAAAAACAAAGAACAATACTTCAATATAATCCTATTTACTACAGGTCTACCAAAATGAAAACAAATTCAGATCCTTACCTTGATTTTAGGGAAAATCCCAAAAATCTTCAAAAATACGATATAATCCACTACAACTGTAGAGTTTCTCCTTTTGATCCATGCAGGAACCTTCGATCGTCGAAACGGGGGACGAACGGCGAAGAATCGTAGAGAGAGAGAGAGAGAGAGAGAGCTTTTGGGTTTTCTTAACCCTTGAGCAACCAAAAATAATATTTATAGACCCTTTGACCGAGTCAAATTTGTCGACGAGCCAGCCACTCAATTCGTGGACGAAGCCTTACCTTCGTCGACGAACCCCATCCGAATATTTTCTTTGGCTCACTTGGTATTTCTTCATAAACAACACTCTAAATTTTGGCAAGGAAGAACTAAAGTGATTTCATCGACGAACATACCACCTTCATCGATGAACCCTGCTGAAATTCCAATTTTACCCTTTTCTTGTTTATTTTCCTTATTTACGGGTTCGAGTCTCTACAATTTCCCCTCCTTATAAAAATTTTGTCTTCAAAATTTATTAACCATTTCTAAGCATAATCTTATCTTTTAACTCCGTTCTACTGAAGAGTCAGCAGCCACCCACATAGCAGCTCCGGCCCAAGTTTATTACATACCCTCACTTATGGCGGAGGAATGTCGTGGTTACAACGTAAAGCTTCGGAAGCTTACAATATACATACATAACTCTCCTGAAGATCATATTTACTTACTAAACATACTAGCATACATACATCCACTTACCTAACTAGCCTATCCATCTCTGAACAACTGAGGATACTTCTAATGTATCTCAGTTTCTAACTCTTATGAAGCTTCTTCCACTACATGGTTCCGCCACAATACCTTCACTAGTGGTATTTCCTTAGTCCGTAATTGCTAAACTTTATGATCTAACACTTGCACCTATACCTCCTCATATGATAAAGCATCACTGATCTCTAGAGGTTCGTAACTCAGCACGTGTGATGGATCAGACATGTACTTCATCAACACTGACACGTGGAACACGTCATGGACTCTGGATAGTGCTGGGGGTATAGCCACTCGATAAGCAACCAAACCTATCCTTTCCAGGATATCGAAAGGCCCAATATACTGAGGACTTAGCTTCCCCTTCTTTCTGAACCTCATCACCTTTTTCATCAGAGCGATCTTCATAAACACCATATCTCCTACCTAAAATTTCAGCTCTCATCGACGAGTATCAGCATAACTCTTCTGCCGACTCTGAGCTACCTTGATTCTCTCCCTAATCAACTCAACCTTTGCAGAGGCCTACTGAATTAGTTCTGGACCCAGCATCTACCGCTCACCTACTTAATCTCATTACAACGGAGATCGACACTGACGACCATATAATGCCTCTTAAGGTGTCATCTCTATGCTAGCCTGGTAACTATTGTTATACGCGAACTCAACTAGAGGTAGATACCGTATCCAGCTGTCATTGAAATGTAGTACACATGCCCATAGCATATCCTCTAACGTATGAATAGTCCTCTCAGACTACCCATCCATATACGAGTGGAAAGACGTATTGAACATTAGTTGTGATCCCAAGGCATCCTATAACTCTACCCAAAACGAGGCGTAAAACATGGATCTTAATATGAAACAAAAGAAATAGGGAAACCATAGAGTCGAAAAATCTCATGCACATATAACTCAACCAGCCTATTCAATGAATAACTTACTCTGATAAGAATGAAATGTGCAGTCTTAGTCAGCCGATCAACTACAACCCACATAGCATTCTGCCCATGCACTGTCGTAGGTAACCCAATCACAAAATCCATCAAGATGTGCTCCCACTTCCACTTGGGATGTCAAGTGGCTGAAGTCGTCCTACTGGCCTCTGGTGCTCTGCCTTGACTTGCTGACATGTCAGGCACTGCTCTACGAATCGGGCGATCTCTCTTTTCATGATCGGCTAGTAGAAAGATTCCCTCAGATTTCGATACATCTTCGTACTTCTAGGATGTACAGTGTAGATCGAATGGTGTGCCTCCTCCAAAATGACTCGTTTAATCTTAGTGTCATTTGGTACACAAACCCTACTGTGAAATATCAATATCCTATCACTAGAGATACTGAAATCCAACTTTAACCCACTCTGGACTCCTTCCATAATCTCAACCAACTCTGGATCTTCCTTTTGAGCTGTTTGGATCCTCTCTTGTAAGGTCGGTTGTAACACCAAGTTAGCAAGAATAGCCTGATGATTTCCTTCCACTACCTCCAAGCCCAAACTTTCCAGGTCCATACAAATCTGATGTTGAATGCCTACTGCAGAGACTGACGCATCAACTGACTTCTGAATCAAAGCATTAGCTACCACATTTTCTTTTTCTGGGTAATAGCTAATGGTACAGTCATAGTCATTTATTAACTCAATCCACCTACGTTGTCTCATGTTCAGCTCTTTCTAGGTAAAAATGTACTGAAAACGTTTATGATTTGTTAGCTTTACCGTGATCCCAAGAGGGGGTGAATTGGTATTTTTAAATTTTAACTCCTAGATATTCCTCCTAACAGTAGTATGTTCACAACCCTATGGTCAATCTATTGCAAGTAATATAAATATATTAGAAATTAAATAAAGCAATTTTATCAATCACGTAAGCACCAAAAAGCAGTAAAGATAGGGTGACACGTAGAGATGTTATCGAGGTTCGGCCAATTGCCTACGTCCCCGCCTTAGCTAACTAGCACAAGGATTACCACTATAGTTGCTCACTTAACCAGGTGGAGCAGCACCTATATAAACCAGATCAATTCAAGGGCTGACCTCAACCATCACACACAATCCTTACTGGGCTGGATTACGACCCCCTCAGGCCACGCTTGGAAACACTCTGATATTACAAGCAAATGGTACAATGAAATAGTGCTTTCACGTAAAGCAAATTTGTACCCAAGTAAGGCACTCAATCACAAACACATCAATATCATGAATATAGTGTAAGCTCAGTGATGTATGTTTTGCTCAATCAATACTCAACACAAAATAATCAGTATGATGCTCAATAGTATTTCAACACAAATAACAACTTGGAATCTAAATAGGATATCTCAATAACACATCAATATTCCAAGTAAGCTAAGCATATAATCAAACTAGCTTCAAATAAATTTTCCTCAATGAAAGATGCACAATACTAGTTTGAAGAAATACTTGTTTGTTTGAAAAATCTTTACACACTGAAAATCCAGCTATCGAACACTTGCAGTGAAATGCATATATCCTAAGCTTCCTTGGTTTAATCCCATGATAGATTTATAATGAAGAAATCCGTGGGTTAAACCTAGGCTAAAACTCCTCGAGAGAAATATATATAACAACCATACAAATGGGAGATTTTAGCACAATATAACAATCACAATAACATACAAGGAACTCTCACAATCTAAGATTTCATCAAAGGATGAAAGTTTGAGAGTTTTTGGACAAAGAGAGGATTTTCAAGATAGAGAGAGTTTTTACTAATCAGTTTTCTTAATTACCCCTTAATTGAGCAAATGGACTCATATTTATAGCCAGGTAAAAAATTATTACCGTTCAGGACATAATAGGTATTATTAAAAAGTCTTAAAAGATTAAAATTCAATTTTCCCGAAATAACCCTGCTTTACCGCGGTTAATTTTATTTAACTAGTTAGAGTTCGGGTGGTTGAAATGAGGTTTAGTTGCCCGAACAAACACAGCAATCAAAGTGTTCTAAGCTAATTCGGTCACTTATGTCTTGGCTCAGCAGCCTAAACAAAAGTTAGAAACATTTATTCGTAGGTTCGGGTGCCCGATCCTGAGTTCAGTTAATTGAACTCTTGTGTTCGGTCGCCCGAAGCTGATTTGAACTGGAATCCTCGGTTACCCGAGTTGGTGAATAGTCCCTTTCAAAGGGTTCGGGCACCCGGAGAAGATACATGCATTTATGGTTTGGTCGCTCGAGGGATGGTCAACTTTTTGACTTTGTCTAAGTTCAGGCACCCGAGGAGTTTTGTACTCCAAAGGTTCGGTCGCCCGACCCCTCTTAGCTTGCTTAGATATTGTCAATTTCAGCACAACTATTTCACACTCATATTTTATGCAATGTGTGTGTGAGTGTTGGAGCCTAGGGTCTTACTATGGTCAAGTTGAACTTACACTATATCTTGTGTGCATGATGTGCAGGTGATAAGTATACAAACCATATCCTAGATTACTATTACAGTCCTTATTACATAAATGACTAGTATATTACAATGTAAATTACAAAGCTTCACGGTCTTCTTGTTTCTTCAAGTAAGAAGTTTGATTTGAACCTACACAAACACTTGAAAAACATCAAATATCAATATTTGTCATTATCAAAACCAGGTGCAACCAATAAGGTCAACATGATTAGTAAAAATCTCGCACCTTTCACCACACAGGTAGTGCCTCCAGATTTTCAATGCAAACACTACAGATGCCAATTCTATGTCATGTGTAGGGTAGTTCTTCTCGCACTCTTTAAGTTGATGAGAAGTGTAAGCAACCACCTTAACCTACTACATTAGAACACAGCCAAAACCCTTCTTAGAGGCGTCACTGTAGATAACAAATCCTCCATCCCTAAATGGAATGGTTAGAACTAGAGCCATAACCAGTCGTCGTTTCAGCTCGCACTCATTTGTCCAATAATACCTCACATTCTTCCTCATGAGTCGCATCAAAGGACCTACTAAACTGGAGAACCCTTCTACAAAATAACAGTAGTAACCTACAAGACCCAAAAAACTTCTGACCTCCTGAACATTCTTCGGTCTCGCCCAATCCACTACTACCTCTATCTTACTCGTATCCATCGATACTCCTTCTTTGGACACTACATGCCCTAGAAATACAATATGTTCCAGGCAGAACTCACACTTATTCAGTTTAGCAAATAACTTCTTCTCCCTAAGCATTTGTAGTACCAGTCTCAAATAAACTTCATATTCAGCAGCACTCCTAGAATACACTAGGATGTCATCAATGAATACCACGACGAACTAATCTAAGTATTCATGGAAAATCCAATTCATCAAATCCATAAATGTTGCAGGTGTATTAGTCAAGCTGAATGGCATAACCATAAATTCATAATGGTCGTACTGAGTTCGAAAAGTTTTTTTTGGAACATCCTCCGTTTTCACCTTCAACTGGTGATACCCAGATCGTAAATCGATTTTATAAAATATCAGCGTGCCCTGAAGCTAGTCAAATAGATCATCAATCTTGGGTAGCAAGTATTTGTTCTTTATTGTTACCTTATTAAGTTCTTTGTAGTCAATGCACATCCTCATCGACTCATCCTTCTTCTTCAAGAATAGCACTGGTGCTCCCCAAGGAGAAACACTCGGTCGAATGTACCCCTTATCTAACAGCTCTTGAAGTTGTTCTTTCAACTCTCTCAGTTTAGCTAGAGTCATACGATACAAAGTTTTTGATATCAGCACTGTATCTGGAGCTAACTCTATACCAAACTCCACCTCACGATCTGGAGGTAATCCTAGCAAGTCCTCTAGGAACACATCTCGGAATTCGCACACAATAGGAATCTCCTCCAGTTCACATTCCCCCGTCAGCGTGTGTTTCACAAATGTCAAATACCCTTGGCATCACTCCAGAAGTAATATCCTAACCTACAAAGTTGAGAGGATCTGTGGCGCAGAGCACATACACGACCCTAAGAATCTAAATTCCTACTTCCCCGAAGGTCTAAACACCATTTCTCTCCTATGGCAATCAATACTGGCATAACTGGCAGATAACCAGTCCATACCTAGAATGATATCGAAGCTATGCATATTAAACATAGTAAGACTAACTAGTAGTCCTCTCTCTTGAATTTCTACTAGAAAGTTATGGATTATCCTACTACATACCACTATCGACCCTAAAGGCATAGCTACCAATTCATAATCTAATTGTTGAGTCTCAATTCCACACAATTTAACAAATCCTTGGGAGATAAAGGAATGTGTTGCCCTAAGTCAAATAGTATAACATCTTTATTGGAAAGCATGTAAATTGTACCTGTGACAACATCTCCTGCATTCTATGTGCCACCAGGAGTTAGGGAGTACACCCTAGCCTAGCCTATCCCCTCTTGTTGATCACCTCACTGTGCCTGAGCACCTCCTTCATATGACTGTTGTGGAGCTCCGCTATTCATTGACATGCAAAAATCTTTCTTCTAATGTCACATCCTACCACAACGAAAAAAAGCTCTAGAACCCTACAAACACTTCCCTGAGTGAGATCTCCCACACTTGGAACAAGCCAGAGTAGTTGTTGTACTCTGAGAAGCAACACCACTGTTCTTCTTCCAGTGGCCTTGCTTTGCCCCTTCATAAGAAATGTAAGGCACGGGTCTCTTCTTCGGAACCTGAACCTCAAGGTCCTCTTGCAAACTCTCCTCTACTTTGTGGCTTTGTCAACCAGGGTGACAAAGTCCTACATCTGCCAGATCGCAGTCTACTTCCTGATATCCTTCTTCAGGCCCCTTTAAAACTTCCAAGCCTTCTTTGCCTCATCTGGAATCATGAATGGAGCAAATCGGAATAGCTTCTAAAATCTGCCAGCATAATGTTGAACTGACAACTGCCCCTGCTCCTGACTCATAAATTCCTCCATCTTGGCATTTTTTACCATGGCTGTAAAATATCATTCAGAGAATAGATCTTTGAACTGAGCCCACGTCAGAACCATAGGAGTAGGCCAATGCTCTTCAAGCATCTTAACTGACTTCCACCATCTCTCCACTTCGCCCGTCAACTTGAACATCGCAAAGGCTACCTTCTGCTTCTCAATGCAGTTCAGAAAGACTAGAATCTTCTTAATCTCCCTAATCCAATTCTCAACCTAAATCGGATCCGCACTCCCCAAGAAAATCAGAGGTTTCAGTCGTGTGAATTGGTCAATGGAGCATCCCAACTCAGCAAGGGGATGATCCCGACCCTTATTCATCCGGACAACCTCAACCATAAGCTGCTCAGCGAAGTCCTGTAGCACACTAGTAGAGTCACTGACAGCCTCATGGTTAGCACCCTCACTACTTCTGCCTCCAACGTCGGCAGTAATATCCCTAGATTCAATATTAAAAAGCAATCGGAGGAAATTAATTAGAAGCTTAACCAACTACTACTGCAATACTATAACCTCACTTCCCATAATAACATTCCTAGTACCATCATACTCTAATGACTCACATTCTCATTCTAACTTGAGTTCCACTCTTCCACTTAGAAACAAAACCGTCAATAGATTTTCGTGATTTTATAAACCCTTCGAATGATCCAGAAAAACACAGACGTCTATCAATGGATTTTTGTCTTCAGGTATACTAAGCTAAACTTGAAAATCATACTCACATCCTAAACTCTGGTATAGTCTAATCTAAAGAATCTAGAAACCTAAGCTCTGAGCATATCCATAACTAGGCAGTGTGAATCATATCATACTTCCGGCTGGCTATGGGCTCTAATACCAAACTGTAATGCCCCAGCCCTTAATACTACCCTAGGGTGCTATTATACATACACATCTTGTACAAATCCTGCATCATACATAACTACCCACCCTAAACAGGGACATATGGGTATTTCATAATGATCTGTAATCATATATATTGCAGAAAACATAAACTATCATATGGATTCTAATAGACATGCTAGAGTATCTAAATGTTCCTTACACATATTCAACCGTACGTAAAACATAAAAATTCATCCTGGCTAAACAACCTAGAACTCATACAAAACTTATGTCAGCTAACTAGACACTACGCTCCAAAGCCTTTCTAGAAGACTTGGACCGATTTCCTATAACTCTTGAAAGAAAAGCTGTAAGATTGGGGTGTGACACTTCTCAATAAGGAGGAAGATATTACATCGGTGTGTGACTGTATAGTTATAATCTTATTTGAAAATGGTTACATAGATTGCACATTCTCAATACTATAATGTATATATAGAGTACATATATAAATCTCTGATAATATAAAACCCAGCATCGTTACAAGTGAGAGTTCCTGGGGTTAGTGTAGGGTACAGGCTCATTCACTGTACAATCCCTCCGCCTGGCACTTAGACCTATGACTCTGCCCAACAAAGTGTTTAAATCATGAACATGCATATTTAGAACACCGTCTAGCTCGAAACTTTCATAACTATGCTAGTAACTCCCCGTGTGTTGACCTAATAGGTCACACCCAGTTTTGATCATGACAAATACTCTTAGTACTAATGGTTATACTGAGAATTGCATGCAGGTTCACCTTGTGCGCGCTTTAGGACTAAAAGACATATCATGATGGCGTGCGGTATTCGTGCTGAAGAATGAAGATCTATGTGTTGTATTTTGTATTCATTCATTTATTTCTTCATTCTAGGATGTAATCTATTATGAACTATGCACTCATATGGCTTGTAGTAATCTGCATCATACATGATAGGTAGGTATGCTCAAAACGACCATAGTTGGACATTAGGTACCTACACTAAAAACACAAGTCCCCTACATCACTTATCATAATCAGGGGAATCAAATTAAGGCTAAAATGAATTTAATAGAAAAAGTTGAGAGGGTTCGAGCAACCAAACCTATGTCTCGTAAAGCAACTTGGGTGACTGAACAAGTCAACAAGAAGACTCGGTTTTCAGGCACCCGAACCTATTTTGAATGTATCTTCCTCGAGCACCCGAAGCTATGTCAGTGCACTTTTCAACTACTCGGGTGACCGAATGATTACATTCAAAAGAGGGCTCGGGTGACCGAAGTGCCTAGTTCAGTTAACCGAACTGTGAGCCGAGCACCTGAACTATCGAACAAATGCTACTGACTTTGGTTCATCCAACCGACTCAACCTTCAAGCACCCGAACCTTTAAAAGTTGAATTTTTGACTGTGTCTGTTTGGGCACCCGAACCGTTTGGGCACCCGAACCTCTAGCCAGGCACCCAAACCTCGCGGGTTAAAATAATTCTTACTGAATTTTTAAATAGGGTAAACTGAATTAATTTTCTTAATGGCTTTTTAAACAATGTTAATTATACCCATTATGTCCCCAACGGTCAAAAATTCCTCCTCGCCTATATATACCCATTCATTTATCTTAATTAGCAAGGATTAGCAAACTTGATTAGGGAAAAATTTTCTCAACATTCAAAACACTGTATTAGCCAAATACTACTTCCAAACACTCACATAACATTCTTGATTTCTCCAAGCATTGTGAGTATTTTCTAAGGCTAGTGTGCTTAATATCTGTAGCTAGAACTCTCATTTACATTATTGTTTGATTGATTTTCTGAGAGAGTTTAGCATTAAAGTTCTTCCACAAATTTCATTTGATAAATCTAGTGTGAAAAGACTTTGAGGGTTATGGTTCTTGCATTGTAGTTGCAAGATACCTAAACCTAAATTTTGTGTGCAAGAATCCTTTTCAAAAAGCTAGTACTTCAAACAACTCCAGTGTGCTTTGAATATTAGAATATATTATTGACTTTGTTTGCTTGAACTTGCTTAGCATTTTTTTGAAACCCTGATTTGATATTGTATTACTCACATTGTGTGTTTCAAATATTGCTTGGATATACACTCTAGATCTGAACAAAAAACCTATATGTGTTTGAGTGTTTAGCACACATTGGAGCACTGAGCATATCTACATAACATTCATGCTTGCATTATTGCTTGAGCTGTATTGGTACACACATCTGCTTGTTTAGAAGCATATTTCTGTGTACACACGTTTTATACACATCGGTTGTATTCCAAGCGCGGGCCTGAAGAGGGAGACTAGCCCTGTGGAATAGTCCCGAATTGGCTTAGACCCAGTTGGGAAAGCTAGGTCCGCCATCCTATTAAGGCATGTTGGTTGAGATCAGCCCCATGAATTGACCTAATTTGTATAAGTGCCGCTCCACTCGTTTAAGTGAGCATTATAGTGATAATCTTTGTGCTGGTGTGGCCAAGGCAGGGACGTAGGCATTGTTGGTCGAACCCTGATAACATATCGTGCATGTTCTTTACATTTTCACACTTCACCGTTATTGCACGTGTATGTTTATTTGTTGATTGTGTAGACTGACCCTGGGCTATATTGCACTATTGATAAAACCAGTTAACCTAGGCGACAAATTTTAAATACCCAATTCGCCCCCCCTCTTGGGGTTGCACCAAAACTATCAATTGGTATTAGATCCTCGTAACCTAGACTTAGACGTCATTTAGTTAAAATATCATGATGACTCGTGTTAGTGCATCCCCTTCATGTGAGGGAAGATTGGTCATGCAACCACCTGTATTCTGTGGTAATGATTATGCTATATGGAAATTTAGAATGATTGTGTATGTGAAAATTTTAAATTGGAAATTTTGGAAAGTCATTTATTAGGGTGATTGTGTGCCTATGAAATCTATTGGGTGTACTGATGTTCATAAATCTGAGTGTGAAATGAATGATCATGATAAGAACTTAGTACAGGTAAATTTTGATGCCATGAATATCTTACTGCATGCTTTAGATTCTAATGTTTTATGTGAGGTTATGGCTTGTAGTAGTGCTAAGTAGATTTGGGATGAACTTGAGTGGAGATATGGTGCGTCTGCGCAAAATAAAGTCATATCTCCGTGTGACTCTGGCTTCACTGATCTCAAGGGAGGTAACTAGTGCCTTGTGGCTTTAACTAATGATGAGGCTATCTCAGTCCCTTCTATCTTAGTAGATAAATATGAACATGATTCATGTGCAGAATTGAATGTTGTATCTGATTGTGAATCATATGATAGTAGTGATAATGAAAGCATGCCATCTTATGGGGAATTGCAAGTTGAATACATAAGGACTCATAAGTTACTTGTAAAATTAAATAAGAAATAATATGTGCTGAAAAACAAGTATGATGCATGTATTAAAGAATGTGACTCAAAAATTCTTGCTGAAAGAGAAAATAATTTGAAAATTAAAAACTAGAGAGCAATAATGAATTATTAGAAAAGGAATTGATTGTTTTAAAATCTAAAGCTTCTAATGATGATGAAAAGAAACACTTGATTTCAGATCTTGAAAGTAAAGCAAACAATATGTCTAAAGAACCTTTTGAAACTTCAAAATGCTTGCAAAGATTTGGAAAACTCAAAAATTCAAGATATAGAGAAGAAAATAGAAGAACAATCTAAAATCATCTACACGTTCACTAGAGGCAAGGAAAACTTTGATAAATTGCTAGGTGCACAAAAGATGACGTTAGATAAGGAAGGTATAGGTTATAATGGAATTGAAAATAAGAAAAGAAAGAACCTATACATGAGATACTTTGTAAAAGAATCAAAATTTTATGCTAGTACCTCATATGGTCCATACACTCACACCACATGCATCTTACGTAAAAAGAATGGGTACACGAAATTTGATTGCCTATTTAAAAGAAAAGGTGTGAAACCCAAACTAGTATGGAAAATTAAGGAATCTCCAACTCCTAACCCATTGAAAATAAAAGGAAGAAAAATGATATGGATTGTTAAGAAAGTAAACCCCTTGAAATTCAAGGAAGAATTTGCTCAAACAAGAATTACATGATCACACAATTCTTCCTTACGAGTTAGGATTAGCTATAGGGGGTAGTATTCTCTAAGGGGTTAGGAAGTGGCTTGGGACTGAAAATGTAAAATCTTAGTATATCCACTATTCAAAATATTGCATACTAAGTATTTCGAAGAATCAAGCCAATCTGTGAATTAGAGTACATAACCAATATGGACTTAAAGAATGTATTCATTAGTTATAATAAAAATTCATTGGCTATTTAAATAAAAATCCACTTCCAAATGGACATGGCTTGTCTGCCTTGTATTTAAATTTCAAATTGCCTAACTCAGTCTTAATCATGAATATCTGAACTTAAGCATACTTTGTCCATTGCACAAGTTAGTGTTTCTTTAGGAAATTACTGACAATCTTGAACTCATCTTGAAGTCCTATCAAAGCCCTAAGTCTTATAGATAAACCATAGGGACTCTAGCGTCGAAAAAATGGTCAAAACAAAACAAGTTGACCAAGCTCGGGTGACCGAACCAAACAGTGCATTTGCACTTCAGCCGACCGAACTTAAAGTCTGACCAAGTCGTTGACCACACTTCGGGCGGCTGAACTTTCATGTTCAAACCATCTTGGGCAGCTGAACTGGTCTCAGGTCACCGAACTTATCTTCGAGTAACCAAATGGGGTTTTCGGTCAATCGGTTCAAATAGTTTCAATTCAGGCGGCCGACCCTCAATAAAACAAATTGGCGCCTAAAATTCAGCCAACCGAACCAATGTTCGGGCTACCAAAAAGACTCAGTGGGTGCTCATATTTAAAACTACTCGGACGACCGAACTTATGCTCAGGTGCCCGAACAATGCTGATATATATGGTTTTCGTGAAAATAAGTTCATTTCCTCCCATAACCTTAAGAGGTTCCTCAGTTTTTCTCACATTTCAGCCTAACTTTCCTTGAAAGATTTTTATGGCTAGGGAACAAAGATGTGCCACCGTGGGTATTCCACTCAAACAGTGGTTTCCCACACTCGATCGGCGTATCAAATATGAGAGGGTCTTTCGCCTTAAAGATCCCATCCTTGGAAAGATCCTAAACGTTGAATTCATGCAAGCCCATTTCAAGAATGTCCTGGACATGTTTCACTATCAAGGGTGGTATGAATTCATTGCCTTCTAGCCTAGGGGGTTGTATCCCTTGCTCATCACACTATTCTAAGCCAATCTTGCACAAGATGGCCAGGGCTACTACTCCAGAGTACTCGAGACGGATCTCCATTTTGACGATGCTTATCTAGTAGAGACATTTGAGATCCAGCATGGTGACTTCATCTGCCCTGATTCTTCCTCCACCTGGATAGGCGAGCAAGACTTCACGGTAAGTACCTTCATCAATTTAGTTATGACGAATCCAGTAACTAATTTGACCCATACTCCTAGCTATAGATCCTTGACCCTAGAGGAAAAGGTGGTACACCACCTAATTTCTTATAAAATTTTTCCTAAGTCAAGATCAAGGGACCACGTATCCTATCTAGATTGTTTTGTGATGTGGTGCCTCTTTACTAGAAAGAAGTTAGATCTACCTAGACTGATCCTATGGTCGATGTTCGTGAAAACCATTGGAAAGGGGATCATTTTACCCTGCGGTGGCATCTTGTCTGGGATATTTGTTAGGGAAAAGCTTAATAGGTCGCCACTTGCCACCATCAAGAAAGTCAGGCCCTCTAACATCTTTAACTCCACCACACTATAGTTGATGGGATATGAGCTCACAAGCAACATGTGGTTGCCCACTGCACATGAGAGAGGCCCATGAACTCAGGAGATCCCACAGGAACTGCTCGATGCACCATCTAGCGCTAAGATCATGGCAGCCATCACCAATCTCTCTGCCTCATTTCAGGAGTTCAAAGTCTCCATAACTGAGCAAGAATCTTCATCGCAGGCTAGACTTGATTCCCTTTACAGTGAGTTCAGCGGTTTCTAGTCTGATGTGCGGGCTAACTTTTATATCCTCGGTGAGCGGTTGAAAGAGATGAATGATGAGGACATTAGGGAGGATGAACAGATGGAGTTGAGCAGTGAGGAGGAGGATGATGATCATGACGACGAGGAGAACTAGGAGTGCTTCATGAGGATCCATTTCGTCATACTTCAGCTCTTTATTTGATCCACTTTTGTGTTTTATTCAGATACACTCTTATTTGGTCTGTAATTTTAAAACAGCTTTTACCTTTGTTGTTGACAATCACACTCACCACACACACACACGCAGATACAATGATGTGGTGATTGTACTTTGCTTATGACTATATATCTTATAGTACTTCGACTTGCATGTATATTTTGGATGACTGTTTTGTTGAAATGCATGATTAGTCTAGAATGCCTCTTGCATGGCGGATGCAGTTGATGAGAATTGCCTAATGGTAGATTTAGGTTCTCGCATGCCTTAAAAATCTTGAGATATTAGCTTGTTTGAGAATCATTTTTGTGTAGGTTAATTTTGTGAAATGTCCTATTTATAACCGGCACGCAGCCAAATTTTCTGTAGACATTTGCCTAAAAGGTGGAAATGATTGAATATCTTGTATGCCAATGAAATTTGATAATAGATTTTAAATATTTATGCTTGACTTATTTGCTTTAAACTTTTGAATACCTTTGAGTTGGTTGTGCGTATATATTTAAAATGCTTTGATTTCGACAGGTTTTTATGGATTAATCACATTTTTAGACAAAATGTTGCCAAATTTTTGAAAATCATTGCACGTAACTTTATATCATTTCTAAATGCTAAACTTATTAGAACTTGAGTTGTGTTTCTAAAATAATTTTTTGAATTTTTGATTTATAAAGAAAATGCATATTTTTAGGGGGATTCACCTAACTTTAAAATCATTAGGCCCTAAAAAATAAAAATGTATTATGCCTTCATTTGTATGTCTTTTGGAAAATACATTAACTAGGTGATAACAATGTGTGTGTTTTGGCAAAATCTGTATTTGATATCATGCTCATTTCAAAACAGCATGCCTTTACAAAAATTAGTATTTTTATCAATTGTTAATAATTGGTAACCTCATTATCACGTAAGTATGACACTTGGTATCAAGCTAACATGTCTTCATTATACTATGCCTTGTAGAAGTACATGTTTGTTTTGGCAACCAAAGATGATTATGATAAAATTTTCATGAAAATGTTTGTGAAATGATGAATGAAAGCCAAATGAAAATTTAATCTTCATCCTTGCATAATCATCCCTTGGAGAAGTATAGAACACTAAGATTATCAATGTGTTGCATACTACTCTCACTTCCTTAATGTACATTCGGTTTGGGTTACTTAATTGAAATTTGCTATATATTGTGTATGGAAATTCCAAATAGGTCACTTAAGTACAAGGTTATGATTGGGAATAATCTATTTTCAAATGGCATGTTGCCGAATTTTTTTAAAATTCCTCCCAATCTACCTTCTGTATCTAAATGACATCATTTGCCTTCACACTTTATTGCTTAACCCTTTTTGCTATTGCCAAAAGGGGGAGAAGAGGCAAAAGTGGGGTAAAAAGCTTAATTATGCTAAATCTTTTATTTCCCACTAATTTAATTATCTTTATGCATAAACTCAGTGGGAGCCTTTCTTGGTTGAACCCACTTTTACATAAAGTATTTGTCATCATCAAAAAGAGGGAAATTTTTTACCTAATAGGTCACACCTAGTTTTGATTATGACAAATACTCTTGATACTAATGGTTGTACTGAGAATTGCATGCAGGATCACCTTATGCGTGCTTTAGGACTAAAAGACATATTATGATGGCGTGTGGTGTTCGTGCCGAAGAATGAAGATCTATGTGTTGTATTTTGTATTCATTCATTTATTTCTTCATTATAGGATGTAATCTATTATGAACTTTATACTCATATGGCTTGTAATAATTTGCATCATACATGGTAGGTAGGTATGCTCAAAACGACCATAGTTGGATCTTAGGTACCTACACTAAGAACACAAGTCCCCTACATCACTTATCATAATCAGGGGAATCAAATTAAGGCTAAAATGAATTTAATAGAAAACGTTGAGAGGGTTTGGGCGACCAAACCTATGTCGTGTAAAGTGACTCGGGTGACCGAACAAGTCAACATGTGGACTTGGTCGAACCTATTTTGAACGTATCTTCCTCAAGCACCTGAAGCTATGTCAGTGCACTCTTCAACTACTCAGGCGACCGAACGATTACGTTCAAAAGAGGGCTCGGGTGACCGAAGTATCTAGTTCGGTTAACCGAACTCTGAGTCAGGCACCCGAACTATTGAACAAATGCTACTGACTTTGGTTCAGTCGACCGACTCACCCTTCAGGCACCCGAACCTCTAAAAGTTAAATTTATGACTATGTCTATTCGGGCACCTAAACCTCTAGCCAGGCACCCGAACCTCGCGGGTTAAAATAATTCTTACTGAATTTTTAAATGGGGTAAACTAGGTTAATTTTCTTAATGGCTTTTTAAACAATGTTAATTATACCCATTGTGTCCCCAATGGTCAAAAACTCCTTCTTGCCTATATATATACCCATTCATTTGTCTTAATTAGCAAGGATTAGCAAACTTGATTAGGGAAAAAGTCTCTCAACATTCAAAACCCTATATTAGCCAAATACTACTTCCAAACACTCACATACTTATTTAAGTATTGCTAATTTGGAGTTGTTTTTTTTTATTAAAGATTGAGTTTCGAATTCCTCTTGGGTTATTGTTAGTAGGTTTTATTTATTTATTTTTTGTAGGGTTTTAATTGTTTTAATCTTAGTTTAATTGGAATTTGAATTTTTACCTCGTTTTCGTTCATGGTTTAATTATTAAAGGTTTAATTTTGGTTCAAACTCTTATTTAGTTAAAAATTCAATTTTTATTACGCGTGTGTGTGTTGGGTTTAGCTTCCATTGTGTGTTTTTAATTTCATGTTCTAGGTTTCCATTTTTAATTAACGCGTGTCCCAGTGTTTCCTTAAGTAGGCTAGGGTTTCCATTGTTTGCTTCTTAGTTCCATGTATGTTAGTTTTAGGGTTTCACTTTGCGTGTTATTTTAATTAGTTTAAATAAATCTCAACAACTTTGAAAATCCCGAATCTGAACTGAGTTCAGTACCTTTTTAATTTCAATTGGAAGAACGTAAAATCTGAGATTAAACGCATTCCCTGAGGAGACGATCTAGCCCTTGGGCTTAATATTACACGACGTAACTCCTATACTTGGGATAGCTCTCGAGCTGCTCATTTTTCGAGTGAGTCAAGTTTTTGGCACCGGTGCCGGGGAATGTCGTTCTTAGTCTCAATTTTGCGTTTTTCCCGTCATTTTTATTAGTTTTATGAAAAAGAAAAAACAATAGAAAACAAAAACAAAAACAAAAAAATTTTGAGTTTTGAAAAATGGCTGCACCTGCACCGCGCACGATAATGGATTTTTTGCAGCTCGAATATGCCACAGCATCCTCTTCCACTGATCTTCCTTATGACGAGCTTAATTTCATGATGCAGCGCAGGAGGACGTCACTACTACTCGAGTTCTACGAGACGAAATCTAAGTGCGCTTATCAGCACCTAGCAGAGTTTGAGTTAACCTGCAACATGTTTTTTTCTCATGCTAGAGCTGACGAATCTACTAGACTGAATTTATTTCTTTCTACTTTGCAGGATAGGGCACTGATTTGGTTTCATTCTATGAGACCTTATTCTATCACTAATTGGGTTGATATGGAGCGTGAATTCCTGCATGCATTTTGTCCCTCACAGAAAACTCAATTTTTACAGGAACAGATTCTTAATTTTGTGCAGCAGGATGACGAGACATTTCGGGCTTATTGGAAGCGATTTAAGGATCTACTAAGCACTTGTCCACATCATGAGTTTGACTCATGGAGGTTAGCTGATTATTTTTATAGTGCTCTTACCCCTAATTGCAAGTGTTTTGTCCAGACTATGTCTAATGGAGACCCCGTCAGCGAGGATCCAGATCAGATATTATCATTCTTTGATTACTTAGCTAACAATGTCCCACAGTGCAACACACAATGCACTCAGGCACCCATAACTACACACCCTATCAGCACAATTAGTGGTGGTGATGCATATGACCCACCAAACTGCCCAAACAACCCTCCGCCTCAATATCAGCCACAACAGATCTCTCCGAGTTGTACGTCGTTAGACCTTTTCGAGGATAGCATAACACAGATGGCGAACATGCTCCAACAATTCATGTAAGCTCAAGTCGATCATAATAATGAATTGCGGGATACCATTAATGCGATAAGCATGCAGTTAGACATCTTAGAAAACAAAGAATTGCCCATGGAACCTCAGCCTAGTCCTCAAGAGTACTAGCAGCCACACCAACAAATACACGATGTTTCTCCTGAGACAGCAAAGGCCACCACTACTTCGAGAAGCGAGAAAGAATTTCCCCAACTTGAGATGCTTATCGTCGAACAACCAATTGTCCTAGCAGTAGAAGTCATGGCTGAACCAGAAGAGGTCAAAGAAAAATCAGAGGAAATGGGGCCACAAGCGAAGCAGTTAGTTGATGAGGAGATTGATACTCATACAGAGCACCAACCTATGGTACCTAATACTTCAAGCTTAGAAACCATGAAACCGTCACTCCCGACTGAATCAGATGTTAAGGAGCCTAGTGTGGAGGTAGACTCTTGCAGTGGTATAATGATATGTACACCCGATAAAGAGGGTGACCAGTCTGGTGAGCATATAATTTTCAAAGAATCAGGTAAAACCTTTAATGTTAATGCTTCTGAAGAACTGCAGGTAATTACTCCGATCACTTTCTCTTAACCATTAGTTCGTAAAGAAGCAAATTTCCTAGAAATGATGTTGAATAAAGACCCGTTCTTGTCAACACAAGAGGGTCGACCTACACACAAATTGTTTGGTATTTTGACACGCATTAATTTATCTGAGGTTGATTTTCGTGCAGGTATGAAGACTGATCCACTGTGGCGGCTCAAATTTGGAAACCTGCCGATGCAATTTATAGACTGCGGCCACCAGACGAAATTCCTCCTGAGCCTCCGCCTGACAATTGTGATGTTTTTCTTTCCCTTATTTTCCTTTTATTTTATCTTATTTTATTTTTAGTTAGTCTTCAGGACCATTTTCTCGTAGTTCGATTTTTGTTATTTCGCCACTCAAGTAGGCTTTACTTTTCCCGCGCACAGTCCTTTCTATTTCCCCTATACTTTCACATTGAGGACAATGTTCCATTTTAGTTGGGGGGGATGAGCATTCACATGTAACACTGTGCACGTACACATACCGGGTTTTTACTTTCAAAAAAAAAAAAAAAACAAAACAAAAACAAAAAAAAAATCAAAAAAGAGAGAAAGAAAGGAAGAGCACTGAGGAATTACATTGCACTATGCCATACTTAACACTGTGTATACCTTTCACATACTGGCGCATAACTTACGAATTACACACTTGAGTCAATCATGCCTAGTTTCTCTTTATATGATCTTATGACTCCATGAAGAACTGATTGGTAGTTCACTCATGTTAATTTGACTATATAATTTCCTGTATCTACATGCATCTCACGAGGCTAAATAAATACATTCACGTGATTCATTGCACTTAGGGTTTCCTGTGAGCACTGAGAGAACACTCGTGGAGACTATGACACCTTGTGAGATATCCTTGAACTATTTATCATCCTTTTGAGCGTTAATATCAAATCAGAGTTCATGGAACTCAATTCTCTTTTTTTGGATGATTCCTTTGTACACTAGTCTATGTTTTGATTTGCTAGCCTGGAGGTGACACCTAGTGGGGAGATAGAAACCTAGGTCTTGTAGCCTACTCAAGATTTGAAGGCTAAGCCACCCCTAGAGATAGACTCAATTCATGAACTCCTATTCGAGCTCAATTCCCATTGATGGTATGAAGATTACAAAAGAAGTGTTAATATTGTCCTTATTGCCCAAGAAAAGACAGAAAATGAAGAATGAGTAGAAGAAAGAACAAGAAATACACATGCGCATGAGATGAAAAACTAATGCTTGATCCACATACATATCACAAAGAATCAAGGACACGACACATGTTTTTCTACGTATGAAGATTCTTCAACTGATTAATGCCTCAGATGCATTCACGATAAGTTTGTGAGTAAGTTGATCTAGGGTGGTCTCAGTTGGATATGGCGAGAGGTGAGAAGATGCTAGGGTGAAGGACCCGACACCTCATAGATAGGCTAGATCCTTTCCAAACTAGTCCACTCCATATACTTAGCGTTGTTCCCTTTAATATGTGGGATATTTGATCACGACACTCCTCCTCACATATGACGAGTGAACCCATTTTCTTTGAGTGTTCTTGAGGGTATACCAGTTAGGCCGAGTCAAAGAGACCGTTCTGTAGGTGTCCACTGGCTTCCTAGGTGTACTGAGTCACACACATCACACACACCTCGAGAGTTTACCTCTTTATACTTGAACTTATATGATTGCATTAACTCTGAATGTGCCTCTGATTAATTTCATGTGAGTGTACTGCTCTCAAATCACATATAAACGATGAAACTTGCATGAGTGACGTGCTTTGGAGTCGTGTGCATTGAATATGAACAAACTTGTGTGAAATTCAGTTATGTTCTTGTATGTGAAGTGGTATAATTATGTCGCATGTGCATTGATTTCATGATTACTGGAGTATGTAGTTGTAGATACCACCCTGAGATTCATTCACGTCGTTTGCTAGAGACTAGAAAAACGTTAGTTGGGGGGTGTGATTACGCGTCAAAACTGTGTAATTGGGCATCATAACCCGGGTTTTATGATTTATATTTTTAATTAAATGTCCAAAATTGTACAATGTTTTAATAAAGTGTCAAAATCATCATTCTTGAATTTTATTGCATTATTTATGATGTTTTGGTAATTTTTTGTCGCAGGAAAAATCTCGGAAACTAAAACCGACACCTATTCGTATTTTGTACATAACCTTTCCGTCCAAGCTCCAATCGAGACGATTCAAATTTTTGGAGAAAGAGAAAAGGATTATCTACAATTTTTTTGTTTTGTGTTTTGTGAGATACGGGCTCTAGAAGAGTCATATTTGTGATGAACAGAGAATGAAAAAAATGAAAAAAAATATAACAATCTGGGTCGGGTCTCCCATCCGGGTCAATCCTCTCCATTCGGGTCTAGGGTAGCCTCTCCTATTTAATCCTTCTTTGCTCTCCCACATAGTGTGTGCCTCCGACGCCCTTCTCCCTCCCTCAAACTCTCCTCTCTTCTTCTCTTTTTCTTCTTCTTCTTCTTCTTCTTCTCTTCTCTTTACTTTGATTTATTCTCATCTTCTCGCTCTTTCTCTGTTTCTATTTGTTTAATTTTTCTTTCCCTAAGCTCTACAAACCCAAGACCCAATCCTCCCTTCTCTTTCAGTCCTCTACTTCTTCCTTTAGTCAACAATTCCAGCCGAGAAGCCACCAAATACCAGCTCTTCTGTAGCAGCTCCAGCCGACTTCCTCTGCTCAGCTCCACTCCAGACTCCCTGCAGCCCCTGTTCCAGCACCTACGACTCCATCACAGCTCCACAGATTTGTAGCAACTCTCCAGTAGTGACCAGCCCGAAGACCTCCACAGCTCCTCGGCCAGACCTCCAACCATCCTGCTATGCAGCCGAGGCTCTTTTTCAGCTACAACCTCAAAGATCACTGCAATCTCATACCAGCAGGCCATGCCAGCTTCAACCCTTATCTCTTGCAGCCCCTTGACCCTCTCTCTCGAAGCACAGCAGCCGTGGCAGCCCCCGGTTCCAGCCAGCAGCCCCTTGGTCCACCACAGCAGCAACTGCAGTAGTAAACAGAGCCTCCCATGGCCTTTTTTTCTCTTCTCTCTCTCTCTCTCTCTCTTTACTTTCATCTTTTGTTTTATTATTATTATTTAAGTGACAATGTTTTTGTAGGGTTTATCTTAAAGTTTTGTTTTTTTTACTTCCTTATTTCTTTTTTGCAAACAAATAATTATTTAAGTATTGCTAATTTGGAGTTGTTTTTTTTTTATTAAAGATTGAGTTTCGAATTCCTCTTGGGTTATTGTTAGTAGGTTTAATTTATTTATTTTTTGTAGGGTTTTAATTGTTTTAATCTTAGTTTAATTGGAATTTGAATTTTTACCCCGTTTTCGTTCATGGTTTAATTATTAAAGGTTTAATTTTGGTTCGAACTCTTATTTAGTTAAAAATTCGATTTTTATTATGCGTGTGTGTGTTGGGTTTAGCTTCCATTGTGTGTTTTTAATTTCATGTTCTAGGTTTCCATTTTTAATTAACACATGTCCCAGTGTTTCCTTAAGTAGGCTAGGGTTTCCATTGTTTGCTTCTTAGTTCCATGTATGTTAGTTTTAGGGTTTTATTTTGCGTGTTTTTTTAATTAGTTTAAATAAATCTCAACAACTTTGAAAATCCCGAATCTGAACTGAGTTCAGTACCTTTTTAATTTCGATTGGAAGAAAGTAAAATCTGAGATTAAACGCATTCCCTAAGGAGACGATCTAGCCCTTGGGCTTAATATTACACGACGTAACTCCTATACTTGGGATAGCTCTCGAGCTGCTCATTTTTCGAGTGAGACATTGCACCAAAACTTTCACTGTGGCAAGGGTTGTGCGCTAAGAAACACTGATTGAGCCCTATACGTACAGGCATCGTTAGGCATCATATCACACTGCAGTCTGATTTGGCCATCACCACCCTGATCCCTTTTGACCAGTAGCCCTTCTTACCAAGCCTACTACTAGGTACCCACACTGAACAATAACTATGTGTGGTTGCACTGTACCTCTATTTTAGCAATGGTACCGAACCTACATAATATAAGTTTTTTTAAGACTTCATGTACTATTGAGACAAGTTGTGGTCCCAATATCATATATACAATTTACATTAAAAATATAATAACCTATGCCAATATTTTCACAATCTCATTCATGCATATTTTCATTCATACTGTGGTAAAAATCGGCTCGTAACCTCTCGGTTTTACCCTTTGCTGATACTTGGCATGGTATCTATCCGGCATCTTTTTTCTGCATTTTCTGATAATCACTTGGAACCTCAGTCCCCATAGTTTATATACATACATCTCAAATCTGTATAGATTCAATTCATATCATAAGTCACACTAATTTGATCAAATATACATTTCATATAAGCTGGTTTATAAAATATCATTTCTGCTACTATTTAAGAGTTTCAAGCATCTCCTACCTTAGTTTTAGAGCAAATAAAGTAGTTTAAGAAATTTGGAGATCATATACCAAAAACCCCATTTTTGCCAAAATCATAAGATCGTGAAAACCGTAAGAATTGGCATTTATACCCTATAAAACTTTGCAAACGGGCAGTCAATAAGTACATATGAATATAAGCTACATATCCATGGTTTCTTTTTCTAAAAATACTGATGTAAACAAATCCCCTTACCTTTTTCCCAAAAACTGAAACACAAGCTTATTGATCCAAAACTATGATATAGGATCCTCAAAACCTAAAAACTGAAGAACAATATTTTAGTATAATCCTGTTTACTAAAAATCTACCAAAACTAAAATGAATTCAGATCCTTACCTCGATTTTTGGGAAATTCCTAAAAATATTTAAAACTACGATCTAATCCGTTACAATTGTAGAGTTTCTCCTTCTAATCCACGCAGGAACCTTCAATCGTCAAAACGGACGACGAATGGCAAAGAATCGTAAAGTGAGAGAGAGGGAACTCACTAGTTCTAGAGAGAGAGAGAGAGAGCTTTTGGATTTTATTAACCTTTAAGCAACCAAAAATGATATTTATAGACCCTTTGACCGAGTCAAATTTGTCGACGAGGCAGCACCTTCATCGACGAGTTAGCCACTCAGTTTGTGGGCAAAGCCCTACCTTTGTCAACGAACCCCATCCAAATATTTTCTTTGGCTCGCTCAGTATTTCTTCATCGACGATGCTTTGAATTTTGGTGATGAATAAATGAAGGTACTTCATCAACAAACATACTGCCTTCGTCGATGAACCCTGCTGAAATTCCCATTTTACCCTTTTCTTGTTTATTTTCCTTATTTATGGGTTTGGGTCTCTACACTATATATATGATTTATGAACCACCTGAGAAACTTTTTACTACGGGACCACGGTACTGTTGCTAGTGATTGATATAGTGCAACAACATTGTACTGTGTAGTGTGGGTATTTGGATAGTGGATTTTATATAAAGGACCCTGGTGTACGATCCAGGGTGGGTTTGTGCCAAATCGGACTTGTAACTGAGTGAATTGACTAGCCTGGTGAGCCACCAATGTTGGATCGGGTGTTTGGACCGCACAACTCGTACTATGGGGAAAGTAAATGGTATTCAAGTGATATTCCACAATAGGGATGAGTTCGATATGCATAGATAGGATTTAAAAATAAAATGGGCAAAGTTACAACTTTGAGTACCAAGCAGAGGGATTGTACAATGTATGGGCATGTATTCAATCCCAACATTGGGAACTCTCGCTCATAATGAGCTGAACTATCTTTTGTAGGAATTAAATATATATCTCCTATATTACAAGGTTGAGAATGTTTTAACTGCGTAATTCATTTCAGTTAAACTTACTGTTGTTTTCGATTGGAATAAACTCATGTGATCACATACTGATGTAATATGATCCACCTTACTGAGAAGTGTCTCACCCCAATATATAAATTTTGTTTTAGGTCCTGTAGGAAATTGGACCTAGCGTTCTAGAGGGTTCTGGAGCGTAGTATTTTATGAGTTTTTGTAAGTACCCGTATAAGTACTGGACTATGGCCAGGTCTTCCTTTTGGGGTTTTAATAGAAATACTTGAGGTATTTATGTAATAGTGTTGACTTAGAACTCTAGTATGGTATTTTGAGAATGAATGTTTTCCATTACTTTATTGTATGTTGATTATGGTATTAGGGAGTATCTTTATTTGTTTTACCAACACTTCGGGTCCATGTGGCAGGTCAGGGCACTACAGGTGGTATTAGAGCACCTACGTTGTTAGGTTATGTAGACTAGGTCGGATGATTTTACCAAAGTATAGGGCGAGGATAGGAATGGGTAGAAAAGGAATTTCGAGTTTTGCTTCATAAGCTAGGAGACAGAAATTCCTTAGCGGACTTCATCTTTTTTTCTTGATCAGTTGACGGGTTCAAAAAATGATGGTAATCCATTGATGGTTTTGTTTCCAAATGAAGGGGTGGTAACTTGAAAAATAGAATGGGAATAAGAAATTGGTAGTGTATGTCGTAATATAAGGGAGAAGATTTAGGCCGATATTTAGAATTTATTCAAAGTGAGCGTTTTTTTTTTTTTTTTGTTATAATTGCACCAAACATGCTAGGATATGGGATTTCTAACTCGTTTGGTTCCTTCTTCAGGATGGATCCCAAGGACAGTAATGCTGTCGCCGGAGGAAGTAACGATGATGGAGCTACCCGTGAGAGTGGCAATGATTCTATAGTGGCGTTTTGGGATTTTGCCTAGCAATTTATAGCCGAGGTTACGTGGAGTTCTTGGCGACAAGATTGTCTCGCTACTGAGCTGGGAGATTCTAATGAGAAGTTCACTCTCTTGAAAGCTCCTACTTTTGCAGGAAGTACTAACCCGATCATTACGGAGAACTGGATTCGGCAAATCGAGAAGATCTTGGTCGTACTACGATGCACCAACGAGCAGAAGGTGCTATATGTTGTGTTTAAGTTGACCAAAGAGGCCAAGAGATGGTGGGAAACAGTAAAGCTACTCAAGGAACAGAGGCTAGTACTGATGGTGATGATGTGGAGCCATTTCAGAGAGGTATTCTTCAATCTGTATTTCCCAGCCTTTCTCAAAAAAGCAAAGGTAGAGGAGTTCCTGAACTTGACTTAGGGACAACTGACAGTTCAGCAATACGCCACCCAATTTGTGGAGTTGTAATGGTTTTCTCCGTACATGGCATCAGATGAGCCTATGGAGGTTTGGAAGTTTGAGATGGGCTTAAAGCAAGAGATTAAAAATCAAGTGGTTGTATTGCAGGTGCAGGACTTTACTACACTAGTGATAAGGCCACTGTAGCAGAGATGAGTCTACAGGGTGATGTGGAGGCTCAAAACTCGAAGAGGTCAATGCTTTCTAGTTCTCATGTGGATGTGAGGCAGAGTTCTTGGAGGAGGAATGGACATGGCAAAGGCCAACATAAGGATATGGGTGCTAGGGCATTTCAGGGTACCTCATCACACCCTATTTGCCCTTGGTATGGCAAGTGGCATTCGGGTGAATGCAGGATCAGACTAGGTGACTATTACTGGTGTGGTAATCTTGGACATAGGGCATGAGAATGCCATGAGAGGTTAAATTTCCCACCTCCACAGTAGCAGTATCGGGGAGGTAGCCAGGCACCATACGGAAACTAGCTGAGAGGTACGACCCAAGTGCAGGTGTATTCCTTAACTCCGAGCGACGCTGAGAATGCTGGTGACGTGGTGACAGATATTATTTCCATTTTTTAAAATAGTGTCATTATATTATTTGACTCAGGTGCGATGCATTCTTTCACTTCTAGAGAATTCATTAAAATATGTGGGGTAGAAACACAATCGTTAGATGCTGAGTTAGAGGTGGTCACACCGACAGGGTCAATGGTGGTGTGTAATAAAGTGATATGAAAATTCCTAGTGGAAATTCAAGGGAGAATGATACAATTTGATTATATTTGATATGCATAGCTTTGATATCATTCTGGAAATGGATTGGTTAGTGGCCAGTTATGCGAGTATTGACTGCCATATGAAAGAGGTAGTGTTCAGACCTCCTAAGGAGCTGGAGTTTATATTTTTCGGGTCGTATGTGTGCTCTGCACTACGGATTCTTTCAGCTATGTAGACGAGGAGGTTACTTATGGAGGGATGTTAGGAGTACTTAGCATTCGTAAAAGAAGCACCAATGGGAGGAATTAAACTGGAAGATATCTCCATGGTAAGAGAGTTCACAGAAATTTTTCTAGAGGACTTATCGGGATTGCCTCCTGATCACGAGGTGGAGTTTGCCATCAATTTGACTCCAGGGACAGATTCTATTTCTAAAGTTCCATACATATTGGCTTCAGCTAAATTAAAGGAGTTAAAGGAGCAACTACAGGAACTTATGGATAAGGGGTTTATCAGACCAATTGTATCACCTTGGGGAGCACCGGTGTTATTTGTAAAGGAGAAGGATGGGTCGATGAGGATGTGCATCAACTACAGAGAAGTTAAAATAAGGTGACAGTAAAGAATAAATACCATTACCCCGAATTGATTATCTGTTTAACCAGTTACAGGGCACACAGGTCTTCTCCATGATCGATCTGCGATTCGAGTATTATCAGGTGAGAGATAAATTAGAAGATGTACTAAAAACGGCTTTCTGTACCAGGTATGGCCTCTACAAGTTTCTGGTTATGTCGTTCAGATTGACCAATGCACCTATAACATTTATGGACCTAATGAACAGCATATTTCATAAGTACCTAGATCGGTTCATGGTAGTATTCATCAACGACATCCTAGTTTATTTGAGGAGTCCTGAGAAGCATGCAACTAACTTGGGGTTAGTACTCTAGGTACTCAGAGAAAAGAAATTGTTTGCGAAGTTCAAGAAATATGAATTCTAGTTAGAGCAAGTGGCATTTCTAGGACATGTGGTATCCAGAGAAGGTGCTTCATTGGACCCAAGAAAAATAGAAGAGGTAGTTGATTGGGTGATACCGAAGAGTGTGCATGAGGTTAGAAGTTTCTTGGGTCTGGCAGGATATTACCACTGGTTAGTAGCAGGTTTTTCTAAACTATCAGGTCCGTTGACATGGTTCACGAAAAAAGAATATGAATTTTGAGTGGTTTGATGAGTGCAAGCAAGGTTTTCAGGAACTGAAGCAACGTTTACTTACTGCTCCAGTGTTGACTATTCCATCAGAAGAAGGTAGATTTGTGATCTACAGTGATGCATCTAAGAAGGGACTTAGCTGTGTCTTAATGCAACAGGTAAAAGTTATTGTGTATGCTTCTCGCCAACTCAAGGAGTACGAGAAGAATTATATAACGCATGACATGGAATTGGTAGCAGTAGTCCATGCATTAAAGATTTGGAGGCACTACTAGTATGATGAAAGGTGCAAGATCTTTACCGACCACAAGAGTCTTAAGTACTTTTTCACTCCAAAAGAGTTAAACATGAGGCAGCAGAGATGGCTAGAATTAACAAAGGACTACGACTATACCATTAGTTACCAATCAGGAAAAGCTAATGTGATAGTGGATGCTTTGAGTCAGAAGCCAGTGTCTGCGTCAGTTTCAGTAGTTGGGGTTTAGTATCTGATCAGAATGGACCTAGAAAGGTTGGGTGTGGAATTAGTGGAAGGAAATCACCAAGCGTTCATTGCTAGCCTGGTAATGCAACTGACCTTACGAGAAAGGATCAAAATAGCTCAGACGAAAGATGTAGAGCTAGTAGAGATTGTGAGTGGAATATAGGATGGGTTGAATGCAAATTTCAATGTCTCAGATGACAAGATGTTGAGATTTCACACTAGGATATGCATACCGAATGACGCTGAGATTAAACAAACCATCTTGGAAGAGGCACATCGCTCTCTATATACAGTGCATCCAAGGAGCACAAAGATGTATAGGGATTTGCGGGAATCTTTATGGTAGTCTAACATAAAAAGAGAGATCGCCTATTTTGTTGACTAGTGCCTAACGTATCAACAGGTGAAGGATGAGCACTAGAGGCTGGCAAGACCATTGCAACCACTTCTCATTCCTAAGTGGAAGTGGGAGCACATTTCCATGGATTTTTTACAAGACTTTTATTGGCGCTTTAGGGACAGAATGCTATTTGGGTAGTTGTTGACTGACTAATAAAGACTGCTCATTTCATTCCTATTAAAGTGAGTTATTCTATGAATAAGCTGGCAGGGCTTTTTGTGTAGAAGATAGTCAAACTGCATGGAGTACATATGTCTATCATTTCAAATAAGGACTCGCGGTTTACTTCTTGGTTTTAGAAGAGTCTATTGGAAGCTTTGGGGAATCAACTCACTTTAAGTACTACTTTTCACCCATAGACCGATGGTCAGTCAGAGAGGACTATTCAGATCTTAGAGGATATGCTGCGGGCATGTGTACTAGATTTCAAGGGTAACTGGATTAAATATCTACCATTGGTTGAGTTCGCATACAATAATAGTTATTAGGCCAGTATCGGGATAGCATCGTATGAGGCATTGTATGGTCAAAGGTGCTGATCTCCGTTGTACTAGGACAATGTCGGTGAGCGATTGATTTTAGGGTTGGAGTTTGTTCAGCAAGCCACTGAGAAGTTCCAATTTATCAGTGAAATAATAAAGACAACACAAAGTTGGCAGAAGAGTTATGCGGATACTCGTCGATAGGAGCTGGAGTTTGAGATAGGTGATGCTATATTATTTAGGATTGCTCTAATGAAAGGATGTTGACCTTATAGGTCATATCCCATTTTGATTATGAAAAATACTTTAGTATTTAATGTTTGATGAGTTTGTGTATAGGATCAATTGGAATTTTCATATGGTGCACATGGACTTTAAGAAGATTAAAACCCAGAATATTTATTTGTTGTAATTTAATTAAGTTTTATTTGGGTCTGTAATATTTAAATATTAATGTTCTATAATAATTAATGCAATGCATGCATGATAGGATTGATAAGCTCAAAGACCTTAGATTGGCCATAGGTCCTAAATTATTGCATGAAAAAGCCCCCTATAACATAGAAGTATCAATTATGGGAACAGGGGTGTCTTTAAAAGAGAGTTAGGAATTGAATGCACAAATTTAGTGTGTTCGGTCGACTAAACCCTAACATACAAAGTACCTTCGGTCAATCGAACCTCCCCAACGTCAAAGGTTTGACCATTTGGTCTACCAATCTTAAAATGAACATCAACGCACTGGTCGACCAAACTGGCATGTGGGGATTTCCCAATGCCCTGGTCGACTAAACTCCTAGTTATAAAAGGACCTGGTCAACCAAATGTATGAATTTGGTCAACCAAACTTGACCTGGTTGACTAAACCTCAGAGGCTCAAAAATTGCCTCAAGTCGAGTCAACTAACACCTCAGTTCAAAAACACCCTAGTCGACCGAACTGAGCAATCTGGTCGACCAAACCTTAAAAATGGTTGACCAAAACTCTCGGATTGTTCAATTTTTATTGAGGTTAAACTGTGTTATTTTTAATTAAACTCAATTAATATTTTTCCCAAAATACCCAGCATGTCCCCAATGGCTATAATTTTTCCCAACTCTATAAATACCTCCCCATTTGTCACAATTAAGAGATGATAATGGGTTTTAGATTAGCCAAATTTCTCTGAAAATTTTATTGGCAAAAATCATTCATACTCCCATATCTTCTCAATTACATTGCCCAAATCTACCTCCTATACTCATCTACCCATTTATTTTGAGTGAGATTGGTTTTTCATTTTCATCATACAGGCTCAAACTCTCCCTCACTTGTATTTGATTGTGTATTGATTTTTGGAGAGTAGCTTAAGTTTTTTCCCATAATTTTTCATTCATAAATATTTTATTGGGAAAAATTCTTACTTGGCTTAAGATCTTGCATCCTCATTGCAAGGTTCATAAGCTTGCTTTATGCTTTGACGAAAATATTTTTAACAAGCTTAAACCCAAATATCTAGCGTGCTTTACATTTAAGAAATATTATTGTGATATTTGTTTAGGGTTGTAGAGACTGTTTGACTATTAACATTACAAGCATATTAGCTTGATATCAAAAGTCTCACTCTCACATATACACATTGACATACATATTGTTGAGAGTTAACACATTGGTTCACAAAATTTCACTTGAGCTTAATATCCTATCATATGTGAGTGCATTAATTCATTGAACATAGTGGTACAAATCTGCTTAGTGTAAGAAGCATATTTGTTTGTACACAAATTTGATTATCTGTTGTGTTCCTGACGTGTGTTCGGAAGAGGGAGACTTGCCCTATGAAAATTCTAGGATTGGCTTTGACCCGGTTAGGAAAGCTAGATGCAACATCCTGTTAAGGTGTTGTATTAGGTGCCACTCCACCCGTTAAGTAGGCCTTAGTGGAATCCTCTTGCTTGTGAACTTGAGGAGGGGACGTAGGCAGTATTGGCTGCACCCTGATAACATTTCTTGTGCCTGCTTTTAATTTCTGCAATTTAAATTTCAGCACTTGAATGTTTGCATTTAATTCTTGATTAAGTTTATATGTATATAGATTGGCCCTAGGTCGAGTATTACTGCTGCTGATTTGGATATAGCTAATAAAATTTTTTAAATACCCAATTCACCCCCCCCCCCTCTCCTGGGAATACACCAATTCCAACAATTGGTATTAGAGCCTCGTTGCTCTAGACTTAAACGTTTTTACAAAAGAACGCAATGGCTCACATTGGTGTATCCCTATTCAGCAAGGGACAGTCTCCTACTAGGCCTCCTGTATTTTATGGTGTGAATTACACAAATTGAAAAATTCGAATGAGCATATTTATAAAATCTATGGATTTGAGGGCCTGATAGGTGATTGGTAAAGGAATTTTTAAGCATGTAGTTGAAAATGATAATAATGTAATGCATGCAAATTCACATGCCATGGATTTACTGTATTGTGCCTTAGACTCTAAAGTTTTTCTTGAATTTGTGGTATGTAAGAGTGCACAGGAGATCTATGTTGAGCTTGAAAAGAAGTATGGAGTGACTCGGGAAAAGGAGATTGCCACTCAAAATGCTCTAAGCCTAAATGATCAGGTGGTGGCTTATCATGAGCAGACTGCATTATAGACGATGAGGTATATGATTCTGATTCTGCCTCTTTTACTGATTCGTGCAACAATTCATGTGATGCATGTTGTGATGATTCATGTGCAAAATTCTATGTTACGCTTTATGTTGAATCATCTATTGAGTGTAATGATAGCTCTATTGTTAATGCATGTGATGATTCTCATTGAGAGTATTGTGATATAACTGGTGATGAATCATTTGCTGAATCTTGTGATAAACTGGCTAATGTTAATGCATGCACTAGTTCTGGTAACATTCCTTGTAGTAAATATTGTGATGAATCTTGAGCTAAATTGATTGAAGGGAGAATGCCTTCGAATGAAAAACTAAAGAGAACTTTATCGAAAACACATAAGCTTCTAGTTAGGATGGATAAATGAAAGCTATATTGAAAAATGATAATAAGAAAGTAGCAAAAAAAATAAGTGGATTAAAAGGATATCATGCTATTCTAGAGAAGAAGAAAATTAATAAAATCTTGAGGATCATTTGCATAGAAGAAGAACAAATAAAAATTGATAAACCCTTAGAAGTCAAAAGAAATAAATTCTACAAAAGAGGTCTATCTCTAAAATCCCATAGTCATAAAAACTCTAATGCCTCTTCTGAACATAATAGAACAAATAAGCAAACACCTTCATATGCATGTAAAGTGTGCTTATTTAATGAAATGAAAGGACAAATCGATTTTGCTTGTTTATGTAGGAATGCCAGAGGTTTAGATAAGGAAATGAAGTGGGTGATTATGGTGGCTGATTCCATAGGACAAGAACGAGGAAGAGCTTAAATTGAATATGAATAATCACTCTTCCTTGGATCATAGGATCAGCCATAGTGGAGTAGTAATGAATGATGGCTTGGGAAGTGATTAAGCTTAGAAATCCTACAAATAGATCCCACCTTAATTGAAAAGTCATTTTTGTATTCCTTTAAAGTAAAAATTAGGTCAAAATTCGGTGAAAATTGAAGAGTTGATTGAGTTCGTGCAACCATACTTAATTGACCTAACATATTCGGTCGACCGTATGGTTGACTTTGACCCTTGGCCGACCATCCATTTTGAGCTAACGATTTTCAATTAATCGAACACACTTCGGTCTGCCCCCTAGTCAACCAAACTCGAAATTGAATGCATTTCAGTCGACCAACCATCTAAGAACAAAATCATTTCGGTTGACCAATCCCTGGGAAATGAAATGTCATGTACAGTTTTGGTCGACCACCTTATGCTTTGGTCAACCAAACATACACGGATTATAAGGAATTTGAAGTATCGGTTGACCAAACTTCTCCTTGGTCGACTAAACCTTGCGAGCCTATATATATTGGCCACGTGAGAAGCTCATTTTCACCTCAAAATTGAGAGCTTTTCCACTGTTTCTTCAACCTTTCTCCCAAATCCTTACTTCAACCCAATACTCTTCCACCATTCCACCATTCTCCATGGCCAAGCCAGATGAATGCGTGGATGTTCATAAGGTCGCCTACACACAGGACAGCCAGTTCATCTTAGAACAGGCTAGAATAAGATACATGATGGAATTTCCTCCCAAGGAGGTTATAGTCAATAAGGTCCTTGATCTCACTTTTATGAAGCAGCATTTCAGTAATGTTATGGATATGTTTAGATATCAAGGGTAGGGGTCACTCATGACCTATCAACCCAATAGGCACTATCCCCCCTTTGTTAGACTATTTTATGCAAATCTGAGAAATGTTAAGGATGGGTGTGACTCCCAAGTTCTGGAGACCGGCATCAGATTTGATGCTACGTATCTGTCTGATGTCCTTGATATTGGGCGAGGGGATTTTGAGTGCCCTAATTCTCTGACCTCCTAGATAAATGAACATGAGTTTTCTATTAGGACGTTTGCAAACTTAGTTATAACTGACCCACTTGCAAACCCCAATCACCCTCTAGACTATAGGTCCTTCACCTTAAAATCCAAGATAGTTCATCATCTTATTACATATTTTATGTCTAAGGTTGGGTCTAGAGTGCATGTATTCTTTTTAGATTACTTTATCATGTGGTGTCTATTCACTAAAAAGAAACTTGACCTGCCGAGTTTGATGATGAGATGGATGTTGGCTAAGACTGTTGGGCATAGGATCATTATGCCTTATGGGGGGATCTTAAAAAGAATATTCCTGAGGATGGAAGTAACCCGATTGAACCTTGCCATGTTAAATAGAAGGAGAAACATAGATATGTTCTCTTTGGCTACATTGAGGTTGATGGGGTATAAGTTGGTTGGCAACATGTGGTTGCCCACAAGTGCTAAAAGACCAGTAGATCAGGAAAAGGTCCCACAAGAGATGCCACCACAGCTCGCTCAGCCATCAATTGTTGACTTGGTGGCAGCCATCATAGGGTTTGCTAATTCATTTGCTCAGTATAGAGATTCCCAGTCTCATATCACCCAGCCTATACAGATAGATATCAGGAAGCTGAGGGATATGGCCTCGTCATCCAATGCACAGTACACTGCTCTTCAAGATGAGTTCAAAGAGTTTTCGATCTCTTCAGAGTACAGGTACAGAGCGCTAGAGAGGGTCATAGTTGTTAATTTCAATGAGCTAAATGACCATATTCATGAGCTACACGATGATAGAGATGAGGAGCAAATGGATTTTGCCCCATATAGAGGAAATGATGTTGATGATGGGGCATAGACACAAAAAGAGCTCCCTGCAGAAACTGATTTTATTATTATTATTACTATTATTCGGTCTGTAACTATAAATAGCATACATTTTTTTGCTTTTCTTTCACTGACTACACTACACTCTTACCCACTATCCATTTTGATTTCTTATGATAGTTGGGTCATTCACAGTTATTTACATTTATTGGTAGCTATTGCTTGAGGGGGAGCATTAGTTCTTCATGACTAGTGTATTAAAATGCTCCCATGATCATGTTATATATATATATATCCATATGCTATTCTTTAATCTTCATCATGTATATTCGCTGATGGATGGTTTACATTTTATATGGACTTTTAATTGTACTATTGTATTGCATGTGTAGTTTGCATGGCAGATACAGTGGATATGAATTGCATGCTAGTAGTTGTCTGTAGGTTCTTGCATGCTTATACTAAATTATAAATTTCTTGTTTGAACTCATTCGGTACAGGTTTAAAGGGGAAACGTCAAATTTACAAATGGCATGCTGCCGAATTTTTAAAAAAAAAAAATCTAAAATAAAATCAAGTACAACAATGATTATGATTAAATAAAAGTTAAAACATTTTTAAAAGGATGAGTGGAAATTAAATAAATATCAAATTGCGTCCTTACATAATCATTATGAAAGAAATTTTTTTAAGCACTTAAAAGCATCAATGCTATCATTCAACTTGAAATGGGGAGGAGCTCTTGAACTAAAACCTTATAGTTCTTTTGCTCTCCAAAGCTCAGATGTGTCAATATGGCATGTGCCTCCTTACAAAATTGTTATTGGAAATCTAATGTCAATATATTCATGATTGCCACATAGTCTTTGTGTTTGCCATATGATCTTGCATGTGACTGTTAAATCCTCAGGATCAATATGGTTATACTTTTTTGGTCATGTTTTATGTGTGCTTAAATGAGATACTAGAAAACTTTTTCTTGCATGAATCTTAAAGTTTCTTTTTCAGCAAGCTCAACCCCAACACCTTTTGACACTGTCATAAGGGGGCTATACCTATATTTATATACCTATATTTTTTTTTTGTTTATTCTTTTTTAAAGAAATACTTCTGCTTGTGACATATCATATCTCTTCATGTTAATAATTATACTTATGTTTTCCATTTTGATTCATATTGGACTACTTAGGTTACTTGTTGTTTGGTTAGTTGTTGTGGATATATTCTAAATTTGAACTCAATCAGGTCATTTCTATACCTCTATTTTCAAACGGCATGCTATTGAAATTTCTAAAATTCCTCCCAAATCATATCTCATATTTAAATGCTTCCTACTCAATGCCTTGCCTATATACTTCAAATTTTTCATGACCTTTTTTGTTGTTGCCAAAAGGGGGAGAAACGGTAAAATTGGGTACTTGGGAAGAAAATGTTTGAACCTTTAAAATCTTTACATTTCTCTTATGCATACTTTTAGGGGGAGCCTTTCTTGATTGTACCCACTTTTGCATAAGGTATTTTTTATCACCAAAAAGGGGGAGATTGTTGACCTTATAAATTATATCCCATTTTGATTATGACAAATACTTTGGTATGTAATGTTTTATGAGTTTGTGTGCAGGATCAATTGGAAGTTTTATATGGTGCACATGGACTTTAAGAAGATAAAGACCCAGAATATTTATTTGTTGTAATTTAATTAAGTTTTATTCGGGTCTTTAATATTTAAATATTAATTGTCTATAATAATTAATGCATTGCATGCATGATAGGATAGATAAGGTCAAAGACCTTAGACTGACCATAGGTCCTAAATTATTACATGAAAAAGCCCCTTATAACTTAGAAGTATCAATTATGTGAATAGGGGTGTCTTTAGAAGAGAATTAGGAATTGAATGCACAAATTTAGTGTGTTCGATCGAACCCTAACATACAGAGTACCTTCAGCTGACAGAACCTCCCCAGGGTCAAAGGTTTGACCATCTGGTCGACTAATCTTAAAACAAACATCAATGCCCAAGTCGACCGAACTAACACGTGGGGATTTCCAAATGCCCTAGTCAATCAAACTCCTAGTGATAAAAGGACCTGGTCAACCAAACGTATGAATCTAGTCAACCGAACCTAACCTAGTCGATCGAACCTTGGAGGTTTAAAAATCGCCTCAAGTCTTGTCGACCAACACCTCAGATCAAAAACACCCTAGTTAACCGAACTGAGTAATCTGGTTGACCGAACCTTAAAAATGGTCAACTGAAACTCTCGGGTTGCTTAATTTTTACCGAAGTTAAACTAGGTTATTTTTAATTAAACTCAATTAATCATTTTTTTCCAAAATACCTAGTGTGTCCCCAACGGCTATAATTTTCCCAACTCTATAAATATCTCCTCATTTGTCACAATTAAAAGATGATTAGGGTTTTTCATTAGCCAAATTTCTCTAAAAAATTTATTGGCAAAAATCATTCATACTCCCATATCTTTTCAAATACATTGCCCAAATCTACCTCTTATACTCATCTAGCCACTTATTTTGAGTGAGATTGGTTTTTCATATTCATCCTACAAGCTCAAATTCTCCCTCACTTGTATTTGATTGTGTATTGATTTTTGGAGCGTAGCTTTAGGTTTTTCCCATAATATTTCATTCATAATTATTTGATTAGGAAAAACTCTTACTTGGCTTAAGATCTTGCATCCTCATTGCAAGGTTCTTGCTTTATGCTTTGACAAAAATATTTTTAACATTCTTAAACCCTAAAATCTATCCTGCTTTATATTTTAGAAATATTATTGTGATATTTGTTTAGGGTTGTAGAGACTGTTTGACTATTCACATTACAAGCATATTAGCTTGATATCAAAAGTCTCACTCTCGCGTATACACATTGACATACATATTGTTGAGAGTTAACACATTGGTTAACAAAATATCACTTGAGCTTAATATCTTATCATATGTAGTGCATTAATTAATTGAGCATAGTGGTACATATCTGCTTATTGTAAGAAGCATATTTGTTTGTACAAAAATTTGATTATCTGTTGTTTTCATGACGTTTGGTCAGAAGAGGGAGACTTGCACTGTGAAAAATCCTGGATTGGCTTTGACTCGGCTCGGAAAGCTAGGTGTACCATCCTGTTAAGGTGTTTTATTAGGTGTCCCTCCACCCATTAAGCAAGCCTTAGTGGAATCCTCTTACTTGTGAGCTTGAGGCGGGGATGTAGGCAGTATTGGCTGAACCTTGATAACATTTCTTGTGCCTTCTTTTAATTTCTGCAATTTAAATTTCAGCACTTGAATGTTTGCGTTTAATTCTTGATTAAATTTATGTGTATATAGACAGACCTTAGGTTATGTATTACTGTTGCTAATTTGGATATACTCAGAACAATTTTTTAGATACCCAATTCACCCCCCTCTTGGGAATACACCAATTCCAGCAAAGGGGTAATGAGATTTGAGAAAAAGGGGAAGTTAAGCCCTGAATACGTTGGGTCATTCGAGATTCTATAGAGAGTTGGTTCGGTGGTGTACAAAATAGCATTACCCCTAGCACTGTCTTGGATTCACGAAGTGTTCCACGTGTCCATGCTAAGGAAGTAAATTCTGTATCCTTCACATGTGATTAGTTACAAGTCTTTGGAGCTCAGGGACACATTGGCATATGAGGAGATACCAGTTCAGATTCTAAACTACAAGGAACAGGAGCTGCGTACTAAGAGGATCCCATAAGTGAAGGTACTTTGGCATAATCATGCAGTGGAGGGGGCATCATGGAAATTAGAAGCAGAAATACGTCGAAAGTATCCACAGCTATTCAGAGAGGCTCGGCACTAACCAGGTAAGTAGAACGATGGGTAAGTATTAATTTTGTATATAGGTTTCTTAGGGTAGGGTTTTTAGCTTCATCTGTTGGTTGTGATTTGTTCATGGTTGTTCTTTGGGAGAATTTTTTATGGATATTGTAATCTCCTGAGACAGTATATGTAACCATAGCATTCCTCCGCCATAAGTGAGGGTATTTAATAAATTTGGGACGGCGCCACTATGTGGGTGGCTACCGACTCTTTGGTAAAGATGGATTGTGAGATAAGGATGTGATTGGTATTAGTTAGCAACTTCGAGGATGAAATTTTTATAAAGGGAGGAGATTGTGGAAACCTGAATTCGAAAAATAAGGAAATAAATAAGAAAATAAGGAAATGGAAATTAAAGAAGGAATAACAGTAGACCTCGTCAACGAATCCCCTGTTTTCATCGATGAATGCCCTTCTACAGTTCGTTGACGAAGTTCAGGGCGTCGTCGATGAAGAGATCCCGAATGACTGAAAGTTCAGGCTTAGGATTCATCGACGAAATTCCTTCTTTCGTTAACGAACGTCCTTCTGTAATTCGTCGATGAAGACGTCATTTCACCGACAAAGGTGATCGGGTTAAAAGGTCATAAATTGATTTTTTTGGTTGCTTAATCATTAAGAAACTAAATTTATCTCTCTCACTCTCTCCCTCTCTCTCTCTCTCTCTCTCTCTATCTATCTCTCTCTCTCTCTTTTTCTACAATTTCTCACCGTTTGTTCCCAGATTCGACGATCGGAAGTTACCACCAGGATCTAAGGGAGATTTTCTACAAGTATAGCAGAGCAGATCTTTGATCTGAGCTTTTCAAACATTACTCCAAAATCAGGGTAAGTAGGATATTTTAAGGCTTTATAGTTGTTTTGGAGTATATGGGACCTAGGAATTGCTAAATGAAGAATATTCTAGGGTTTGTGTTGATTTATTTGGGGGAAATGTAGTTTTATGATTTTGAGTTGCAAACACCATAGGGCGTGAATTTTGGGGTTTTCAATGGGCTTTCTTGTAAGTTAGGTAAGAGAATTTGTTTACATCAGCTATTTTTGAAATATGAACTAGTTAAACTGTAGTTTATGTTTATTGTAAGAACCTGACCCTGTGATATATAGAATAAATAAATAAGAAAAGGGTAAAATAGTAAATTAAGCAGGCTTTGTTGACGAAGCCAAAGTTCGTCAACGAAGGCCCTTCTGTTGCTCAGCGACGAAATGCAGAGGCTTGTCGATAAGGAGAAGCCGAGAGGTTTCAGGAAATCAGAAAATTCTAGGCTCGTTGACAAGGCCACCGCTATGTCGACGAACTGCCTATGTTAACTCATCGACAAAGACGCCGCCTCGTCGACGAGGTTGGCCGAGTCAAAGGTGCTATAAATATCCTTTGGTTTCTTAGAAGCTAAGATATCAATCTCTCTCTCTCTCTCTCTCTCTCTCTCTCTCTCTCTCTCTCTCTCTCTCTCTCTCTCTCTCTCTAGATTTCTTCACCGTACGTGGCTAGAATCGAAGATCCAATGTTACTACGAGGATCAGGAAAGGATTCTCTTTGAGATTTGTGGAACGGATCTTTGTTTCGAGCGTTTTTGAGATTTGAACCAAAATCGAGGTAAGGCTCGGTTTTCATTTCTGTTTTGGTAGTTCTGTAGAGAACCAAATTGTATATATGTTTTGTATTGTGAGTTAGAGGTTTTGGGAACTCAGTTCACTATTTAGGGGCCATAGAGTTCAGGTTTGGATTTTTGGGGAAAGGTAAGGGGATTCTAGTTATATCGATTATTTTCAAAATCGGATTCGGTGGAACTGTGGTTCACGGTCGTGCGTGTGTTTTGACTACTTATTTGGGAAAATCTAACGGGTAAAATTATGGGATTTTCATGTTACAATTTTGGGAAAAAGGAGGCATTGGGTTGCATCTCTAGTTTCATTAGAAAACCATGGATATATTATGTTATATATATGTGTTATGGAGATGGTCGTGTCTTGACTTGTTTAAACTATATTTTTGAAAATCATGATTTTGAGATTACTGAATAAGTGTGGAATGAATTGTTATATGAACATGCATGAGTTGTGATTTTTTGAAATAAGATATAGGAACGGGGTTCTGAATTGTTCCAGGTTGTGAAAGAATATATACAAGGGTGTGAAATACCACCTGCCAGTGGCAAGAGTGTCTGACTCTATATCCGAGGGTGTGAAATATCACCTTTTCCAGCTAATCATCGAACGGTGTGGATCGACCAGATGTACCGATACGATGCCATGGGAGCCTAAGGCTACGCCATGTGCCGGGACGCCGTGTAATGCAGGCCGGCATCAGGCTGAAGGGTGTGATGACATTAGGTTACTTGATCATGTGTGTGTGTGTAATGAGAACTATACTAGAACTATTTTGTGAAAATACTGGAACTGTATTGAACTGTGTATGTTTTAATGCCACACATTGATATAAACTGATTCTTCCTTACTGAGAGGTGTCTCGCCCTTACCGTACGTACATGTTTCCAGGTCCTTCAAGTAATTGGAACTAGCGTCCTTGTCTTGGGAGCATGGTGGTCATTCTACTACATGAAGTACTTGTTTAAGTACTAGGACTGTAACAAGGTTGTCATTTTAGGTATTACTGGCACCTTTGGTTATGTTTTGTAATATGGAGCTTAGACTCTATTTGTATAGAATTTGGTATGGTACTATGTATGTATAGAATGAACTTTTCCGTTGTGTATATGTCATGTAAGTGAATGTGTATAGGGTGTACGGGAACCCCACGAGGTCGTACCCTCATTCATTATTGAATCATTTGTATTTTATATGATACAGGGACAGGTTAAGTTACTACATCACACCCTGGGTCCCATTTTCGGGTTCGGGGCGTGACAGCTTAGTATCAGAGCTAACCAAGTTGTTAGGTCTTGTAGACTTAGTTAGGCGTAGCTATGTGTACATACTAGAGCTTAGGATGTAGGAAATGGGTAGAGTAGGTCGAGGGTTGTTTTGTTGCTAGACAGGGACTCATTGGCGATGTTTTGTGTTTTTTCTAGAATGACGATTTCAGTAAAATTATGGCAAATCATTGATGGTTTTGTGTCGGTGTGATAGGACATACCTAGACCCGTGAGTTTGGTAGTTGGCATTATTAGATGTCAATGATTGCGTAAACTATATATGACATAGGAATTCTAACCGATTCCTATTTTATTTTTCAGAATGGAGCCCAAGGATAACAACTTGGATAGTGGCTCCGAGGAGACTGCGAGTAATGATTCTCCTTCTATGCCTCGAGGGTTGACGAGGCAGGTTATACGGGAGATCGAGTGGAGTGTAAGAAGATGTGAACGTTCTCCTACTGCTATGGGGTGTACCATCGAGAGGGTCACACATATGCACCCTCTGACATTTTCAAGAGGACCCGATTCAATGATAGCAGAAGATTGGGTCGAGAAGACCGAGAGGATTCTAAAGGTCCTACATTGCACAAATAAATAGAGAGTCCTTTACGCTACCTTTCAGTTGTCTAGGAAGGCAAAGCGATGGTAGACTGCGGTGAGTCTCCTGGAGAAGCAAAGAGTCGGTCCTACAGAGATGACATGGAGCCGTTTCAAGGAAATGTTCTTCGAGAGATACTTCCCGGCCTCCACACGCGATGCTAAGGCAGATGAATTCTCTGTTCTGACACAAGGAGATATGACGGTGCAGGGGTATGCTGCTCAGTATATAGAGCTATCCCTATTGACTTTTTGAGTCCGATCTCTATTTTTGATGCTGACAAAGCACATGTTTCTTTTGCGTGTATTTAACATGTGAACAAGTCCATTCATTTAACACACACATAAGGAAATGGAGATGGAAGCTTGTGAGACTTAAATACTATACAATCAAGTGCATTCCATGAAGTCAGAAGAGCAAAAAGATGAAGAAGACGTTTATTTGTTGTAATTGCATTTAATTTTTATATCTTTGGTCAGTAATAATGCATGCATCTACATGATGTGTTTGAATGCTCAGAACAACCATAGATAGACCCTAAGGGCCATCATATCTCACCAAAAATCTATTTCTAAATAAACTAAAATCATACAAAGTTTTTGGAATAACTTTAGGGTTAAAATCGGGCCTAAAACAAAGTTTACAAAAACTTCGGTTGACCGACACCAGATTTTTTTGATGTTCTCAAATGACCCAAGCTGACCTTGGGAGTCTACATACTAGATGAAAATATGTCCTATCTTCTTAAATTTAATCATCATATGAATAGGGTTTATATACAAAGAGACTGGAACCGAAATGCATTGAAAATGCTTGTTTGGTCGAACGCACTTTCAAAGTGCAAATCACTCGGTTGACAGAATCGGTCAGCGGTCAACAGATTGACCATAGCCCAATCGACCGAACTCACTTAGTTCAAATGCACCCGGTCGACCAAACCTCCCAAGAGTCAACTTTTTGACCACCCAGTTGACCGAGCCCAAAATGTACTCCAATGCTCTGGTCGACCGAGGGTCCTCAGGAGATGCCGCAACGCCATGGTCGACCGAACTATCCAGTTCAAACCTTCCCAATCGACCGAACCTCACAAAATTGAAAAATTGCCTTCGGACTTACATATCTGGTCAACCGAACGAACAGTTCATTTTTGGCCCGGTCAACCAAAACCCAAGAACTTGGGTCGACTGAACTTGTCCTGGTCGACCGGTGCTCTCGGGTTGGAATATTTTTTAAGTGCTAAAACATCATTAAAATTTAATTAAACTTTTCCAAAATACCGAGCGTGTCCCTCAACGGTCAGATTTGTTGAAAATCTATAAATACCCCCTCCATAACTCAGATTAGCAACTTTGATTAACTCTAAATTTCTCTCTAATCCTTTGTTAATCAAAGTTCCCCCAACTCATTTTTATTGCAAAAATTTCTTCCTTGGGGAAAATTTTTTAAAACTAAACTCTCCTACTCTCTTTCCATCCATTCATTTCAAAATCATTTTGTAAAGAGAATATATTTATTTTGGGCATTTATTTTCGTATTCACATGTTATACTCTCACATACTAGTAATTTTTTAAAATCATTTTTGAGAATATAGTTTGGTTTTCTCCTATATTATTTCTTGGATAAATATCGTTTGGGAGAAAATTATTTTTTGCACAAATACTTCGTTGAACATAAACTTCAGATTCTCCAAACACTCTTACTTGCAAAAATATTTGTTAGAGAACATATTTCTCATTTTTATATATTCATATATATTATTAGTGCAAAAAATATTAATAGAGCAAAACCCTAGGTTCTCCTATATTATTATTGAAATATATTTTTGGAGAAAACTTTTTATTAGGGTTTAAATATAGTTAATTACCCTTACTCTACTGAGCATTATTGTATATCATATTAGAGTGCATTTATTTGAGTTTAAATGTGTACATTTCTTCTTGTATTTTTCAGAAGCATTTTCATGTACAAAAATGGTCTTATTGTAACGGTTGGGTTCAGCCCGTGAATTGAACTAGGGAGTCTCAACCCCGTAAATGAGACCGGTTCGGTTCAACTCAGAATTGAACTAGGGAATCTCAACCCCGTAAGTGAAACTAGTTTGGTTCAGCCTAGTAATTGAGCTGGGATTTTCTTCGCCCTATAAAGAAAGGATGTAAAAGGCTCTTACTCTGCTCAGTTAACTGAGCAGGTTTAGTGGAATCCTTGAGGGGTATGCCCAATGCGGGGATGTAGGCTGGTTTGGCCAAATCACGATAACAAATCTGGTGTCGCTCTCTATCTTATTTAAATACATGCACTTTAATTTTAGCATGTGTATGAATATTTATTTAATGTTGAAGTCATTTGCATACACATTTTATTTAAATAAGATACTGCACATGTGTATATTTGCTTTCACTATTAAAATTATTTTACATATGCACGTGCACATTGAATGAGATATGATATATGGTGAATCGGCGTAAACGGTTCAATTAGCTGAAAAGTTTTTAAAACCCAATTCACCCCCCCCCCCTTTTGGGATCACACCATTTCTAACAATCCTATTTTGTGCCGTGCTTTATCTCTAACGAGTACAAGAAGACTCGAAGGTTCGAGAAGGGCCAGAGGAAGGACATCCATAGATTAGTGGGTATGCTTCAGATCCGTGAGTTTTTGGTTTTGGTGGATAAGGCCACTGTGATCAAGATTGACATCCGAGAGGATAAGGTGTATCAGGAACCAAAGAAAAGGTCAATGCCATCATGTTCTAGCCAAGGATCATGGAAGAAGAAGAACAAGGGCTTAGGTTATCGCTAGAATACCGAGCGTCAGGGTTCTCAGGTGAATCAGTCGCGTGATCATTGTATCAGATGCCACAGATGGCATAACGGTGAATTCCATCCGTTTAGGGGTAACGGCTACAACTGTGGTCAGTCAGGTCACATGACTCAGGATTGCCGTGTACCGAAGAGAGACACACCTGCATCTAGTGATAACCGAGGTAGCCATCAGATGCCTCAGGGAACCATTCAGGCGAACACAGCACCGGTAGGGGTATATTCTCTTACTCCTGTGGATGCTGACCGTGCGGGAAATGTAGTGACAGGTACCTTGTTATTGCTTTCAAATAGAGCTATTGTTTTATTTGATTCGGAGGCAACCCATTCTTTTTTATCTATGAACTTTGTAAAGCTGTGTGGGGTTGAGACCCAAATCAAAAATGAAGAATTGTCTGTAGCTACACCATCTGGGAGTGTATCGTTCTGTAGGAGGATGTTAGAAAACTGCCCAATGGTAATTCAGGGAAGATTGCTACTGGCGAATCTTGTGATATACGACATGTCTGGGTTTGATGTCATACTGGGGATGGATTGGTTATCCTCCAGTTATGATCTGATCGACTGTCAAAGAAAGGTAGTAATGTTCAAATCTCCTAAAGAGCTGGAGTATGAGTTTGTAGGATCGTGTGTACGTTCGACGCCACAGGTTCTATCGGCATTACAGGTGAGGAGGTTGCTTTTAAACGAATGTTAGGGGTACCTAGCTTGCGTAAGGGAACCATTGCGGGATGAGTTGAAACTTAAGGATATTCGAGTGCTTAACGAGTTCCCGAATGTGTTTCCTGAAGATTTACCTGGTTTACCTCCTGATCGTGAGGTGGGGGTTATGATAGAGTTGTTTCCTGGCAAGGCACCAATCTTTAAAGCTCCATACCGAATGGCTCCAGTAGAACTTCAGGAGTTGAAGAAGCAGTTGCAGGAATTACTAGACAAGGGTTTCATCCGACCTAGTGTTTCGCCCTGGAGAGCTCCAATTTTGTTTGTGAAAAAGAAGGACAGGTCGATGCACAGACCATGAGATCAACAAGGTGACTGTGAAGAATCATTACTTGTTGCCTCGTATCAATGATCTCTTTGACCAGCTACAAGGAACGTAGGTCTTTTCCAAGATCGACCTACGGTGAAGGTATCATCAGGTGAGGGTTAGATTTGAGGATGTTGCGAAGACTGCTTTTCGAACTAGGTACGGCCACTACTAGTTCTTAGTCATGCCTTTTGGGTTGACGAATGCTTCGACAGTATTCATGGATTTGATGAATAGGGTTTTCTATGAGTACCTGGACCAGTTTGTAGTGGTGTTTATCGATGATATTTCGGTATACTCGAGGAGTCCGGAAAAGCATGAAAACCATCTGAGATTGGTGCTATAGATTCTGCGGGAGAGGAAGTTGTAGGCCAAGCTGAAGAAATGTGAGTTTTGGTTGAATCAAGTCACATTTTTAGGTCATGTGGTGTCTAAGGGTGGTATCTCAGTTGATCCTAGTAAGATTGAAGTTGTGGTCGACTGGGTGAGACCAAAGAGTTTGTAGTAGGTTCGGAGTTTTCTAAGACTGGTGGGTTATTATCATCGATTCGTGGAGGGATTCTCTAAGTTGTCTAGGCCTTTGACATGATTGATGAAGAAGGGTGTGAAGTTTAATTGGACCGAAGATTGTGAGCGGTGTTTCTAGGAGTTGAAACAACGATTGGTTATTGCTCTGGTCTTGACCATTCCTTTTAGGGATGGCAGTTTTGTGATCTATAGTGACGCATCTCTGAAGGGTTTGAGATGTGTGCTTATGCAACAGGGTAAGGTAATAGCTTATACTTCTCGGTAACTCAAGGAATAGGAGAAGAATAACCCTATGCATGATTTGGAATTGGTTGTTGTAGTTTATGCACTAAAGATTTGGCAACACTACCTGTATAGTGTTCAGTGTGAGATTTTTACTGACCACAAAAGCCTCAAGTACATTTTCACACAGCAGGAGTTGAACATGAGGCAGAGAAGGTGGTTTGAGCTAATCAAGAACTACGATTGCACCATCAATTATCACTCGAGGAAAGCTAACGTGGTAGCCGATGCATTGAGTCAAAAGTCGGAACATGCGACAGTATTTGCAATGATAACTCAGCATCATATCAAATGGGATCTACAAAGCCTTGAGATAGAGTTGGTGGACAATGATCATCAGGCTTTTATTGCTAATTTGGTGATCTAGCCGACTTTGTTTAAGCATATTAAAACCACGTAGGCTAGTGATGCAGACTTAGTTGAGATTGTGGGGAAAGTGCAGCTGGGATTGGCTGTGAATTTTAACATCTCTGAGGGAAGTGTGTAGAGGTTTGGAACCAGGTTGTGTGTTCCAAACAATGACGAGATCAGAAGGATGATTCTAGAAGAAGCGCATCATTCTTTATATACTGTTCATCCGGGTAGCACAAAGATGTATCGGGATTTGCACGAGACCTTCTGGTGGAGTGGTATGAAAAGGGGGATTGCTTAGTTTGTGGAGCAGTGTCTGATGTGTCAGTAGGTGAAAGCTAAACATCAGAGGCCGGCAGGTCCGTTACAGCCCTTAGCTATTCTGGGGTGGAAATGGGAGCACATTTCCATGGACTTTGTGACCGGATTGCAGCCAGTGTTTCACGAGCACAATGCCATTTGGGTGATCATGGACAGATTGATGAAATCTACTCACTTTATACCGATGAAGGCTAGCTACTCCTTGAGTAGGCTAGCAGACTTATACGTGTATGATACAGTTAGAATGTATAAGGTACCAATGTCCATTGTGTTAGATCGAGGCCCGAGGTTTACCTCTCGTTTATGGAAGAGCTTGCAGAAAGCACTGGGGACGAAGCTTACTTTTAGTATAGCGTTCCTCCCCCAGACTGATGGACAGTCAGAGAGAATAATACAAATCTTGGAGGATATGTTACAGGCGTGCGTGTTAGACTTCAATGGTGGTTGGATGTAGCTGTTGCCACTAGTAAAGTTTCCCTATAACAATAGCTTCCAAGCCAGTATCGGGATGGCACCGTTCGAGGCTTTGTATGGTCGGTCTCCTCTGTATTAGGATGAGGTCAGTGAACGTCAGGTCTTAGGACCTGAACTCGTACAACAGACATCTGAGAAGGTGGGTTTGATCCGGGATAGAATTAAATCAGCACAGAGTCAGCAGAAGAGTTACACGGATGTTCGCCACTGTGAGTTGGAATTCGAGGTAGGGGTTAAGATATTCCTGAGAATCACTCCAATGAAAGGGGTGATGAGATTTGGGAAGAAAGGCAAGTTGAGCCTGAGGTATATCGGACCACTTGAGGTTCTTGAGCGAGTGGGTCCGGTAGCCTACAAGATTGCACCACCCCCAGTGCTCTCGAGGATCCATAATATGTTTCACGTATTCATGTTGAGGAGGTACGTATCGGATCCATCCCATGTTATTAGTTACGAGAACTTAGAAATTGGGGATACTTTAGCATACAAGGAGGTGCCCGTTTAGATTCTGGACCGTAAAGTTCAGAAGCTACGTACCTAGGATATACCATTGGTGAAGGTATTGTGGAGGAATCACGAGGTTGAGGAAGCTTCTTGGGAATTGGATGCAGAGATGCGCCATAAGTATCCACAGTTGTTCTGAGTGGTAGTTTGGATAGTAGAGTTAGTTGGGTACATGTAAGTGTTGCTACTATTGTATTGTGATCGGTGGTTAGTCTTTGGAAGTGTGTGTTATTGCGAACTCTTGAGACTGTATATGTATGTAACCACGGTATTCCTCCTCCATAAGTAAGGGAGTGAATGTATTATGACAGGCTGCGTTGTAGTAACCGCCAGCTCTTCTTGAAGTCGAGTATGTGTATATGGTTCTGTGGATGAGTTCGTAAATAAGAGATTGCAAATTTTGAGGATGAAATTTTTAGAAGGAGGGGAGGTTGTAAAAACCCAACCCATGATATATAGAATAAATAAATAAGAAAAGGGTAAAATAGTAAATTGAACAGGCTTCGTCGACAAAGCCAGAGTTCGTCGACGAAGGCCCTTCTATTGCTCGGCGATGAAATGTAGAGGCTCGTCAACGAGGAGAAGCCGAGAGGTTTCAGGAAATCCAAAAATCTCAAGCTCGTCGATGAGGTCACCGCTACGTTGACGAAATGCCTATGTTAACTCATCGATAAAGACGCCGCCTCGTCAATGAGGTTGACCAAGTCAAAGGTGCTATAAATATCCTTTTGGTTGCCTAGAAGCTAAGATATCAATTTCTCTCTCTCTCTCTCTCTCTCTCTCTCTCTCTAAGAACTCAAACCCCACTCTCTCTCTCTAGATTTCTTCACCGTACATGGTTAGAATCGACGATCCGATGTTACTACAAGGATCGGGGAAGGATTCTCTTCGAGATTTGTGGAACGGATCTTCGTTTTGAGCGTTTTTGGGATTTGAACTAAAATCGAGGTAAGGCTCGGTTTTCATTTCCATTTTGGTAGTTCTGTAGAGAATGAAATTGTAAGTATGTTTTGTACTATGATTTATAGGTTTTGGGAACTCGGTTCGCTGTTTAGGGGCCGTAGAGTTCAGGTTTGGATTTTTGGGGAAAGGTTAGGGGATTCTGTTTATATCAGTTATTTTCAAAATTGAATTTAATAGAACCGTGGTTCACGATCCTGGGTTTGTTTTGACTACTTATTTAGGTAAATCTAACGGGTAAAATTATGGGATTTTCATATTACAGTTTTGGGAAAAAAGGGGCATTGGGTTGCATCTCTAGTTTCGTTGGAAAACCATGGATATATTGTGTTATATATGTGTTATGGAGATGGTCATGCCTTGACTTATTTAAACTGTATTTTTGAAAATCATGATTTTGAGATTACCAAATGAGTGTGGAATGAATTGTTATATGAACATGCATGAGTTGTGATTTTCTGAAATGAGAAATAGGAACGGGGTTTTGAATTGTTCCAGGTTGTGAAAGAGTGTCCAGCTCTATATTCGAGGGTGTGAAATACCACCTGCCAGTGGCAAGAGTGTGTGGCTCTATATTCGAGGGCGGGAAATATCGCCTTTTCCACTGATCACCGAAGGGTGTGGATCGACCAGATGTACCAGTACAATGCCATGGGAGCCTGGGACTATGCCATGTGTCAGGGATGCAGTGTAATGTCGGCCGGCTTCGAGCTGAAGGGTGTGACAACATTAGGTTACTTGATCATGTGTGGGTGTGTGATGAGAACTATACTGGAACTGTTTTGTAAAAATACTGGAACTGTATTGAACTGTGTATGTTTTATGTCATGATAACACTCAAATGAAACACATCAATATAACCTGATTCTTCCTTACTAAGAGGTGTCTCACCCCTATCGTACGTACATGTTTCCAGGTCCTTCGAGTAACCGAAACTAGCGTCCTTGTATTGGGAGAATGGTGGTTGGTTTACTGTGTGAAGTACTTGTGTAAGTACTAGGATTGTAACAGGGTTGTCGTTGTGGGTATTACTAGCACCCCGGGTTATGTTTTGTAATATGGAGCGTAGACTCTATTTGAATAAACTCCGGTATGGTACTATGTATGTATGGAATGAACTTTTCCGTTGCGTATATGTCATGTATGTGAATATGTATAGGCTGTACGAGAACCCCACGGGGTCGAACCTTCATTTATTATTGTATCATTTGTGTTTTGTATGATACAACGATAGGTTAGGTTACTACATCACACCCTGGATCCCATTTCCGGGTTCAGGGCGTGATAGTTATAGGTATGATATGTATACTTATTTGAAAATTTTCACCAGATAGAATTGTTGATTTTTCGGGTTTACGGTTTCAGGAAAATTAGTGTTTTGGGGTATAGTCTCCATTTTTTTCTTAAAACTTATGTTTTGTATTAAATTTAAGGTTTGAAATGCTTGAACAGTTATTTTTAAATTATATTATATTTTTTTGAACCATTTACTATACTATTGCGTATTAAATTAAATGAGTGGGGCATGAGATACTAAATGGAAATAAACTAAACTTGTGGAATATTTGGTATGAAACATGGGAACTAGAGTTCCAATTTGTTTTTAGGAAATGTGGAAAACGAGGTTTCGATTAAATACCGAGAGCTATGTGTGTCTGGGTTAAATCGAGAGCTATGTGTGCCAGGTTTAATACCGAGAGCTGTGTTAGCCGGTTAATACCGATGAATGAATGAGTTTGTGAAAAATACTAGGATTGCTTAAATGCTTTGTGAAATGAAAATAGGTTACAGCGCTTTCTTTATAAATTGTATATATGATTTATGAACCACCTGAGGAACTTGTTACTTTGAGAGCACGATATCGTTGCTAGTGATTGATACAATGTAACCACACTATACTGCGAAGTGTGGGTATCTAGATAGTCGATTTGGTATGAAGGGCTCTGGTGTATGATCCAGGGTGGGGTTGGCCAAATGGGACTGGTCGGCCGCCAGTGTTAGATCGGGTCTCCAGACCGCACAACTCATACCATGGGGAAAGTAAATAGTGTTCATGTGATGTTCCAAAAGAGGGATGAGTTTTATATGCATATACATGATTTAAAAATAAAATGGGCAAAGTTACAACTTTGAGTATCGAGCAGAGGGATTGTACAGTGTATGGGCCTGTATTCTACCCCAACCTCAGGAACTCTTGCTCGTAATGAACTGAACTATCTTTTGTAGGAATTGCAAATATATCTCTTATATTACAAGGTTAAGAATGTTTTAACTTCGTAATTCATTATAGTTAAACTTATTGTTATTTTCGGTTGGAATAAACTCATGTAATCACACACTAATGTAATCTGATCCACCTTACTGAGTAGTGTCTAATCCTATTTTGGTAATACGAATATCACAGCAATAATGTGTATTTGCATCTCCAGCTATCTTTCCTAAATTATTTTTTCACAGCTCACACCAACATTCTTCATTCTCTTAAGGCGGTCAACTGGCTTGAAAACTAAGGTGTAGTCCCAAGAAGGGAGGTGAATTGGATTTAAAAAATTTTCTCTTAATTCCTTTTAAGACTCCTTAACCTATTTTATTTCTTTTAACCAATTCTTGACTTGCTTGTTTGATTTATTAATCACACAAGAACTTAGTTCTTTTTATACAATCCACAACACAATTACTTAAACAATCAAGTAATCAATCAATCAACCAAACCAATTATCCAATCAAACACAATATCCAAACCAAGATATAAGATACAAGATTTCAGCTTTTGTTTGTTTGCAACCCTGTAAATATGAAAGTTTGATTCAAGCCTTCTGGTTAATGCAATCCCTTTGATAATGAATTAGCTTTCTTAAAGTGATTTTCAACAAAACATTCTCACTCTTCCCAAAATTCAAAATTCAAATAAACTCTTAGTTAATTTATCTTTGGGTGTTAACCAATTAACGTACTCTCTTATGGTTTCCGCAAAGTATGGTTTAACCAATGTACTCCCTTTCGGTTTCTGCAACCCAAATTAAAATTAGACTTTAAGTTTACTTAATTTCCTAATATACGTAGTATATATGATTAAGAAATTAAATTATCGACGCAATTTATATGTGCTGAAAATAAAGAGTAAGGGAAAGAGAGAGTGACACCGCTATTTTTACGAGGTTCGATTTATCCCTAGCCTAATTCCTCGCCTTTGGCAAACCACCAAAGGATTCAGTAAAACCAGTTCCATTGCTGGGCGGAACAACACCGTTTACACACTCCTTTGATTAGGCTAGAGCCCGCCTCTCCAAACGATATACCATCATTCGGTCACTCCTTCAATTAGGCTAGAGTAGCACCTCTCTAAGCATTATCCCCTCGCTTAGCCAACAATCCGAGCACCTCGAATCATCCAAGAACTACAAGAGATATAAAAAATAGATGTGTACAAAGAGTGCTCTCAAATAGAGCTGATTAGTACAATTTAAAAACTAATATACTTCAAAGTAAATAACAATATGGAATTTAAATTGAAGCTCAAGGGAGTATATCACCAATTAATTCTTTCAATGATTGAAAGATTTAGAATTTGTAGCACAATATTGGTGATTGAATGTCAGCAATACTCGGTTGAATTCGTGCACAAGATATGAGCAAGAGAGCCTTTCAATGATGAGAGCAGTTAGGAGAGTTTGATAGCTGAATTTGATTCTTAGTTATTAATTCAATGATCTTAAGACATATTTATAGACTGGAAAAATTATGTAACTTGATCCTCAAGTGACTTGGAGTATCCCCCTAGTTTTTATAGCATTTAGATTTAAAAAACTAATTTTTAGAATTTTCCTGTTAAAGGTCAAAATTTAAATTTTCGTAGGGTTAGTTGGCTGACTAGGCGACTACGTGGGTGTTTATACAGGGTCAACTGGCTGGATAGGTGACTGAGTGCTTTTCGTCTCCCAAAAATCAATTTTTTTAACTGGTTAGTCGGCTGACTGAACACAGTTCATACTGGTCAATCGGTTAACCAGACAATTTTCTGATGTGCTGATAGCTTTGACCCCCCTTCAATATTTTGGTCATAACATTTTCTATATAGTTTCAAATTAGTTGATCTTAGTATCAAAAGAAAGCTAATAGAAACTCCTACAACTTTCATGTTGAACACGTTTTACAATAATGAGTTTTTGATAGAGAAAAAGGTGCCTCAATGCAGATGTATAAAAATTAACAGCATTTGGAAAATCCTCTTTTTAGTGCTTTTCATTCCAAAAATGATTCTAACCTTTTTGAAATAATTTTTGATCTTATGAAAATATTTTCCAAGTATTTTAAAAGGTATTTAGGTCCAAGTAATTAACCTAAAAGTTTCGTGCGTCCATATTGAAATTATTTGAAGTACTTACATGATATTTCCTTAAGATTCTAAATCCTTCATCTCTTGAAGTCTTCATGTATGCCCATGCTTTGAGCCCATCATTTCTTTAAGCTTTCATATCACATTCATCCTCTCATAGTCGTCAAACTTTCATATATCATCCATGCCTTTAAGTATTCTTTAAGCTTCATATGATCATGTTCCTTTGGAATATAAGTTTCAATTGATCCTTGTGAATATTTGACCTTACTTTCACATATGTGAGATTTAAAATATAATCATTCAATCAAATATGTTAAGTTTCACTTGTTTGTTAGCATCAAAATAGGATGTTAAGCCTTGTAAGACCAACATGGCCTCTTAAGGCAGTCGACTCGTCCAACCAATGTTCAACTTTTTGAGTTATTTTCACATGATTGGCTAGGGATTTAACGCTGGTTAATGTCTTATTGATGCGACATGTTAACTTCCGACATTGGTAATTGATGATTGGTGGTTATCGATAGTTATTTTCAATTTTGAAATTTTGAAATTCAAATTTGAAAAGATTTTCTTCCTTTCCATTGAAAGCTTATGAAAGGACCCTCTTGGGGAGAGATTAGGACACATCCAAGGAGGTCAAGGTAAAAATTTCAAGGCATATTCATGAATCATAAGGGAATTTTCATTTGAAGGAAAGAAAATAAGAGAAACCACGATCTTCTTCTTTTTAAAGGGACTTTGAGGGTGTGATTTGAAGTGAGGGGGCCTTTCACTTGATCTACAAAGGTTCATTCTTCGAAGAGGTCAGTGTCTAACTCTTTACTTCATTCATTTTCTATTAGTTTGGTTTATTTCAGTATGTTGGAGCATTTTTATGTTTTTTTGAATGCTATGATTTGTACTTCATGATTGCTTTATTTTTCTATATCAAAAATGTATACTTAGAGTAGTAGAACATGTTTCTATTGTGATTGCAAAAGAAAAGGCATGGTAGAATATCCATTTTACATGTATGTATTGAAGTTCTTATTCAGGCAATCAACCGACCATTGCAGGCGGTGGACTGGCCCTTTCCCACTTTGAAAATGTAGTCATTGGCTATAGATGGTCGACCAACCCTTATAAGTGGTCGTCCGCCAAATCCTAAGAGTGCTTATTTTTGCACTCTCTCTTGATTTCCTTTGGGATTTCAAGATTTTTGGTGTTTCTTATACATGGTAGAGCTCCTTTGGTTAACATTAATTTATCTTTTATTTAAATTTTCGTGGTTTCTCAACAAAAAATCAATGTTTTTACTAAAAACAAATGGATTTGCAAGTTTTCACAAAAGTATCCAAGTTTTGCAAAGTCTTCAAGTTATTTGGAGTTTTACATCCATGAAACGACATTTGAATGTTCTCCAATCTTTTTCAAATCACATTTAGTCAGGCTTGAGGTTCTCCATCCAAAAATCCACATTTTTTCAAATGATTTTATGGTTTTCATTTAAAATAAATCAAACATGTCTTTTAGAAAATTTAACTTTTTAATGAACCATTCATGATGCGGTTGTTCAATGGATTAAAAAGCCTCTTTTTTTAAGATGAAACAAGAGATTTTAAGTTGGGTTTTATGGTTTTCCTACTAAAGAAACCAAATCATGCAAATTCAAATGTTTTTTTTTTTCATAAAATATACCCAAAATATGTTTTTAAACTTAAATTAAAAAAAAAATTAAGGAACTACAAATGACTTCATTCCTCTTATGAGGATATATAAGAAGCCTACTTTGTAGATGCAGCCATACCAAACCAAAAACCTTAAATTCTTCTTTCATTTCTTCATTATTTGCATATTTACATGTGTTTTGTATGTTTTTATTAATTAGGCATTAAAGTAATAGGACTTTCATGAGGTTAAATTCGATGCATAAGTTCTACAAAAGTCTTTTCAAAGGGATAAGGGTTGAATATTTTTTGAAATGAACAAAAATAAAAGGATGAGAAAATGTAGAGGGTGGTCCACCGGCCTTTGCGAACCGACCAAGCATTCGAATGCCTGATTTTCAAAATTAACTTCTTCAATTTTTCGAAAACTTTAAATATATATTTTTTTTTTTAGAAATTATTTCAAAATGGGATGTATACACACATACAAAAGGTAAGCACGATAACCATTCAATAGAATAGGTGTTTAGGGTGCTAATATTTTGAATTCCAACTAAAAAAAATTCAAGGTGTTACCTTCCCTATTTGTAATTGTACTCCCGAACCTAATCTCTTTCAAAGATTTCTCTTTATTTTACCTTTCAAAAAATAAAATAAAATGATAACTGTATTTTCTATCGAAAAAAAAAAAAAAAAGTTAGATGAACCAATGATTTGGTATCCTACACTTATTTGATCACTAAACGTTGGCAACATAAAAATCCGAGGTTGGCACATAACACATACACAAACTTTCCTGATGCACGCACATTATCCAACCATGCATGCATTCACTTTAATTCCATTCATGCACACAACTTTTTTGCATCTTTGTTTCATGTTTTATTTCAGACAACATACACACACTCTCATACATATCTGTAGCAAAAACATTGTGTGTGTGTGTGTGTGTGTGTGTGTGTGTGTGAGAGAGAGAGAGAGAGAGAGAGAGAGAGAGAGAGAGAGGCACTACAAAAAAAAGAAGACCTTACAAAGGCGGTGGTCAGAGGAGACCTTCAGCCTCCTTTTTTTTTTAAATTTTCTCGCTTTGAGCTTCTGGTTTATGGGTTTTTAAAGAAGAAAAAAAAAGGGGGTGAGTTAGCTAGGATGGGGAGATGTGAAGGGGTAGCCCGGCCAGCCAGCTAGCTGGAGGTAAGGGTTGACAAGAAGGGTGGTTTCACTAGGGAGGGAACCAAGGGTGGAGGAGGAGAAAGGAGGGTTGTGGACTTGCCATTCAAAGCGTCTAGGGGTGGCAAAGATGGGCTCAGGGGTTGGCAGGACCTGCATCACCGAATTTTATAGCGTACAGGTCGCTGCTATCGTTAGGGCATGCACAGGAAGCTCCTGGGAAGAAGACAACAGGACCAAACCAAACGACAATGTTTTGATCTTGTTTATTATATTTATTTATTTATTGAAAATTCACTAATTGAAAACAACGGCCATTTTGTAAATTAAACTAAACAAAAACATTGTTTTATCACCGCTGAATTTTTAAAAGCAACAGCGTAATTTGACTTATCCTACACGTGTCACATGCGCATGCATGTGGGTATCCACGTCCCCCCCCCCCCCCATGTGGCCATGCACTTAAATATTAAATTATTTTATTTTATTTTATTTTTTATTTTTTTAAAAAAAATTAATTCTCCAAAATGAAGAAATTCAAAAAATCTAGAAAAATCCATAGAGGCCTTATAGAGTTTTCTTGATTTTCATGTAAAAAACCAAAAACCTCTCTTGAATTGAAGGTAACCATTTTAAATCATTTTAGATATTCAGGAATGGTCAAAATAGCAAAAAGGGAATACAAATGCTATAAATCAGCAGAAAAAAATTATAGAAATGAGTTTTTTATCTCAATATTCATGCACAAAATCTAAAACTTCCACAGATTGCTCCCATCCATTTCAAACCGTTTTAAATCACTCAAAATTATCAAACTTGGCTAAAAATGAGCAAAACTTCGTTAAAATGACCAGAATAAGTAGAAAAGGGAGAAAAGATAGGATTTGTCATATCATGGTTTTCAATTTAGTATCTAGTGTCAGATTTGACATATTCTAGTATTGACAGCATATATACACCACTTGGAATAGCTCATCAAGTTACTTCCTTTAACTCTACTAACTCTAAACACACCATATGATATAACCCTTTAGCAGGAGGCTTCACCCCTTATAATAACTTGATCCCATGCTTCCCACCTTATTGTGGAGGCAAGTTGTCAGGTAGCTTATCCTCAACACAATTTTTTGTTCACCTAAAACAACTTGGATAGCAGTAGGCATCCACTTTTGGCCTACCTCTTCATTCACCACCAACATGGCAAGATTTGTCTATTTGACCCTTCTTAATCCATTCTTGAGTTGCATAGATGATAGGAGCTTGTTGTCATACCCTTTCTTCCAAATAGTTTGTACCATGCAAGGGTCCTCTCCTATTAGACAAAGGGAACTAGCAAAAGCCACCAATCCACCTCAATTGTGAAATTCACATGTCCCACCCACTATCCAAGCTTGACAATCACTTACTTTGCTATCCTGCCCTAGAGTAGGTTGAGTTACAAACTTACATGCTATAGTTACACAAACTATGTCTATTAGAGGCATTATGCACCTATAGGTAGATATAATGCTTATAATATATAACTAACATATAACATACTCAATTTCAGCATATATTGAAATCACTATGCATCTAATGATGGGCATGATAAGTCTGTTTAACACTTTTTATGCAATCAATATTTCTCAAAACAAATTATCATTTTTCATTGTTGTTGTTTTGAAAATCATCAAAATTCATATATTTGATAAGCACAGACACACACGATTCTTAGCATTCTCCTCCTTTTTTATGATGACAAAACACTTCAAATTTTACTTAGGAAGAAAAGTAAAATCATTTGAAGTGCTTTCTAAATTTGTGTTGCAATGAAAGAGAAGAATTCAATTTGAATTAGCAATAGAGTGGCAAAGTAATAAACACCCTTTTAAATTTCAAAAATATATTCAAAACTAACTTCAATCTACTCATTATTTAGCAACAAACTTATTTTTAGCAAAATTATAATATTCAAATCTTGGGTTTTATCATGTGCTCTTTCAAGCTAGCCAATAATTTGTATTGAACTATAACATTCAATTGTGGGAAATTTTAATTCTTGCATTTCATTTTCAAGTTGTTTTGCTCAAAGTTTATTTTCTTCACTCTTTTTTTTGGGGAGGATTCATAGAACTCAAAAGTTATGCAAAACACATAAGTGAATTTGTTTCAATGTGCAGGTATTCATATGCTTCCATAAGCACATGAACTAGCCAAAGGTAGGCTTCTCAAATATAATGAACCTTTCTACAGCTACTGAAAAACCAGTCCTCAACAACTAAGTTAATTTGCGAGCTCTTTTTATTTGAAAACTAAGGGATCATTTGGTACCACTATCAAAAATTACATAAACAAAAAACTAGAAATGAAAACTAAAAATTAGAAAGATAAACTAAAAACTAAAAATCAACATGTTCGGTCAACATTTATAAAACTAATACAAATCAAAAACTTAATTAAAAAATTGCTCATTATCATCTTTAAATTAAAATACTATAAAAATATGACTAAAATAATAAAATACAAATAATACATATTAATACATTACAATGATAAAAGTAAAATTTGTTATAATTATTTTACTTGATTGTTATATACTTTCAAATTTTACTTTATAATAAAAAATTTGTTGGATATGACAATTAAAATAGTAAACGTTTGGCTTTATTATTTTTTAAAAAATTTTATGTATATTTTACTTTTAATTATATTTAAATTCATATGATTATTTAAATTTAATTTTAATTTAAAAGTGTATAAAAATGTACAATTTAATCTAAAATCCTTTTTCTAGATATTAAAATTTCAAACAACAGATTGTCAAAATAACTGTAATTCATAAATTTTGATTTTATTTTTTTGATAAATAGGTAAAAACCGACTACAAAAATATAAAACTGACAATAGAAACAAAAGTTTTTATAATTTGTTTTTTCACTATAGAGAAAAAGAAAAAGAAAACCTAAAATAGCAACAATACCAAACAGTTCCTAAATTTATCGATTTAACTCAAATTTACTATATTTGATTCATTTTGTTAAATGGAGAAATTTCTTTTCCACATCTCAAATAAATACATGACCAATTAAGTTAAATAAACTCCTTTGCATGTTACTATTAAACACAAATATCAAGGTTAATAAACTCAATTCGCTCAATAAAAGCCTACTTAAAAAAAAAGTGTTATTGTATTCCTCAATGACTCAACCCAGCCCACTCCATCCCCTAGAGAAGAAGAAGCTCACTCATATATCACTTTATGATCTTGCAAATTACATTGAGCGTATAAAGGTTGAGAATCTGGGATTTTATATTGAGCAAGGTGATTACTGTAATATTGACAAAATATAATTAAAATTCCATATTAATCAATACAAGGAAATTTAAAACTATTCACATATGCACTTCATCAAAATTTGCATTTAAGACATTCCACTCCCTATCAAACTTTTGGACCAAAGAGCTTTGCAATCAAATTTAAAAATAAACATTAAAAAAGAATGGGAAGGAAGGATTTATAGAACTTCTGGCAAAAGTTCTTCAATTTATCTATTCCCATTCTCCTCTATCGATGACTCAGAAGTACTGTCATCCATTGTGGAGTTGGAAATTGTCTCTAAATGGCTTCCATTCTCGCTATCAGAAGACCCAGATGGTCTCTCTTCAACGGGTTGTTTCAAGTACCAATACATAATACTTGCAGTCAATGTAAGGATCATCTTTTGATTCACCTGATACAAACCACAGAAATAAGCTAAGTTTCATAGTTAGATTACCCTTCAAGCCATCAATTTTCCATTGCAATACAACAAAATTCTATAGTTTTGTGTTGTATATTGTTCAAATCTATACAAATCCAAGTCCAAAATCAAAACTTTATGCCCCCAAACACGCAAGTATTCATGTTCATATTTTTAGTACAGAGGATTTGAACCCACCAACTTATCTCAAATTGGAGTGGCAGTGATGTGTGTGTGTGTGTGTGTGTGTGTGTGTGTGTGTGAGTGTGAGAGAGAGAGAGAGAGAGAGAGAGAGAGAGATTATCTAAACCATGTACACATGTCAATTGTCGCAAAAGGGAACAAACAATGCAATGCAGATCTTTTCTACCTCTCAGGTTAAGATATGGATTTCCTATGGTCCTACTTGAGCATGATCCATCCAAAAGCTTGTCAGACAATTCAAGCTTGTTCCCATTCCAAGAATTAGTGATGCACATGTGGATGAGGGAATACCATTGGACCAATGAACACCTCTTAGACATACTTTCAAGAAATTAATACATGGTCATATGCGCTTGAAATCCCAAAATTACCTCAATTATGTCTTCAGGAAGCAAAAATATTGAGCATCCGAGCTTCCTTGCTATACTGATGATGTACGTGGCATTCATTTTTTTCTCCTCATCTATAAGCCGCAAAAATATTTTGGATGAGAAAAAAAGAAAGAACATTATTTTAAAGTTTGCTGCTGACTTACATGTCCTATACTACAAAATTAATTCTATGTTTGGTACATAGCAATGGAATGGAATCAAGCAGAATGGAATCGAATTTATCACTTGCTTTCTTCGTTCTCTCCATTCAAATTTTCATCCCATTCCATTCCACGAACCAAACATGGCGTGAAGGGAATGTGCATAGCTCAGAAAGATAAGGCTCCAAAACCTACTTTACCTGAGGACAAGGTTTCCACTTTATTATTCTTGGTAAATTAATTCACTAACAAAATACAAATTAAACAACTTCACATACTTCCTGGCAAGAAGGTTTTATTATGCATAGATTCGTAACTAAGCCAAAGTAAAACTCCCAAAGCAGTGAACAATCAACAACTAGCCCCACCCAAACATTGACACTAGTATTCAATAGTATTCTCATAGACAAGCCATCAGGCTGTAGATGTGTCATTAATAAGAAATCTAGAGTGCAATTTTTTCCCATTTGAATAGTACCTTCAATTTAACTCAACTAACCTTCAAATGTTCACACATAACTACTAAAAGATTCAGCAAAATAAGCTGCAAATTGGACAAACTTTACTTTTAGACTTGAGATCCTCAAGTTCAAATATTATATATTTAATTGAAGCAGGAAAAAGGTAGTTTAGAAAAGCAAAAATTATAAAACAAAAAATGTATTTTTGAAATTGACTATAGTGGAATTATCTATATTTACAAGTTTCAAACCAAGCAACATTTTACAGGTTTGTCTGTGTGTGTTTTTGTGTGGCCATGGACAGCTGCATGCACATTCACTTTTCATTTAAGAGCTAGTCATCATCCACAATATTTTAAACATTGGCATAAAGGAGTACATGGGAGCGGAAATGTGGAATTCATTATATAAAAGGAACTGATAGATATGACGTGTGAGAACACAGCTTCTACACCAGGGAATACAATCCAGCAAGCTGATAACGTTCAAGAGAAAGGTACTCTGTCACAGAAAGGACAAGGGAAAATGCTAAACAATTACCCACACGCGCAATGCATTTTATTGAGGACCAAGAAGTAAAATACGAACTACAATTCTGATAATCATCTTCTCAGTTTGGATCATGCCGCTTAAGCCTAACAGAATTTTACTGTAGTCATCTGCACCAAATGCTCTATTTGAATTGGATGCACTTGAAAATTATTTGCAACATTAACCACGCCCAAGTTCAGATATGGTTATATGCTCAAAATTCTCCAATCAGGAAAGAACTAAATCCATTGCTCTTGTGTAATTTTAAATTTGGGGTATTATTTTATGAATTATGAGTGTCTTCACATTCAGCTTGCTGCAGCCAACAATTTGCCAAGTAATCAACTCTAGTTGTTTGAATGCCTAAAATGATTCTGCTATGCCTAATATCTTTCTTTCTTCTCTCTTCTATTTATAAAATAAATAAATAAAATAAAATAAACATCATGAAATCAGTGGGACCCGAGTGAGGAACTACACCCTTATTTTGGGCATAAATAATCCTGCCTCCTGATGCAAGCTCTAATGGCTGAGCATTTCACAATGCAACATCCACACACCATGTCATTGGTGGCCAAGAATGGTAAGCAGTCATTGAAAAATATGGATTATGAGTTTTGATTTAGACTTGTGAGATTGGACTAAATTCAATAAGAACATGAATTGAGTTTTATTCAATCCATAGAACTCCAAATCCAAGACCAGAATTCCATGTTACCAAATGCAGAGTTAAGCATAATAAAATACATAAATACATACATACCTCTGTGTGTGCGCGCGTGTATAAATACCATCAACAATTACATAAATGCAAGTATCAAAGTACTGGATGCATATAATACCAGGCAACTAGCTGAAGGAATTTTGATTACATAAAATTAAAAAGGAACGTACCACTTTCTCCTTTAGTAACAAGACTCCAATTTACAACTCTAGGTTGCACAGCACTAAGCAGCTCAAGGAAAAAACTCCCATCTGACAAATTTTTATCCTGCAAGTGAAAAGATTATTTTAAAAATGCAGATTTCTGAATTATCACGAAGTAAACAACTTGGATGCATATGCCATTTTATCATATTGTTAGAAAGCAATGACGACACCTACTTTTTAAAGACAGTTACTCTCATATAACTGTCTGACCCAACTGTAGACATTTTTTTTGCTGGAAACAACAATAGCAGCAAACAAGCCTTAAGCTCCAGTAGATTGGTTCTGCCATATGGATAATTTTCTGCCAATTTACACAATCATGGGCAATTTCCTCAGACAAATTCAGGCTATAAAATCTTACTTATCTCTTCTACTACTATTCACAATAACTAACTCACTCTTCCTTGCTAGTGCACCATTGGGCCTACATGTCATAAGCCCAAACCATCTAAACCGCTCTTCCTTTATCTTATCTTCTACAGGAGTTACGCCTAAATTACTACAAATATGTTCATCCTTAATTTATCTTTTAACATTATACTACTCCATCTTAGCATCCTCATCTCAGTAACTTTTTCTGATATATTATTTCTTAGTCGCACAAAATTTTAATCTATATAGCATAACTGCTCTTACAATCATCCTATAAAACTTCCTTTATAATTTTAAAGGTATTCTATGATCACACAGCGCACCCGAAGCACCTCTGTATTTAACCCAACTGGCTTTAACTCTATGTATTACATCTTCATCAATTCTTCCTTTAGCTTGCATAATAGATCCACGGTATCAAAATCTATTAGGGCTATTGATTTCTTAACCATCAAGTTTAATCTTTTCTCCAATTTACCTCCTACTATGATTGATTCTACTCCACTCTGGTTTCATGAATCAAGACAATATCATCTTCTAACAACACATACCACGGAGCCTCAATTTGGATATTCTTTTTAAGTTCATCCATCACTAGGGCAAAAAGGTAAGAGCTCAAATCAAATCCTTAATGTACACATATTATGAATAGAAAATTTCCTAGCCTCTCCACCTGCAGTACTATCGCTAGTCATTACTCCATCGTACAAATCCTTAAAGACATCAGCATACCTACTACATACACCCTTTTTTTTTTTCAAATCCACCACAGAACTTCCCTAGGTACTCTATCATATGCTTTCTTTAGGTCAATAAAAACCATATGCAAGTTTGTCTTGTTTCCCTTAAACTTCCCCATTGATCTTCTTAAAAGATATATAGCTTATGTAGTAGATTGCCTAGGCATAAAACCAAAACGATTTTCTGAGATCCTCATTTTGAATTGTTCAACAATCCTTTCCCACAATTTCATTACATAACTCATAAGTTTAATTCTACAATAGTTATTACAATTTTGGATATCTCCTTTATTTTTGTATATAGGTATTAAAGTGATATTCCTTCATTTATCTGGCATTTCTTAGTTTTTATAAGTGTGTTAAGTAAATTAGTTAATCATATAATCCCGTTACCACTTAGACATTTCCAGACTTCAATTAGGATGTTATCTAGTCCTATAACTTTTCTATTTATCATCTTCTTTTAATGCAAACTTAACTTCATTAACTATAATTTTGAGAATAAATCTCATATTTTTAGCATTTTCATCATTTGTCAATTCTAAGTTCAAGTCTGTTATACTTGATTTTCATTAAATAGCTTATTAAGGTAGCTTCACCATCTTTCTTCCATGTCTTCTTCCTCAACCAACACAACATCATCCTCATTTTTTATACATTTTTTATTACCAAGTCTTTCCTTGTTCTTTCTTTAGCTCTCTAACAATTTTAAATGCCTCTTTTCCCTTCTTTTGTGTAATCAAGTATATAAAATATTAAATAATCTATGTTTAGCTTAAATAATAGCCTTTTTAACATTCTTCCTCACCTCTTCATGGTTTTCAAAGTTTTCCATATTCCTACATTTTTTGCCACATTTTATATCAAATTCTTTTTGTCTTTATGGATTTTTGAACATCTTGACCCCACCATCAACTTTCTTTACTATCTAAGAATCTTCCTTTTGATTCACCTAAAATCTTTTTTGCTATCTTCTTAATAGAGCTATATCCTACACCAAAGAGTGCATCTACACCATCCGCTATTGTCCATTTATCATCTTTGATCATTTTATCTTTAAATTTTATTATAATTTTTCAGATTCCACCACCTAGTTCTCTTGTACAGAGTTAAATTACCCTCTCTCTTCCATTTTTTAATACATATTAGATAAATTTTAGTTAAGCTTTCACCGAGGGTAATTTTACAATATTTATATAATGAATGATCTACCCTCCAAGTTAAGAAAAAATCCATTTGAATTTATTTTGTCAACTTTTGAAGGTTAAGAGTTCTTTCTTCTTAAATCAAGTATTCACTGTAATGAGATCATGAGGCATGGCGAAGTCTTTCATTATATTCCAGCCTTATTATTATCTCCATACCCATGTCCTCTATGTATCCTCTCATAATCTTTATTATCCTTTCCTTGAAAACCACTCCTATGAATATTTTCTCAGCCCTTGATATTGTATAATATTATCCATATCTTCCCATAATTGTCTCTTAAGGTTTCTACTAAGCTAAGCCGATTTAAGGAGCATAAACACTAATGAAATTATTATCTCTTAGCTTAGGACCATCCTGACTTTTACAATTCCATCCCCTGCTCTTTTAACATCTACAACACTATCTTTTAAGTCCTTGTCTACAATGATTCCTGCCCCATTCTGATTTTGAATTTCTCTTTTCCTACCTCATTCTGATTTTCAATTTCTCTTTCCAGTGTACCAGAGTTTGAATCATGATATTTCAATTTCTCTTTCTTGCCTACCTGCTTAGTTTCTTGAAGGCAGATCACATTAATTTTTCTTCTAATCATTGTGTCAACTATCTTCATGCAAACCTGTAAATGTCCCTATATTCCAAGTTGCTAACCTAATACTAGTACCCTAAACTAACTTCTTTACCCACCCACAACTAGAATTATGCAGGAATGCTCTCATGTTTGTCACTATACATGGACATTGAGATGGCACGTTGCTATGAGGCGATAACCTAACCCACCCTCACCCATTTTTCGCTACATCTATGTGGTATAAGTGTAATGGTGCTGCTCATGTGGGAAAAGATTGAACAATGCTGAATTTTTTTTTTTTTTTCCACTTTTTGGATATTTTAAGGAACAAAGGGTTGCATGTATAAACTCAGAGACATCCACTAGTCTGGAGGATATTTAAAAATAATGCAGCTGTTCTGAAGATTTGCAGTAGATCAATCACATAAAAACAAAAGAGAATAAGGTCTGTTATTGGCCTTCGAACAATATATCTTGTAGCTAATGTATGAATATCACATGCATGCACAAAAAAATAAATTAAATTAAGTTGTTTCACAATAATAAAAACCAATCTTCGTGATAGACATTTACTTTATTTGTGAATTGCAGTAGTGCAATGAAGCAAGCATGCAATATAAGCATGGGCTGAAACTAAATATATGCAAACTTGCGTCACACGACAATCATTTATGATGTTCATTACAAATTTAAACACTTAAGTTTAACAACAAAAGGTTTTCTTGGGCCATAATAATTAAAATATGTTACATATTAAAGTAAGCCAGTTTAAACTATGATACCTTGAAACTATCCATGTGATTCTGACTTCCTGAATCTCTAACTTTTGCGTTAGCCCAATCTAGAATATCAGAATCTGTGATTTCCTTTCCATGGGAATGGAATCTCAAGTTCTTTAGAAGTTGGAGGATATTGTAACGCATCAATTGCCACAAAAATGCTGAAGAAAAAGGTGAACAGTCTCAGATTCAGACAATCCTGATGAAACAGAAGTGCAATAGATATCCATGTTTGAGAATATAACGAAACATTCATAAAAATATACCATGCTTTCACAATGACATCTAATGTATTTGTGAATTTGACACCAAACTTACCCAATATTAATTTCTTATTCCCCTGTACAATATCATTCCCAGCAATATTAACCAGCGAAAATTTCAACTGTTTCCCAATCTTTACAACTTGGTTACAATTTTCCACTTTCCTAAATGGCAATTTAATTGGAGGCTTAGTAGCAATCTTCCAATTAACAATTCCAGGTGAAACCTTGTCAAGGGTCTCTAAAAGTACCCACCTGCAGAGTAACAGCAATTTAATTCAGTATGGAGTATACATACAATAAAAATAAAGTATGGGGTATCAGCAAAATTTAGAATCAGAACGACCATAAATGAGTAACACATGGAAATCGAAGAATTTCAACTTGGTTTCAACCCATTGCAAAATGTCTACCTATGTTTGCACAAACAAATATGGACTGTTGAACACTTGCAAGAGAAAACAAGATTGCATTTACCAAAAGAATCGTCCCTGCAAAGCACAAAACTCTGAATGTGCTTAGAAAGGAAAATCAGAACCAGTAGGATAACAAACATGATTGCTTTTGCTCTCTCTGGTCGCAGTATTTTCTTTGCGTTAGTTTTGTGTTCTGCAATCACAGTCCATCTTATGCTTAAAGATTTTGTTAGATTACCACTTCAACAAAAAGCTTAAGTTGTTGGTTGGGGCCAACAATGTATATCAGGCTTTAAACAAATGATAAATAACACCTATTACAGGGAATGCAATATTTTTTAAACACCACACGATAAATGCAGGCAACAAGATTAAAACCTAGGACCACCTAGGAACTTGGCTCTGATATCATGTTAGATTGCTAATTTACCTAAAAGCTTAAGCTGTCATGTTATGGGACAACAATGTATTTTAAGCCTTAACAGACTTTATTTTACCTTTTCGAGTGATTGTATCCAGTAGGCAAATTAAAACTACACCATTCAATGGGTTGGATATTGCAAACAGAACAAATACCAGGTCACAATTCAACCTGATCGTATATATTTAAGCACTTCAAGTGGACCTCATGCTGACAAACACATGCAAAGAGCTATGTGCATCATCAGAAATGCCACACCACCAACAACAGATGAACAGTGTTATGCACCATTCTCATGAGATTGCACCTATGTGGGCCCATGTTGTCTATTGTCTAAAAACAAATATTCATGAGAATACCCATAAAGATATGGCAACTGAAACTACCTTCCGTTACCATTGCCGGATCAGATTAATTCCACTACATCCTTCTTTCTTTCTTTCAAAACCAAAATGAAAATTTATTTTTAAAAAGCCTTCAACAATCTCCCGCAATTTTCAAAATAAAAGTAAAAATAATACAATTTAGAAATTTTTGTTTTAAACCAATCATTAGGAACATCATCATGGAAGTACTTTGCATAGATCAGGTGGCCCACCCATTGAAAGTTCAATTAGTGATAACACATCAAGTCTTTGAACTAGCAAACTTATTATTCTAATAGAACAAGTCCCACACGATGTCATCCATCTCTTGAAATTGTTCCTTACACTACGATATTAAAGGCTTTGCATCAATATCCTTTCACAAATGTTTAGAATTAAATCAATTTAATATTTTGAACAACCTATTTCCACTCACATAGGTAGACCTGTCAATGTATCTTCATGACTAAGATACGAGACATAACAAGTCATACACTTATAGCTCACCCTACTTTTCATTATAGGTACCAAAGACCCCATCTTGGGATGGCATTTGTCATAGTATTTTCATTTAATCATGTGATGTACTGTCACTGACAGAACTGAAATACAAGAAGTTTCCATAAAAGGAATCCAGGCCCCATTGTTGGATATTAGATATGGGCATTAGTCCAATCCCCATGGTGGTATTGTAGACCATTTCCCTTACATGTCCTATTAGTGGATCTGCCAGATTTTGATCCGGTCTAATAAACTCAACTGTCATAACTCCATATTGTAGTAATTGCCTTGCAATTTATCCAGAGTAAGCACTGCAAATATGACTATACATTCATGCTATTTCTTTTGATAGAAAAAGAAGAGATTTCATTAAGAGAAGAATTTACAAAAAGGAGAATAAGACATCTCCCATTAAAAATAATAATAAAAAATAAATAAATACTATGAAATATCAAAGAAAAAAATTCCTCCCTTCTCACTAAAATTTCTGAAAAGCTCACTCCCTTGATGTGTCCAAAGCCAACACACCATAAAGAGGCCAAGTAATGAATCTTTTCCCAAACCAGCTACCAATTCAATTTTTTCCCTGAAAAAACCTGTGCATTACTCTCCAAGCATAAACCCCATAGCACTGTAAATATACCACAATTCCAAAGAACAGCCCTATCCTTCGTTCTTCCAAAATCCTCAAAAGAAATAGCCAATGTTCCTTCCACCGATGCTGGACAAACCCAAGCTTCTCCCAACACTCCAAATATTTAGTTCAGATGCTCCAAGAAAAAACACAATGTAACAACAAATGAGATGCCAATCCAGATTTCAAATAACAAAGCATACAAACATCTGGAGATGAGGCCTTCAAAGATCTCCTGATTTACAACAGATTATTAATATTGATTCTATTAAACAAAGTTAGCCAAATGAAAGCCTTAACCTTTGGGGGAGCTTTGGCCTTCCAAATACATGAGTATAGAGGAAAAAAAGAGTTGGAACAGATCAAAACCTCAAAAAACGATTTACAAGAATATACCCCAAAATGATCCAAAGCCCAAGGTTGAGTGTCCCTAACTGAAGAAAGATGGCAATTGTCCAATTACGACAACGAGGAGGAGAGTTCCAACAACTCTCTATCATTTAGATATCTTCTGAAATGAAAGTTCCAAGAAACCATAGGGCTACCTAAATCAACCAAAAAGGAAGAAAACATACTATCTTGTGTCCTGCCCTAAGCTCAATCAAAAGAGAAGAGGAGAAGATGTGGATAGGACATCATACCCCGACCACAGATCTTTCCAAAAATGAATCTGAGAACACCTCCTTGCTAAAAAATTAATGTGAGGAGTGAATAAGGGATAAATCTGAGAAATAGATCTCCATGGACTCTCTGAAGAACATCCTAAACTAACAATGGTATCCCACCCATTCACATCCAACCTTTGCTTACTTCTGATCATTTTATGCCAAAGGGAATGATCTTCTAAGGGAAAACGCCATAATCATATAGCTAGGAGACTGATATTTTTAGACACCAAACTTCCAAAACCTAGCCCCCCCCCACCCCCCCTCCCTCCATTTTAGACACAAATGTCTATAACCATGCTATAAATTTTCTTGGCTATCACAATGTAAAGAAATTGTTGGTATAGTCTTAGGCCATGTAAGAGTTCTTAGTGACAAACTCTTAAGACATTTGTCTTCTTTCTTCCATTGGCTAATACTTCAAACTTCATGACCATCCAGTCAACTTCTTGAAAACTCAAACTATGGCTCCCCTATGAAGAATGAAAATCTGCCACTAATGGACAAGTGATCTTCTTGACTAGTAATCCAACCGACATCTACAAATATTTCTGGAACTACTTCAAACCATAATAACATAATTCCATAATCCATGTTCTTTATTAAACATTTAAGAACTCCCACATTCTATATAATTTACCCAGAATATCAGTACAGGTACACTTACTAAGCTTGCCAACCACAAATGTAATATAAAGCCTACAAGTAGTTGTTGTGCCATCCTTGCTTACAGTTGTTGATATCATTCCCAAATCCCAAGGTGCTCAACATTGTTTGTCCCCGGCATTCCTTGAGAGCCACCAGCGTTGAAGTTGATGCCATCTCCCAATATCAGATTGACTCCACAATCGGAGTCACAATAGAATCAAAACTACTCATTTTGTTCTCCATTCATCATCACCTTCTTTGCACAATCCAAATCTTGATTTTATTGCACCATCATCAACCAATGCCATTGGAGTTGCTTGGACATTGTGTTGCACTAGTCACATTTCATTGCCATCAATTGTTGCTCACAATGATGTCATGCTGCCAGAACTACAAAGACTTGAAAGAGCAAAAAGAATAATACTAGGAACCCTTGACCAAAGAAGGGTTTACCTTTATTCAAATAAGGAACTTTTAAACAAGAAGTCAACAAACCAGACCATTTCAGTTGAACCAAATCGAACTTAACTTTTCAGTCAAACCAGATTCAAGAGAACCTTTCTAATCTAGGATCTAAACCGCCAAAGAGGAAAAAAGATAAAAGGTGGCAAAGGACAAGTTTCATCCCATTGCTCAAAAAATAGCTCAAGTATACAAATGGAAGGAATGAACAAAAAAGAAAATCCATGAGCTGATATCTCAGATAGCTTCTTTCAATTCATTACTTTTTAAATCAAATATTGCCACTAAAGTTGATTAGAAGTTCAACGCACAAGTCCAAGATTTCAACAAATTTATCGATTATTAATCTAGCCACAAACAAAGAGGGAGTTGTGGACCCTAATGTACCTTCTAGGAGATCGAACATTGTTCGTGTTCCATAAAACCTCAACTGCTCAAATACAAGCTTCTAGTGGCATTGCCTTGGTTATCAATTCCAACTTTGTAGGCAATATTTAATTACTGTGGGGAACTTTATGCAGCATATAATAAACGGAAAATCCATCCCAATCAAATAAGGACAAGATGTACTTCAGGTTGTGTGCATTGGTTCAACACGATAAATGTGTCGATCAGTACACAATTGAGTTTCACAAATTGGTTTCTTAAAGCTCTTTTCATAAAGATGAACAATAATGGATCATTATAAAATAAAATGAGTAAACATCAGAAGATGTAAGAAAATGTCTGTTCCACATGATCCCACACCTGCCTACAAAGCAACCAAATGCCAAGTGGCTATAATTGGGAGCAAAAAGGACACTCTTACTGCAAATTCTCCCATGAAGATTTGTGTTGCCACAGTGAGACTATTGTGTTAAAGCTTGATATACATTGTTGGCCCACAACCTAAAAGCTTAAACTTTTAGGTAAAGTGGTAATCTAACATGGTATCAAAGCTGGTTACCAGTGTTGGTTTTTGTCCCACATTGGTGGGAAATGTTTTTTAAACATTAAGTTGAAGCTATATAAAGAACTTCCCTCACCATTTGTAATCACACCTCAAATTTATAGAGTTACAAATAGTATTTGTACTCGAGGGTATTTCTAATTACTATTGGTAATTTAAAATTTGCACAAATCTTAATTTTTCTGGAAGTAGTGGATTGATCGTCGGCGCCCGAGGACGTAGGTAATTATATACCGAACCTCGTAAATTCTTGTGTTGTTTTTTATTGTTGTCTTTTATTATTAGTTTCTGCATTGCTTTAGTTTTGAGTATATATTCAATAGCAATAGTTGTAGTATTGATGTTTGGCACAAGCGCGGTGTCCGACACAACAATTGGTATCAGAGCCAAGTTGAATAGTGCCGATACAGATGTGTTTCTCTATTAGGATCCTTGATTCCATTTTTTATGTTTAAGAAAGACCTTATCTAAGCAAGTGCTCAGAGACCATTGTGGCTCAGTCGCTCCCTGGAGGTCGGTCTGATCAAAGTGGAATTTCAGAGGATATACAGAGCATACACAGTTGGGATAAGTGTGGCACTATTCATCTACAAAGAAATTGTGGAAGACATTAAAAGAAATATTTATGACCAAGAGTCTGGAAAATCAGTTATATTTAAAAAAGCAATTGTTTCGCTTCCAATATGTAGTAACCCGAACAAAAATAAAATAAAATAAAATAATTAATAAATAAATATAATAATAAATATCTTGGAGGAGACATATTTAAATATTTTTTAGATATTTATATATAAATATCTTGGAGGAGATATTTTAGTTACTTAAAAGCTAAGTTATGTCTTTATATATATATCTCTCCCTCTTCTAGAACCCACGCCCACTCTCTCTCTCTCTCTCTCTCTCTCTTCGATGTTTCGCCAATCATTGCCCGTTTCAATGATCGGAAGTTACCACGAGAATCAGGGAGTGAATATTGATAAGTCTAACGAAGCGGATTCTCGAACTCGGGAAAAAGCTAGGGTTCGGTTTTCGAGCGTCTCAGGTTGTTTTTCAAGAAATAGGTAAGGGGATCTAGTTAAGTCAGCTTTTTAATGATTTTGTATTGTACGAAATGTTTATGGAGTAAGTGTATTTATGTTTTCAGCTGAGGTTTCAAAAACCAACCGTTCAAAAGGTCATTTTTCAAACATAGATATATGGTATCCTACTTTAAGTACACATGAACGGTGGGAATGCCGGTTTTATGTTTTTAAACCATAAATACTATGTTTTCATGGTTGCCTACGGGTTATGTTTAAAGTACAGGAGAATGTGTGGCAGGTGAATAGTATGTATGTATTATGTTATAACCGAAATGATGAATGTTTATTAAATACTGAACTGTTTGTGAAATATACTAGAACTGTTTGTGAAAATACAAGACAATGTTTACGACCGTGAGGGTCAGGCATATGTTTAACGGCTGTGAGTCGAGTATGATATGACGGCCAAAGGCTGGAAGTTACATGTCAGGTTTCATATGAAATGATTTTGAAATGTGGTTTTATTACTTAAATTACACGATATGATTTAGGAACCCTGATGGACCATTATGTCAGGAGCACGGTACCGTTGCTAAGATTTATATATGTGACCATGTGCGCCACATTGTACTGCGAGAGTGGTACAGTGGTCTATGCCGATTAGCCTCGGTAGAGGGTATACCATACCCGGAAGGCCGGACTTTCAGGACACAGTAGGGCAATCGGGGCACGCAAGTACGTTGCGGATGCCTGCGTAGTCGGCGTTATGACGCAAATGAATGTTGACTTTGTCTAGGTTGATCACCCCAAGCTTAGTCCAGCCTTCAGGCAGCACAACCCTAACCACGGGAATTTATACATGGCCTTAGTCTTAGGAGGTGTCTTTTATGCATATCTATACATTTATGTAAATGATGATGTTATGAAATGAATGAAGTGTTTATGTCAAGAAAACGAAACGAGTATTTCCAACTGTATATGTATGTATGATGTTAAGACAGATATTTTCGGTTATATGAAGAATGAATGTCTTTTGTAAGCACTAAAAGCATGCTGCCCACACACTGATATTAACTTGATCACCCTTACTAAGAAGTGTCTCACCCCAATATACAAATCATCTTTTCAGGAAATTACAGGTATCGTGCTTAGCAGGATCAAGGGGTGAAAGTTAGATTAGTTCCTTTTTTTAGAGTGTCTGTAAGAACTATGGCATATGTAAGTTATGTTGTTAGGCTTAGGGCTTGTATTATGGTTGTATGGACCGAACTAGTTGTCTAGTTTTGGTCGGATTGTAATATGGACGCATGGAAACCTTTATTACTTCCGCTGCATTAATGTTAAATGATTATGGTATTAGTTACGCAGACATCGCTTTAGTAGCACCCCGAGCCCACATGGCAGGTCGGGGCATTACACAATATCAACCAAGAATTTCTATAAATGACCACACAAATGCTTTGAATAAAATTTTGGCTGATTTGTTGAATTTGGATGAAAAAATCAAAGATGAGGACAAGGTTTTATTGTTACTGAATTCTCTCCCTAATGATTATGAGCATCTCACCACCACTTTATTATATATGAAGGATAAAGTTACTTTTGATGCTGTTTGTACTGCATTGATTAATACTGAATGCGGAAAAAATGATAAGAGGGTCCATAAGGAAATAGTAGCAGAAGCACTGACAATAAAGGGACGTTCTCAAAGTCGTAAACTTGAAAGAAGGAATAAATCTCGAGGGGGACCTGCTAAAGATGAATGCACCTTTTGTCATGAGAAAGGACATTGGAAGAAAGATTACCCTAAATTGCAACAAAAGAATAAGGGCAAAGCACATTCTAATGCCAATATAGCCAAGCGTGATGGAAGTGAGTCTGATTTTTCTCTTGTTAGAACATCTTTGACACATTACAGTGGTGAGTGGATTTTGGATTCTGGCTGTTCCTATCACATGTGTCCCAATAGGGAATGGTTTTCTAATTTTGAAAAATTAGATGGCGGGGTTGTTTTTTATGGAGCATGATAATACCTATAAAACTACTAGAATAGGTTCAATACACTTGAAATGTCAAGATGGAACTGTTAAAACATTCACTGATGTTAGATATGTTCCAAGCCAAAAGAAAAATTTGATCTCATTGGGTGCCTTAGAATCTAAAGGTTTCACTATTACTTTGAAAGATGGAACCTTAGAGGTTAAATTAGGTGCGCATGTGGTGATGAAAGGTACTAGAAAAAATAACTTCTATTATTTTCAAGGTAGTACAGTTATTGGCTCAACAGCTGTTTTTCTAAGAAAGATGCGGATTTAGATACAACCAGGTTATGGCATATGCAATTGGCACATGCAGGTGAAAATTCTTTGCAATAATTGGTTAAGCGAGGTTTATTGAAGGGTGCAAAGGTAGGTAAGCTTGAGTTTTGCGAATATTGTATTTTGGAAAAATAAGCACAAGTGAAATTTGGCACTGCAACCCACCGAACTGAAGGTATTTTAGACTACATCCATATTTATATATATGGGGGCCTACCAAAACTGCTTCATTGGGTGGTATGCATTATTTTGTCACCTTTGTTGATAATTTTTCTAGAAGAGTTTGGGTGTATGCTATGAAGAATAAAAATGAAGTGTGATATTTTCCTTAAATGGAAAAAATTGGTTGAAACTCAAACTGGCAGAAAGATCAAATGGCTAAGATCAGATAATGGTGGTGAATACATGAGTGATCTGTTTGTAAAAGTATGTCAAGATGAAGGTATTGCTCGACACTTTACAGTTAGAAATACACCACAATAGAATGGGATGGCAAAGCTCATGAATCCTACTTTACTGGAGAAAGTTCGATATATGTTGTCTAATGTTGAGTTGGACAAAAGGTTTTGGGCTGAGGCTGTTAGGTATGCGTGTCATCTCATCAACTGCCTACCATCATCTGCTATTGGGGGGGGAAAACACCCTATAAGGTATGGTCTAGAGAACCTACTAATAATTATGAATCTTTACATGTATTTGGTACTGTTGCTTATTATCATGTTAAAAAATCTAAGTTGGATCCTATAGCCAAGAAAGCAATATTCTTGGGGATTAGTATAGGAGTCAAAGGATACCGTCTTTGGTGTCTAGAAACAAAAAAAATGATTCTAAGCAAGGATGTGGCTTTCAATGATCTTGCGATGATAAAGACAATAATACGTAAGGAATCACCAGTTGAAGAAAAGACCAGTAGTACTCAACAATAGGTGGATGTTGAGGCAATTTTGAGAAACCCAGTGAGAAATGAGTCTACACAATGTAACTCTCCAGTTATAGTGGGGAACAGTTTAAAAAAAGAGGAGATTTCAATCCGAGAATCTTCACAACAACAAGAATCAATTGTTTCTCAGATGCCAAGATGAGAAATTCGAAAACCTACCCGGTAACTGACATGGTGGCATATCCGCTTCCAGTTGTAGATGATAATGTTCCTTGCACTTTCAAAGAAGCAGTGAAGAACTTTGAATTAGACAAATGGAAAAAAGCGATAAATGAATAAATGCAGTCTCTTCATAAGAATCAGACTTGAGAGCTAGCCCAGCTGTCCAAGGGTAAGAAAGCAATTGGTTGTAAATCGATTTATGTAAAGAAAGAAGGATTTCCAAATACAAATAATGTTCGCTTCAAAGCTAGATTGGTAGCTAAGGGTTACGCATAGAAGGAAGGTATTGATTATAATGAGGTATTTTCTTCAGTGGTTAAACATTCTTCCATTCAAATTTTGTTGGCTTTGGTAGCACAATTTGATTTTGACTTAGTTCAGCATAACGTAAAAACTGCATTTTTACATGGTGATTTGGAAGAGGAAATCTATACGACTCAACCGGATGGATTTAAGGTTGCTTAAAAATAAAATTGGATATGCAAACTGGGAAAATCGTTGTATGGTTTAAAATAGTCTCTAAGACAGTGGTACAAAGGATTTCATCAGTTTATAATGGGTTACAAGTACACTATAAATAAACATGATCACTGTGTTTATTTTCGCAGACTATAAAATGGATCTTTTATATATTTACTCTTATATGTTGATGATATGTTGATAGCTTCAAAGAACAGTGAAGAAATCAACAAATTGAAAAGTCAGTTAAATCAAGAGTTTGAGATGAAAGATCTTGGTGAAGCAAAAAAGATGCTTGGCATGGAGATATGTAGAGACAAAATGAGAGGAAGAGTCAGTTTGATTCGGAAACAGTATTTGAAGAAAGAAGTACAAAGTTTTGGCATGTCTGAGCAGTCAAAACTAGTTAGCACTTCGCTTGCTCCTTACTTCAAATTTAGTGCATCTTTATCTCCTAATTCAGATGAGGAACGTAAGTATATGTCACAAGTTCCTTATGCAAGTGCAGTTGGTAGTCTGATGTATGCAATGGCTTGTACAAGACTTGATATTTCACAAGTTGTTAGTATGGTGAGCAAGTATATGCATGATCCGGGTAAAGGACATTGGCAAGCTGTGAAATGGATTTTACGATACATTATGAATACTATTGATGTTGGTGTAGTATTTGAAAAAAGTAATACTATTTATCAACGTGTTGTTGGATATGTGAATTTTGATTTTGTAGGTGATCTGGATAAATGTCGATCAACTACTGGATATGTATTTACATTTGCTAATGGTCCAGTGAGTTGGAGGTTGTTGCGTTTGTGTGGCTCTTATACTTGGTGTGGTTCATAAACAAAAGAAGAAAAGCATATGGGTGTGGTGTGCAGCAGGCACTCGTCGACAAGTAGATACCGAGAGTTAGAAAATCTCAGAAATTCAATGACTCGTCGACGAGTGGGCCTCACTAGTCAACGTGTGGCTTTCTCTCTCTCGTCAACGAGTGTCATGTTCTCATCAACGAGTGCTCATAGGGGCTGCAAAAAAATTTTCAAATTTTGAATTGGAACGTTGGGACCGTTGGGCATTCAGAGGGAAGCCTCTGAAGGGTTGTTAAATATGTCTTTTTCGGCATATTGTAGATAATGAGAGGGTGAGAGAAGGAGAGAAGATCATTGTATAACATTGTAATGTGTGTTTTGATTTTCATAGTGAAATCTCTTGTCGATTGCTCCCGTGAATGTAGGTTTTGCCGAAGCACGTAATTCCTAGTGCCGTTGCTCTTATCTTTGCTTTTTTTTTTTATATTGCTATGGTTGTGGAAGTATTCTGTTTTTCATCATATAGATTGTTGCAAGTGTATGTTTGATCCTTTACAACAATATTGTTATTCCGCTGTGCATTGTCTAAGAGGCATTAATTTCACAACAAATGGTACCACAGTGAAGTTGTAATGGCCTCTGCATTGAAGGATCTCTTGGTGCAGCAAAGTATGGTGAAAGGTTTATACAGAATTCAACCGGATAGCATGGTTGCAGCAACTTGGAATGAATTGGGAGCAATCATTTGATTTTTTTTCACTAATGATGTGTTGTATCACGTCATGAAGGATGAGAATCGGCATTAGTTTGGTGAAAAACTAGAATGCCGATATATGTCCAAGTGTTCATCAAAATCTGCAAGTGTAGTGGAGAAAGATTCAGAATGTAGTGATAAAGATATGCTATGTGTTTAATCGGGTTCGGAGTGCTTCACGGGTGATTCTTGGAACTTGGATACCGGATGCTTTTATCCTAGAAAATGGTTTGACATCTATAGGTCAGTTTATGCTAATTGTATTTTGATGGCAAATGATATTTCGTGCAAAATGTTTGTTATTGGAAATGTCAAAATCAAAATGTGTGATGATGATGTAAGAACCATATGTGATGTGAAGTATGAATCAGGTCTAAGGAAGAATGGTATTTCATTGGGAACTTTAGACTGTAATGGATATTGTTACGAGTCTGAATGTTGAGAAATGAATGTGTGAAGGTGACCCGATAGTGATGAAAAGAGAAAAAGTAGCGGCAAATATCTATGAACTGCATGATGTTATGGTTGAATCTGAGTCGGATATCTTGTGGCATATGTGGTTAAAGCATATAGGTGACTACATGGGTTTTAGATGTTTGGGAACCAATGATGATAGCATCATAGGATAGACATATGTATTTTGTGAATTTATCACAAAGGGTCTTGGTGTACTTCATGCAGTGGCTAAGGTGGAGAACCAGACCGGGAAAGAGATTCTCAAGTCAAACATTGGGGCTGAGTACGCTAGTTTTGTTCAAAAAGTTTAGTAAGCAAGGCAGATCATATACAGGGCTTGCAGGGTACTTCTTGGAGAAGTCACTGAGTATGACGCGTTTCTCGTGTGACCAATCGCCAAAAGGCATCGCTAGATGGGAAAGTTTCGAGTGAATTGTGGACAGGTTTTGCGGTAGACTACTCGGTTGTGAATGGATGTCCACTAGTGCACTATTCTAGTGATGGAGGATCTAAGCTTGGTGTGATGTTCAGACAATACACTTTTCTAGGGTGTAAGAAAGGTGGGTACAAGCTAGGTGATCCTGTGACAAACAAAGGGGTGATCGAATACATGGCTTTTGGTGATAGAGCCATGGGGCAGCATACTCAGGTGTAAAGGATGAGAAACAATTGCCAGAAAGCTGCGGCAGCAACAATCATGTTATTCAGGTGGAGTTAGGGACTCATGGCAGAAATGCAGGGAGTTTTATCTTGGTTTAACAGTATCACGGTATGAATGGGCATGTGATGCAGGTGGAGCAACAGACTCAGGGCAATGATGACATAGTTCATATTGCAGGGACTTTCAGCTCAAGAGGCCAGCAGAATCACGGTGGGCTAATGTGCACTATCAGACCACCACTCAAGTATAAATTTAGCATTCTGGAGTTTTATGCATTCATTACTACCAGCAGTAAGGTTCCTACTATTTTTCAAATTGCAATGCATGGCAAAGGGAAAAATAAGTGAATAAGTGTTATGGGGGAGAAAATGGGAATATTGCATATGTATCAAGTGTGTGAGTTAGTGAGACTTCCAGTATGGAAGAGGGTGATAGGATGCAGTGGAGTGATGTATCTATTGTGTGTGAATGACAAGTTATTGGCTGGGAAGGCTTTAACTAAGGCTGATCAGTTGGAAACTCTGTTGAAAGTTTTTGACATGAATGTGTTGGGTATGGCCAAGATGGGTTTTGATTTTCAGATTCGCATAGACAGAATTACAGGGAGATTAGTGTTATCTCAAGGTGGCTTTATGAATGGAACCGTAGGGAGACTTCATTTTCTATCTCAAGGGGGTTATGTGGAGAATCAATTTGGAATGTCTACTGCTGAGTACCCAAGGACGGTCTATGATGTTCGGGATATGTCAAAGGTTCCTCATGATTGTGCAATGGGGTGTTTCAGTACGTAATAGAGTTATCCATCAGTTGTTAGTTTTGTTGAAGACTTTGCAGGGGGCTTTGGTGATATAAGGCTTACAGTAGTGTTTCTATTTATTGTTGTGGGAAGGTCTTGTTGGAAGCCTAGAGTGATGTCTTCGAGTGTTACATTTGCAACTGTATCGAGGTTGATGGTAGAAGCTAAAACTGCCATTGGCAAGTTCAAGCGGCGTGGCTTGGATTTGGTGTTTGTCTCCAAGTGCTAGAAGGGAGACGGTCCCAACCGAACGGTCTAAATTCAAGGTGGAGAAATCAAATATGTTTTTCAAGTTCTCCTGAGGGGTGTATAATCGTCAAGGTGAAGATTGTTGTGTTTGTGTAGCTCTTATACTTGGTGGGGCTCATAAACAAAAGAAGAAAAGCATATGGGTGTGCTGTGCAGCAAGCACTCGTCGACAAGAAGATACCAAGAGTCAGAAAACTCAAAAATTTAGTGACTCGTCAACGAGTGGGCCTCACTAGTCGACGATTGGCTTTCTCTCTCTCGTCAACAATTGTTGTTCTCGTCAATGAGTGCTCACAGGGGCTGCAAAAAAATTTTCAAATTTTAAATTGGAACGTTGGGATGGTTAGGCATTCGGAGGGAAGCCTCCAAGGAGTTGTTAAATATGTCTTTCTAGGCATATTGTAGATAGTGAGAGGGTGAGAGAAGGAGAGAAGATCATTGTATAATATTGCAGTGTGTATCTTTGATTTTCATAGTGAAATCTCTTGCCGATTGCTCCCGTAGATGTAGGCTTTTCCAAACCACGTAATTCCTGGTGTCGTTGCTCTTATCTTTGCTTTATTTATATTTCTATGGCTGTGGAAGTATTCTATTTTTCATCATTTAGATTGTTGCAAGTGTATGTTTGATCCTTTACAACAATATTGTTATTCTGCTGTGCATTGCTTGCGAGGCGTTAATTTCACAACAGAGTTCTACCTTACAATCTACTATTACTTTGTGTACGACAGGAGTAGAGTACATGGTTGCTTTAGAGGCTGTTAAGGAAGCTATTTAGTTGCAGGATTTACTTGAAACTTTGGGAGTTGTTCAAAAGCACATCATTGTGTTCTGTGATAGCAAGAGTGTTATTCATTTGGCAAAGAACCAAGTCTACCATGCACGAACGAAGCACATCGACGTTTGTTTTCACTTTATGCGGGATATAATTGATAAAGGCAAAATACTTCTTCAAAATATTGCTACAGCTGAGAATCCCGCAGAAATGTTGACCAAGATTGTGACAACAATCAAGTTCAAACATCGTTTGGACTTAATCAATATCCAGCAAGTCTGAATATTTTTGGATGGCACCGATGATGTGGAACTCCAAAGAGTGTTGGTGACTAAAAAATTTGTTGAATTTATCGTCAAGGTGGAAATTTGTTGGTTTTTGTCCCACATTTGTGGGAAATGTTTTTTGAACTTTAGGTTGAAGCTATATAAAGAGCTTCCCTCACCATTTGTAATCACACCTCAAATTTGTAGAATTACAAATAGTATTTGTACTCTAGGGTATTTCTAATTACTATTGGTAATTTAAAATTTTCCCAAGTTGTAATTTTTCGGGAAGTAGTGGATTGACTATCGGCACCCAAGGACTTAGGTAATTATGTACCGAACCTCGTAAATTTTTGTGTTGTTCTTTATTACTGTTTTTATTATTAGTTTCTGCATTGCTTGAGTTTTGATTATATATTCAATAGCAATAGTTGCAGTATTGGTGTTTGGTATAAGTGGGGTGCTTGACACAACAACCAGGAGGTCCTGGGTTTTAGTCTCGTTGCCTGCATTTATTCTATGGTATTTAAAAATCTATTATGTGTTTATCTCTCCACGTGTTGTCAGGCTGCATGTGCGAGGTAGTGTTAAAGCTTGATATACATTTCTTGCCCACAACCTAAAAGCTTAAGCTTTTAGGTAAAGTGGTAATCTAACATACTGAAGATCCAAAACTTGAGCCAACAAATTGCAAGAGCTGCATTGATGATCAAATTGTGAATGCACTTCAATATTCCAAAAATGAAGATAAAGTGCAATATTAGTTAGCATTTGTTGTTGAAGATTGGTGCAGTCAGCATGGAGAAGATTTTAATTCTATTTTTCTTTATTTATGAAATTTTTTCAGGTTCATATCTTTATATTTCAGGAAATTTTTCTTTAGAAATCAATTATTTAGTTTATTTAGGCTTCAAAAAATAGTTTTCTTATTTGTTAGGCATTTTAAGCCTATAAAAGGCCCATATGAGGCGCTTCTGCCCAGGGCTGAATCATAATTATTTTAAGTTGAACATTGATCCAGCATCACTTTAATCTCTTAATGGCTTGTTTCACCAAGATCTTTAATGTCAAAGTTTTTAGGGGAAAAAATTAATAGATTGTATTTTCTCCAAGTTTGATTTATTGAACCACTCCAATGCGACAAGGTCACCAATCTCTTTGATGATAGTAATGTAAGGTTCTTTTTGTCGAATATAAATCCTCTGGATTGGAAGAACAACGGTGCAAAGAAGATGAAATGAAGTAGATAAAACATGGATTCAAGGCACGTTACAAACATCACCTTGTTCTCACGAGGATCAATGAGAAAAAAAGTTAATGCAAATATCTTTCGGGCACAACAAAACCAATATCCACGAGTTTTCACAACATTAACCAACAAGAGAAACAAGTTTGTGATTTTCAAAAGAACTGTTCCCGTAGAAGACAATTCTGGTTGTCTTAAAAAATAAGACTAACCAATAAGAAAAATAAGATGTTTTCTTGCTGTATTGCTCACTAGTCGCAGTATTGACTTAAAAGTACTTTTTCTATGTTTTATGGTCCCTGTCCATCCTGCACTTTTTAAACAGGTTCTTTCCATTGGGTAGATTTAATTCTGCCCCATCCAATGGTTCCATTATCTGGAACAGAACTGGTACCAAGCGAATCATTATATAAATAAAGTGTCTCAATTACAGCTTGCGCAGATGCATACATAGGGAGTGAAAAGTGCGAGTTCAAAGCACCACACTGCTCCATGCACAGGCGTGTCACATGACGTGTGCGCGTGCTTGAGTGGTGTACAAATGCACCCATGCATGACCCACATTTGCGAAAAGACAAATATGTGTGTCCATGTGTATAAGGCAACTAAAATTTCCCTCTTTTTCAAATATAAGACAAAGAATTGTATGTCAAACACTCACCCATTTCTCACATCTTCAAAAACATTGTTGATGTATGTAGAATTTCCCAGACTATTAATCCAAAAGCGAAATGCTCTCTCTTCTTTACAGATTTGAGTATCATCTGGTAATGTTTCAATAAAATATATCTGTTTCTTTTGGGTTGAGAGACCATTCCTGTATTAAGGGGAAAAAAAACATTATTAGCTTGAAGAAACAGGAGAAGAAACATCCACGTCATCAAAGTCTCAAAGACAAAAATAGTTCTAAAATTGAAATAGCACCATTGATGATCAACCAAGATGGGTCCAAATTGACACCCATGTGTAAACACCATGAATTGAAAATTTTAGCATGTGGAAGTATGAGACTATGAGTTATAATTTATTCTAATACATAAACATAGCTCCCATATGCTTGACCAGAACCAAGATAGTTAGGGCAAAGTTACAGATTGCTAGTCATATGTGTTTAGTGGTAATGTATAATTGAGTATGGTTTTTTATTAACGACCTCAAATAGAACCTGAGCCATTGATTTAATAAAAACACACATGATGACATGAATGTATGACTAAAATTTTCTCAAATGATAAAGGATTCTGATAATAGCAGGAGTAGAATAATGACTTCATATCTTATGCGCCAAGACGACATAGCCAACCACTGGGAGAAATAAGATAACTCCCAACAATTTGAACAGCTTCATAATACGATCTTTTTCTTTTTTTTTTTTGGGGGTGTTGGCCCCCGGGGGGGGGGGGGGGGCAAATACCAAAAGAATCACAATTGCACAACCAACTATAAGGGATCAAAAAAGGCATGTTCTTTTAATCTTTCTCACATTAGCAATCCAGCAACCAACTCACGCAACCACTCCCAATTCAATAAAACCAGGAAAAAAAATAAGTAAAGATGTATGCCTCTGTATCTATGCAGTTTGAAAGAGGATTGGAGGCTGATCATATGAATTATATATTTTTGTTCATTAATATGATTTTCTTCTTTGGTGCTGACTTTCTCTTGAGAAAATGTTGTGAACATTGTGATGTTTTGTTATTTATAAAAGCTGCTAGTGCAGCACTAAAAATTATAGTGACTTTTTCTAGATGAATATTTTTACTCATATTAATTATTAAAATTACAAGGAGACACAGCGGTAAGGGTACTACACAGAAACCTCATGACTTCAAATCATGAGCCCAAAATGTATCAGTAAGGCTGCATACATTTGCTCTCCCAGTACCCTGATATGTTATGGGAACCTTCTGCAGTAGGAAATTTGTTTTAAATTTGTTTTATTAAATTAAAATGATATATTTATGATGTTCACTAGGGTGAATACTCAAACATGCTTCCTTCTTTTGAAAAGATCAGTGATTAATGAATACATTATGATGTCATGGTTCTTTATTATATTGGCCCTAAGCCTGTTCCCTTTTCAAAATTGATGACTGGTTGTTTGAAGAGAATATGCTATTTTATTGTGTGGTTTAAGCAGGGACAAGTCTCTCTTTCATGCCTTTTTTATTATTAATATACAAGAGGGCAAGCCTTGAGCTGTATGTATGCTCCAAGAAATTGCCGCCTAATTTGTCCTCTTCCTTTCTTCTTCATCTATTCTCTTCTTCTCTTTTCCATCTCTAACATTACAATATGGCATCAGAGTATTGATCTCCTCTAAATCTAATTTATCTGATTTGATTTTGATACTCTGTTTTTCGGTTTTTTTTTTTAAATTATTTTCTCCTAATCAATTTTCAAATCTGATTTTCTGGTTGGTTTGAGAGTTGCCTAGGGACACTCTTAGGCTGTGCAGAATCCTTGGTAAGAAGTGTGTGTCTTCTTGGTGGTTTCTGATGTGAAGTCAGTCACATTCTGTTTCTGGTACACAGATGTTATGCTCAGTTTCTGGTTTGCCAATGATGTTGTTTTGATGTTGCGCGTGTCGTGATTGACTGGTTGCATTCTTGTATCAATGGTGTTGGACAACTCTATTTCCTGTTCTTGCCTGCACTCGCTTCCAGTTGCTGCCAGCCATAATACCTGTAGCTATTGCCAGGTTGTCTATGCTGTGGTCTGCCTTGTGCTTCGTGGTCATGTAATTCCCCTAGGATACTGTAACTTCAGATTTATGGTTGTAGCTGCCTTTTGAAGTTCTAAAGTGTTGTAAGTTATGGATCTTTGAAGTAATGAAGTTTTGTTCTATGCTAATGTGTGCTACCTAACTTCTTCTCAAGCTTCTTCTCACAATAACTCAGACATGGTTAACACTACTTTCACTGTGACATGGGAAATTTTGGAGGGCGAGGATGAGATTTGGATATGATGGTCATGGCAGCAGTAGTGTATGAGGATGAGGAGTTCATTGTGCCAATTTTTGCATTTGCACACATTGTGGCAAGGACAATCATTTTTTTTAACGTTGTTGGGATCTCCTTAGGAAACCAACTTGAGCCAATAAGTCTCTTACTGAGAAATTGCAATTCAAATCCACCTAGCTACTCCATTGGAGAGCTGAGTACATCATCTACCAGGTTTCAGAGAGAACTGTAAAAATCTTGTTTGCATGGTTCAACAACTCCAAACTAAATCTTCTACATCTATTACTACTGCATCCCATTCAGCGACACCCGGGCTTGCCTCTTCATCCTCATTGCTTTGGGTTATCAATTTGGGTGCCTCCTCTGGGAGGAGTATAACAATCTTGTTTGCATAATTCATGGAAGTGTTTGGAAATCACCACACTATTTTACGTGGGTGAAGAGTGCCTTTGACATAGTGCAGGACACACTTGACAGCCTGGAAATGTTCTTCAGTTGAAGCATGAAGAAATTGACTGACGGAATTGACAGACTGAGCAAGATCCGGGAGCGTGATGGTCAAATACTGCAAGGCGCCAACTAAAGAGCAATAAAGAGTAGGAGCCGAGAAGGGTGCACCGTCAGAGGAGAGGCGCTGAGACACAACCATTGGTGTAGCAACAAATTTACTGTCAAGTAATTGAGCACGAGCAAGAATGTCATGAGCATACTTGGTTTGACTGAGAAAGAGTCCATCCAGAAGAGAGGAAACCTCGAGGCCAAGAAAATAGCTCAAGGAGCCTAAGTACGTGAGGGAAAATTTCACGTGCAGCTGCTGAATGAATCAGTTGAGAAGTTTTGAATTATTCCCTTTAACAATAATGTCATCAACATAGAGCAACAAGTAGATAAGATCAGCTTTCCTACTGAAAACAAAGAGGGACGTATCAGCACGGCTGCAAGAGAAACCAAGTTGTGAGAGAAATGTACTGAAATGGTGAAACCAGGCCCACGGAGCTTGTTTCAAACCATAGAGAGCCCTTTTTAATTTGCACACATGAAGAGGATGCCGAGGATCAACATAGCCGGGAGGTTGTTCCATATAAACATCTTCATAAAGAACACCATTAAGAAAGGCATTCTTGACGTCAAGTTGACGTAAGGGTCAGCGATTAGACACGGCTAGAGAGAGAACAACCCTGATGGTGGAAGCTTTGACCACGGGACTAAAGGCGACAGTGAAGTCAAGTCCGGGAAGCAGTGTGTAACTCTTGGCAACTAGGCGAGCCTTGAAGCGATCAATGGAGCCATCAAAATGATATTTGGTCCTGAAAACCCATTTGGAGCCCAAAATATTTGTATTGAGCAGCTGAGGAACAAGAACCCAAGTATCATTCTTGAGCAGCGCTGTAATTTCTGCATCCATTGCAGCAAGCCATGCAGAATCCTTAGCAGCTGAGAGAAATCCTTTGGGCTCGAAAGTATTGAGCAAGGCATGTAGAAGGGCCGAAGGTTGCACAGTGCTGAAAAGGGTCGGATGCTTGGGCTTGAAGATCCCAGCTCGAGCTCGAGTGACCATAGAGTGACGAGCAAGTGGAGTTGGATTAGACACTGAGGATGATCAACTCTGAAGGGGGTTGTGCATGTGAAGAGTCTAAAAATGGAAAGAAAGACTCGTCAAATTGAGCATGCCGACTAATGTAAATACGAGAAGTAGCAGTGTCTAAGCAACAGAAGCCCTTATGAGATGGACTGTAACCAATAACGATGGAAGGCAAACTATGTGGAGCAAATTTATTAGAAACATAATCACGTAAACAAGGATATACCCGACAGCTGAAGGGATGAAAATGCTCATAATTAGGAGACTTACCATACAGAACCTCAAAAGGTGAAATACCAGTGTACCAGCAAGGGTCGGCATAGGCAACCAATTGATAATGTAAGTGGCAGTGCTGAACGCATCAACCCAAAGGCGAGCAGAAACATGGGAATGAAAGAGAAAAGCAAGACCGGTTTCAGTCACATGACGTTGTTTGCATTCTGCACGTCCATTCTGAGGAGTGTAAAGACATGACATTTGATGATGGATGTCATTGTCCTGAAGATGAGATTGAAATCGAATACTAGTGAATTCGGCTCCTCCATCACTTTGGAAAAATTTTATTTTTGCCAAGAGTTGATTTTCCAAAAATCATTGGAAGTGGAGGAAAATATCAAAGAAATCGGACTTAAGCTTCATGGGGTAAAGCCATGTGAAATGTGAGTGGTCATCTATAAATAACACATAATAGATAAAACCTGCATTTGATTTAACAAGGAATGGACCCCAAATATCACAACGAATTAAGCCAAGCATAGAATTAGATCTACTATCATTAGAAGAAAAAGGAAATCGATGACTTTTTTCCAACTAACATGTAGAGCACATATGCGGAGTGGGAAGCAAAGAGGTAAGAGATAAATGGCCTTTTTTTCAATAAAGATATAACAGAATGATTGACTTATCCAAGTCTAGCATGCCATAAATCAAATAAGGCACGAGGAGATTTTTAGCAAGAACAAAAATAAAAGCCTGATTTCCGTGTTCCAGTGCATAAAGACCACCTTCTCGTTTACCCATTGCCACCACCTTTCCTGTTATTCGATTTTGTACAATAAACTGATCATTAGTAAATATAACAATGAATGGAAAATGAGTAGTTAATTTACTGATGGATAAAAGATTTTTGGTAAGGAGAGGGACAACAAGCACATCTAACAGTTGAATATTTTGAGAGGGTTAGACACTACCAGTGTGGGTAATTAGAAGAGAGGCTCCATTGCCATAATATGGTTCTGATATGTCCAGTTTACCCAAATGAGGGGTCATATGTGCTGAAGCGCCCGTATCCATGTACCAATCAAACTCGGCTTCAGTTGAAAGAGAGCAAGCAGCAGTGAATGCTTCAGCAAGCAGAGCATCAGCCCAATCATATCGATTTCGACAACGATCAGCAATATGGCTCTCAGTTTTGCAGATCTGACAACGGGGATTGTAATGACAACGGCCACAATCAGATCCACTGTTTCGCTGGTGTCCTCCACAACCACAAATGTGTTTAAAATGACCACCACCAGAGTTAGAAGACAAACCATGGGTGGCGGTGAAAGCAGCAAGGGCAGCAGGAGATTGCTCAAGAGATTTCTGGAAAATGGCAAAGCTTTCAGCCTTAGAAACCAAATCGGTAAAGGGCGGAAGGGGTGTGAGCAACATCTAGGCAGTAGAAAAGGTGGAGAAATCAACACCTAACCCCCGAAGAAACCAATGAGATTTGTCCATATCATCAATCGGATGACCCATCGCCAAGAGCTGATCACATAAAGCCTTGAATGAGCGAGAGTATTCAGAGACACTGCGGTTTCCTCGATTGATCAATTGCAACTCATCTTTGAGATGGAGTTTACGTGCTTTGGAACGATGGCCGAAAGAGTATTCCAAGGCAAACCAGACGTCTCTGGCAGTGGTGAGACCAAGCACTTCTGCAATAGCTTCTTGGGTGAGGGAGGAGAGAAGCAAGCTGAGGGTGCGCTGAACTTGAAGTTTCCAATCCATGTAATTCTGGGTTGTAGTAGAAGACTCAGTAGCAGAGGGGGAGTTTGTGGGTGGAGCAACAATGGACCCATCAACATAGACAAGAAGTCCCCGGCATTCAAGAAGCAGAATAAGCTGATTGCACCAGAGAAGATAGTTTGAGGAAGAGAGTTTAATGGTCACCATATGAATCATGGTGTTGAAGGAAAGGAAAGAGTTGGAGGAATCAGCAGCCATGGGAATCGGTGGGAGGTTGAACCCGTGAGGGCTCTGATACCATGAAAGGGTTTGCAAATCAGCACACTATTTTACATGGGTGAGTATTTCTATTTATAATATTGTTTAATTGTACAATCTAATTACACAGCTATGTTATCTATAGTAAAAGGAATTAATCAAAACAGATTTGTGTGACATCTCCTACAATCAAGGAGGATCCCGTGGGTCAATGGAGGAGGATTTACATGGATTCTCAATAGTTCAACCACTCCAAACTTAGTCTTCTACATCTAGTGCTACTGCAGCACATTTAGGTGCAGTCGGGTTTGCCTCTTCACCCTCCTCACCTTAGGTTATCAATTTTGGCACTCCTCCCATATGACGTGTAGTTGAACCCCACTACTTTACACTCCAATGTTCAATTACACCAATTTCTAATTTTTGGAAATATTCTTTCACCCCCATTTATTCCACTTTACTCTGTGTTATATGTTGCTAAATTTTCCTTGAACCTTCTATTAGTTAGTCAATTAACTGTATCTCACAAGTTCATAACTATTCTGCAACCTTATGTCCGTCTCATTATGTTATTCATGTCACAACACAAAGAATTGATGGAGGGCTTGAGAAGGATGGCATGTACTATTTCAATGGTGGTCGTAGTGGATGCAATTTTTGTCATACTACCTCTTCAATTTATATTCACAGTGTTTCTCTGTAGTGGCATGCTCTTTTGAGCTATTCATCTCATCCCTTCAAAAACTGCAACAAACCTTTTCCCTTGTTAACTCTATTTCTCTTTTTGAGTGTTTTTTGGTGTCAATTATGAAGCATATTGGGACAACCTTTTTTTCTAGAGTCAAGTCTCATAGTAAATCATTGCTTTCTCCTATTCACTATGATATTTGGGGTCCTTGTAGAGTCAAACATTTGAGTAGTCATCAATATTTTGAGTCCATTGTGGGAATTTTTCATGTACAACCTGATCCATTGTTAAAAGACCGGACTAAAATTTTTTAATACATTTACTCGACTGTACCAATAAACAAAAACTTAGTTTGACATTATTGTTCAAATTTTTTGATTTAATAATGCACTAGACTTTGTTCAAAATAAGCTTCAGTCTTTTTGCTTAGCCAAACAGATTATAAATCAACATCATATGTGCATACCCCTCAACAAAAAAAAAGGAAGTTGAACAAAAAAGACATTTACTTGACATAACAGTCTCTACTCTTTCATTTGCATGATCCTAGAACGTTTTGGACTGATTCTCTTTTTGCAGGCCCTTAGCTTAACAGGATACCAGCCTGTCTTTCAGAGGGATATGTACCCAAAACCATCCATGTTCTTTGTTGTGCCTCATGTCTTAAGGCACACATGTTTTGTTCATATTCTGCATATTGGTCAAGACGAGTTCTCTCCTCATGCTATTAAATTTGTCTTTGTTGAGTAATCAAGAACGCATAAAGGGTATGGATGTTATGACTCTCGTACTCGCAAGAAATGTGTCAGTGCGAATGTTAACTTTTTTGAGGGGATACCTTATTTCTCTAGTGTCAGGTCCTCCTTGGATGAATCAATTTGAGCCCATCGACAATTTCTAGTTCCCCCTAGTGTGTTAGCCCTATTCCTAGCTTATTTCTTTGGACTTCCACTCTTCTAAATCCATCAAATATTGACCCAAAGAAACAATTGAGGGTTAATAAATGACAAAAAGCAGGCACAGACATCACTACTACCATGCAGCCACCTCATTTACCCTTCATTGCTTCATCTATTCCTAGAGATCCATCCCAACATGACTCGAATTTTCAATTGCTCACCAGAAAGGTACCCAAACATGTGCTCAATAGTCTTCAATTGCTTATCCTATGTTTCAGTTTTTCACCTACCTAACCCTATATGTTCTTTTTTCTTGTTCTTTTCTTCTGTTTCTATCCATCCTTATATTTTGAAGTGCTTGCTATACCTAAATGGAAGCATGCAATGGATGCCTTGACCACTCAAGGGATCTTCCTCCTAGTGAGGAGTTGGTTAAATGTCATTGGTTTACACCATTAAAAATCTTCCATCAAACGACTTAATGCTCAATTGATTGCCAAGGGACACACCCGAATATATGTTATTGATTATTTTGACATATACTCACCTATTGCTCGACTAAATTTTTTTGTGTATTGATCTCATTGGCAATTAATTTCATTCAACCCTTATACCAATTAGATGTGAAGAATGACTATGTACGTAGATTTCCATGAAGAGCTATACATGGATGACGGATCAACCTCTTGAGTTATAATGCTCAGGAGGGGAATAATATGGTGTCTAGGTTGCACAAAGTCATTTATGATCTTAAGCAAGTCTCCTTGAGCTTGGTTTGACAAATTTAGTATGTTGTTCTCTGCATTTGGTTTTATCCAGTTCTACTCTAAGCATTCAGCCTTTGTTTGTAAAAAGAAGACTAGTGCAATTCTTCTAGCAAATTATATTGATGATATCATAACTGGCAATGACTAAAGTGGGATTGCAGATGTCAAGTGGTGACTTCAAGAAAAATTTCAAATCAATGACTTTTGATACTCTACGTTACTTTCTTAGCATTGAGATTCTACAAACTCAATGAAAATATACCTTGGATTTTCTAGGTGAGACTCGTATGTTGGGAACATGGTTTGAAAAATGGTAATGGTCTGCATAAATGTAACTATCGCACTGTAATGTTTGCAGCCATTGCAGATGTTACGTAATGGATAATGGACAACATGTCCGTGAATTCATTTTTTTGCATCAGAAAATTTGTTAAAAACATAAAGATTCACGTTTTTTAATTGCAAATTCTATTGGTAAGAAACACGCATTGCTACTTTTCATTACTTTATTGACAACAAATGAAGTTTAGACTAAGAAATCAAAAATATAAAGAAATATATGTATGTATATTGATAAAATGTATGAACATTCTATAATTTATTTTTACTTCACAATAATTTCATTAAAGACTGAAAACTTTCAAAGGATGCATTCTATATTTTATATTTATTAAACAAGAATAGAAAAGCATAGCAAATGAACGTATTTATGTCTCTAAATTAGGTGCAAGAAAAAACAAAAGACGAAAGAACAAAGAAGATGAAAATATGTAATTTCAATGAGAAAAAAATAAATTAGGTTTATAATTTATTTGAATGCCGGTTATTTAAAAAAAAATACATACTAAATATCAAAGAAAATAAACCCCAAAATGAAGTTATTTATAGAAAAAAAAAAAAAAACTATGTAAAATAAACCAACTTAAAATTGATTTTCTAAGCTTCAATAAAGGGAAAAGAAGGTGAAAATGCAAAAATAAGAAACAAGAAAAAATAAAAAACTCAAAAACCTATTTTAGTCATTCACAGCATAGTGTAGGCCCATAACAGCATGTAAAAGGTTGGTAATAGTCAGTCAAGACAATTATGGTTGTCCACCAAGATATCACCCTATAATATCTTGGAATCCACTAATATTGTTACATAATGGCCATTGCACAGTGATTTTTCTTAAAACTATGGTTGAGAACCAAACATACTCCTCTGGTTCACATCATGAAGTTGTCTAGAGATGTTAGACAGACATAAAGACAAACACCAACATTGGCAATTGGTTGATAAATTGATCTACTTGGTTATCACTAAACCTGGTAGATTTTTTCTTGGGGGTGTGGTTGGTTAGTTTATGAAAAACCCCAAACAGCCAAATTCCATTTGTAGGATTGTATGGTATGTCAAACCCTGTCCTAGTAGAGGTTTAATATATAAATGTAATAGAAACTATGAGATAATGGGATGCTCTTATGCACAGTGTGTTGGCTCTGTTGATGATCCATACATTTGTGGGAGGTAATCTAGTTACATGCGTAGAAAGACAAACTAATGTAGCAAAATTTAGTACTGAAGTCGAATACCGAGATATGGCTCATACTAAGAGGGCTTCTATGGTCGAAGGCTCTTATGTCAAATATGTGAGTCTTGGGTATAAAACCTTTTGTGATAATCATGTTGCCATTTATATTGCTAGCAACCTAGTGTTTCATTAGAGGACAAAACACATTAAAGTTGACTATCATTTTGTGAGGGACGTTATTCTCAAGAAGGTCATAAAGACACCATTTGTGAAATTTGTGAATCAAATAAGCAAAATTTTCATGAAAGCTTCATTTACACCTACTTCGTCTAATGGTTGTAACAAGCTAGGGTTAGATGATATTTATACACCTTTAGCTTGAAGGGGAGTGTTAGAAGAGAAAATATTATTTTATTAGTTATGTGGTTTGAGTGGGGACATTTTTTGTTCTTTCATGCTATTTTATAAGAGGGTAGACCTGGGGCTACAAGTATGCTCCAAGAAACTGACTGATTAATGAGTCCCTAAAATGCACTATTTTAAGCCCTCATTTACCTTTGTTTTTTCTTCATTTATGTTGTAAATGCCCTTTGTTATCAAAGTTCGGGGTTATGCAAGATTTGTTCATGTTTTAAGAAAAACAGGTTAAAACCAAGGAGTTAAGCATTATGAGAAGCCAAGGGAGTAATTGGGAAGCTCAAAGCTCAAATTAGATGCTCAACCAAGCCCCTAGAGCCTCAACACACATCAAAAGAAAGAAGACCCTGCTCGACCATGTGGTTCGACCAGCAACACGAGGGGCGACAAGGTCACAAGCTGAAGACTCCAAGGTTCAAACTGAAACCTACTGAGCCAAGAAATACTGAGAGGCTCATCCAAGTGTTTGACCAAGAGATCATGAGGGGCGACCAAGTCGAGTTCCTGAACTGAACTGAAGAACGAGATCCTGCAAGTCTCGAAAAGCAGCGCAAAACCCATTGGCGCGACTAGGTCGAGGATGCTGAAGTTTGAATCCCTGATTTCCCGCGAGTTTCGACCAAGGCGCGACCAGGAGAAAACATGGGTATGACTAGGTCGACAACGACGATCTTCTGCGCGAGATTTCTTGCAAGCTTTTCTATTTTGAATTTCAAATCTTGTAAACCCTATTGGTTATAAATAATAGCTTCGAATATGTGCTTAAGGTTCCTCTTTGGCCTCTTTTGGGTCAATGACAGACCTAGAAAGCCATTGAGAACCAAAGTACAATAGATTTACTGCTTTTGATTTACATTCTTGTTCTGGTTCATGTTTGGATTCGTGAAGGCCTGTGACAACCTTCTCATTCCTCGTGCTACCACTTAGATTAGGGTTCTCTATTGTATTCTTGATTTTTAGTGACAAACTTTCGAGTTTGCAATAGAAGCCATCTTTACATGCTTTTATTTACTGCTTTCTTTACATGCTTTTATTTAATTTCCATGCAAGTTTACATCTTTGAAAGTGATAATACCCTAGGGGATAGGATAGCCTAGTTAGGGATTCAATCATCTATACAGATTAGGCTACGGTTCATGTACGGGGTGGATTCATGATCGTTGAGATAGAGTATACCCTGATCGTGCTCCAGACAATTGGTGCACCTTCGCTACTCTATGCCCTCGAATGGTCCACTTAGTAGTTAGCCTAAGATGGATAGTTGACTAAATATAACTTGTGCCAAACAACAGTCTAGGCGTGATTCATGATCTTAGATTCGCTTTGTAGGAGTAGTGCTAATATAAATTTACATGCTTTCAGTAGATTGTTAGAAAAACTTTTTAAAAATCTCTCATTTTTAATTTCTTTTACACAAAGTTGTAGTGAACTAGATTGGACGTGGTGAATAACTGCACCTGAGTCCCTGAGGATCGACACCCGACTTACTCACTATTCTACTGAACTTGGGAGTAGTTAGGTTTATAAATTTTATGTTTGGTAGTTGAGGACCCAAGCCTTGGCGAGGCGAAACCCTACCACTAATGAAGGACAAGAAGCAAGATTTTGGGAAGAGCCATGTTGGAGAATAATTAAGTAGAATTGGGTTAAGGGATTGTTGGGTTTAATTAGCAGTTATTATGTATTTAGTTTAATTTGTATAATATCATGAGTATTTTGCGGACTTTTTTGTAATATTTGTGTAAAGTAGGTTTAGGGGTATGTGTGTAATTTCATGTGTTTAGGCTTTCTTATAAATAGTGTGTGAAAGCCATATTGTGTGTAAAGTAGGGGTATGTTTGTAATTCATGTAGTTTAGGGGTATGTGCGTAATTTCATGTGTTTAGGCTTTCTTATAAATAGTGTGTGAAAGCCATATTGTAAGTTACTTCTTGATGAAGTTGAATTAGAATTGAACGTGAGTTCCCCCCTGGTATCTCCTCTCTCCTCCCTTCCCTTTCCTTCCTTCTATTTCTTTTAAATTCTCCCATGCTACAGAACCTTGATGCTGCCCCTGCATCATTTGGTATCAGAGCCCAACCAAAATCTCTTCCATTTTAATTCCCCCATCTTTTCCTATCAATCTTCTTCTTCCCCACTCTTCTTCTCTTCTTCCTTCCCCCACTGTTCTGCAACTTCTATCTCCCTCTGCTGCTGCTGCTTCTCCTTCTCTTCTTCTTCTTTCCTTCTCTCCTCGGTTCTGTAACTTCTCACTCTCAATTTGCTGCTTCTTTTTTTCTTCTCTTGTTGTTCTCTAGCCTTCAGCCCACCCATTCTCCCTCACTCTTCTACTCCTCTCTTCTTCTCTTCTTCTTCTTTCTTTTCTCTGTTCAGATCTCTTGTTCTGTGCCTAATCCCCTGCAACCCAACAGCATTCTGCATTCTTATTCTTTGTTTCTCTTCTTCTAATTTTCTCTCCTAATTCTCTCAATTTTTTCTATTTCTGATTTCTCCTCTTCTTCTCCTATGTTCTCTGTTCTGATTTCCTGTTCTGTCCCTAATCCTCTGCTGCCCAGCAACCTTCTGACCTCTTTCTTCTTCTCTGTTTCACTTCTCCTTCTCTTCTTCTTCTCTTCAATTCTCTTCCATAACTCTCTCAACCCTCTCTCATTTCTGAATTCTGTTGCTGTCTCTTGGCAGTTTCTGTCCAGCAACTCCTCCAACCTCCCATCTTCTTCTTTTCTCTCCTTCAGTTTTTTAATTCTCTCTCTCTCTCTCTGAATTTCAGTATAAAAAAAAAAAACTGAAAAGCAGTTCTACAGTTTCTGAACTTCTTCAGAAATTCCAGCTGTGCCCCATTTTTCAAAACCCTGATCTCCAGTCTAGATTCTGCAACACCACCAAAAGCAGAACCCCCCAAAACCCTTCCCCTCAAAATTTCATCACCAACCGACCAGCCGTGAAGCCCCACGTGCCCCCTGAAATTCTCCAGCCACTGCCCCCTTCAAAATCCACCATTGCTGGAGTTCTTTTGACACACCACCACCACCATTCGACTCACCAACCCTCGATCCACCACTCCCCTGAAAATCATTGCTGGATAGTCACCATTCACATGCCCCACTCGCTGGCGACTGCAAGTGAGCTTCTACCGGACTCCTCTCCTGCTGCCAGAATCGTGAGAAATTGGTTCCATCTACGAGAAATTGGTGTTTTCTCCTGATATTTTGATTTGCAGCATGATATTTCAGTTTCTAACTTGAAATTGTGTAAGTGGCGCAATAATTTGCTACAAGAAGCAAGAAATTGCCCCTGCTAGCAACAAAAATCACAATTTGAGAGTTTTATAAGTGAATTTGTTTCATTTCAGAAAGACACTCAAGATCTAAGGTGAATTGAAGATATTTCTTGAAAATTAGAAGTCAAGTTTATGTTTTGCATGATTAGGTTGAGAATTGTCGGCAAGTGTGTTAATAACTTTTGGTGATACACAGTTGCAGTGCATATAAGTCCAGCAATATAATGACAAATTATTGGACAAAGGAATGCCATTTATCATGCTTTGGGCACAATTTCAAGTTTTTCCACACCTTTCTCAAGTGTGGAGAATACGTTTGCAAAATCATCATTGATGGAAAATGCCCAATGAATGTGGTTTCCACAAATGGAGTCACTCGAATACAGCTTTATCCAGAACCTCACCCAAAGCCTTATGTGATATCTTGGGTTGATAACTCTATTGTACATGTTTATGAAAGATGTTTTTTGGTTCCTATCCAAATGGTTGAATTGGCTAATGTTTGGTGTGATATCCTACCTATGAAGATTGGCCATGTACTCAGTGGTGCTCCTTGGTTGGATGATTTAGGTGGGACTCAAGGACATGACTACCAATGAACCAAGACAAAGAATCAGTTGTAATTACTCAGCTTGAAGACAATACAAGGAAAGCAATGAATGTGTTTGAAGACATCCAAAGTCCTTCAGACATTCTAATTGTTGAGTTTGTCATTCCCGATGTGCTTATTGATGCCAACTCTCAATTCTAGTCCATGATGCTGCTGCCCAGTGATTTGAAAGGCGTAATTGAGGCGCACCTCAAGCGTTTTTGGCCTAAAACGCCCCAAGGCGTAAGTGAAAAAGCGTACGCCTCAAGCAAGAAGGCGTACGTATCAAGCAAAAAAACTCGCCTTTTTACGCCTCAGATTCAAGGTGTACACCTTTTGGTATTCCTGGTTTAAAACACATTTTTAAAAGGCCAGAACGCACTGAAACCCTATCCTTCCTCTCTCTACCGCAATGCTTCTTCTCCTCCGCTCTCTCGACAAAGCCTAACGAAGCCTCCGCTCTCTCTTTGAAGCCTCGACGAAACCTCTGCTCTCTCTTCGAAGCCTCAACCAAGCCTCTGCTCTCTCTTCGAAGCCTCGACCAAGCCTCTGCTCTCTCTTCGAAGCCTCGACGAAGCCTCTGCTCTCTCTTCAAGGCCTCAACGAAGCTTCTCCTCTCTCGACTCTTCCTCTCTCGGCGAAGCTTCTTCTCCCTCTCCGACGACTCAACGACTGCCTCCAACGATTCGTCCAAGCTTCTCATCCATCTCTGACGATTCCTCCAAGCTTCTCATCTTTGTCCGACGGGTCTGAGGTTCTCATCTCTTGTCCCTGAGTTTTTTGTTTCAGATTTTAATTGCTTAAATCTTGCTGCACCCGATGAAACATGTCTGAAGCTAATTCTAACATTGGCAAATTGGCCTATATAGTACTTCAGAATTATGCTTTTATTTTTTTCTCCATCATTCTAACATTTTTCTCATTTTTTATACTATATATAAATTTTTTTATTTATTAATTATTTTAAAAAATACAGTCCCAAAATGCTTACGCCTCGCCTTACGCCTTTGCCTTTTAAAACACTGCTGCTGCCAAAGGGTCGTGGTTTCTTGTATCACTCAAGCACTGGCTTTCAAAGAATCCAAGTCTGCTTCTCCCTTTTCATTCTCCAACATTACAAAATTCAAGGCCACATTTTTTTTCTAACTGGGGGAGAGTTTAAGTAGGACAACAAGCAAGACCTATGGAAAAGCCATGTTGGAGAATAATTAAGAAGAATTGGGTTAAGGGGTTGTTGGGTTTAATTAGTAGTTCATGACGAATTTAGTTTAATTAGTATAATATTATGTGTATTTTGAGGATTGTTTGTAATATTTGTGTAAAAGTAGGGACATGTTTGTACTTCATGTAGTTTTAGGGGTATGTATGTAATTTTATGCATTTAGGCTTTCTTACAAGTAGTGTATGAAACCCATGTTGTGAGTTAGTTATTGATGAATTTGAATTAGAATTGAACCAGAGTCCTCTCTCCTCCCTTCCCCCTTCTATTTTTACTAAATTCTCCCATGGCTGCACAACCTTGATGTTGCCCCTGCATCACTGACACCTAATTTTTCCCTTCCTTTCTTCTCCCCTTCTCTTCTTCTCTTCTCCTCTCCAACTTTACAACAATTTCATTATTTTCAAGACAATGCTACAAACACAGAGCTATCAAGGTAAAGGGACTAAAGGGAGAAAAGGGCGTGGTGAGAGGGTGTCAAGGAAGCACATTTACTATTCACACTTCATAATTGATTAGCTGCCACCATATGACTTGGAAAAAATTCAGTGCAATTTTAAACGATCAAATTACAATGTTTTAAAAAGTCGTATAAGTGGGTATATTCATTTCAAAAAGTATTCCTCCAAATAAGCATACACATCAAATATTTCTGAATATTTTTTTTATTTTCAAAAATTCTCATGGCAACCCTATTTAAGAGTTCAACCAAGTCCAACCAACACTTCACAATAAGACTTAAATTTCCACAACACAGAACTTACACATTTTTCATTTTTTCTACAACTCGGTCATTTATTAAATCCAAAAGTTTGGTCCTCCTACTTCCACAATATCATTTCATGTTCTGCTAAGGCTTTGTGAGAATTGAAGGCAGGGGGGGGGGGGGGGGGGGGGACGGGGGGGGGGAGAGACGCGTCACACACACATCCTTTCCCCAGCTTTTCTGCAGAGACGCTGTTTCCTTGGACTCAAACCTGTGGCAACCAGTCACAAAGGAGTAACCTTGCCCATTTAACATGATACTCTATCATGTTCTACTCAAAAACAAAGTAAAAACCAAAAACAAAAACTCAAAACAATAATTGCACCTAATGGATAACAGACATGTCTTAATTATTTAACTCAAGAGAGCCTCAGAGACTTAGCTTTTGGGTGTAGGATATATGGTTATTGCTGCCAAAGTGACTAATTCAAAGTATAAGAAAGCATCACAGAGCATGACCAAAGAAAACTAGCATAAGATGCAGGAATATTAGCATTGAAATTCTTATGGATCTCTAAAATGGGACTTTTGCTCCCTCCATTGTTTCAATAAAAATTATGTTCTTTTAAAATGTAGCAACTCCTACAACACCTCACTATCCTTGTTAAGGCTTGATATACATTGCAGGTCTGCATTCTAATAGCTTAAGTTTTTAATTAAAGGGAAGTATGAGAAAGCACACCAAGCAACAAAAGCAAACTAGCATTAGGTGCAGGTATGTTAGCACAAAACTCATGGAATTCTAAAATGGGAATTTTGGTCCCATAATGGTTTCAATACATATGTTCCAAAAAAGAATTTAAACTCCTACGTTACCAACTTACCATCATATTACCCTCAAAATATACTAGTAATGGTTACAATTGGCTCATGGAATATCATTTGCACAGTAATATAAGACCAAAATAAAGGTGGTTATTTTAAGGCAAATGATTGTGCAAAAGGTGGTGGTATTCCATCCAACATGGAATAGCATAGGAATAGATAACCATGTGGTGAAATGTGGGAATAGTTATACTGGGTCTGCTCCATGTTGGTTGGAATGGAACCAATTTTTGCTACTCATTTGCCTTAAAATAATACCACTTCTCATTTAAACTATTATATTCCTGTAAAATAGATTACTCTGTTTCCTGCTGTATTCCAAAGCAAATGTAACAATGCAACTTGATATATATTGTTGGCCCACTATCTAACTGCTTAAACTTTTAGATAGCATTTGTTAACTTAGGGCAATCAGAATACCGCATGGAACAGTTGAAAGTACGGAGTAGAGATTTCAGCAAAGGGTGAATAAACCTATACACATTACAGCCCATAAAGATTTCAACCCAATCTATTTAAACTCGAAAGGGTGAATAAACCTATACAGATTTCAACCTAATCTATTTAAACTTCCTTACAACAACAACAAAAAGAGTTCAAAAAAAAAGGATGCACTGTGGTGCACGAAACTCCTGCATATGCTGGGTCCACGGAAGGGGTGTACCACGTGTGGTCAATAGTATGCAGCCTTACCTTGCATTTTTTGCAATAGGCTGTTTCCTTGAAAGAGTATATGATTACAAAAACAAAAACAAAAAAAAAAGTAAACGAATATTGTGTGCATGTGTGTATAAAGAGTAGATGTTCTATTGGTCTACAGTCCCCCTCAAACTTATGCAGGTGACAACATTGATTTGTCCATAAAAGCCCATAGCAAGTTTTTGGGTCAGAGCCTAGGTAAAGATATCAGAAAGTCAGAAGTTTGTTGCAATATAAATAATACACTTGCAAAGCTTTTCTCTAATAACACAACAATCCACCTCAATTTCAATGCTCATGAACGCAGGATTAGAGGCAATACAACTAGCACTCAAGTTGTCAGCATAAATAGGTCTAAGGGCAGTAACGCTGACAACAGGATCCAAGAAAAGACCTCTTAACCAAATGATTTCACTACAAGCTGAAGACATGGCATGATATTCAGCTTCTGTAGAAGATCTGGAAATGGTTTCATGTTTTTAACATTCCTATGAGATAAGGATGTCACCATGGAAAATGCAGCCAAGCCTGCCCAAGCTGAATCAACAATTGCTCAAAGCTGAAGTGAAGAGGATAAAAAAAAATTTTAAAGTAGACCTTGGAAGATAGCAAATAAATCGGTGAACAACTTACAGCAGTCCAATGAACTGGTGAATTAACAAAGTGGCTTACAATTTGGACAGCATGAGCAATGTATGAACGAGTCATTGTACGGTAAATAAGGCTACCAATGAGTTTGCAGTTGACAGTAGAATCATGTAAAAGAACCCCATTATCCTAAGATTACTTTATACCAAGTTCCATAGGAGTGTAACTTGGAACTTGGAAGAATTGAATACCCTTATTATCATCCTCATTCATGACTATATCAATACATACGAGAAGAATGGTGCAAATGTTCCATCATCAACACCATATTCAAATTTTCAATGCCAGTTTTTATTTCAATTTTGATTTCTAAAAATGATGAAAACTAGTCATACAGCATGGTATTTAGGAAATTTTAAAAATTGTTAATAATCATAATAATACAAGATTTAGAGGTAAATGTTGTAAATAAAATACATTCATAACAAGCATGTGGTGCCTAAGTTGTAATAACTATCAAAAGAGAACCATATTAGGCTCTCTTTAGTTGATACATATGCAATTCATGAAGCAGGAAAATAGTAATTCTTATGCAACTATTACTAACTTATCAACTACAACTAATTTATACATAAACAACAACAACAACAACAAGCCTTAAGTCCCACTAGGTGGGATTGGCTACATGAATCCTTTCACACTACTTCACACGATCGAGAGCATTTTCCTATATTAGATTAAGGGCTATTAAATCATTCCTTCCTATCTCATTCGAAGTTGTTTTAAGCCTATCCCTACCTCTTTTCATGCTAGAAACAATAACTAACTCACTCCTCCTCATAGGCATTCTACAATGTCTGCATTTCAAATGCCCAAACCATCTAAGACGCCCCTCTCTTATCTTGTCTTCAACCAGCGCTATGCCTACATTATTGCGTATATGCTCATTTTTCACTTTATCTTTTAATGTTATACCACTCATCCACCTTAACATTTGCATTTCAGCAACTTCTACTTTTTTTACATGTTGTTTCTTAGTTGCCCAACACTTTGAACCATAAAGCATATCCGGCCTTATAACCATTTTATAAAACTTTCCTTTCAATTTCAAGGGTATTCTATGATCAAACAACACATCTGACGGACTCCTCCATTTTACCGAACTTGTTTTAATTCTATGTACTCCTCCATTTTACCGAACTTGTTTTAATTCTATGTACTAGATCTTCTTCAATTTCCTCTTCTGCTTGCATACTAGATCCAAGATATATAGATTTATTAGTACTATTAATCTCTCGATTATCAAGTTTAATCTTCTCTCCACTACTACTCTTTACATTACTAAAATTATATTTCATGTATCTTATTCCTACTTATCTTAAATCCTTTAGACTCTGATGTGGCTCTCCAAAGTTCAAACTTAGATTCCACTCCGCTCCTACTATCATAAATCAACACGATATCATCTCCAAACAACATACACCAAGGGATCTCATTTTGGATATTCCTAGTAAGTTCATCAATCAACAACAACAACAACAAAACCAAGCCTTAGTCCCACTAAGTGGGGTCGGTTATATGAATCATTTTCCACCAATTTATGCGATCATGGACTATTTCTATTGATAGATTCAAGGATATTAAATCCTTACTCACTATCTCCTCCCAAGTTATTTTAGGTCTACCCCTACCCCTTCTACTTCCCCCCACAATAACTAAGTCACTCTTCCTCACAGGTGCACTATGTGGCCTACGTTGCAAGTGTTCATACCATTTGAGTTGTCCCTCCCTTATCTTCTATAGGAGGTACACCTAACTTACCACGAATATGTTCATTCCTTAATTTATCTTTCAATGTTATACCACTCATCCATCTAAGCATTCTCATCTCGGCAACTTTTACTTTTTGGATATTATGTTTCTTCGTTGCCCAACATTCCGATCCATATAGCATAGCTGGTCTTATAGTTGTCTTATAAAACTTCCCTTTCAATTTTAAGGGTATTCTACAATCACATAGCACACTTGAAGCACTTCTCCATTTTACCCAACCTGCTTTAACTCTATGCATTACATCATCTTCAATTTCTCCTTCAGCTTGCATAATAGATCCAAGATATCAAAATCTGCAAGTGCTATTTATTTCTTCATCATCAAGTTTAACTTTGTCTCCAATATTCATTCTATCATTACTAAAATTACATTTCATATATTCTGTTTTATTTCTACCTATCCCAAAGCCTCTAGATTCCAAAGCTTCTCTCCATAATTCTAACTCAGCCTCTACTTCGTCCCTAGTTTCGTCAATTAATATAATATCATCTGCAAACAACATACACCATGGAACCTCCTTTTGAACACTCCTAGTCAATTGGTCCATCACTAAAGCAAAAAGATAAGGACTCAAAGCAGATCCTTGATGTACACCTATGGTAATTGGAAATTCTTTAGTTTCTCCATCTATAGTCCTTACACTAGTAAGTTCATCAATCACTAAAGAAAAAAAAGATGAGGGTTTAAAGTAGAACTTGGATGTACACCGATTGTGCTTGGAAAATCTCTAGATTTCCAATGCTAATCACTATTGTATCATACGTATATTTTCTTAGAAGATAAATAGCTTCTGTTGTTGATCTCTCAAGCATAAAACCAAATTGATTTTCTGAAATCCTCATTTCTAGTCTTATTCTATGTTCAATTACCCTTTCCCATAATTTTATCATATGGCTCATAAACTTAATACCACAATAGTTATTACAATTTTAAATATTGCCTTTCTTTTTGTATAAAGGTACTAACGTACTTTTCCTCCATTCTTCTAACATTTTTTTTTTTTTTATAATAATGTTGAATAGATTGGTTAACCAAGAATTTCCCTTATCTCGTAAACATTTCCAAACTTCAATTAGTAATTTATCTGGTCCTGTAGATTTCCCGCTTTTCAACTTTTTTAATGTCATCTTAACTTCAAGAACTCTAATTTTGCGAATAAATCTCCTATTTTTAGTTTTCTCCTCATTTGTCACTCCCGAGTTCAATCTTTCATCTTAGTTTTCATTAAACAACTTATCAAAGTATCTTCGAAACCTCTCTTTTATGTCTTCTTCTCTAGTTAAGACATTATCATTCTCGTCCTTTATACATATTACATCACCTAAACTTTGCATTTTCTGTCTCTAACTCTAGCAAGTTTATAAATGTCTTTTTCTCCTTTTGTATCTAGTCTAGTATGTAAAGGATCATAAACTCTATGTTTAGCTTCACTAATAGTTTTTTTTTTTTTTGCATTTTTTGCATTTTTTCTTGCCTCTTTATATTTTTCAAGATTTTCTATATTTGTACAATTTTGCCATATTTTATATTAATTTCTTTTTTTCTTAACAACTTTTTGACTTTCTTAATCCCACCAACTTTCTTTACTACCCGAGTATCTTCATTTGGACTCACCAAAAACCTCTTTTGCAATCCTTATGATAGAATTAGCATTTTATTCCAAAAGTATTTGCATCTACCTTATCCCCTACAGTCCAATCACATTCTTTAATCATTTTATCTTTGAATTTTACTATATTATCTCCCTTCAAACTCCACCAACTAGTCCTTTTTTGTTGATTTAAGTTACTCTTTTTCTTCTAATTTTTAATATGTATATCTAATACTATGACTCTATGTTGTATAGCCAAACTTTCACCTTGGATAACTTTACAATCCATACAAGATAAATGATCCATATTCTTAGTTAAGAAGAAATCTATTTGGCTTTTATTTTATCCACTCTTAAAAGTTATTAAGTGCTCTTCTCTTTTTGTAATGCAAGAATTCAATATAACCAAATCATAAGATATGGCAAAATCTAAGATTGTATCATTGGCCTCATTTTTATCTCCATACCCATGGCTGCAATGTATCCTCTCATAGCCTATATCATCCTTTCCAATGTGTCCATTCAAATCAGTTCCTATGAATGTCTTTTCAGACGTCAGTGTCCCTTGTAAAAAACTATTCATATTTTCCCAAAATTGTCTTTTAAGTTTTTTTTGAAAAACTTATTTGAGAAGTATACAGACTAATGACATACACTATTTCCAGGCTTAGAGCTATCTTGATTTTAATAATCCTATCTCCTATTCTTTTAACATCTACTACATTATCTTTTATGTCTTTGTCTACAATAATTCCCACCTTGTTTTTATGTTTTTCTTTTCTAGTGTACCAAAGTTTAGGTTTTAATATTTCAATTTCTCTAACTTTCTCTCCTACTCATTTTGTCTCTTGAAGACAGATTAAGTTAATTTTCCTTGTAAACATTATTTTCAATATTTCCATATTTTTACCTGCAAGATTCCCTATATTCCAAGTTGCTAATCTAATCTTAATTTCTTGTGCTAACTTATTAGCCCTCTCCCTTCTATACTGACTCACTCTAGTCCCTTGACCTAGGTGAATTTGATAAGAATTCATGATAATAAGATTTGACAAAATTTTATGTTGGCTGTCAGCTACTTAACACAATCTTGCTCCTTTATCCGGGCTTAGAACTAGCTTACATACAAAGATAATTTGTGTTACACAAGCTTAGTACGTGTTTAAGGTTTTTTTTTTTTTTTTTTGTGCAAACTTATTTCCCATAGACAATTTTCTAACTCACACATTACAACTAGTAGGAACCACACAAACAAACAAACAAAACAATTTACCTAAAAAATCTAAAGCATACAATTTTGGGTGTGAATCCAAGCTAGACTAAATCCAAAACAAAAAAATGCAATAGTGCTTTTTGAAAAAACTTTGTATGCTCCAAGATTTGCAAATGGGAAACATAAAAATGCATAAATTAAGCCTATAAATCATAAACACAAAATCTCAACTACTAACCAACTATTAGAAAAATAATAGTAGTAGTAGTAGTAGTAGTAATAAGAAAAGAAATAACAAGAGAGGAGAAGATCTCACCGGTGGCTGAAACTAAAATATAATGACAACAGATTGAAAATACTACAATAAGTACCCTTTGGCGCCAAAAATTTGACGTTGCTAACGAAAAATCAATCAAAAAATATTGAAGCAATTCGTAATTGCAAGAATTCTTAAATCTAAATTCAAGATTCAAATTCAAGATTGGCGATGGAGTTTAGTATATGGTGATGACATATCCTCTCACACATAACTTTGACCAAATTTGGATGTTCTTTTTCAACACAATCTTGAGTATTTTCAGTCGAAATTCTATTGACTCAATCCTTTGGAAGAACTCTAAATTTGTTGTTTCAATAGAGACGAAAATACATAAGTGCGAAAAAAACAAAAACAAAAACAAAAGAAAATTTGAGGATTTAATTTCTTCACTTTCAAGAAAATAAATTTCAAAAAGCAGGAGAGTGTATGTAACTTAAAATTTCAGATTAGACAAGTCGGATGACGAAGAAAAGAAAAATAGAAGAGATAAACTCTGCAAGATAGCAAAGAAACTTGTAAAAGAAACCACCTTGAAGAAAACCAAAACGATGGAGAGAGAGGGAAGAGAATGGAGGGCTGTGTGCGGAGTCCTAGATGTCAAATTTCTTTGCTACTATGACGAGCATTGGTCAAACCCAAACAAAAGCTCATACAAGAACTTTGATGAAACATCAAAAGAAACCAAGAAACTAGAATTGATGTGGAGGAAGACGGTGGGACACTCAGCTGAGGAACCAAGAACTAATTTATACATAAATACTTAAATAATCAAATAAAATGTTTTAGTTAACATCTAAAATTGTGCACAAATTTCAGGGTCTCAAAGCAATCATTCCTAGCCTCCTTGTAGAATGTAGTATTTTTTATTTTCAATATAAAATAAGATTTAATGAGATAGAAATTTCAGTGCCTGTTTGGTATTATTTCAATTTTCGGTTTTCTATTTTCGTTTCTAGATAGAAAAAGTAGATTGTGGAAAGACGTTTGTTCAGGGCCTGTTTGGTATTGTTGTTTTCTATTTTCTGTTTCAGTTTCTACACAGTGAAGAAACAGATTATAAAAACATGTCTATTTACATTGGCATTTTTCTATTTCTATTATCAGTTTTTAGCTATTTGCAAAAACACTGAAAAACTAAATTATGTGGTTTTTAGTTGTTTTGGTAACCTATTGACAGAAATTTTAATATCCAGAAATAGTTCTTTTGGATTAAATAATTCATTTTATATATTTTAAATTAAAATTAAAATTAAATGATCATATGAATTTAAATATAATTAAAATATAAATATAAATAAATTTCAAAAAATAATAATAAAGCCAATTACAAAATATTTTTATTATTTTTCAATAGTCATGTCCAATAAAAAAATTTTATTATAAAGTAAACTTTAAAAGTATAACAATAAATCAAAATAATTATCATAATTTTTTATTTTAATTATAGTATTTTTATTTTAGTAATATTTTTATAATATTACTTGATTTAAAGATGAAAATTAGCACTTTTTAAGTAATTTTTTAATTTTACTTTTATAGATATTAACCAAACAGGTTGTTGGTTTCTAACTTTTAGTTTCTGCTTTTTATTTTGGTTTTCGTTTTTGGTTTTCATTTCTACAATTTTTGACAATGATACCAAGTGGCCCATTACATTGTTGGTTTTCTATTCTTGTTGACGGTTTTCAGTTGTATGCGAAAAAACTAAAACCCAGATTTACGATTTTCAATTGTGTTTACCAACCTGTTGCTAGAATATTCTAGTATCAAAGTTAAATTTTTGGATTAAATCATTCATTTTATCCATATTTTTAACGAAAATTAAAATAAAATGATCATATAAATCCAAAATATAATTAAAATAAAAATCAATATTAAATTTCAAAGAAATTAAAAAATAATAAAAGCCATTTACAAAATATTTTTACTTTATCTCGATTGTTATATATAACAAGATTGTTCTTGTAAAGTTAATTTTGAAATATAATAATTAAGTAAAATAATTATAATAATTTTTATTTTTATTATAGTATTTTAATTTTTATTACTTTGTACGTTTATTATTTTAATCATATTTTGTAATTGTTATTTGGTTCAAGGACAAATATGAGCATCTATTTAATCAAGTTTTTAATTTGTTTTAGCTCTAGAAATACTAACCAAACAGGTTGCTGGTTTTCAGCTTTTATTTTCTGTTTCTAGTTTTCAATTTTCATTTCTTGTTTTCACTTTCATAATTTTTGGATACCAAACAGCCCCTCAACTTTGAGGGTTTTCAATATTAACTTTTGATTTCAAGGAAATTTTGTTCTATACTTGTATTTTTTGAATTTTTTTTAAGAATTTGAGATTTCAATAAATTCTAGACGATTCATGGAAATTTCTATGGAAGATTTGTAACTGACTTTCTTTTCAATTTTTAGCGTGGTGGAAAGTCGAAATTTCAGGGGAAACCTTGACTAGTTCATGGAAAATATAAGACCATGCATAAGACACTATAAATACAGTCTATGAGATTGGCTTCAACATGTGGTCCGCATGAAAATATGGAACGGTAATTGGCAATCAATGTCACTTAAACAAGATTTTCTAAACTTCATAAATTTTCTTAATGGAAAAAAAAAAAAAAGCACTTTAACTTCTGCTCATCAGTTAAACTTCTGCTCATCAAACTGATCTATGGAGAAAATCAAATTTTCAACTTCTATGTATAGACATTCAGCATATTCTTCACAACCTGAACTCCTCAGCATCCCTTCTTCTTGGACTCAATGATGATTAAACTAATCACATGGCTGTTGATCTTAAAGCTTAAGCTTTAAGTTGTTAGATTGAGCTTAACAGTTCATTGCATTCATAGTGCCAATTTTCTGACAAATTGACAATGACAGAAACCACCCTAAGAAATTGATTTTTTCCTTCAGCAAGTTATTTAAAACATTTGAAGGCTACAGAGACAAAATGAATTCACTTTCAAACCAGCCAAGGACAAACCTTAATAAATTTTATGACATTCATATGTTGCATGCACCTACATGCACACACACAAACACGTAAAAGCTCAAAAGAACATGGAAAAGAATTCAGTTAAAAAGTTCGCAAAAAAAAAAAGAAAGACAAGCATTCATAAAAAAGTATTAAGTAAAAAAATATTGATTGTGTTGATTTTTTTACCAACTGAAGTTGTTGTTTAAATAGTATTGACAGAAAATTATGTGCCTTCATAAAAAGTTCACCTACCAATTCCACTTAAAATGTTCTTAACTTCAGAAATTTTCAATAAATTCTCATATAAACCAACTTAATGTAAATGTTTCAGGGAAAACTACCTCAATTTTATTCCTTTACCTTCATGAACAATAAGCAATGAAAAGATACAAAGGATTACAAAACTTTCTCCAACGTTGGATATCAGATGAATTTATAAACAATTTGAGTCTTCCTAGGCAGAATGTAAGATATCAGCTAAAATGCATTACCAACTTGGGAGTCCTTCATGGCATAGCAATTACTAATTATTACCTGGAATGAGCCGATCAGTGTACATAATTGAATTGGCAGGACCACAATTTCAGTTGTAAGGCATAAGCAAAAATTCATGCTTATCCTGCATAATTTTTGGAATATATAATTATTTTTCAGTTTCTTAAAGTTTCAAAAAAACATATTTGTATTGAATTATTTGTTCTGCATATGTACTTCCCATAGTAGTTCAAAATGACTAGGTGACCTTGTTAGCTACTTCAAAATGTCACTATTAAGTTCCCTCTTTTCAAATCATTACGAAGATTTTACACCATATCTCACATTATAGGGCCTGTTTTAAATTTACAATGTCAATGTTTTATACTTTGGCTCGTATAAGGTATCAAATGCAATTCGAATAAACGACCAACCTCAATTGACTTCCTTCAAATTCTGAAACATTTAAGACTACATTTGCACACAGGAAAAGTAACATGCCCAGCAGTAATGCCAACAGATTGAAGAAAAATAATGGAATTATCATGTGAGGTGAGATAAAACAATCATTAAAGAAACAACAAAATAATTTTACGTCTATTATATTATAGTACCAAACTGCACAACCAGATCTATTAGCCTTCCGGAATTCTCTCCATTAAAAATCCCAAAACGGAAATCAGTCAAGAGGCCCAAGCAGGCTTCACAGAACAACCTAGCAACTTTGAACAAGAAAATGCCTAGATGACCAAACAATTGTCAATGAAGCAAGCATATCTCACACCCATACTACAAGATTATATAACTTAATGGAGCTTTATCCCAACTACAGATACCAAACTCATAGTCATAGCTAATAAAAATGTACATCCTCACCTGTGCTGGAAAATATGAGCAACAAATGCAAGGTTAAGATTTGGAGAAGCTTCCACAATATCTTTTGCGGTTAAGTATCTCTTGCAACCCATCCTATCTGCATGCTCAAGAATTAATTTTGCCCTTTCTAAAGGATCTTTGACTGATAAAGTAGCTAGATTGCTGTGTTCTGGTGCAAGAATATTTAAGAGATGAGCATAAGCCTCTCCATCCTGATGAAAAGCACATCATATGCTAAAATATTAGCATTATACCAGGATAAGAGATCATTATATGCAAAGATTTAAAAAAAAAAAGCAATAAAAAGACACCAACAAGCCATTAACCAGAACATTCTTTTTCTGGTTAAGCAAGAATCAACAAGACAAAGGAAACAAAATGAAGAAAATGAGTTCAGTATATCAAGGGTGTAATATGAGCAATAAAACAAGTAATAGTTATAATAGGGATGGAAACTCAAAAACACATGCCACAAACGTATGTCACATTTTTATTGAGCAACAAGAAGATTAAGAAAAATGAACAAAATTCTAAACTAAAACATGGTACTTTAACTTTTTTTGGGGTTAGTTAGCAATGAAAAAAAGGGAAGAAAAGCATGCATGCACCTACTAGAGAGGCATATTAAAATACATACTTGATAAATATGAACATAAAAGACAAAGCGGATATTCCTGATTATCTTAGTATGCTCTTGAATTTGCTTGATTCTTATTGGTTTTCTTCCAAACAAGATGTGAGAATGTGGATTTTAGTTATTTCTGGAGCATTCTCTAGTCATTAAGTGAAGTTAATCCTCATTCCAACCTATGAATATGATCCAAGATATGGTCAAGAGGAGAAAATTTGCACCTTCTTCATCAATTGCATTTTCTCTATCAGAGCAAGGATATGGATATAGGTTAATTTAGTTATGTTTTTCAACAAGGGTGAAGAAATGATTCTAAATCCTTAAACCCAAAGTAATAGAAGAGGTGGGAGACTATGAAGAGCCTCAGCATTATCTTATATTGCCGTTGGCCCCACAATATGGTATAGTATTTTTTTTAATCTGGGGATATAATAGGGTATAATGCCTATATATTGTCATATGATGGATTTTGGGTTTCCCGCATGGTGCTATTTATATTTGTAGCGAGGGGTAAAACCCTTAGACGGTTGATTTGATAGCATAGTTAAGATTTTCCCAGGGGCTCCATGGTCAAAGGCACACTACAAACCAAGTATATGGTTGTGCTTTTTGTTTCCTCTGTTTTTCTATGTTTATGTGCATAATCCAATAGGTGGTATTCACAACATTATTCAAGGATAATGAAGACAAAATGAATTTCTGTATTTCTTCGATAAAAAAATGTACAAACCAATATACAATCTTTATAATACAATCGGATGACCTAAATATGGAAACAATTTCCTAACAAAATTCCCTCAATAATATACAATATATACTTCCCTAAATTACTTCAAGATTCTCGGAGACACTCGGGATTTCTATACTCCCCCTCAAGTTGGATCATAGATATTGATCATATCCAACATGCAAATAAAATCATCAAAGCTTTATCGGGCTAACCCTTTAGTAAATATATCTGCAGTTTATTCCTTGGTAGGTATATAAGTCATACAGATGGTTCCTTCTTCAACCTTCTGTTTGATAAAATGTTGGTCCACTTCTACATGCTTAGTCCTGTCATGTTGAACTGGTTTGAGGGAGATACTGATGGCTGCTTTGTTGTCACAGTAAAATTTGATAAGAAATTTCACCAGAATTTGTAATTCTTCCAAGAGTTCCCGTAACCATAGTCCTTCACATATCCCTTCTGCAACTGCCCTGAATTCAGCTTCAGCACTACTTCGAGTCACTACATTCTGTTTTTTGTTCCTCTAAGTTACCAAATTTCCCCATAGAAAGGTGCAATGTCCGGTGGTAGACCTTCTATCTTTTGTTGATCTTGCCCAATCTGCATCTGTGAAAATTTCTACTTCCTTCCTTTGACATTTCTTAAAGAAGAGTCCTTTGCCCGGAGAGCCCTTGAGGTACCTGAGGATCTTGTACACAGCATCTACATGAGTCTTTTCAGTGAATGCATGTGTTGGCTTACCACACTTACTGCAAATGCAATGTCAGTTCTGGTATGAGATAGGTTGGTTAGTTTACCAACCAATCTCCGAAACCTCTCCTTTTCAATTGGTATTCCGCAGTCTTCGACCCTCTTTACTACTTCAATCGGGGTTTCACTAGGTTTGCATCCAAGCATGCCAGTTTCAGTTAGGAGATCAAGGATATACTTTCGCTGAGAGACATTAATTGTAGGAACCCGAACCCGAAAAATAAAAGAAAATATGTATAAAAGGGAGAAATAAAGAAAATAAAAGAAAATGAAGGAGTTGGGTTTGGCAGGGCCAAAACCGTACACGGTTTCAAAAAGCAAGAGAAAAACCGTCGCCGATTTTGGGTCAATTGGGCAAGTCAACCATAAAACCGTAGACGATTTTGTCGATATAAGGAAAACCGTCGACGGTTTTCTCCTAGGCTGTCCACCTATAAATAGAAGTGAGCTCATTTTTCTTAAAATTTCAAAATCCTCTCTTCTAGGGCTCTGCTAGGGTTTCGATTTTTTTTCACTAAAAGGCTCCTATGGGTTCTCTCTTACTCCCAGATCACTCTCTCTCTTACCGGCTCATAGGATCTTGAGTTTCTACCGGTTCGAAAAGCTAGGGTTTCGGTTTTTCCGTCCGTTTCGGTTTCTTTCTCAGAAACAGGTAAGGGGATTAAGTTAAGTCAGCTTTTTAACAAGTTTGAACCAATGGAAATGTATTTTGGGTATGTATATTTATGTTTTCTGTTGTTACTTCGAAAACTGATCGTTCAAAATGGGCTTTTTCAAACCTAGGATATACGATATGATATTTTGAGTAAAAATGAACGGTGGGAAGTTTGGTTTTATCTTCTAAACCGAATACACTATGTTTTCTTGGTTGCCTACGGGCTAGGTTTCAATTATTGAAATTTTGTATGGCAGGTGAATGATATGTAAGTATTTTATAACCAAATTTGGGAATGTTTGTGAAATACTGGAACTGTTGATGAAACACAGGGATTTGATATGACGGCCGCGAGGGACAGGATTTGATATTATTGTATAATCGAATTTGTAAATGTTTGTTAAATACTGGAACTGCTTGGGAAAACACAGGAAGTTGTATATGACGGCCGCGAGGGCTGGGATTATGTTTAGCGGTTGTGAGCTGAGTTTTATATGACGGCCGCGAGGACCGGGATTATGTTTAGCAGCAATGAGCCGAGATGTATATGATGGCCAAGGGCTGAGTTTTATAATATGACAAATTTTATACGAAATGAGGTTGATATATAATTTTTATTACTTAAATTGCATGATATGCTTTAGGAACCCGAAGGACCAGCTATGTTATGAGCATGGTACCGTTGCTAGAGATTCAGTATTTGACCATGTTCGCCCACATTGTTCTAGATGAAAGTGTAGGGTGGTCTCAGCCGATTAGCCTCAGTAGAGGGTGTACCTTCCCTGGAAGTCCGAACTTTCAAGATGTGGTAGGGCAATCGGAATCCTGCAAGCGAGTTGTGGATGCCTACGTAGTCGAAATTAGATGCAGACGTATGATTTGACCTTGTCTAAGTTGATCACCCTAGGCTTAATCCAGCCTTCGGGCCGCACAACCCGTACCATGGGGGAAGTAAATGGTGTTTAGTCCCAGGGAGTGTCTTTTATGCATATTTGTAGATTTATGTAAATGATGTTACTTATTTACTGAACTGTTTATACTATGGTAACGAAATAAGTATTTTCAACCATGTAAAGTGAGTACAATGTAAAATAGTTATTTTCGGTTAAATGAAGGATAGATGTTTTCTGTAAACACCTTATGCATGCTGACCACACAATGATGTTAACTTAATCTTCCTTACTAAGAAGTGTCTCGCCCCAATATACAAATTATCTTTTCAGGACCATCTCGAGGTCGACTTTAGCGAACTCCGGGGTGGGTTGATAGCCAGTTAGTTTTTGTGAGTGTCAATAAGAACTCTTCTGTATCTGAGTTGGGTTTGAAGCCTTGAGTATGTATTATGGGTGTATGGACTAAATTAGTTTTGGTATTATATTACGGTTTGTATTATGAGCATCGGGAGACTCTAATGTATATAACTCTGGTAATGGATTATGGAGACTATGTTATTTATTTCCACTGCATTTATACTATTATGGTATCAGGCACACAGATATCACTAAAGTAGCACCCCGGGCCCACGTGGCGGGTCGGGGCGTTACACTAATACCCTTTTTTGATCTGGCAACTTCCATTCCTAAGAAGTATCGCATTTGTCCCAAGTCTTTAACTTCAAATTTTGCAGCTAGGACTTTCTTCAATCTTTCCATCTCCACTGTATCATCTCCTATTAAAATTATATCATCAACATACACAATCAGAATTATTTTCTTACCACTTTCAGACTGATGAAAAAACATAGCATGATCTGATTGCCCTTGTCGATATCCTTGGTGTTTTACTACGTTCGCAAATCTGTCAAACCATGCTCTAGGAGATTGCTTGAATCCATACAGGGACTTCTTGAGTTTACACAACCTTTTTTCTCCACCTCTTTTACTAAAACCTGGAGGTATCGTCATATAGACTTCTTCTTCTAACTCGCCATTTAGAAATGCATTCTTGAGTTGCTGCAGTGGCCAATCCAAATTGGTTGCCAAGGACAGGAGAACCCAAACCATATTCAATTTTTCCATTGGTGCAAATGTCTCCGTGTAGTCAATGCCATAGGTCTGTGTAAACCCTTTTGCAACAAGTCGGGCTTTATACCGTTCAACTGTCTCATCAGCTCTATATTTCACTGTGAAGACCCATTTACAACCTACTAGCTTCTTTCCTCTCAGCAAATTCATAACGTCCCAAGTTTCATTTTTTTCCAAGGCCCAGATTTCCTCCATGACAACTTCCCTCCATTCAAGAATTTCCAAAGCTTCCTGAATATTCTTTGGAATTTTCATCCTGTCAAGATTAGAGGTAAAGGCACAATATCCTGTAAATAGATTTTTATAAAACATGTATTTTGACCAGGGATATAGAATACATGACCTAGTTTGTTTTCTGACTGCTATGGGTAAATTGATGTCATCAGGTGCAGACTTATCAGAAGGAAGCTCATGGCTATCTGTTACCTAACCAGGATTGGGCGTGGACTCATGGTTGCTCGGAGCTATCACCGGTTCCAACTCTCTTGGTGCCTCAGGTATGAGATTCTCCCTGTACTTTGTTTTTGGCTTTCTTAAGTAAACAAGTATTTCCCCATTAGTTTGTTTTTCTGCATCTCCCCCTGAGTTTAAGTGATCGTTTGCATATGACAAGTCAGGAAATGATGCAATGGGAGACTCAGTAGATGGCACAGATTCATCAATAGAGAAATCAAAGAACTGATCTTCACCCCACTTCTTCCCCTGAAGAGAGGGCTATTGAAAATAAGGAGTGGTTTCAAAGAAAGTAACATCAAGGCTAACAAACAATTTTTTTGTTACAGGATCATAACATTTGTAGCCTTTCTGAGTAGGAGAGTAACCAATAAAGACGCACTTAATGGCACGAGGTTCCAATTCATCCCGATTGTAAGCATGAACATGAACAATTGCAGTACATCCAAATATTTTCAAAGAGAGATTGGAGTGGAGTCAAGAGTTGGGAAAACATTCCTGGAATTTCTGGAGAGGAGTAGCAAAAGAAAGAACCCAACTAGACATTCGATTAATGAGATGTGTAGTTGTCAAAATGGCATCGCCCTAAAAATAATTTTTCCATATTTGTAGTGAACATCAATGCCCGAGCTACTTCAAGAATATGCCTATTTTTACGTTCAGCAACCCCATTTTGTTAAGGGGTATCCACAAAGGAACTTTGATGAACAACATCATATTCTTGAAGATAATGTCCCAAGATATCATTGAAATATTTCGTACCATTATCAGTACGTAAAATTTGAATGTGAGTTTGGAATTATGTCTGAATCATGGAGTGAAAAATTGATGAAAATAGAACGGACTTTAGTTTTATCTTTCAATAAGTAAACCCAACAAATACGAGCATGATCATCAATAAAAGTAACAAACTATTTCGTATGAGTGCAATTAAGGGAGCGTGAGAGGCCCCATAAATCATTATGAATCATAGTAAATGGGCTGGATGGTTTGTATGTGGACTTTGGAAATGAATTACGTTGGTCTTTTGCAAGTTCACAAATTTCACATTGAAAATTAGAAGACGTTTTATTTGAATAAATGGAAGGAAATAAACGTCTTAAATATTGAAAATTTGGATGACCCATCCGAGAATGCCATAAAAAAATCTCACTATCTCTAGAAATAGATGCAGAATCACAAATTGCAGTTTTACATTATTCACTCGGGTTTGCCTCCTCAAAGTAGTGGAATCCCTCATACACCTTAGCATTACCAATAGTCTTCCCCGATGATAGGTCCTGGAAAACACAGTGAGAGGAACAAATTTAGCAGAGCAATTGGAATCTTTCATCAATTGGCTAATGGATAACAAATTGCAAGAAAGCTTAGGGACATGTAGGACAAATTTAAGAATTATAGAATCAAATATTCGAATACTTCTTTTGCCCGCAATAGATGAGAGTAATCCACCTGCAATTTTAACTTTCAAAATTCCAGCACATGGTGAATAGGATGAGAACAGTTGATAAGAATCAGTCATATGATCAGAGACACCCGAGTATTATCCATGGTGATTTGTAATGAGACAAAGTATTTAAGGCCGTCAAAAAGTTACCTTGGTGGGCTAAAGAACTAGTGGGAGACTGACCAAATGCTTGAATGGTGGAGAACACTTTATAGAGTTGTTCTAACTGCTCTGGACTGAATGCGCCACTTGAAATGGTATTGTTATGTTTTTCGCCTTGTGATTTATCAGCTGGAGTCTCAATAATAGCCTGATAGCCACGATTTTTTTGATTTTGTCTCGTCTTCTAATCTGCAGGCTTTCCATGTATTTCCCAACAAGTATCTTTTGAATGGCCCGACTTGCGGCAGTGCTCGCACCAAGGTCTCCTTTATGTGTCCTTTGGCCTGTACCCGTAGAATTTCGTGAGATTAGCGCCGGTACCTCATTATTTCGCAAGATGAGGGCCGATATTTCATCCACTGTATGTCTGATCGGTCCTTTCATCATAATGCTGCAATGGCTCTCTTCACACCTTACCTCTGCGAAGACCTCTCGAGTCGAAGGAAGGGGGCGTCGGCCGAGGATCCTTCCTCGCACATCGTCCAAGTCATGGTTGAGGCCAGCTAAGAACTCGAAGACTTGTTCATTCTCGAGTCTTTACTTATAGCGAATGCTGTCGTCAGGGCATTCCCACTCTTCATCGATGCTTAGGTCAAGCTCCTACAAGAGAGTTGTCATCTCCATGAAGTAATCAGTAACATCCCACTCTCCTTGCCGCAGCTGCCACAATCGAGTCTTTATCTAGAAGATCTGGGAGTAGCTGTCGGCATCGGAGTACGTCTCGTAAATAGCATCCCAGACATCCTTTGCCATTGGTAAAAACAGGTAAATCTTGCCAATCGAGGGCTTCATCGAGTTTACGAGCCACGCAATCACCATGGAATTTTCGGATTTCCATTTTTTCAGAGCTACTACGTCGGTTGAGGCTAGCTTCTTCCTTTCGCCAGTAAGATATCCTAACCTTCCTTTGCCTTCAATCACAAGTTTGATGGACTGAGCCCATTCACGGAAATTTTTTCTATTCAATCTCTCCACTGAGAGTGGAAAGGCCGAGTTGTCTAGCCCACTCGAACCCACGATGGAGGTGGCTTCAGAGTCGCCGTCGAGAGTTTCAGAGGAGCTCAACCCTCTGCTGTTGATGGCGCCGTCTGCCATTGCTAACTAAGGTTTAGAAACCCTAACTCTAATACCATGAAGACAGAATGAATTTCTGTATTTCTTTGATAAAAAAATGTACACACCAATATACAATCTTTATAATACAATCGGACGACTAAATATGAAAGCAATTTCCTAACAAAATTTCTCTCAATAATATACAATATATACTTCCCTAAATTACTTCAAGATTCTCGAAGATACTCAGGATTTCTACAGATAAATATTTTGGAGGTATTCATGTGTCTCTTAATACTCCTTTGTGAGGGTTGCTTTTCTCCCCTCGCCCCTCACACACATGTGCCATCTTTGTTATTGATGATTCCCCAGTATAAAATCAACACTCTGAACAGTTCCTGGATAAATCAACACTCTGAACAGTTCCTGGATGCCTAGTAGAGAAGTTATCTAAAACCACATTCCAAGCACTGATAGGGAATTCATCTGGAATGAAGATCAGGAAAAGACTGTTGGAGACATTTCCAGTTCTTGGTTTGACAAATTTAATGCCATGTTAGCATATTTAACTCTCATTAATTCAAAAGCAAGCAAAATTTGCTGAAATGGTGAAGCAAAACTTCAGCAAAGAGACACTGCAGCCATGATTGAAAACTGGTACCTATAAAACATATGAAAATTTTGCAAAATCAGAAAAGCTGTTTGCAATAATTACATCTTATGTTTTTCTTTAAAGATCTAAAGAACAAATGGAAAAAAATATGGAAAAAATAGTCTTACTTCTATTTAATGTTTACTGTGTCTTCTTCTTCTTCTTTTCTTTCTTACTTTTTTTTTTCTCAAAAAATCTAGTACAAGTGAAGTACTTGTGTTTACTATATAGTATGCCATGTTTTGAATTTCTAGCTTAAGTAGCCATTTAATCCCTGCTAAGGCATATCTAATCATTCAGGCATTGCAGGTGTATGCTTGTTTACCTTTTTAAAATTTAACAATGAAGAATTTTAGGGTGCTTCAATGAAAGTATATTAAACACAAAATTAGATCCATCCACCCAAGTCGCAACATATTGGGATTTCTGAACAGAATAGGGAACAGCTAGCATGTGAGACTTCAAAGAAAAATGCAGCAACCATTTTTTGAGTATAAGCACTATTTTTTCAATTTCAAATAAGAAAGGAAAATATAAACAAATATTTTAACCAGCATTTCATTGTTATTTTTTAAACTGTCAAGGAAGTTGATTTTTTTCTTATCTACTAACCAATACTATGTCAAAAAAAAAAAAAAAAAAAGAAGACAGCCACTCACAGAAACAGTTTTCTGCTTTGTTAGTGTTTAATCCAAAAGAATCGTAGAATTAGCTATAGCCTATAGTCAATAAAACAATATATAAAAAACCAACTAAATTGTGAGTTTGGACTCTGCCTAAGAATGTTTCATTTATGTTAGATATACTAAAAACTATTCCTAGGGCCTCACTGAATAGCTTATGCTTTTAAGTTGGCCAATTTTGTTGACATGGTATCAGAGCCTCTTTGACCAAAAGGTCTAGCGTTTAAGCTTCACTGCCCCCATTATTCACATTAATATTAAAAAATCATAGAACAAGGTATAATCAGCCTATGCTTTCTCCATTCTTTCCAAAACCAAAAAAAGCTTTTGCATAATGTATTAGATATATTAGAAACCATTTCTTAGGGCCTCATCTAACAGCTTAAGCTTCTAAGTCAATCAATTCTTTTGACAATTTACCAAAGGGGGGAGAGCTATGGACAACTTTGCTTCCACAAACTGATATTTACAACATGACAATTGACTTTGAAGACAAGTCAAGAGTGAAGACATCATAATATAAATGAAGTAGTTTAATACCCAAAAGGATTCTCACCTACCTTGATATCAGAAGAGAAGTTTGTTACAATTTTCTTGTATCCAGCTTTCTTTAGTTGAAAATTCATCCACCTCAGTAAGATTTTCTCAGGTGGTAGACTCATCAGCTCTTCAACGTCCTGATTTTTTGAAAGAACATGACAATATGTATGCACAAAAGATACTGTTGATGTAAAACACTTCCACACTAACAAAGCAAAACTCAAGACGAAAAAATCTCGCACCTTACTATCATCAATCAACTCCAACAATTGAGGTGTTTTCTTTAGGTTGAGATCCGCTAATAGTTGTATCTAGAATAGAAAAAGCAATTAGAAAAGTCAAACTTGGTCCATATAATCAATAAAATGTTTATGTTGTTAACATTCTATATCAACTCCATGCATCCAAAATTTTGTCAATTTCATCTAAAATTTTATAAGGTTGAATATATAGTTTTTTATGTTATAAAAACTAAGAGTTTAGGATCATGGAGCAGAAATCTGTCAAAAAATTTTATCAAGCTGAGCACCATAAGAAGCTGACCTTAATAATTTGAGAAATCACTCCAAGCACAAGGTGGCGCTGAAAATGAAACCAACAAGAATATTAATATATGGACAAAGAAAATGTTTAACAAACCATGATTAAAAAAAAGTTTGAACATAATAGAGCGAGCAAGTAGTTCAAGTAAACCCATTTGGTAAATGATTAGAATTGTTTCTAGATGAAGTTTTTTTTGCAGATTCATTTAACATCAACCAAATTAATTGTATAGTTTATTCCATGTTGCCATGTTCTATAACCTCATGCACCGAGCATGTAGAAAAAGTGGTTTTATTAGTTTATTCCCTTTATATAAATTCCTACACTCCCCCTAACATAAGGCCTCTTTGGGTAGCAAATACATGGATTTTTTTTAAATAGTTCTAGGAGTGTGATGGTTTGAGCTCAAGACCTCCTACTCTCATAATGTGTAGAACAACCAGTTAAAGCTCAGTCTTTTAGAGAAGAGTAGAATTATTCCGTTCATATATCCCTACAAAATCCATTACACTCCATGTTAGATTACCACTTCACCTAAAAGCTTAGGGCCTCTTTGGTGTCATTTTTGTTTTCTGTTTTTACCTTCTTTTTCTCCACAATGAAGAAACAAATTATAAAAACATAATTGTTTATGTTGTCAGTTTTCTGTTTCTGTTCCCAGTTTTCAACTATTTGCCAAAAAACAGAAAAACAGATTTTTATGGTTTTTAGTTGTTTTCACAACCTATTGCCAGAAATTTTAATATCCAGAAATAGTTTTTTTGAATTAAATTATTCATTCTATACACTTTAAAATTAAAATAAAAATTAAATGGTCATATGAACTTCAATATAATTAAAATAAAAATATACATAAATTTCAAAAAATAATAATACAGTCAATTACTCAATTTTAGTGTCCAATAAAAGTTTTATTGTAAAGTAAAATTTGAAAGTCAAACAATTAAGTAAAATAATTACAATAAATTTTATTTTTATTATAGTATTTTTTTTTTAATGTGCATTATTTGTAATTTTATTATTATAATAATATTTTTATAATATTATTTGATTTAAAGATGAAAATGAGCATTTTTTAATTAAGTTTTTAATTTGTATTAGTTTTATAAATGTTAACCAAACAGGTTGTGGTTTCAATTTTTTAGTTTTTGTTTTTGGTTTTTGGTTTTCATTTATGGTTTTCGTTTTCCTAATTTTTGACAATGATACTAAACGGTCCCTTAAGCTATATGTGTCTCGATCCTCAAGCACATCAACGCTAACATAGGTTAAGAAACATAAAACCCAAGATCTCTTGGACCCAAAGCTCTGCAGCATGTTGGATTACCACTTCACCTAAAATGTCAAGTTGTTCGATGGTGGACCAACAATGTATATCAAATTATTCAACACTTCGACACATCTCAAGTTTGGAATTAATAAGGGCTTTTTCAGCTTCAGACTTGAAGGATATAAAGACGAAGTTACATACATGAACTATAGCTATGTCAAACACAGATGTTACACAACTATTACAAAGACAACAATCTATTCACTCACCTGTGACCCTCTTAACATGCATTTGTTCTCTCTTTATATTGTATTTATCTCCCTAATTCCATTTCAGAGGCTTTGGCTCATACTAACCACAATGCAAGAGGAAATGCATGCCTTGTAGTTCATTGATACTTGGGAATTAGTTTCTTATCCTCCTAGCATGTCAGCTATTGGTTGTAGATACTAGATGGGTGTTTAATGTGAAGATTCTCTGTCATGATACTGTTTATTGGTTAAAAGTTTTCTTGGTAGCCAAAAGACATAGTCATGTTTAAGGACTTGACTATAGGGATACCTTCTCCTCCATTGCTAAAACTTATTCTCTTCAGCTTTCTATTTCGCTTAATGCTACTTTACACCGGCTTTTGTATCACTTGGCTATCAAGTCTAAATGGACCAATCTCTGGATTTATTGCTAGGGGTGATCTAGGTTTGTTTATCACCTCAAGAAATATATGTATGGATTAAAAGAGTCACCTAAGGGAGTGGTTTTGCAGATTTCGTAATGTTGTGAGATGTTTGGTCTAACCACATGTTAAGGACTCTTCATTGTTTATGTAAAGCACACAAGGAATAATAGTAAAAAAATTGCAGAATTCATAATTTTCCTTCAAAGTAAGTTCCAAACTAAAGGGTTGGGCCACATGAGATACTTCTTGGGCATTGAAGTTGCTATATCTTATCATAGAATTTCTCCATCTTAGAGGAAATAGGATCATGACCTACTATTTGAAACAGGGATATTGGGAGCAAAGCGTGCAAATACTCCTAAGAATACAAACATAAAACTTTGTAGATGAGGATGAATTGTTGTCTAGCCTAGCATGATTTAGAACATTGGTTACAAAGCTAAATTAGCTACAAGTAACTGTCCACATATCTCCTTAGCAGTAGTGTTACTTAATCTCTTGAAGCTACGAACTAGTCACTCTAATACAGTTGTTTGGATTTTGAGGTATCTCAACTGTGCACCAAGTCGCAGTTGCTCTCTGGAAAATATGATCATAATAGTCATATTGAGGTTGATGGTTATATCAATGCAGATTTTGGTTGGATCTCCAATTTATATAAGACCCACCACTAGGTAGTGCATGTTGGTTGTTGCCTTTTTGGTAATTCGGTGTCCTCAAAAAGTTAGAAACATACCATGGTTTCTAGATTAAGTGTTGTCTGAATAAAGAGCTATTGCACCCAGCACATGTTAGTAGATTTGATTGAGCCACATGCTAGAAGAACTTGGCTTTTGGCAATCACAAGTTCACAACCTCTGAATCTTCAGTTTGATAATCACATAGCTATCTATATTGTGCTTAGTCAGGTATCCATGAACAAGCCAAGCACATTGAGGTTGCTACAATTTGTTTGAGGTTTTGTTTGAGAGAGGCTCCCAAAAAATGTGATTCATACAGCATGAGTGAATTATATTTGTATCAAGCTGGGAACATATATATTTGCCAACTTGTTCTCTCTCTGTCTTCTTACTCTTGCGTACATAAACTTTATCCTCTTTCTATCTCTCTTCCTCTCTTCTACCAAATAGCAATTAGACCAACTATAGCAACAGTTATTCCCATTTGATGTGAAAGAAATTACACTAAAAAATTTCTTATAAATGTAGAAAACTTTGGTAAGAAATGAAAAAATCTGGCAACAAATTGGAATGCATTGCACCAAATCCCTCTAAGCCAAGTGAAAGTTACACAGATAAAAGAGAAGTAGGAACTTAGAAGTGGATGAACTGCTTTCCTTAAGTTGATTTCACAAGTTGAGTACTCGATGTAGACGGTTGATGGACCCATGACTATTGATCTATAAGCCTGGCAAGCAAGTTAGCTGACAAGATGAAAAACAAAAGGAAATAGGAGAATAGAAGAGAGCAAGACTTGTTCTGTGCTTTGAAGTCTGCAAGGGACTCAATTTATAGGAGAAGGAAATTGCAACCAAAAAGAAAAATAAATAAGTAAAATCAATGAATCGGTTACAAACTATTAAAGCTCTTGAATTAAGTAGGAAATCTATTTTGACATCAGAATTAAACCTTGCAAAAGCTAGCATAAGATACCAAATATGATACCCAAAAACATATTCAATGTATATGATTTTCAAGGAAAAAATTAAAAAAAGAAGCAAAACTTAGTCCCCATCAAAGACCAATGTAATCTTTAGTTAGCATATAAACGATACACCAAAGAAAGAATTTAGGTATGAAAGGAATATAGATATACCCTTCCTTCGATGAAATCTTGAGTCCCTATATTGACAACAGTACAACCAATAGCTTTGGCGGAGTTGAGGCAGAGCGTATGATTTTCATTCCTTTCCCATGGATTGAGTGCCCTCTTAGTATTGATTGCTCGTTCATCAATTGTCCCAGGTACAGCCACATTGATAAGCTTACTGCATCCAAGAAAAATCTTTTTAATATGAAACCATAACCATCAAACAATGAACTCAAAGATAACATTATCATCATCATCAACAACAACAAAAGCACAAGTAATGATTACCAGAGAAGAACTCCATCTTTAGCAATCTCAAAAAGATCATTAGTTGAAGGATCAATAGGAAGGTATTTGCTCAAAAACGCATCTTTCCCAAGGTAATGATTTATGTGAGCAACATAAGACGCCTTCTCAGATTCACTAATGGTGTGAAGCAACGTTGTGGTAGCAGCTTTAAGGAATGCAGATGAGTTCTTTGTCCCACTTCCCATTCTTGAACTTGCATGAGCTTGGAGTTTCAAATATACCTACCATGATTATAAGACATGTTTCCATTAAAAATAAATTAATAAAAAAGAAGAAGGTCAAACTAGAATACACAATTTTATCACCCCAAAAATTTTCTCCAAATCAAAGCAGACAAAAGCACAACATTTGAATCCCAAATGTCAAAACCTTATCCAATTTTAGTCGTAGATTTAGTTTTCCACAGAGAACTGGCATGACCGACCAAATTAGTTGACTAAGATCACTTCAGCCGAGGTTATTTTTTTTTCTAATCTTCTAAATAAAAAAACTAAAATTGAAATTCTGTGCTTATTTTACTCTCCAACATTTTCTTGCCAACAGAACAGAGTGTAAAACTGCTAATTAAATTTTACAAAGAATCGTAGCACAAAGGATTAAAAAAGAAAACAATAAAATACAAAAGTAGAAATAGAAGCAAAATAACTTCAGAAATTTCAAAAACAAATCAATTCAAACTTCACATGCTACATCTCGAAGCTCTTATCAACAGGAAAAAAGCTCTCTCTCGCTCGAAGACAAACGAATAACAATTAATCCAGATTCACATTTAAAATAAATCAAAGTTTATGACCTATCCACAGCGTTGCCTATCTCTGCAAACTTACCCTTAGAAACAGCTCAAAATCCACCTCGTCGTCCAAGTTATGGCACAAAGCCTGAAGAAACTCTGCTCTCTCGTCCTCCGAAAGAGTCTCTCCCACTTGTTTCAATCTGGACATTGCCCTAGACACGTCCCTGAGAGTAAGGCTCCCACTCTCCCTCCTCATGCTCAGGAACTGCATCGATTCAAGATTTGCAACGAATGCCACACAACAAATAATTTAAGAAGGATTTGTAAGAAACAGGGTATGTGATACTTACATGGGACTTCAAAGTGCGAAGCTCCACTTGGGTGAACTGGTTTTGGAGCCATGGATCTGAGACCAGTACTCCGAAGTATCCAGCCATTTTGCTTTGCCTGATCAAAATTTCAGAGACACCCACTTCCTTAAAATGCAGATAGAATAGGAATACGTTGCTATCTCTCAATCTCTCTCTCTCTCTCTCTCTCTCTCTGGCAGGCAGTCCCTCCAAGTTCAGTAGGAAGGAAGCACAGGGGACTGGACAGGAGCTGCGTCCACAGTTGTTAGAGAATTCAAAATGTGACTATTTTGTCCCCTTATAATTAATATCCCTCTCAAACAGGAATTGAAGGAATCAGGGGCAGATTCGTCAAAGCAGTTTGAGAATTCAAAATGAAACTAGAAAGTCGAAATTCCTCTTCAGAGTTGAGGAAGAGGGCCCGGGGGGAGGCAACAGTGGGGATGGGGAAGAGCTGTCACGGGATTAATTTGATTGGGAGCTTGCGAAATGACCAATCGGACCTTCTCCGCTGCCAATGGACCAGTTGATTTTTCAAATAAATTACTATTTTTACAAAATTAATAAAAATAAAAATTAGAAAAACCATTCAAATGAGAGTTTAAAAATATAATAATTATTCTTCGAAACTGACCAAAGCAATCATCTTTATTGTCGTACAAATAACTTGTCTAGAAAGCATTGTTTTCACTTGAGCAAGTAGGACATAATTCCTTGACATTTCTTCCCTAGTTTTGCTTAGGCAAACCTTACCTGCATTTGAACTTTTGCCATTAAGAATTCTGACTAGTCAGTAGACTTGTTATGTTGTGTCTTTTGTTGTTCAAACTATTTTAATATAGCTAATTTTGTTAAATTGTTTAAATTTATCTTAATTTCTCTACCAAACTATAGAATCTTGTGTTACGTTATAGTCCATGTAAAGCCATAAATCTTGTAAAATATAAATAGTATTGCGTGACATTAATATTGTCATTCTAGAATTTATAACTCTCTTTTGAGGTGAGGGGGGAAGAAATCTTTAAATGAACCAAATGTATCCCACCCCTCATAGAACCAATAGGGGACTTCAATGATCATATTTTTGTCAAAATATATCAACCAAGAAAATGAACATCCCTTATTTTTTTTATACAATTTTTTTGTCCAAGTATCTTTATAACTCCAATAACTAAACTCTTGATGAAGAGTATAGTCGAGAAAATTTATTTGTCGAGCTGGGGTTGCCTCCCCATTGTTTTAAAGATAATATATGATTAATTTTTATGTTAATAAAAGCTAATTTTATCAAACTTAAAAAATCTCAGCTAATTTAGTGTCAATTAAGATAAATTTTAATTTTTACTAGAATCAAGGGCAAAAATAAATATGCTTTTAATTAGTTTTTCTTGCTAGCTTTTAATTTTATATTTCTATTGTACTTTAAAATTGCAAAAGTAAACATGCTTTTAGTTAGTTTTTTGCTAGCTTTTAATTTTAAATTATTATTATTGTACTTTTAAATCTTCTTTCTATTCTTGTTTCATAATCTTTGTCAACCAACCATTAAAATTTTTAATTGGCAATATTTAAGTTTAATTAATAGCTGACATTATGTCTGACCCCCCCCCCCCCACCACCATTTTGTACCACCTATAAGCAAGTACTTAAATATATCACTTATCATTTATAAATAGTACTTAGTTCTTTATAAGATACATAATATTTCTCACAAACTCTTAAGATAGAAGTTTCTAAGAAATAGTTGAGAGATTTTTATGATATTTTAAACATTATATGCTTATATTATTTGATATTACTAATACATTATAATTGTTGGGAGAGATATCAACAAACAACCATAGCGGAATAATTTTTCTCCCTATATGCAAGCAAATATAGTGTATCTCTAATTTTATACATGCTGAAAATAATAAGAAAAATAATCAATCACACCAAGCCACAAGAACACAATCAATTTTTTACGTGGAAAATTTCCCTAGTGTGAGGAAGAAAAACCACGGAACTTAGTCCAGTTGAAACCTCCACTATCAATCAAATAAAAGGTACACAAAGTCTTTTCTAATCACAATTAAAGGATACAAATATATCTCATCAAGATATCGACAATATTGGCAAATACAAAGAGAATTGGAGAGAATATACTAAATTCATGGTTACTGTTCACAGGCAAAAAATCCTAACTCCCGAGCTCAAAATTTGATCTCCACCGTTCAAATTGTAGCTCCTTAAGTCATGAACCTCTCCTCCAAATTTTAGCTCGATCGAACCATAGATAAAGCGGGATTGGAGTCTTGATAAAATCTGGGCAGCATGAGAAAAATCACGTTTTTCTCTCTTTCTTTTGAGAAGTGACAGCTCCTCCCTTCTCCCCTTTTTTTTTATAACTTCCTTTAGGTTTTCACGCTAAAAGGGCAGGGCTTTGGGCTTTTAATAAAGCCCACTTGGGCTTTCTTCTATATGGAAGGAAATAACCCAACAAATCTCCCCCTTTCCAACTATGTGGAGGGAATCGCCATCCCGAAGATGGAACAAAAAACTTCAAGCTTCTCCCTTGGTAATGTCTTTGTCAACATATCAGAACCATTATCATCAGTGTCAACCTTATCAAGTTCCAATAACTTATCATTCAACGCATCTCTGATCCAATGGTATCGTACATCAATGTGCTTCAATCTTGTATGGAAACTGGAATTCTTAGCAAGATGAATAGCACTTTGGCTATCACAAAACAACACATACCTATGCTGCTCGAAACTAAGTTCTCTCAAAAACTTCTTTGCCCATAGCAACTCTTTAGTCGCTTCCATTGCTACAATAAACTCTGCCTCTGTCGTAGAAAGAATGCACTTCTGAAGTCTCGATTGCCAAGCTATAGCCCTACATGTAAAAGTTATCAAATAGCCCAAAGTAAACTTACGAGTATCCACATCCCCAGTCATATCTACATCTGCGTAGCCAACTAACAATGGTTTTCTATTTCCCAAACCAAGTCTCAAACTAGAGATGCCTCGAAGATACCTTATGATCCACTTCACTGCATTCCAATGCTCTCTTCCTGGATTTGACAAGAATCGACTAACTACACCAACTGCATAGGCTATATCTGGTCTTGTGTAAACCATTGCATACATCAAACTTCCTACTACTGAGGCGTAAGGAACTCTTTCCATGTCTTCATTTTCCTTATCTGTAGAAGGACATTCCTTTGTACTTAGTCTGAAATGGGTAGCAAGAGGAGAGCTAACCACTTTAGTTTTGTCCATATTGAACCTCTGAAGTACTTTCTCAATGTACTCCTCCTGTGACAAATATAACTTTTGGCACTCCTGTCACAACTGATTCTTATGCCAAGAATTTTCTTTGCTGGCCCCAAATCCTTCATAGAAAATGACTTATTCAATTGCTTCTTCAACTGGTCAATCCTTGAAGCATTCCTGCCAACAATCAACATGTCATCCACATAAAGTAGTAAAAAAATAAAATCATCATTAAAGAATTTTTGAACAAATACACAATGATCTAAAGTTGTCTTCTTGTAGCCTTGCTCCCTCATAACAAACTCAAACTTCTTATACCACTGTCTTGGTGCTTGTTTCAAACCATATAGGCTTTTTTTCAGCTTGCACATATAATCCTCTTTCCCTTTCACTCTGAAACCCTCTGGCTGCTTCATATAAATCTCTTCCTCTAAATCACCATGAAGGAAGGCAGTCTTCACATCCATCTGCTCAACTTCCAAGTTAGGACTAGCTGTTAAGCCGAGTACTGTACGGATCGATGACATCTTTACAATTGGAGAGAAGATCTCATCAAAATCAATACCTTTTCACTGGCCGAACCCTTTTACAACCAATCTAGCTTTGTACCGTGGCCGTGAAGAGAACTTATTTGGCTTCTTTTTGTCAATCCACTTGTTCTCCAAAGCTTTTTTTCCTTTAGGTAGCTTCACTAACTCAAAGGTGTGGTTATCATGCAATGACTGCATCTCATCTTGCATGGCCTCAACCCACTCTGTCTTGTGTTCGTCTTCCATGGCCTATGAAAAACACCGGGGCTCTCCCCCGCCAGTCAATAACATATATTGTTCTGCTAAATACCGAGTGAAAGGATGTCGATCTCTAACTAACCTCCTGGATGGAATCTCTGGCACTGTCAACTGCTCATCAGTCTCAACATCTCCCTAAACTTATAAGGGAACATCCACATCACCTCTACCCTGGTGGTCATCCTAAACGTCATTCTTAACTTGAGATGAAAAATTCTTCAAAGGAATAGGATCCACATTAGTCAAACTGTCACCCTGTTGAGACATAGATTTCTCTGCTTTCTCAATATCCTGAATTATCCGATCTTCTACAAACACAACATCTCTGCTTCTCACAATTTTCTTCTCAACTGGATCATAAAGCTTGTATCCAAACTCATCTTGAACGTAGCCAAGGAATATACACTGTCGCGTTTTCTCATCAAGTTTGGACCTTTCATCTTTTGGAATATGCACAAATGCTTTGCACCCAAAAACACACAGATGATTATAGGAAACATCCTTACCTGTCCAAACTCGGTCTGGCACATTAAACTGTAGAGGAACACAGGGTGTAAGATTCAACACATGAACAACAGTGCTCAATGCCTCCCCCCGAATTTTCTTTCTACTATGCCATTCAATTAAGGAGTTTTCGAAGGAGTCTTTTGATGTCGAATACCATGCTGTCTGCAATAATCATCAAATGGACCAGAATGCTCTCCACCGTTATCAGTCCGGATGCACCTCAGTTTCTTCCCAGTCTTTCTCTCAACTAGGGCTTGAAATTGCTTGAACTCAGCCAACACTTGGTCTTTTGACTTCAAGGTATATACCCACAACTTCCTTGAATGATCATCTATGAAGGTCATAAAGTATCTGGAGCCACAAAGTGTTCTCGTCTTCATAGGGCCACACACATCCGAATGTACCAAATCCAGTATCTCTGACTTTCTCGAATGAGGGGAATTCTTGAAGGAAACTTTGCTCTGCTTCCCTGACAAACAATGAGTACACCTTTTCAGAAGTGTACTTTTTAGTCCACATAGTATACTTTTCTTCCCCAGTAGAGCTAATCCTTTCTCACTCATGTGAGCCAGTCTTTTGTGCCACAACTCTGTTGTACCATTATCCTCCATCGCATTAACAATGTCGTTGGAGATATTTGCTTGCAAAATGTACAATGCAAAGTGCTTCATGCCTCGAGCCACAACCATAGCACCTCTAGTGAGCTTCCACTGGCCATCACTAAAAGTGCTGCAATACCCTTCGTCATCAAGTTTACCTGCAGAAATCAAATTCAAACGAATGTCAAGAATATGCTTCACATCACTAAGAACTAAACTCGAGCCATTATTTGTCTTCAGATACACATCCCCAATTCCAATGACTTTAATCAAGCCATCATTTCCTATCTTTACTGTTCCAAAGTCACTAGATCTATAGGATGTAAAGAAATCCTTCCGAGATGTAGCATGAATGGAGGCACCACTGTCAATCACCCAAATGGTCTCATGGTATGCAACATTTATCATCTCATCATCATAAACAATGAGAAATTCTGCAGGAGTGGTAGTAGTAGCTCTATCATCACCATCTTTGTCATCTCCATTCTTTGTTCCCTTCCCTTTCTCATTCTTGTTTTCTTTCTTCAATTGCCTGCAATATTTCTTGATGTGTTCATTTTTCCCGCAATAATGACACTTAACATTTGCAAACTTGTTGGACTTGCTTCTGCTGTTATCTCTGTTCTTCAAACCTTTGCTCGTACATTTCCCCCTATTTTCTGTAACCAAGATTTCTGACTATGAAGAGGATCCCTATGTTTTTCTTCTCATCTCTTCATTTAGCAAACAACTCTTGGCCATATCCATTGTGATTATACCTTCTAGAGCTGAGTTAGACAATGAAGTTATGAGTGTCTCCCACGAGTCCAGTAATGAACCAAGCAACCATAACCCTTGTATCTCATCATCAAACTTAATACCCATTACAACCAACTGATTAATAATTCTTTGGAATGTATTCAAGTGATCAGATAAAGGAGTCCCGTCCTGGTACCTCAAAGCCATCATTTGTTTAATTAGAAACAACTTACTATTTCCAGTCTTTCTAGTATATAACTCTTCAAGCTTACTCCATAGAGAACGTGCGTTTTTCTCTCCACTAATATGGTTCAAAACATTATCATCTACCCATTGCCTAATATACACACACACACTTGTCGATGTAACAAAGTCCATTCCACATCAGACTTTTTTTTTGGTTTTTCAGCACTAAACACCGGTAGGTAATAATCTTTCACATAAAGAAGATCCTCCATTTTTCCTTTCCATATGTGATAATTTGAACCATTGAGATTAATCATTCTACTAGTATTTGCTTCCATAACTCAAATTGCCAACTTGACAATCTGTCAACCGAGCTCTGATACCACTTTGTTGGGAGAGATATTAACAAACAACCACAGCAGAATAATTCTTCTCCCTATATGCAAGCAAATATAGTGTATCTCTAATTTTATACGTGCTGAAAATAATAAGAAAAATAATCAATCACACCAAGCCACAAGAACATAATCAATTTTTTACGTAGAAAACTTCCCCAGTGTGAGGAAGAAAAACCACGAGATTTAGTCCAGTTGAAACATCCACTATCAATCAAATAATGGGTACACAAAATTTTCTCTAATCACAATTAGAGGATGCAAATATATCTCATCAAGATATTGACAATCTTGGCAAATACAAAGAGAATTGGAGAGAATATACTAAATTCGTGATTATTATTCACAGGCAAAAAATCCTAACTCCCGAACTCAAAATCTGATCTCCACCAGTCAAATTGTACCTCCTTGAGTCATGAACCTCTCCTCCAAATTTCAGCTCGATTTGTATCAGAATCTTGATGAAATATGGGCAGCATGAGAAAAATCACATTTTCCTCTCTTTCTTTTGAGAAGTGATGGCTCCTCTCTTCTCCCCTCTCTTTTTATAACTTCCTTTAGGTTTTCACACTAAAAGGACTGGACTTTGGGCTTTGGGCTTTTAATAAAGCCTACTTGGGTTTTCCTCCACATGGAAGGAAATACCCAACAATAATAATATAATATAACATAATGCATTATGTTATTATAAAAATATTTTATATCATTTTATCTACAAAATAAATTAATAATATATTTTATAGTTTAATAAAACGTTATGAGATACTATTAAATATTTTAATATAACATTTATAATATTTTAAAGACTCATATTATATATTATAATACTACATTTTTTTATTATACTAAATATGAGAAAAAAATTAATATAGATATTATATAAATAACGTTATAATATTATTATACAATAGAATGATATTAAAATATTGAAATAAATATTTTTCATATATTACTAATTAAGTATTATAATTGTAATACATGACAATTTTATTAGTCAAATTAGCACTTAATTTTTAATATTAACAATAAATTTTAACTTTACATGCTTATACTGAAAATCACTAGTTCACAATATTTATTAAATATTAAGTTTGGTAGTTTCTTTAATTTTGTACTTGTCTTGGCAATTTACCTAATATTGTTTGGGTGCGAAATTTATTTTAAAGATTTTTTTTTATTAATCATCGTTTACCTGTCCCTCAATTACATAACATATTTTTGGTTAGGAATTCGATATCCCTAGTAATAGTTTGTTATTCATAAAATCATGTAATTATATTTTCTTTGAGTTTGACACATGAATAATAGCATGATACCAAAAGATATATGAGATCTATGTTAATTGATATTATAAAAATGTTTTTAACCATATAAGAATTCAAATTATGGTTTTATGTGGAGAAAGTATTTTGCAAGATTCAAAATTTGGATGCACGTCGATTATTTGATAATATTTTTATATTTTATTTCTTCCTTTTAAATATATTTACTCAGTATTTGGAGAGACCTTAGATTTGGATTTGTATTCGATTTGTATAAGATATAATATAATTTTGTATTAAAAATTATTTCGATCTATCCAAATCCAAATTCAAAGTCTAAAATTCATGCTCCCAAATACAGCATTAATAGCATGAGGGATATTAATTTTACATTATGTTTAAATAAGAAAGTGAAAGATTGAGTGTTGTTTGGGACAATTTTAGAGTAGAAGTAACTACACAAAGGAAAAAAAAAAAAAACATTGGACATTTAAAAATTATGAACAAAAAATAATTAATTTAATTATTATATTGGTTCTAATATTTTATTGTACTTATATTTAATTCTAAATAAAGATAATAAAAATATTAAAGCAAGGTGTCATAAATAATGAAAATGAAAACCATAAATAAAAACTAAAAATTTAAATAAAAAATTTAAAACTAAAAATCACCAACTTGTTTGTTTAATATTTTTAAAACTAAAATAAGTAAAGAACTTGTGCACAAATGCTCACTTTTGTCTTTAAATTAAATAATATTTAAAAATATGATAAAATAATAACACTAAAAAATAATAAAAATAAAAAATACTATCATAAAAATAAAATATATTCAAAATTCACTTTTCAATAACAATCATGACAATTGAAAAAATAGAAATATTTTGCATTTGAATTTTATGTTTTAATCTCTTTGAAATTTTATGAATATTTTTATTTTAATTAAATTTAAATTCTTATGATCATTTTGTTTTAATTTTAATTAGAAAGTATTCATAAAATGAATGATTTAATTGAAAAAAAAAAAAACTATTTCTTGATGTTAAAATTTTATGTCAACATGTTGCATAAAAAACTAAAAATCATAAATCTAGTCTTAAGAATTTTGCAAACATTTCAAAACTAACAATTGAAATAGAAAGCAAACATATTCTTATAATTTGTTTCTTAACTACATAGAAATGGAAATAGAAAATAAAAAACAAAAATGATTCCCAATAAACCCTCATATAACATATAAAAATAGCTACTACATGGTGCTAAGGTGACATGGGGATTAGGCTAATTTAGGATTTCAATTTTTCATTTTTAAGGTTTAAACCAACCTTTTGTTTTTTTTTTTTTTTTATTGAAATAAGAAGATATCCCTGACGGGAATGAATTGAACTTTTAAAACTTTTTGCGAATAATTTAAATGATTCACCCAACTATATCCCAAACAAAGTAAGATACATGTATGCAAAGTAATTACAACAATTAATAAATAAACATACACTCGCAAGAATTTAAAGTGTGGTAATGTAAATGAGAGAGAGAGAGAGAGAGAGAGAGAGACCGAGAATTAATGAGATTCGGCTATACACGCATACGTCCTCGCCTTGAGCAAACCTCCCAAGGATTTCACTACCTTACTCACTTAACTGAGCGGAGCGACATTGTTTACAAATTCTCCTTATAAGGCGAAGTCTCCTTAACTCACTTACCGGGTAGAGTCAAACCGTTTCTCTTTATAGGGTGGGGTGGAGTCCCCTTAGCTCACTTAACTGGGTGGAGCCAAACCGTACACACCTTACAGGATGGTGCTTTCCTAGTTCCCTTAACTGGGCGAAGCCAAACCGATACACACTTTACATGATGATGCCCTCCTTTTCCGACGATACCCCACGCTGGGAATACAAAGATATTTAAATGAATTTTTTGTGTACAATAAAATGCTTCTCAAAATAAGCTAAGATGTGCAAGTTTAAAGCAAGATGCACTCTCAAATGATTTGTAAAATGAAGTTCGGTAGAGTGTTAAAATTTTTCTCTCAAAACATGTTTTGAATAAAATTGAGAGTTTGGAAAATATTTTTTCTTATGATTGACCATGTGTAAAATCAAAATACAAGAGGCTTTTCAAGCAAGAGTATATATATAAGAGGATATATTGCTCAAAGCACTCTTGATTTTCTCAAAGACTTTCTCCACAAACAATTTTCAATGATTAGGCATATAGGAAAATTTGACCTTTGAGATTAACACAAAATACAATAAAAAGCTTTCAAGTTAAATATATGAACTTTGAATATAAACTCAAACCTTTATCAAAAACCCTTAAAAATTTTCTCCAAGAAAGTATTTTCAAAAACAAAAGTTGGAGAAACAATTTGCTCTTTTAAAAACTTAAGAACAAGAGGCTTTTCAAGCAAGATGTATTACTTGAATAAATGCTCAAAGCCTTCTTGTATAAACCCCAAGATTTTTCCAAAAAGATTTTTCAAAAGAAAGAGCATGGGAAAATAAGTTTGATCTTTGAAAGTGGAGTAGGATGAGTAAGAAGTAATAAAAAATTAAACAATATAGCTTTCAATATGATTTTCTGACATTTTAAAAGTGTTTTGGACTTGCATTTATATACATTTTGGAAATCTAACTGTTATGTGATTGTTATACAATAAAATAATAATCTAATTTGAATTTTATGATCGTTTTAGAGCTCAAATTTGCTCAACCCAAAAGGTTTGGTCAACCAACCAAAGGGCAATTTACTTTTTCATGAGCTTCGGTCTGCCGAACACATGATCCGATCTATCGGATGAATAGTGTCATTCGATTAGTCAAATTATGCCTTTAAGAGGCTAGTCGACTGGGCATGCATGTAAGTGCCTATTTATTCAGTCCAGTCGACTGGGCAGTCAGGGCATAATTGTGGTCATTCTGCGGGGCTTGTGCATTTTACCATATTGGCCTTAAGCCCTTGCCGGTCGACTGGCCCAAATATAATTGTGGAGAGGTCGATCGATTGGTCCTTTAGTAAATGTGCCCTTATGCACACACCGATCGCCTGAGCTTTCACAGCTAGTCGACCAGGCCTTAACAAAAAATGTGTTTTAGCCAGTTTTTGTTCAAAAGTATTTTAAACTTTTTTTGAAAATGTTTAATTATAAGTATAAAAGGTTTTCCTTTAATTTGAGGTTCCAAAGGTCAATCTAGGTTCATTTTGAGCTTCAATATAAATCAGTTGACATGCATGCACAAATAAACCCTAATTACTATTACAGCTTAAATGTCAATGTCTCCAAGCTCCGCTCCCTTGGAATATGCCATGGAATATGATCTTTTAGTTGGATTTCAGGGCTTCTATATTGCAACATCATCTGTGCTTTTTCAGAAAGTTGAACTTGCACATACTTAGCACACAGATGAGACGCTGTGATTTGTCATAATCAAAATAGGGATTGGACTAAAAAAGACAACAATCTCTCCCTTTTTTATGATGACAAACACAGGAGTAATGTAGAGACCTGAAAAAATAATAATAAAGAAAAATGAAAAATCGGTTTGGTGCAGGACCAAACTGTTGGCGATTTGGTAAGTTCAGAGAAAACCGTCGACGGTTTTGAATTACCAAGGCTCAGTAAAGGTATTGAAACTGTCAACGGTTTCGTTTGGGCCAACCACTTATAAATAGGACCCTAGTTCATTTTCTTTGAAAAATTTCTCTCTCTCTCTCTCTCTCTCTCTCTCTCTCTCTCTCTCTCTCTCTCTCTCTTCAATTTATCCCCAAATTTCAGTCAAATTGATGATCAGACACCACTACAGGTCCCAGCTTCGATCATTAGCTTTTTAACTAGAGCGAATTTGTTGTTTTAGGATCCTAGGCACCACTCTAGGGATAAGGTAAAGAGAATAGATTATGTCAGTTAGTTTTGGAAAAATTAACCAATTAAATTGTAGTATGTGATTACAGGAATAATATATATGTTGTTCTGAATATTTAGGCATATGAAAATGGAAATTTTGAATTATTATTATATGTATATTTTTGAAAAACCGGGTATTTTGGGTTTAAGTAAATCCTATAAATGATTGTACGTTTATTTCTCAACAAAATATATTTTTCTCAGGCAGATTATTATATTATGAAATATCACTCAAATTGTGTTGCATGAGTAATAAATATGTTATGGAATAAATAAACCTGTTAGAATATTTTATGATGATATAGAACAAGTATGATTTTATAATGATTTCTGGAAGTGTTATGAATATTATGAAATTATGATATGATAGTATTCAGTTAGATTTATGATATGACAGTATTCAGCCAGATTTATGATATGGCAGTACTTAGACAAATTTATTATATGACAGTATTCAGTTAGATTTGTGATATGACAGTATTCAGATAGATTTTGAATATGATAGGTTTTATGAAAATGAGATCAAGTTACATTTTTATTATATATATATATAAACAATATTATTTGGTATAAGAACCCTGATGGACCAATTATATTCAGAGCATGATAACGTAGCTAATATGATATAGTCAGTGCCACCACACTATTCAAGAAGTGTTGGTGTATGGATAGTCGATTGAGCTAGAGAAGAGTAGAATACCCCTCTGGCAATCCGGACCAGGCTGGGTAGCCAATCGTACTTACAGACGTGTTATGTTTGACTTAGACTTAGTGTGGTAGGCCAACCATTGCTAAGTCTCTCCTACGAGTTGCACAACCAGATCATGTGGGGTTATTACATGATGTTATATGATTGTCCATTCAGAGGAAAATTCTTTTATGTATAGATATAACAGATGATTTACATATACAGAGTAACTTATTACAATATAGTATGCTTATATTGAAAAGTATGTATTTTCCAAACACACACACACACACACACACACACACATATACATATATATATATATATATATATATATATATATGAGTACAGATTTATTTGATTTATCAGTTAAAGTTAATTATTTACAGGATATGTTTATGATACACTAAAACTCATGTTGCCACACACAGACGATAATTTATTCTATCTTACTGAGAGGTCTCTCACTCTAGTAACTTTAATACTTTAGGAAATTCAAGGAACCAAGCCTAGAGAGCTCCAAGGCAGGGCTTAGATATTGTAGTTCAGAGTAAGTATTGGTGAGACATGGATATGTTTTGTGTATCATGGAATGTATTATGGATTTTGGAGATTTATGTATGTAATTATGGTGACATTAGAACTCTAGTATTGTATTTGGGGTTTATATATTTATGCTTTCGCTGTGTTGTATAATATGAGTTATGGACAGGTGTCTTGGTACCCCATTTTGGGTGCAGGTCGGTATAGTTATGGTATCAGGGATTATGTATGGAGAATAGCACTCTGGACCCCATCAGGTTCGTAGCGCTATAGTTGTGGTATCAGAGCCTAGGTTGTTAGGTTCTGTAGACTTAAGCGGATAACAATATTAGAGTATAAGAATGAATCTTGATGACGGTAGGAAATGGGTAGATAAGGACTTTAGTAAGTCATTACCAGAGGTTAAGATTGGAATTTAGGGTTTTGTCTTGCAGCCTAGAAGTAGGAATTCTGTAACGGTTTCTGTGATTTTCCTAAAACGACGGTTTTAGGAAAGCCATGACAAACTATTATCGGTTTCTGTTTCTTAGCAGTAAGATTGAACCTTAAATTGGGAACATGGACGTTAAATTGGTTAGTTGTATGAGGATAGAGTGCATTTTATGGTTTCTTAGTTAGATGAATGTACCAGTCATATTATGATAAAGGATTCTAAGATTGTTCTCTATCCTATTTTCAGGATGAACCCTGGGGGCAACAATGCAAATGTTGGACGTAGTAGCAATGTAGGGGCTTCTAGCATGGGTGGTAGTGATTTTGATCAAGTACTGCATAGTGTAGCTCAGCAGGTTATAGCGGAGATTGTACAAACTCTAGGGGACAGGTTTGCTCACCAGCTGATCAGGGCTACACGATAAAATAGTTTACTCGTATGAATCCCCCGATTTTCTTAGGAGGAGTTGACCCACTTGTTGCAAAAAACTAGGTCCAGGAGATTGAGGAAATATTAATAATCCTTCCCTACACCGAGGAATAGAAGGTCTTGTATGCCACCTTTAAGATGATTAGGGAGGCTAAGTGTTGGTGGAGATCAGTGAGGCTATTAGAAGAACAGAGGCCAAAACCTGCAGCTCTGACCTGGAATCATTTTAAAAAAATTTTCTTTGATAGGTACTTCCCTGCTACCACCAAGGATGCTAAAGTGGAGGAGTTTCTGAACTTGACCTAAGGGCACCTGACAGTTTAGCAATATGTAGCTAAATTTGTTGAGCTGTCCCGTTTTGCCCCGTATATGATGCCAGATGAAGCGAAGAAGTCGAGGAGGTTTGAGAGAGGCCTAAGACAGGAGATCTATGAGCATGTAGTGGCTTTCCAGGTTCAAAATTTTTCAGAATTGGTGGATAAAGCTATGGTGATAAAAACAAGTTTATAAAGAAATGCAGGGGTATAGAGTCAGAGGAAGAGGCCCACACCTCTTGTCTTTTAAGCAGGTACAAGTCAGGGTCCATGGAGGAGGAATAGTAACAGTGGGAACCAGAGGTAGAAGATAGGGAGGCGAGTGTATCAAGGTAATCAGACCTACCATACTTGTCCTAGATGTAACAAGAGGCACGAGGGGGAATGTCGAGTTGGAATAAATGTTTGTTATCCGTGTGGTAGACCTGTTCACATGGCATGAGATTGTCGTGCACTATCGAGTAATGTGCCTGCTCCTAGACAATTCTGGGGAAACAACCGGGCACCCCGAGACAACCTGCAGAACCACTCAGGCGCGGGTTTATATTGTAATGATCCGAATAATAATGGTATTTAAATAATAAAGAGGGAGGGAAATGGAAATAGAAATAGAAGGAGGCAGCAGACTTCATCGACTAACGTTTTGTGTGCATCGATGACATTGCACTTTGGGAGTAATAACTGAGGAATTTAGATCAAGGACTCGTCGACGAATACAGGGAATTCATCGACGAGGATAACATAGGGTCTTGTTGACGAGGGTGAGTTTTGTCGATGAGAAGATATGGAGAGGGGTTTTTGGGCAACTTTGAATTTCATCGACGAAGCGGAGAGTTCGTCGATGAGGAGCCTTCTTGACCTCGTCGATGAGGTGACGTGGCTCATCGATGAAGACCAGTGTATAAATAGCCCAAACTTCATTTTTAAGTATAATTTTCGGCACAGAACTCTCTCTCTTTTTCTCCTCCCTTCGGTCTCCCCCTCCTCTCTCTTTGATTTTGGCCCTGTTAGTCACCGGGTCGACGATCTGAGACCACTACGACGCTCCTAGGGAAGTTCTTTCCAAATTTGCCGGAGCGGATCGTTGGTAGAAGCTAGTTGAAATTCATCCTTGAGTTGAGGTAAGGTTTTTTATTCGAAATTTGGTCTTTCCACAGTTGAAGGAATTGATGTACTCGAATACATACTAAAGTTTAGTTCTGGGAATTATCATTTTTAGGGTACTGCTTATGGTTTCCTACGGGTGTAAGACCAGTATTATAGAGGGGCTTTTTAGGTGCCAGGTAAGGGGATAAATTAAAACAGTTATTTTTCATTGAAATTACTATTATTTAATAGTAGAATAATTTTTAGAAAGCATGTGATTATATATGAGTATAATTGAGAAAATGTAAGTTTGGGAAAATACTGCAATTGTATAGGAAATGTGATTTCAGAATGGAATATATGGTTTCATTCAATTCGTGTGGCGTGAATATTATTTTATAAATATATATTATACCATGTTAAGTTAGATTTGCAAAATAAAGTATGTTTACAAATCTTTTCAGGAATAACATGATAAACGCAGTAACTTATGATTTCAGAATATATGATATGTTCGACGCAAGGCCGTAATTGATGATCGGCGCAAGGCCATAATTATTCATGTTATTCGGCGCAAGGCCGCATTTATTCATGTTTTTCAGCACAAGACCGTAATTATTATGTTAATATAAGATTTAGAACATGTTATTATTTGATTTACGATAAAGAGTATATGTTTATGTACTATATGCTATCAGAACTCGGGTGTTAGTTTAGTTCAGTTCTAGAAGCACGATACCGTAGCTTATAGATCAGATATTTATGATCAGATTGGTGCTAACCGCCCCATGAGGGGGTGAGAGATGGATAGTCGATGTGACTTTTAGTGTAGAGTGTAGACGTCCACCTGGCAGTCCGGACCAGGGTGTGGCGGGCCCATCATACTTACAGACATTTTTGACTAGGCAGTGGTCGGCTAGCCATTGTCGGGTCCCGCCTTCGGGCTGCACAACCTGTCATGGGGGGTAATACGTGACATCAGCTAACTATACATCCTGGGTAGTTTTTAGTATTATAGATTATATCAGATAATACATGATTTGTATAATTACTTGGAAGTATGAAATTATATGTTTATCTAATCATATTATGATTTATGTTTTATGGTATGTGAAATGTATGGTATATGTATTACAACATTAAATATTCATGTTGCCACACAACTGATTTTAATTTATCTACCCTTACTAAAAGGTTTCTCACCCCAAGTTTAAATTATTTCAGGAAACCTAGAAAGACCGGTGGGTCAGGGCCGCCGCTGAGTGAGTTGAGCTTCCCTGCTAGAAGGGTAAGTTCTGATCTAAGATCAGGAGATTTTTGTTATAAGATCCTAAGTTTATCTTGATCTTTTTGGGGATTGTATATATAAATACAGTATCTTTGGGAATATAGTAGACTCTGGTATTATGTAATTATTGGTTGATGAATGTAATTTACATTTACTACTGCCTAGGTTCCGCTGTGTATGACAGGTGTCCCTGCTACCCACGGGTTCGGGTTGACTATTTTATTTATTCTGCTTTTAATTATATGAATATCTAAGTTGGTCGTTACATATACACTTACTCTTGGGGACGCAGAGAATGCAAGAGACGTGGTGACAGGTACTATTTTTATATTATCACATAAACCTATTGTATTGTTTGATTTAGGGGCGACACATTCATTCATAGTTCAGGAGTTTATCAAGTTATATGGAGTAAAAGCTCAGCTTTTGAATAACGATCTATCTGTGGCCACACCGATAGGAACAGTAGTGGTATGTAGGAAGGTTCTTAAAAACTATCCAATGTATATTCAAGGAAGAATACTACTAGCTGATCTAGTAGTGTTTGACATGAATGAGTTTGATGTGATTTTGGGAATGGACTGGTTAGTCGCCAACTATACCAGTATTGATTGTTATAGGAAAGAAGTAGTGTTTAGACCTCTTGGGGAGTAGGAGTACAGGTTTGTTGGGCTGTGCGTGCGTTCCTCACCACATATATTATCAGCTATTCAAGAAAAAGGCTACTACTGGAGGGATGTCAGGGTACCTAACTTGTGTGAAGGATGCACCCAAGGGAGAATTAAAGTTTGAAGATATCCCAGTAGTGAGGGAATTCTTTGATGTATTTTCAGAGGATTTACCTGGGCTGCCTCCCGATTGTGAGGTGGAGTTCGTTATTGACCTACTTGCAGGGATGACACCAATTTCTAAGGCTTCTTACATAATGGTTTTAACTGAGTTGAAAGAATTAAATGAGCAGTTACCAGAATTACTGGACAAAAGATTTATCAGACCCAGCGTGTCACTCTAGGGAGCACCAATGCTTTTCGTGAAAAATAAAAACGGGTCAACGAGGATGTGTATCGATTACTAAAAGATAAATAAAGTGACAATTAAAAAAGGGCAAAGCATCGCCCAAATCTTATGACCTTCCTACTGGCTTCACTTACTTGGAAAGTGATAGTTAAAAACAAGTATCCACTTTCTCGTATAGATGATCTATTTGACCAGCTTCAGGGAACACAAATTTATTCTAAGATTGATCTTTGATCAGGGTATCATCAGGTGAAAATCAATGTAGAGGATGTTCCAAAGATGACTTTCCGTGTAATGACCCGAATAATAATGATATTTAAATAAAGAGGAAGGGAAATGGAAATAGTAACAGAAGGAGGCAGCCGAGTGTTCGTCGATGACTTTGTACTTTGGGATGCAATGACTTAAGAAAATTTATCAGGTCCTCGTCGAAAAACACAGGGGATTCGTCGACGAGGGTACAATAGGGCCTCGTCAACGAAGGCAAGTTTCATCGAAGAGAAGATGCTGAGAGAGGATTTTTGGAAGTCTAAAATTCGTTGATGAGGGTGCAAGTTCATCAACAAACTTTCTACAGGACTCGTCGATGAGGTGACGTGTCTCATCGATGAATCTGACTCTATAAATAGCCTAAAACTCGGATTAAACGTAGAAAAATAAAAAAATTTCTTACTCTCTCTCTCCTCTACGGTTCCTCTCTCCTCTCTCTTCGATTTTGGCTTCGTCGTTCGTCGGATCGATAATTTGAGGCCACCACGACGCTCATGGGGAAGTTCTCTCCAAATCTGCTAGAGCGGATTGTTGGTGGAAACGAGTTGAAAATTCATCCCTGAATTCAGGTAAGGCTTTTTAAGAAAAATTTAGTCTTTTCATAGTTATAGGAAATGTTATTCACCATAAAATACTGAATTTTAGTTCTAGGAGTTGTTGAATTCAGGGTTTTGAACGGGGAACCCTGCGGGTGCAGGACGAGTGTTTTTAGGGGATTTTTCTTAGTGTCAGGTAAGGGAATAAACTAAAGTAGTTATTTTTCCATGCAAATTAATATTATTTATCAACAAAATTAGTGTTCAGGAAAGTATGTATTATATGTGAATATTATTGAGAAATGCATATTTGGGAAAATACTGCTGTTATACAGGAAATGCAATTTTAAAATGAAATGTATGATTTTACTCAGCATTGTGTGGCATGAATATCATTTTATGTAATAAGAATTATGTTCTAACAAATTTTACGAGTAAAGCATGTTTCAGGAATTATGAAAAATACAGTACATTATGATTTTGAAAATACATGATAATTGATTTATTTATTCAGAATGATATGTATGAGATATTCGGCATAAGGCCGTGATTGATAGCCGGCGCAAGGCTATGTTTTTACATATGATTTCGGCGCAAGGCCGTATTTATGAAATGTTCGGCGCGAGGTCGTATTTATGAAATTATAGAAAATGTTATCAATTCATTTATGTTAAATGCTATATTATCATGTATTATATATTATCAAAACCCGGATGTTAGTTTAGGTCAGTGTCTGGAGCACGCTACCGTAACTATATAAATTAGACATCTATGTTCAGATTGGCGCTAACCACCCCACGAAGGGGTGGGAGAAGGATAGTTGATGTGGCTTTCAGTGTAGAGTTGTAGACGTCCACATGGTAGTCCGAACCAGGGTGCAGCGGGCCCATTGTACTTACAGACATTTTTGACTCAGCAGTAGTCGGCCAGCTATTGTTGGGTCCCGCCTTTGGATTGCATAACCCGTCATGGGGGTAATACATGACATCAGCTAGCTATTCATCTTGAGTAGATTTTCAGTATTATCAGTTATAACCGAAATTTCATGATTAGTATAAATTATTAGAAATTATGAAAGTTATGTTTATTCAGATATGTTATGATGAAAGTTTTCAAATATATAAAATGTACTGTATATGTATAATTGCATTAAATATTCATGTTGCCACACAGTTGTATTTAGTTTATTTTCCCTTACTAAGATGTGTCTCACCCCCGAGCATTAAATGATTTTCAGGAAACAGAGAAGGACCGGCGGGTCGTGATCACTGTTGAATCAGTCGTGCTGCCATGCTAGAAGGGTAAGTTTGGACTAGGATCAGGAGAGTTTGATGTGGGATCCTAGGGATGTTTTGTATTTTTGGGAGATTGTATATAAACATGATATTTTGAGGTATACTTGACTTTGGTATTATGTATCTTGTGGTTATGAGTTTGTGATTTATATGTATTGCTGCTTAGGTTCCGCTATGTGTGACAGGTGTCCCTTTTACCCATGGGTTCGGGTTGACTTTTTTATTTATTTTGCTTTTATTATATGAATATATAAGCAGGTCGTTACATTCTGAAAAAGGTATGGCCACTATGAGTTCTTGGTTATTCCTTTCGGACTAACTAATGCTCCTGCGGCATTTATGGACATGATGAACAGGGTTTTCCATGAATATCAAGATCAGTTTATGGTGGTATTTATTGATGATATTATGGTCTACTCGAAGAATCTTAAGGAGCGCAAAAATCATTTGAGGTTGGTACTTCAGGTGCTATGGGAAAAGAAACTTCATGGTAAAATCAGGAAATGTGAATTTAGCTGGAGAAAATTACATTCCTTGGACATATTATATTCAAGGATGGAGTTTCTGTAGACCCAAGTAAGATAGAATCAGAAGTGGATTGGGTGGGACCGAAGAATGTTCAGGAGGTCAGGAGTTTCTTGAGTCTGGTAGGGTACTACCGGCGATTCATAGAGGGATTTTCTAAACTATTGGGTCCTCTAACATGATTGACGAGGAAGAATGTAAAGTTTAAATGGTTCGATGTCTGTGAGCAGGGTTTTCAAGAATTGAAACAAAGACTTGTCACTGCTCTAGTTTTGACTATTTCATTGAGAAATAATGGTTTTGTGATTTATAGTGATGTGTCTAAAAAAAGGCTTGGATGTGTTTTGATGTAATATGGAAAAGTTGTGGCTTATGCTTCTCGGCAACTCAAGGAGTACGAGAGGAATTATCCGGTGCATGATTTGGAATTGGAGGCAATGGTATATGCGTTGAAAATTTGGAGGTACTACTTGTATGGTGGTAGGTGCGAGATCTTTTCAGACCACAAAAGCCTTAAGTACTTCTTTACGTAGAAGGAATTAAATATGAGACAGGGGAGATGGTTGGAATTGATAAAGGATTATGATTGTACCATTAGTTACCACTCATGGAAAGTTAATGTGGTAGACGATGTGCTGAGTCGGAAGTCAGGAAGTGCATTAGTATCAGCAATGGTAACTCAACATTAGATCCGGATGGATCTAGGAAGATTTTGTGTAGAATTGGTAGAAGGAAATCATCAAGCACTCTTTGCTAGTCTGGTAATTCAATCAACTTTACTAGAGATGATTAAGATTGTTTAAACGAACAGAGTTAGTAAAGATTATGGATAAAGTGCGGAGTGGATTGGAGACAGATTTTAATATTTCAAATGATGAAGTTTTAAGGTTTCGTACTAGACTATGTGTACCTGATGATGTTGAGATCAAAAGAGCTATTTTAGAAGAGGCTCATCGTTTCCTTTATATAGTGCATCTAGGAAGCACTAAGATGTATAGGGATCTGCGGGAATATTTCTGGTGGAATAATATGAAGAAAGAAATTGCTCGATACGTAGAGTAGTGCTTGACATGCCAGCAGGTGAAAGATAAGCATCAGAGACCGGCAGGCCCATTGCAACCACTTCACATTCTCAAATGGAAGTGGGAGCATATCTCCATGGATTTCGTCACAGGACTGCCACCATCACTACATAGGCAAAACGTCATTTGGGTAGTGGTTGACTGTCTAACGAAGACTGCCCATTTTCTTCCAATCAGAGTTAACTACTCCATGAATAAGTTGGCAGAGTTGTATATTTAGGAGATAGTTAGGTTTCTTGGCATGCCAATGTCCATCATATCAGATTGGGACCCATGGTTCACGTCCCAGTTTTGGAAGAGTTTACAAAGAGCCTTGGGTTCTCAGCTGACTTTTAGTACAACATTTCATCCCCAAACTGATGGATAGTTAGTGTCGCAACGTCCCGGGAGCGCGTGTGCCCCGGGCGGTGAAATTAGAAATCATTTTAATATTTTCATGGAAAAACATGGAATGTCGGAGTCGCCACTAACCTTTAGTGCGGTTAGAACACATGATTACTACCCCGTTAGGGGTAGAATTGGTCTACATTACCAGAGTTGGGGTCGGGAGTTCGATTACGCGAGGGGAAGGTACGAGCACCCCCTACGCGCCCGTTCTTACGAACGGTACCTAATTAATTTGAAATTATCCCTAAGTTAATCAAATAATTCTTTAAACTACTCCTTTTATGAATTAATAAACATACATGAAAAATGAATAAATAAATAAATAAATATATACATATATTCCCTCAGAGCTTAAGGTACGTGAAGCCCGAAGGCTAATACCCCCCGCAATTAAATCATAGGGATTAAAAATCGAAAATAATTAATAACAAAAATATCATAATAACAAAATGACAATACATTAATACAAAATAATAATAATAATAATAATAATAATAATAATAATAATAATTATAATAATAATAATAATACGATTAAACATACATATAATTTAAAATAGAATAATATCAGTAATAATAATAATAATAATAATAATAATAATAATGGTGAATACAGAAAAATAATATATAAAAAAAAACCGATGATAATATACAATGATAATAAAAATAATAGTAGCAATAAACACAATAATAATAATAATAATAATAATAATAATAATAATAATAATAATAATAATAATAGTAATAAATAATAAATAATACTAGTAATAATACACTCATCAACATATCAATAATATAATAATAGTACCATAAAAACTCAACACATGATAACAATAATGATATATAATACCTAACACACACTATAATAGTAATAATAAGAAGTGATAATCATAAGGATACGCTTGCCTAATATCTATAAATACAACTATACCAATATGGAAATAACTAGACCCTCACATAAATCATATAATATACACACATGGAAACAAAAGAATGAGGTTATGGCAACCCTAAAACTTAACATACCTTATATCGAAACCAATATACGATAACATGGGTTTCCTAAAAACTATTTCACAAGATATACATATGGAAGTAATTAAGTCCCAACCATGTAAACCAACCCAATGCCCTAAACATAATACACGTAAATATAGACATGAAATCGTTATAACATGCCAACAATGAGCAGCAAATAATGACTTAAATAATACCACAAAAATGCAAATGTAAATATAAATTCAACATTGATAAAAACCATACAATATTAAACAATATGAAACCTATAACAATAATTATACAATAAAAATATTCAACATCTACATCTAATGTAACAAAGGTCTACCTGCAACCATAAAAGAAATAAATTAATTAGTACCTCGGCCACAAAATATAATCATAGATACATATAAAACAAGTATTGGAAGACGAGACTCCACAATAATGAAATAACCCCAAAAAAAATGAAAAGAAAAAAAAATAATAAAAAAAAAATGAAAAAAATAGTGTGTGTGTGTGTGCTGAGTGTATGGGTTTACATGCCTACTATATACACAAATACAAATAAAATAAAATAAAAACTCTAGCTCTAATTATTAAAAACTGAACAAAACCAATATAAATATGTATATATATATATATATATATATATGATAGATACAACTTGAATATTTTGCTTGCTGGTGTGATGGCCGAAAGCTTCAGCAGCAGAGATGGGTCCGTGCGAAACGACGGTGGGTTGCTGGGCGTTTGCTACAGCCGGCCGTGGTCGCTGGACTCGGATGGTGGCCGGAGGGACGTTGCAAAGGAGGGTGGAATAGGTGCTGAAACCGGTGCTCGGGTCTGCTGGGTTGAATGGTGGCAGTGAGCAGGGAGTGGCGGCGGGAACTCCTGTGCAGCGGAGCAGAGATGCTCGGCTGGTGTCTCGTTGGAGGTTTGCCGAAGTGGTGCTCGGCTGATGAGAAGACTGGAAGCAGAGGGGTACGAGGGAGGCTGTGGGGCTTGCTGAGTTGTGAGTGTGGTATAGCTGGGAGGCTCGTGGCCGGAGTTGCAGGTGAATATGGAGGCTAGGAGGTTCGCCGGGGGTGTGGCTGGAATAGAGAGAGTGCTATTGGGAGAGGGTGGCGGCGGTTGTGAAGAAGAAGAAGAGTGAAGCTAGGTTTTTTTATTTTTATTTTTTGGTTTTCAGACTTCCCCCAGCGCTGGGTGTATGCCCTTGGCCGGAGTGTGTGCTGCTGTGCGCGCCGCCGGCTCCCCCTTTTGGCTGTGGCTAGGAGCCTTTAAATAGGCCCCAACCCCAAAACCCTAGGCTAAAAATAAAATAAAATAATAATAATAATAATAATAATAATAATAATAATAATAATAATAATAATAATAATAATAATAATAATAATAAGATTAGTGAAAATTAATAATAATAATAATAATAAGAATAAATAAAATAATAATAATAATAATAATAATAATAATAATAATAAAATAACAATAATAATAATAATAGTAATACATATATTGGGCCTGGGTAAAAATGGGGTGTCTACAGTTAGAGTAAACAATTTAGATACGGGAAGATATGTTGCGGGCTTGCATACTGGATTTCGGAGGGAGTTGGATTCAGTATCTGCCACTGGTAGAGTTTGCTTACAATAATAGCTACTAGGTGAGTATTGAGATGGCACATTATGAAGCATTATATGGTCAGTGGTGCCAATCTCCTTTGTATTGAGACAAAGTTGGTGAAAGGAAAATTTTGGGGCTAGAGATCATACAGTAGACTTTTGAGAAAATTAGACATATCCAGGATAGAATTAAAATAACTCAGAGTCGACAGAAAAGTTATGTAGATACTCGTCAATGGAAGCTGGAGTTCGGTGTGGGAGATAATGTATTCTTAAGAATTGCACCAATGAAAGGAGTTGTGAAATTTGGGAAGAAGGGTAAGCTAAGCCCTAGGTATATTGGGTCATTTGAGATATTGGAAAAGACTCATATAAAGACTACAAGCTTAAAGTGTTTAAGGCTTTAGGATGAATTATGTAAGTACTTCATACTAAATATCATATTGAAATGTTTTGATGCTCATTAGGGGTTGACATGGACTTAGAGACCCTATTTTAAAAACCCTAAAAAATGTTTTTTAAAGTAACAAGACAAGATGGCTAAGAGTTTTTGAAAAATGAACAGAAAAACATAATTTTTATTTGTTCAAGCGACTAAAGAATAACCTCAGGCACCTGAATATTTTTCTAAAGAATTTATAAAGAGGTAGTGTAGGCTCAGGTGACTAACCTTGGTAACCTCATGCACCTAACCCTGTTTTATAATTGAAAATTTTTAGTTTTAAGGAACCTCAGGGGACTGACCCCGATACCTTAGGCGCCTGAACACTATTAACGGTTATATTTTTTAAAAATGTTTCAAAATTCAAATTTAAGTTTCTTGTGCCCCAAATTTCGTATAAACTTGGGAAACACTCCAAGTAACTTGGGCAATACGAATTAAACCTTTTTGAGCCTATAAATACATGTTTTCAAAAATAAAAATTACACCAAGCATTGAAAAATCTGCTCTCAAGCTAAAAGCTCTCTTGCTCACTCTTTCATTTTGAATTGCTGAGTTATTTTAAAGTATTGATCATTCTTCTCTGACCTCTAAACATCTGAATTGTTGATTCCTATCTTTAGAAATCCGGTGAATTTGTTTTTGAGCTTCAATTTAATTTCTTTTGGTATTTATTATTGAAGTGTATTAGTGCCTTCAATTATACTAACTAGCTCTATTTGTGAGCATTCTTTTTACAAAAGAAATTGTTTTCTTTTTTCTTGTTTATTTTTTGGTTTAGGTCATTGGATCGTTGTAATCGAGCATGGGGTATCGCTTGGAGAGGGGGCTCCACCCTAAAGGAGGGTTGTAAACAGTTTGTTCCGCCCGCAAAGGAATGCGTTAGTGGAATCCTTAGGTGATCTTGCCTAAGGCAAGGACGTAGGCTTGGGATAAGACAAACCTCGTAAAAAAATCTCGGTCTCACTCTCTACCATTTTCTATTTATATATCAACATATACAAATTGTGTTTCAAAGTGCAGGATTGTTGAAAACTAAGATTGAGAAGACCTTTTAATCTAAGAAAGCACGTTGGTTAATATTTTGCGGAAACCATAAAAAGAGTACGTTGATTAACTGCTTACATAAATCTTGATTAAAAGAAGCGCATAAAAATTCATTCATACAGGGCAAAAAATTGAAATCTTGCAAATGCTGAAAAACAAAGTGCTGCAGCTCTCACAAAATTGGTTAAGGATTGTGATTGATTGATTGGTTATTATTTGGTTTGTGATTGATATTGTGTTTGTGATTGTGGTTGGTTTAATTGAGTAATTTAATTCAAACCATTCTTGTGTGTTTTCTAAATATACATAAGATTATAAATTTATTAAAAAGACTTAAAATTTTATAAACCCAATTCACCCCCCTCTTGGGACTACACCTTGACTTTCAAAACCATTGCAATGTATGCATTTCATAAGATTCGCAGAAAATTGGAATTTAAAGACATGCGGCATATATAAAAAATAGGTTTTGTTGACCTTATAGGTCATACCCTATTTTGGTTATGACAAATACTTTGGTATTTAGTGTCTATCAAGTTTGTGTGCAGGATCATATTGGCAAGATCATATGATGACATAAGGTGACTTGAACAAGATAAAGACCCAAAATATTTATTTTCTTTGTAATTTAAATTCTTTTCAATTTCGGGTTTGTAATATTTAATTAAGAACGTTTGGTCCTAACATGGCTTTCAAATCTCATTTTGATGATAACAAATTAAGGTTGATTTAACATGTGTTGTTAAAGTGATGATGTTTCAGGAATGCTTAAAGGCAAAGTTCAAAAGAAAGAATAGCAATAAAAGTTCAAAGATCACTAAAGACTGAAAAGCCACATTCATATTCAAAGTGATCCATAGGAAGCTCAAGAAAAATGATTTTAAAGTATGTGGAAATCTAAAGCTGATTCAAGCTCAAGCCAAAGGGGACTCAAAGCAAAAACACCATGGAAGACTTCAAGCTTAGAGTATTTAAGGCTTTAAGACAAATGATGTAAGTACTTCATATTGAAATATCACATGGAAATATTTTGAAGCTCATTAGGGGTTATTGTGGACTTAAAGACTTTATTTTAAAAACCCCTAGAAAAAAAGGTTTTATGAGTAATCAAAGCAAGAGAGCAAAGAGTTTTTGAAAACTAAATTAAAAAACTAGATTTTTTAACTGCCCAGATGACTGAAGTTTAATCTTAAAAGACTGAAGAATTTCCTCAAATGACTGAAGATTAAGTTTAGTCTATTAAAGAATTTCCTGATGAATTCCTGAAGAGACAATATAACCTTAGACGACTGAACTATGTTGTCCCAGCTGACTGACCTTGTCTCTAGTTAGTTTTTCAGTGTTTTTAAAGAACTTCAGAAGAGTAAACCTGATGGCTCAGTCAATTGAACACTATTAACGGCTATAATTTGTAAATGTTTTAAATGTCAAACTTAAGTTTCTTGTGCCCCAAATTTCATAAAAACTTGGGAAATACTCCAAGTAATCTTGGGCAACACCAAAATACCTTTATGAGCCTATAAATACATGTTTTATCAAATCAAATCATACAAATTAATTAAAAATCTGCTCAAAAGCTGAAAGCTCTCTCTCTCTCTCAAAGATCTCTCTTACTCACTCTTGCAAATTTGAATTGCTGAAGAATTCTGAAGTATTGAATCATCCTTCTCTGAGTTTTAAACTTCTGAATCGTTGATTCTAATCGAGAGAAGAAATTTGGTGAAATCACTCTTGAGCTTCAATTCTATTTCCTTTGATATTTTATATTAAAGTATATAGTGCTTTCAATTGTACTAATATGCTCTTTTGAGAGTGTCATTGCACACTAGATTGTCTATTATCTTTCTTGTAGTTGTTAAATGATTCAAGGATTGTTTGAATTGTTGGACCAAGCATGGGGTATCGCTTGGAGCGGGGGCTCTACCCTTAAGGAGGGATTTGTAAAGGTTTGCTTCACTCGGAAAGGAGTGCTATAGTGGAAACTTTAGGTGGTATTGGCCTAAGGTGAGGACGTAAGCTGGGGATAAGCCGAACCTCGTAAAAATCTCGGTCTCACTTTTACCCTTCTTTTTACTTTCAACATATATATATATATGTGTGTGTGTGTGTGTGTGTGTGTGTGTGTGCGCGCGCGCCCGTGTGTGTGTGTGTATGTGTGTGTGTATGCAAAGTGCAGGTTGCTGTAAATCGAAACCCGAGATTAAGGAGACTCTTAACTATAGAAAGTATGTTTGATTAAACTTTTGCCAAAACCCAAAAGGGAGTACGTTGTTTAATCATTTGCGGATATCTTAGCTATGAGAGGACAAACAAATTTCATTCATTATAGGGCTTGAAACAAACACATATTCACAGGGCTACAAATGAACTCTACCTTGAGTTTTTGCTAAAGCTAAAAAGTGCTACATCTTATATCTTGATTGAGTATATTGTGTTTGATTGGATTGTTTGGTTATTGTTTACTTGTGTTGAGATTAAGTGTGATTGTGGATTAATTAAACAAACTTAGTTTTTGTTGAGTGTTGCTAAAGTTTAAAGAATTCTTAAAAAGAATTAAAAGAAAATTTTAATAACCCAATTCACCCTCCTTTTAGGACTATACCTTGACTTTCAATTGGTATCAGAGCCGTGTTATAACAAATCTTAAAAAGTAGTTATATAAAGATTTACATGGCACATGTAGGAGTCGCTCCCTTTGGATAGTGTTAATCCTCAACTAGACCACCTATCTTTTGTGGACTTAATTACACCTTTTGGGAACAATGAATGAGCATTTATCTACAAACTATGGATTGGAAAGTTTGGAAGGTCGTCACAAATGGTGACTTAATTCCTACCAAACTAGTAGATGGAAAAGAGGTTCTTAAGGAAGAAAAAGAGATGACTGAAATAGAGCATAAAATGCGACAAGTCAACTCTAGTGCTACAAAAGCCCTATATTGTGCACTTGACATTAATGAATTCAGTAGAGTTATGGCTTGTAAAACAGCAAAGGAAATTTGGGATAAACTTGAGGTAACCTATGAAGGTACCGTAGATGTTAGAGACAATAGAATTGATATGTTGACTAGTGAATATGAAGCCTTTAGGATGAATCCATCACAAACATGCACACTAGGTTTACACATGTCATAAACTCATTAAACGCTTTGGGGATAACATATTCCACTTATGAGATGATACGCAAAATCCTTAGAGGACTTCCACCCGTTTGGGAACCAAAAGCCACAGCCATAATAAAAGGTAGACATCTCAAGACCACCTCACTAGATGAACTTATAGGATCACTTCTCACTTATGAAATGGTCATGAAAGAAAGCAACACTGAAAACAAAAATAAGAAATCTATAGCTCTTAAAGCATCTAAAGAAAGCTCAAGTGAAGAAGATGATGAAACAAGTGAATTAGATGATGAAGAACTAGCATTTATCACTTAAAGACTTGGAAAATTCTGTAAAAGAAATAAGAAGTTCACCAGAAAATTCAGAGGTACAAAAACTAAAAAAGGAGAAACAAGTAAAAAGGAAAATAAGAATAAAAATGATCCTCCTACTTGTTATCATTGTAAAAAGGTTGGACATATTAAGCCTGACTGCCCACAACTCAAGAAAGAAAAGAAGAAGAAGAAGACAACAATGAAAGCCACATTGGACGATACAAGCTCGAGTGAATCGGAGTACGAACCCAGCAAACAAGAGATGGCAAACATGTGCTTCATGGCACACAACGCAGAGGTAAATTCTTGCTACTCCTCCTTGGAAGAATCAAGTGATGAATCATGTAATGATTCATGTGAAAATATGCTTTCTTACAAAGAAATTCAAACCGAACTATTTAACTTACACAAAAGGTTCATCAAAGTATCTAAGAGAAACAAAAGAAAGAAGCAAAACACTATGCAAGTACATCCTCTACTAACATACATGAACATACTACTTGTTATTTGTGTCGGAATAAGCAACACATAATGTTTAATTGTCCTCTTAAGAAAAAATATGTCAAAGTTAAGAATGAGTGGAAAATAAACATTAAAACTAGACATGATTTAAAAAGAATTAAGAAGGTTTGGATTCCAAAAGTAACACCATAAATCCTTCCTTGTAGTTAAGCTTTAGGTCTACTCCATCAAAAGAAAAATGGTGCTTGGACAGTGGGTGTTCAAGACATGTGACGGGAGATAGAACAAAGTTCACCACCCTAGCTCAAAGAGATGGAGGATATGTGACCTTCGGTGACAATGTCAAAGGTAAAATTATCGGTATAGGCAAAATTGGTAAAGAACCCTCACTTACTATTGATGATGTTTTCTTAGTTGATGGATTAAAACATAATCTTCTAAGTACAAGTCAACATAGTGACAAAGGTCATGACATAATATTTAAGAAAGATAAGTGTATAGTTCAAAATCCTAAAAAACATGAAATTTTATTTACAACCTATAGAATTAACAATGTGTATTGTATAAACCTTGAAAGTCTAATCTCTCAAAATGTAACATGCTTGGCTACCATAAGTGAAGCTAGTTGGCTATGGCATAGAAGACTAGGACATGCAAGCATGGATCTTCTATGAAAACTATTTAAGAAGAATTTAGTCAAAGGTTTACCTAATACAAAGTTCATTTAGGATAAAATTTGTGATGCTTGCCAACTTGGAAAACAAATCAAGACAAGCTTTAAAAAAAGAAACATATATCAACAAGTAGACCTTTAAAACTTATACATTTGGATCTATTTGGTCCTACTAGAACTCAAAGCTTAGGAGGTAAGCAATATGCCTTCGTAATAGTTGATGACTATTCTAGGTTTACATGGGTATTGTTTTTAGCATCCAAGGAAGAGGCTTTTAATATGTTGATAAGTCTATGCAAGAAACTCTAAAATGAGAAAGGATACAATGTCTCAAATATAAGAAGTGATCAAGGAAGAGAGTCCAAAAATAAAGATGTTGAAAAGTTTTGTAATGATCATGGAATTAGTCATAATTTCTCAGCCCCTAGAACTCCACAAAAAAATGGAGTGGTTGAAACAAAGAATAGAACCTTTTAAGAAATGACTAGAACAATGTTAAATGAAAATAAACTACCTAAGTAATTTTGGGCTGAAGCTGTTAATATCGCTTGTTACATAATAAATAGAGTTTCCATTAGATCAAGCCTAAATAAAACTCCCGTTAGCTTTGGTGCAATCCCAAGAGGGGGGGGGGGGGATATGGATTTTCAAAAATTCTTTCCTAGGTCAACCAGTCTAACAATAGTATTAAACAACCTAGGGTCTGTCTATGCAATTATAAATCCAAATATTCACAATAAAATATACACGTGTGGTAAATAAATTGCGAAAATGTAAATCGCACACACAATATGTTATCAAGGTTCGGCCAAAGTGCCTACATCCCTGCCTTGGCTCACCAGCACAAGGATTCCACTATAAGCTCACTTCACGGGTGAAGCAACACCTAATACAACCAGGTCAATTAACGGGGCTGACCTCAACCTATAACTACACCTTACCAGGATGGTGCACCTATCTTTTCTAACCGAGTCTAAGCCAATCCGGAACTATTTAACAAGGCTAGTCTCTCTCTTCAGGCCCATGTCTGGAATACAACAAATATTCAATATAAATTTACATACATGGAAATAAGCTTCTCAACAAGCAGATATGTACCACAATACAGTCCAAATAATAATGCAAGCACAGATGATAGTAAATATGCTCAGTGCTTAATAATGTGTGCTAAAAACTCAATCTAAAGTAAATATATAGTCAAGATCTAGAGTGTATTTCCAAGAAAACTTTGAAACAAATAATCAAAGTTAATCAATCACCACAAGTTTCAAAGTGTTTCAACAAGTATATTCCAAAATATCTCAAATAAGATTTTCCCAAAATAATAGCTCAAGAGATATTTGAAAGGTGTAGGCTTGTGAAAAAGCATTTTTCAAATCAAAACACACAAGCTTGATGAGTCTTGCAACCAAGATGCAAAGACTCACTAGCTATAAGGATTTTCCCACACAAAGATTTGTTGATTAAATCAGGGGAAGAACCCTAGCTAAAAACTCTCAATAAAAACAAATAATCAAATCTATAACTTGGAGAGTTTTAGCAACTAGAAATACTCAATAATGATAGATTTGGTGCAACCCCAAGAGGGGGGGAGGTGAATTGGGTAATTAAAATTTAACACTTAGGTTAACTGGTTTTTTCAATAGAACAATCCAACCTAGGGTCAGTCTACACAATAAACAAATAAACATACATGTGCAATAAAGGTAAAGTGCGGAAATGTAAAGAACAAGCACGATATGTTATCAGGGTTTGGCCAACGGTGCCTATGTCCCCGCCTTGGCCACACCAGCACAAGGATTACCACTATAATGCTCACTTAAATGGGTGGAGCGGCACCTAATACAACCAGGTCAATTCAAGGGGCTGACCTCAACTGACACGCCTTAACAGGATGGTGCACCTAACTTTTCTAACCGGATCTAAGCCAATCTGGGAATATTCCACAGAACTAGTCTCCCTCTTTAGGCCTGTGCTTGGAATACAACTAATGTGTATAAAATGTGTACACGAAAATTCGCTTCTAGACAAGCAGATGTGTGCACCAATCCAACTCAATCAATAATGCAAGCACGAATGATATGTAAATATGCTCAGTGTTCTAATGTGTGCTATATAGGTTTTCAGTTCTGATATAGAGTGTATATTCACTCAATATTTGAAACACACTATGTGAATAATACAATATTAGATTAGGGTTTCAAAATATTCTAAGCAAGTTCAAACAAACAAACTCAATTAATGTATTTTTAATATTCAAGGCACAATGGAGTTGTTTGAAGTACTAGTTTTTTGAAAAGGGTTTTGCACACAAAATCTAGGTTTAGGTAACTTGCAACAACAATACAAGACCTACAACCCTCAAAGTCTTTCCACACAAGATTTATCAATTGAAATCGATGGAAGGACTTTAATGCTAAACTCTCTCAAAAAATCGATCAAACAATAATGTAAATGAGAGTTTTAGCGATTGTGATTAAGCACACTAGCCTTAGAAGATACTCACAATGCTTTGGAGAAATCAAGAATGAAGAGTATGTGAGTGTTTGGAAGTAGTATTTGGCTAATATAGGGTTTTGAAAGTTAAAAGAATTTTTGCCCTAATCAAGTTTGCTAATCCTTGCTAATTATGACAAATGAATGAGTATATATAGGCAAGGAGGAATTTTTGACCGTTGGGGACATAGTGGGTATAATTAAATTCGTTTAAAAGACCATTAAGAATATTAACCCTTTTTCCCCCATTTAAAAATTCGGTAAAAATTATTTTAACCCGTGGGGTTCGGGTGCCTGAATAGATGCAGTTAAAAATTCATCTTTTAGAGGTTTGGGTGCCTGAAGGGTGAGTTGGTCGGTTGAAGCAAAGTCAGTAGAACTTTGTTCGATAGTTCGGGTGCTCAGCTCATAGTTTGGTTAACCAAACAAGGCAATTTGGTTGCCCGACCCCACTTTTGAATGTAAACATTTGGTCACCCGAGCATTTTAAAAGTGCTCTGACAAGCATTCGGGTGCCCGAGAAAGATACGTTCAAAATTGGTTTGGGTGCCCAAAAACCAAGTCAACATGTTTGACTTGTTTGGTCGCTCGATCCAGCTTAAATGGCATAGGTTCGGTCACCCGAACCCTCTCAACTTTTCCCATTAAGTTCATTTTAGCCTTAGTTTGATTCCTTTGATTATGGTAAGTGATATGGAGGACTTGTGTTCTTAGTGTAGGTGCCTAAGGTCCAATTTTGGTCGTTTTGAGCATACCTACCTACCATGCATGATGCAAATTATTACAAACCATATCAGTGCACAGTTTATAATATATTACATCCCAGGATGAAGAAATGAATAAATGAATACTAAATACAACACATGGATCTTCATTCTTTGGCCCGAACACTGCACGCCATCATGATATGTCTTTTAGTCTTAAAGTGCGCACAAGCTGAACCTGCATGCAATTCTCAGTACAATCATTAGTACCAAGAGTATTTGTCATAATCAAAACTAGGTGTGACCTATTAGGTCAACAAATAACACTCTTAGGAAGTTGGATTTCTCAAAGGAATAGCAAAGGGTGAGTGTATGGGCTTAATATGTGAAAGATATGAACTTTGAAAAACAGAGGATTTTTGACTAATCAAGTATGCTAATCTCTTATAATTTTTGCAAATGAACCTATATATATATAGAGAAGACCAAAATTATAGCCATTAGGGACACATGGGGAATTATTAAAAATGTTTTAAATGAGTTTAAGAAATTAACCCTAATTTACCCTAATTAACTGAGGTAAAAATTAAAACTACTCGAGAGTTTTGGGCGCATGTCCCTTGGTTCGGTCACTCGAACAAACACAAAAAAAGAGTGATTTTTGAAGTTCGGGTGCCTGAATTTAGGTTCAGTTTGCTGACTGAAGGCGATTTCCATTCTGTCCAAGGTTCGATCGTCTAAACCATAGTTCAGCTTACCAAATTGCCAAGTTCGGTCGCCCAAGGGTAAAATGAACAGTAAGTTTGGTGCTCGGGGATGATGGAAAAGTACAAGGTACAAGTTCGGTCGACCGTGGACACTAAAGTCATTTGAGTTTGGTCGCCCGAATCCTGGTCAACTTTTTGACCAATCCACGGTTCAGTCAATGGAGGCAATTTGACTTGCCAGGTTCGGTCGCACGAAGCCTCATGATTTTAACCTATGGTCCATTTTTTATTTTAATTTAACCTTTTATAACATGTAAAGTATAATGGGGCTTTGTGCACTAAGTGTGAGAACCTAAGGTCTATTTAAGGTCATTCTGAGCATATTTTCCTACCATGCATGATGCAGATTATTACAGGCCATATAGTTTTACAGTACAACTCAGAATGAAGAATATGAAAACACAATTATAAGTAAAGTACAATATTCTTCAGTCTTCTGTAATATCACCATATGCCCTCGTGATATCACATTCTTTTCAATTTCATGCATAGAGTGAACCTACATGCAAGCCTTAGTACAAACATCAGTACTAAGTGTATTTGTCATTATCAAAACGGGATATGACTAACTAGGTCAACAATCTCCCCCCTTTTGATGATGACAAATGCTCTATGCAAAAGTGAGAACAACCAAGAAAGGCTCCCCCTGACTATATGCATAAAGAGAATTGAAGTTCAATTAAATTAACTAATTAAATTAACTAATGTACCTAATGTACCCAATTTTGCCTCTCCTCCCCCTTTTGGCAACAGCAAAAAGGGTTAAGAATAAAAAAAATATAAGTAATTTGGGCAAACAATGAGTAACAGTCATTTAGATACAAGAAATAATTTGGGAATATTTCTGAAAGTTTTGGTAGCATGCCGTTTGAAAATAGAGCATTTCCCAAAATAAATCTATACCTAAGTGACCTTTTTGAGTTCAACAATTATATACAACAATTTACATCTAACAACTCAAACAGTTTAGTATTGATCCACTCAAATCATCAAGTCAAGAAGATAATATGATCATGCAGCACAAAATGACTGAAGGATACCAATTGTTGATACCAATTGTTCGAGATTTATGTTTTCCCACAAGATATATATATATATATATATATGTATATATAAATATTATAACAATGAATGATGTAAAATTTAATATTTCAGAGCTGTATATTTCCAGGTGAAGTGGCTCCCCCTCAGATTATGCATTCTCTTTAATCTTATAATGTGAGCATATGGCATAAGGTATTTAAAAACTTAATACACCGCATGACAAAAGATTATCTTTTGGGATTAGTTCATGCATATTATGACTTTTAAAAGAAACCCCCCTTTAAAAAAAATGGATACCAATTATTGTTGTGGGGATACAAATTGCCACAAGATGTTGAATTTAAGTCCATCAAAGTGATTGAAGAAAACTAGAATAGATCATATTAAAAAAATATTCATGATGCATAAAGAGATGATGTTCTAAAATCACAACCTAAGTTGTAAGTGTTCAGTTTTATAAGACCGTAGGATGTGTGTGTAGTGAATTTTAGAAAAAAATTTGGCAGCTCTTCATTTAAAAGTACAACTTTTCCTATAAACACCTGCCAATTACAAAGCAATTAAATATATGCACAACTCTCAGATGATTAAATTTAAATTGAGCAAAGTGCAAGAATTCTAAAAACCAAAATCAAATTTTGGATGCACATCCATCAATATTTTAGTAAGTGTTTTGAAATATTGGGAAAATGTCAAATAAAAATCCGGCAGCATGCCGTCTATAAACAGGACATTTCCCATATGAATCTTCATAAAAGGATTCATGCAAAAAGTATATCATCCAGTTCTAAGCATGTGAGAACCTAACAATTCTATCAGCAGGAAGTATACATCAACTGCATCCGTCATGTAGGAGGCATCAATCAGGAAAACATATATACATATATAGAAGTACATGCAAGCTATCAAACCATCAGATATATATATATATATATATATATATATATATATATATATATATAAATATAAGAAAAAGACAATCAGCACATAATAGTATCTGTGTGTGTGTGTGTGTGGTGAGAGTGTATAGCTAAAAAGCAAAATAAAAAAAGTTAAGTTATTACAGACCCCAAATGTAAATGTATGTATGTAAAGGATAGGATAGATAAAAGAGCGGCTGATCTCCAAGGCTCACCTCTAGGTCTCCCCATCATCATGCTCGTTATCCTCATCATTGCTCACCTCCATCGGTTCCTCACCAATGTCCTCATCTTTCATCTCCCTCGGGCATTCACCGAGTATATGGAAGTTCGCTCTTATATCAAACTGGAACTCTGTGAACTCGGCATAGAACACATCATACCTGGTCTGGGAGGAGGAAGCCTGCTCCTTGATCTCCCTCTAAATGGAGGTATTAAGCTCTTCAATAGATGCAATGAGACCAGTAATGGTAGGCATGATCTCGGCATTTGACGGCATGTGGGGCTACTCTTGTGGAACCTCCTGATGCCCTGGACCTCTCTCAGGTATGGTAGGCAACTATATGATACTAGCAAGCTCGTACCCCTTCAACTTCAGGGTAGTGGAGGAGGTGTCCGTGCTCTTGATCTTCTTTAGAACTACATATGGAGTCCTCGTGACTCTCTTTCTGACAAATATCCTAGATAGGATGCCCTCGTATGGCAGTATAATCCCCTTCCCTACTTTCTTCACGAACATCCATCTTAGGATCAGTCTAGGGAGGTCCAGCTTCTTCCTCGTGAACAAACACCACATCACAAAGAAGTTTAGGTACGAGACATGATCCCTAGACTTAGACTTCGGCAAAATATTATCAGATATCAGGTGGTGTACAACTTTCTCCTCCAGAGTCAATGACTTATAGCTAGGTGTGTGACTGAGATGAAAAACAGGATGAGACATAACCAAATTCACGAAGGTACTCACTGTGAAATCCTGCTTGTTGATCCAGGTCGAGGTGGAGTCAGGACAGTTAAAATCACCTCTCTGGATATTAAACATCTCAACTAGATGTGCATCATTGAATTGAATAGTTGGCCTAATAAGGCTTACAATTCTTATTTTGATGATAACAAATCAAATGATATATTTAATATGTTTCAAGTAAAAGTATTCAGGAAAATAACAGAGCTCAAGTGTATAAGAAAGTTCATGGATTACAAAGAGCATGAAGAATGAAGTCATATTGTGAAAAACTCAAAAGAAAGAATGCAACTACAAAGATGGTGGAAGAACAAGTTTTGAAGACTAGATTATACTTTTAAGGAAATTCTCAAATGTAAGTACATCAAAGTAAATCTTAAGTATAAAGAAATTTGAAGCACATAAAAATTCAAAAATATGTTTTTATATATATACTCTAAAGAATATTTCTTAAATCCATAAAAAGAAAGGGTTTAAGAAAAGAAAATTTTTTGAAATAATGAAGTTTTTAAACATATTTATTTCAAAATATTTGGAAATGAATTTTAGGAATCTTTGGGAGTAATGGATGATTTAAAAAAAACTCTATAAATAGTTCTAATCTCAAACATTTTAAATAAGAGAAAAGAAAGTACAAAGAAAGAGAGAGAGAACTTTGATGAAATATTCAAAAGAATTTTGAAATTGAGAAATTCTCTAAAGTTTCCAGATCAAGTGCTTTTCAACAAATTTTCTGATCCAGAGATATTCAAAGGCTTTTAGATCAAAGTAAGTTTTTTTTTAAAGGTATTAGATCAACTAATCTTCAAGTATTCAAAATTTTGTTTTCAAAGGATTTGAAATTCTTTTAAGATAAACTCTCTGATCTAAAATCGATTTACATTCTGAAATTAAGTTTTCCAACGATCAAAATTTTTATCTTCTTTGGAAAATTATTTGATAATCCATACCAAGTAATTGAGCTTGAAATTTCTTATATTTAAATTACTTTAAGGTATAAAGTGAGCTGATTGGTGTATTAATTCACTCTACTGTGAGAGTTCTCTTTTGTACACATATTCCTTCGTTATCTTTCTTAAACAGTTCTGAGTTGTTGAATCATTGAACCAAATAAGGGGTTGTTATTTGGAGAGGGGGACTCTAGCCTAATTGAAGGAGTGCATTGTAAGTTGGTATTGTTCCACCAGGTAAAGGAACTGAGATAGTGAAATCCTTTGGTGTTTTTGCCAAAGGCGAGGACGTAGGCTGTGTTGAAGCCGAACCTCGTAAAAACTCTTGTCTCCTTCCCTCTACTTTAATTTACATACTTTATTCATTTTTGTTATAAAATTTATGAGTGCAGGTTGCAAGATTTAAATTAAGTTCTTGATCCATAGAAAGTACGTTTTGATTAATCTTTTGCAGAAACCCAAAAGGGGAGTACGTTGATTAATTTGTGGAATTCTTAATCAAGTAAAGTGAATAATAAAAGGTTACAGGGAAAGCAACGAAAGCCTAAATGTTATTGATTGATTGATTACATTAATTGAATTATTATTTTAAATTCCAGTTTTCTTAAGTGTTGTTCTATATTGTATTTTTGCTGGGTTATTAAAATTAGAAAACTTAAAAATCAAATAAAATTAAAAGATTTCCAATTCACCCCCCCTCTTGGAAAGCTATTCTTCATTTCATGAATGTCCGTCCCAAACACCGGGAGTAGCATCCCTAGTCGTCCTGCCTAATATTGGCATAGAATAGCTTGACAAGGATCCCCATGGACTGGAAGCTCATAAACTCATACCACCCCTAGTATCTGAACATTTCTAGCACATTATTGAAGTAGGTCTACATAAAGTGAATGTCTAGAACCTTACATACTATGGGCTTCTTGTTTCGAAAGACCTTCTTATACTTGATCCTCCTTTCAGGCGTAAAGAACCATTGCTCAAGAGCAATGCTTGACTCCGCGCGCCTTTGATCTCTGGACTTGATTAAGAGGAGGTTTTTCTAAGAAATATTGGGCTAGGAATGAAAATGGGATGGCTAGAAGAGAGAAATTCCGAAGGAGTTCTTAAGAACAGAGAAACAATGAGGCTGTTCACGCGAGTAAAAATATATATAGACCGCGGTTCGGTCGCCTGAGCAAGCCTTTGGTTGCCCAAGCCGTAATAATTGCCCAAGGTTCTAAGTCTATTCGGTTGACTGAACACAGGGTCAGTTGGCTGAATCTCAAGATACTTCTTGTGTTCCAACGCTTGGTAGCCTAGACTAGAATAGCTCATTTCGATTTGGTTGGCTGAAACCAAGATTCGGTTTCTTGAAAATCAGTTCAATTACCCAAACCATGTTCGGTGGCCCAAACATGTTTTGAACTAAAACGTTTAGCCACCCAAATGTGGTCAACATGCCGGTCAAACTTCAAGTTCGATCACCTGAATGGTCTAAGCTGAAATGGTTCAGCCGACTGAACCAAGTTGGCTTTCCTTCCTTTGACCTAAGGATTATGAAGTCCCCCTATTCTAATCTATTGATAGTTGGAACATTTTTAGGGATGAAGAGAGATGGGTTAGGTCAAGGAGAGATAGATTTGGGTTTTTCTTTCACTCTCCACACTTGTTTCATTTTGACCCCTTTCCGTTTGAATGGACAATCAAACTTGGTGTGTCCCTTCTTTTTACATAAAGCACAATAGGTATGGGTGAAAGGACCGGAGGAGGTACTAGCATAATGATCGGACTCTCTCACGAAGTACCCCATGTATAGATTTTTCTTCTTTCTATTTCTAACTCCGTTATATCCAATACCTTCCTTATCTAAGGTCATTTTCTGTAAGCCTAACAACTTATTAAAGTTGTCCTTACCTCTAGTGAAGGTGTAGATGATTTTAGCTTGGTCTTCTACTTTCTTTTCCAGATCTTGCATTTTTAAGTTCTTAAGACCTTTGCAAACATCTTGTAATTTAAAAAACTCTTTAGTTATGTTGTTTGCTTTACATTCAAGTTCTGCAATAAGATGATCTTTATTATTGTCATTTGAAGATTGAGATCTTACTGCATTCAATTCTTTTTCTAATTTTTCATTCTTGTTTACTAATTGTTTGATTTTTAAATCATTTTCCCTTTCAACAAGAACTTTTGATTCACATTTTTTCACACATGCCTCAAACTTGTTTTTCAAAGAATTATATCATTTATTAGCTTTAACAAGTGACTTATGAATTCTAACATATTCAATTTACAATTCTTCATAAGTAGGCATGCTCTCACTATCAGAACTATCACATGATTCAGTATTAGATGCATCATTCAAATCATCACATGAATCATTACCAAGGTTATCTAATAACGTAAGAGGAGACGAGTTTACCTCATCGTCGGTTGGAGCTATGAAGCACTATTTACCTCCTTCAGGATCTGTAGACCTTGAGTCACAAGGAGTGATCACCTTTTCCTGCATAGTTGCTCCATATCTCCTTTCAAGTTCCTCCCATATTTCCTTAGTACTGTTACATGCCATAACCTCACAGAGAACATTAGAATCTAAAGCATGCCGCAAGGTGTTCATGACATCAAAATTTACTTGCATTAAGTTCCTATCATTATCATTCAGCTCAAATTTAGATTTAGGAACATCGACACAATCAATGCTTTTTATAGGCACAATATTTCCCTAATCAATAACTTTCTAGAACCTCCAATTTAAGGCTTTAACAAATATGGTTTTCTTAAATTTCCATACAGCAAAATTTTCACCACAAAACATTGGAGGATTCGTAACTAACCTTACCTCACATGAAAAGGATACACCAACACGAGCCATCATGACCTTTTTACTAATTAACTATTAAGTCTAAGTAACAGGGCTTTGATACCACTTGTTAGCTTTGGTGCAATCCCAAGAGGGGGGGGGGGGCGAATTGGATATTCAAAAATTCTTCCCTAGGTCAACCAGTCTAACAACTACATTACGCAGCCTAGGGTTTGCGTATGCAATTATAGATCCAATCATTCACAATAAAACATACATGTGCGGTAAATAAATTATGGAAATGTAAATTGCACACACGATATGTTATCAAGGTTCAGCCAAAGTGCATACGTCCCCGCCTTGGCTCACAAGCACAAGGATTCCACTATAAGCTCACTTCACGGGTGGAGCAGCACCTAACACAACCAGGTCAATTAACGGGGCTAACCTCAACCTACAACTACACCTTACCGGGATGGTGCACTTAGCTTTCCTAACTGAGTCTAAGCCAATCCGGAATTATTCAATAGGGCTAATAACCCTCTTCAGGCCCACGCCTGGAATACAACAAATATTCAATATAAATTTTACGTACACGGAAATATGCTTCTTAACAAGCAGATATGTACCACAATACAATTCAGATAATAATGCACACATAGATGATAGTAAATTTGCTCAGTGCTTAATAATGTGTGCTAAACACTAAATCTATTATAAATATATAGTCAAGATCTAGAGTGTATATCCATGCAAACTTTGAAACAAATAATCAAAGTAAATCAATCACCACAAGTTTCAAAGTGTTTCAACAAGTATATTCTAAAATTTCTCAAACAAGATTTTTCACAAAATAATAGCTCAAGAGATATTTGAAAGGTGTAAGCTTGTGAAAAAGTATTTTGCAAATCAAAACACACATGCTTGATGAGTCTTGCAACCAAGATGCAAAGACTCACTAGCTACAAAAGTTTTCCCACAAAAAGATTTATTGATTAAATCAGGGGAAGAACCCTAGCTAAAAAATCTCAATAAAAACAAGTAATCAATCTATAATTGGGAGAGTTTAAGCAATTAAGAAACACTCAATAACACTCTTAGGAAGTTGGATTTCTCAAAGGAATAGCAAAGAGTGAGTGTATGGGCTTAGTATGTGAAAGATATATTCTTTGAAAAATAGAGGATTTTTGACTAATCAAGTATGCAAATCTCTCTTAATTTTTGCAAATGAACCCATATATATATAGAAGGCCAAAATTATAGCTGTTAGGGGCACAAAGGGAATTATTAAAAACTTTTAAATTAGTTTAAGAAATTAACCCTGATTTACCCTAATTAACTGAGGTAAAAATTAAAACAACCCGAGAGTTTCGGGCGCCTATCCCTTGGTTCGATCGCCCAAACAGACACAACAAGAAAAGTGATTTTTGAAGTTCGGGTGCTTGAATTTAGGTTCGGTTTGCTGACAAAGGCGATTTCCATTCTATTCGAGGTTCGGTCGTTTGAACCATAGTTTAGCTTACTGAATTGCCAAGTTGAGTCGCCCGAGGGTAAAAGGAACTGTAAGTTCAAGCACTCAAGGACGATAGAAAAGTACAAGGTACAAGTTCGGTCGATCGTGGACGCTCAAGTCATTTGAGTTCGGCTGCCTGAATCTTGGTTAACTATTTGATTGGTCCACGGTTCGATCGATTGAGGCAATTTGACTTGCTAGGTTCGGTCGTTAGAAGCCTCATGATTTTTACCTAAGGTCCATTTTTGATTTTAATTTAACCTCTAATAACATGTAAAGTATAGTGGGGCTTTGTGCACTAAGTGTGGGAACCTAAGGTCTATCTAAGGTCATTTTGAGCATATTTCCCTACCATGCATGATACAGATTATTACAAGCCATATAGTGTTATAGTTCATAATTAATTACAATCTAGAATGAAGAATATAAAAAAACAATTACAAATAAAGTACAATATTCTTCAGTCTTTTGTAATATCACCATACGCCATCATGATATAACATTCTTTTCAATTCGATGCGTAGAGTGAACTTGCATGTATGCCTTAGTGCAAACATCAGTACTAAGTTTGTTTCTCATTATCAAAACGGAATATGACCAACTAGGTCAACAACTCCTTATGCAATATGGAAAGGAAGAAGGCCTAATATAGCTTACTTTCATGTTTTTGGATGTAAGTGTTTTGTACTTAATGACAAAGATAACTTGGAGAAATTTGATGCTAAGTCAGATGAAGGTATCTTCCTAAGATATGCTGCAAATAGTAAGACTTTTAGAAGCTACAACAAGAGAACACTAACAACTATTGAATCAATTCATGTAACCTTTGATGAATCAAATCCCTTTGCAAAATAAATCAAGAATGAAGAAAAAGATGACATTTCACAAAAAGAAGAAGGTCTAGAAATCAAAGAAGAGAAAGAAGAGAACAATGAAGAAATCCCAAAAGATAATCCTATAGAAAATCATGAATTACCAAGGGAATTGAAATATGTGAGAAATCACCCTCAAGATCAAATCATAGGAGACCCTTCTAGAGGAGTAACTACTAGATCATCATTAAAGAATTAATGCACTCACTATGCCTTCTTATCTCAAGAAGAACCAAAGAATATAGAAGAAGCCTTAATGATGATTCATGGATAATTTCCATACAAGAAGAGTTGAATCAAATTGAAAGAAGCAAAGTATGGACATTAGTCCCAAACCAGAAAATCATTCAATTATAATAACTAAATGGGTATTTAGAAACAAAAAGGATGAAAATGTAATAGTAGTTAGAAATAAAACTAGACTTGTAGCTAAAGATTATAACTAAGAAGAAGGGATAGACTATGATGAAACATTTGCTCCTGTAGCTAGAATGGAACCAATAAGAATGCTCTTAGCTTATGCATCTCATAAAGAATTTAAATTATATCAAATGGATGTAAAGAGTGCATTTCTGAATAGTTATATTAATGAAGAAGTATATGTAGAACAACCTCTTGGATTTGAGGACATAAGACATCTAGATCATGTGTTTAGATTAACTAAAGCATTATATGGATTAAAACAAGCTCTTAGAGCTTGGTATGAAAGATTAAGCAGATTCTTACTAGATAATAGCTTCTCAAGAGGAAAGATAGATAGCACTTTATTCATTAAAACAAAAAATGAAGACATGCTTATAATTCAAATCTATGTTGATGATATCATATTTGGTGCTATGAATGATGAATTATGTAAGAAATTTGCAAAGTGTATGCAAAATGAGTTTGAGATGAGTATGATGGGAGAATTAAATTACTTCCTAGGTTTACAAATTAAGCAAGCTAAAAATGGAAAATTCATTAATTAATCAAAATACATACGAGATATGCTGAAAAAGTTTGATATGGAAGGAAGTAAACGCATAGGAACTCCCATGAGTACTTTAATAAGCACTGATAAAGATGAAAAGGGAAAACGAGTTGATATGAAATATTATCGAGGTATGATAGGAAGCTTATTATACTTAATAGCTAGTAGGCCTGATATAATGTTTAGTGTGTGCATGTGTGCACAATTTCAATAAGCACCTAAAGAATCTCATCAAGTAGCTGTGAAAAGAATCCTAAGATACTTGTTAGGAACAATTGATCTAGGACTTTGGTACCCTAAGGACACCAGATTCGAAATGATTAGTTACTTGAATGCCGATTATGCAGGATGTAAAATGATAGAAAAAGCACAAGTGGTACATGTCACTTCCTAGGACGATCATTAGTGTCTTGGTTTTCTAAGAAACAAAACTTTGTAGCCTTATCAACCACTGAAGCTGAATATGTAGCAGCCAGGAGTTGTTGTGCGCAAATTTTGTATATGAAACAACAATTCAAAGACTTTAATCTAGAATATACAACTATTCCAATCAAGTGTGATAACATAAGTGCAATAAATATATCTAAAAATCCTATATCACACTCAAGAACTAAACACATTAACATAAGACATCACTTTCTAAGAGATCATGTTCAAAAAGAAGACATCCTATTTGAATTTATAAACACAAATGACCAATGAGCGGATATCTTTAAAAAACCTCTCTCTGAAGAAAGATTCATATCCATTAGAAGAGAACTTGGATTATTACATAGTAGGGAAGGGATTTAGAAAGGTTTCAGGATAAGCATAGAAAGAATTTTACAAATTTACAGACTTCAGACTGAGCTTGGAAGCTTAGACGACTAAACACTGTAGCATGAAGGCTCAGATGACTGAGCCATCACACCTTTGTTGACTGAGGTGCTACTGCCTGTTCAGATTCCTATTCTGAAAATCTTCAGACGACTAAGCTTAATCTTCAGTCTACTAAAGTTGTGGGATCTATATATTTAACACACAAAAACCCTAACTTTAGACTTCTGAACACTGCTCCATCTCTCATCTGAAGTACCCACTCCTGTTTCCTTCGATCCTCACTAAAAATCTCTTGAATCCAAGCCTCCCAACACGATTATACATCCTTACCTACGGATTCTAGGGTTTCATAGCTGGTGTTCATTTGCTCTCTAATCTTCAATATGCCTCACACTAAGACGATAGCCAACTGAGGAACTTCTAGTGGCTGAGACGATACCAACATCGAGAGATGGCTAGTCACACCTCCATCCAAGCTTCATTATCATTCTACTCTCCGTTCTATGGATCCTATCCTTGGTAAGGTGATCGACACCACCTTCTTTGATACATAATTCCCTAAAATACTGCCTATGTTTAGGAATATAGGTTGGAAGAACTTTGTGGTTTACCAAGCCAAAGGCATGTTCCCAAATCTTATCAAAATCTTTTTGTGCCAACATGATTGATGGAGACGGTATTTTAACTATAGAGGTTAGAGGCAAAAAAATTCTTTTAACTCCTTAAATTTTAGCTCCCATTTTGCATATCACTCCAGGAGAATTTGTATGTCCTGCTTTTGCTCAATCCTGGAATTTAGAACAATACTTCACACTTGAAGCATTTTTGTCTCTGATTATGGAAAATGAACCCGTCTATTTTGGACATCCACCATTGTACAAACAATTGAATCTCCAGGCCCAAATCCTTTACAAAATCATTTCATATAACATCTTACCCAAGACTGGCTCCTCCGATCATCTTTCCTATGTTGAGTGCTTTGTTTTATGGTGTTTACTTAAAGGAAAGAAACTTGATCTGTCTAGTCTTATTTTGAAGTGGATTTGGGCAAAGTTAGAAGCATCTAGAGTGACAGTTCCATATGGAGGTGCTTTGAACCTCATTTTTGCTCAGCTTGATGTTGCTACACGTTTCGAGTTGTTCATAAAATGTACTCGTTATAACCTCTTCTACTCCACAACCCTTAAGAAAATGGGCTATGACAAGAGTGATCAGTGTTGGTACCTAAAAGGCAGAAGACCTCAATGAGCACCAACAATAGTTCCTCCTCCTCCAGCTTATGACCAAGGCCCTTATGCAGAAACTCCTTCTTGGTTTATGTCTTTTCATCATGAATTTTCCACCTTCAGTAGAGACATAAGATCTGGACTTCAATCTCTTCAAGAGAATATATCTTCCCTTCAAACTACATGTTCGTCTCTTGATCAGTGCCTTACACGTCTTGAGAAATATCAAGCTAGCTCATCCTGAGGTGCTAATCCTTTGAACAGTAGTTTGGACCCTCAAAGTGATGATGAAGATACTGAGGAAGGAAGTGATGCAGGTGAAGAAGACGAAGGTGAAGAAGAGGAAAATGAAGAAGAAGTTGACAAGGAAGATGATGATGATGCTGATAGTTGAATTTTAGACTTTTTATGATGTATTATGCACTCTTTATGTAAACGCTTAATTTTTATGCTGCCTTGAATTTCTTTGCTTGTCTTTCCTATGCTTGTAAACCATGACTATGCTCTTATATGAATTTTTGCCTTATGCCCCTCCATTCTTTTTCGCTGATGTCAAAGGGGGAGAGGAAATTATTAGCAAATCTGAATTTTGAGCAAATATGAATTTTGAGCAAATATGCATTGTGAAACAATTATAAATGCTAGAGCAATTATGGATTGTGAAACAAATATGAATACTATGTTAAAGAAAATATGAATGTTAAAGCAATAAAAGCCATAATGACATATGCTATAATGAAATGTAAAAGCCATGATGACATATGCTATAATGAAATATACTTGATTGTATGCTTTATTATTATTATTATTATTATTATTATTATTATTATTATTATTATTATTATTATTATTATTATTATTATTACTATTATTATTATTATTTTCAAAATTGTTAAAAGGAATGCTTATTGTAAGGGGGAGCCTTTCCAAAGGATCTCTCATCTTTGCTCCTTATTTGTCATCATCAAAAAGGGGAGATTGTTAGCCTAACATGACTTTGAAATCTCGTTTTGATGATAACAAATTAAGGTTGATTTAACATGTGTTGTTAAAGTGATGATGTTTCAGGAATGCTTAAAGGCAAAGTTCAAAAGAAAGAATAGCAATAAAAGTTCAAAGATCACTAAAGACTGAAAAGCCACATTCATATTCAAAGTGATCCGTAGGAAGCTCAAGAAAAATGATTAAAGTATGTGAAAATCTAAAGCTGACTTAAGATCAAGCCAAAGGGGACTCAAAGCAAAAATATCATGGAAGACTTCAAGCTTAAAGTATTTAAGGCTTTAAGACAAATGATGTGAGTACTTCATATTGAAATATCACATGGAGATATTTTGAAGCTCTTCAGAGGTTACTGTGGACTTAGAGACTTTATTTTAAAAACTCTAGGAAAAAAAGTTTTATAAGTAATCAAAGCATGAGAGCAAAGAGTTTTTGAAAACTAAATTGAAAAACTAGATTTTTAACTGCCCAGATGGCTGAAGTTTAATCTTAGAAGACTGAAGAATTTCCTCAAACGATGGAAAATTAAGTTCAGTCTATTGAAGAATTTCCTGATGAATTCTTGAAGAGGTTGTATAGCCTTAGATGACTGAACTATGTCACCCTAGTCAACTGACCCTATCTCCAGTTAGTTTTTCAGTGTTTTAAAGAACTTCAAAAGACTGAACCCGATGGCTTAGTCAACTGAACAGTGTTAACGACTATAATTTTTAAATGTTTTAATTTTCAAACTTAAGTTTCTTGTGCACCAAATTTTATAAAAACTTGGGAAATACTCCAAGTAATCTTGGGCAACACAAAAATATCTTTATAGGCCTATAAATATGTGTTTTATCAAATCAAACCATACCAAGTAATTAAAAATTTGCTCAAAATCTGAAGGCTCTCTTGCTCTCTTAAAGATCTCTCTTGCTCACTTTTGCAAATCTGAATGGATGAAGAATCTTGAAATACTGAATCATCCTTCTCTGAGTTCGAAACTTCTGAATCGCTGGTTCTCATCTAGAGAAGAAATTTGGTGAAATTACTCTTGAGCTTCAATTCTATTTTCTTTGATATTTTATATTGAAGTATATATTGCTTTTAATTGTATTAATCTGCTCTTTTGAGAGTGTCATTGTGCACTAGATTTTCTATTATCTCTCTTGTTGTTTTTGATGATTCAAGGATTAGTTGGATCGTTGGACGAAGCGTGGGGTATCGCTTGGAGAGGGGGCTCTACCTTTAAGGAGAGATTTGTAAAGGTTTGCTCCTCCTAGAAAGGAGTGCTATAGCAGAAACCTTAGGTGGTATTGGCCTAAGTCGAGGACGTAGGCTGGGGATAAGCCGAATCTTGTAAAAATCTCGGTCTCACTCTTACCCTTCTCTTTACTCTCAGCATATATATATATATATATATATATATATATATATATATATATATATATTGTGTGGTGTGTATGCAAAGTGTAAGTTGTTGAAAATCAAAAACCGAGATTAAGAAGACTCTAAGCTTAAGAAAGTATGTTTGATTAACCTTTTGCGAAAACCCAAAGGGGAGTATGTTGTTTAATCTTTTGTGAAAATCTTAGTTGGGAGAGGACAAGAAAATTTCATTCATTACAGAGCTTGAAACAAACACATATTCATAGGGCTACAAACGAACTCTACCTTGAGTTTTTGCTAAAACAAAAAAGTGCTACATCTTATATATTGATTAAGTATATTGTGTTTGATTGGATTTAAGTGTGATTGTGGATTAATTAAACAAACTAAGTTTTTGTTGAGTGTTGCTAAAGGTTAAAGAATTTTTAAAAAGAATTTTAATAACCCAATTCACCCCCTATTGGGACTACACCTTGACTTTCAGAACGATTTGTAATAATTGATGCACATCATGCAAAAAGACCTTAGCGTCTTCAGCCAACCGAACATTCATCCTGACTTTTTCCAATAACTCAGGCGCCCGAACATTTACGTTCAAAATACCCTCGGGCAACTGAAAGTGTAAGTTTGGTAAACCGAACTTGAGACTAGGTGACCAAACCTCGATCAGGTTGGAAAATCGCCTTGGTCAGTAGATCGAATATTTGTTTAGGCATCCGAACATGAAAAACTTGCTTTTTCCCATGTGTATGTTCGGGCGACTGAACCTATGGCTTAGTCGACCGAAACTCTTGTGTTGGCCTAATTTTTTTTGAGGTTAATTCGGGTTAAATAGGGTTAATTTTTTAAAACTCAATTAAAATAATTCTAATAATTCCCTTGATGTCCCAACGGTTATAATAGGTTCATTTGCTCAATTAAGGGGTAATTAGCAGTTTTTTGATTAGCAAACAAATTCTCTTTATTTTTGAGAGAGCTTTTTCCAAAAACAAAGCCTATACACTCTCATACTACTATTCCTTTGCTAAATCAAGTCTTGTGAGAGTACTTTGAGTGATTATACTTTATTCCCATTTTCTAGAAACTCTCATTGTGCTCATTGTATGTTTGATTTTTGGATTGAGAGTTGAGCATAGGTTTTCCCTTGATTTAATCTAATACATTTATTGTGTGGGAAATCTTAAAGCTTGTGGGTCTTGGCATTCGAATTGCAAGACACCTTAGCTTGTGTTTTTGTTTAAGCCAAAAATCATTTTCACAAGCTTACATTTCTAATATCTCTTGTGTTTGAATATTGAGAAAATTATTTTAGAGATATTTTTATTATTCCTGTTGGAAATCTTTGAAACCCTAAATTGTGATTGAGATACACATCTATACGTAGTTTCAAAGATTAGCTTGTTAATACACTCATTGCACTTGATCGATCATAGACATTATTCTGAGTTTTTTTGCACACATATAGCACTGAGCTAATAGTTCTTATATTATTGATGTGCTTTAATTAATGCTGGTACAAATCTTCTTGTTAGGTAAGCATATATTTTGTAGACATCTTGTATTTTGAATTGGTTTTATTCCAGGCGCGGCTTGAGGGGGCGTTAATCTAACCTGAAAGGATTGGTTGTAAAGGTTGAGGTCAGCTTTGTGTTAATTTGACCTAGTTGTATTTGAGCACTGCTCTACTCGTGAAGTGAGCCGTAGTGGAATCCTTGTGCTTGTGAGCCAAGGTGAGGATGTAGGTACATTTGCCAAACCTCAATAACATATCTGGTGCTATTTCTCTTCACTTGCTTTACTGTGCATGCGTAATTAGTTTAGTTGTGCAATTTAGTTTTAATTGAATATATTGATTTATTTTATATCTACACTAGATTGACCCTAGGGTTGAGTAATACTACAGCTAGATATAAGACCTAGGGGAGAAAGTTTTAAAATACCAATTCACCCTTCTCTTGGGATTACAGTAAAGCTAACAATTGGTATTAAAGCCTAGTAGCTTAGACATAATCGTTTTTCTACAAAAGATCTATATGGCTCATAACACTGTAACCACTTTCTCCGAGGGACCCTCTTCCACACGTCCTCCTATTTTCAGTGGTGTCAATTACACCTTTTGGAAATAAATGATGCACATTTACCTTCAAAACATTGACTGGAAGGTGTGGAGAGTTGTCTCTAAGGGAAACTATGTTCCCATGAAAACTGAGGGTGAAATTAGAGTTCCTAAAACTAAAGATGAATATATTGATGAGGATATGAAAGCTCTTAGTATAAATGTTACTGCCATGAATAATCTCTATTGTGGGCTTGATGTTAATGAATTTAATAGAGTTATGACATGTTCTTCTACTAAGGTGATTTGAAATAAGTTAGAGGTCACTTATGAGGGTACTAGAGACGTGAAGGATAGTTGGATTGATATGTTAACCAGTGAGTATGAAGCATTTAGAATGAATACTGGTGAGTCCATTCAGAGCATGTACACTCACTTCACACACATTATTAATTCACTACATGGATTAGGTAAGACCTATCCCATGTATGAAATGATTAGAAAAATCCTTAGGGGTTTGCCTCCTATTTGGGAAGCAAGGGCTACGGCCATATCTAAGTGTAGAGATCTTAAGGCTATGTCACTAGATGAATTGATAGGTTCACTTATCGCCTATGAGTTAGCTATTAATGAGAGACTGAATAAGCACAATAGAATGAGAAAAGTGACTGCATTAAAAACTTCTACCAATATATCTAGTGAGTGCAGTGAACTTGAATCTGGAGATGATATGGCCATGTTAACTAGGAAATTCAGCAGGTTCTTTAGACAGAATAGTAGGCCATGCAGAAAGTTTAGAGATTCAGTATCTGAGAAGGGAGAGCCTAGTAAAAGAAAAGAAAAATCGAACACTCCCACGTGCTATAATTGCAACAAGGTTGGGCATATCAAACCTGATTGCCCATTGCTAAAAAAAGGAGTCTAGGAAAAAGAAGAAAACCATGAAAGTAGGCACCTCGTGGGATAGACAAAACAGTAGCGATCCAGATTCAGATTGTAGCAACTCTGAGATTGCCAACTTGTTCCTGATGGCACGGGATGATGAGGTATTATCTTCTTGCTCCTTATCTTCATATTATTCTAATGATGATTGTGATTCTGATAGCATGCCTACATATAAGGAATAGCAATATAAATATATTCGTGTATCTATATTGTTAAAAAAAATGACTAAGTAAAGTGATGTTTTGTAAAAGAAATATGAAAATTGGTCAAAACTTTTTGAAATTTCAAAGAAGTCTCATGCATCGACTCTTAAAGAAAAAAATTTGAAAATTTCTAAGCTTGAGAGAAAATTGGAGGATGACTCCAAAATTATTTATAAATTTACTGAGAGCCAACACCATTTTTAAAAACTTCTTGGGGCCCAAAGAAACTCTCTTAGCAAAGAAGGCCTCAGATTTAATGGTATTGAAAACTTGAGACTGATCTTTATTTAGGACATTTCACTCAAAAATCAAAATCCTAAATTCCACCTAAAGATCTTCGGTATCGAATGATATGTTTTAAATGCAAACAAATTGGTCATATTCAATTTGACTATCCACTTAGAAATAGACATGTAAGAATTAAAAATGTGTGGAGAGTCAAAGGTGATCCAGGTACTAACCCCTTTGGACCAAATAGAATTTGGGGACCAGCGTCAGTTACTTAGATTTTCTTGCAGCTGTGCTTAAGATTTTTTTCATCCAAGGACGAGTGGTACTTGGTTAGTGGCTACTTACGGCATATGACCGGTGACAAGGCCAAGTTCGCATCCATCACTCCCAAGGATGGAGGGTTCGTGACCTTCGGGGACAATGCAAAGGCCCGAATCATCGGTGCCGGTAAGGTTGGTAAGGAACCTTCCCTGGTTATTGATAACGTATTACTTGTTGATGGTTTGAAACATAATCTTTTAAGTATTAGCCAATTGTGTGATAAAGGGTATATAGTATCTTTTGAAAATGATAAATGCATTATTGAGAGTAAATCTGATAGCAAAGTACTTTTTATGTTGAACGTCATAAAAATGTGTACTCCACTAGTTTTGATACTTTAGTTTCTCAACAAGTTACATATTTTTCCACTATAAATGAAGTTACCTAGTCATGGAATAGACGTTTAGGATATGCAAGCATAGATATGTAATCAAAACTTGTGAAAAAGGATTTGGTTCAAGGCTTACCTAAAACACCTTTTGTGAAAAATAAGATTTGTGATGCATGTCAAATGGGTAAGAAAAAAAAAAATCAAGTTTTAAGAAAAAGAAATTCATATCTACCACTAGACCACTTGAAATGCTATACTTAGATTTATTTGGTCCTAATCAAGTTCAAAGTCTAGGTGAAAAATTATATGCTTTTGTTATTGTGGATGATTATTCTAGGTTCACATGAGTGCTATTTCTCTCTCATAAAGATGAATCATGTGAACAATTCACTAAATTATGTAGAAGAATTCAGAATGAAAAAGGCTACAAAATCACACACATAAGAAGTGATAGGGGAATTTAATTAAAAAATGATGGCATAGAAAACTATTGTCACCTAGAGAGCATTTCACATAATTTTTTTGCACCTAGGACCCCACAACAAAAAGGAGTTGTAGAAAGAAAGAATAGGTTTTTGCAAGAAATGGGTAGGACAATGCTAAATGAACACAAATTACCCAAATATTTCTGGGCCAAAGCTGTGAGTACTGCATGTTATATCATGAATAGAGTGTTAATCAAACCCTCGCTTAATAAGACTCCATATGAATTGTGGAACGGCCATATGCCTAACATCTCCTATTTTCATGTATTTGGTTGTAAGTGCTTTGTACTTAGAGATAATGAACACTTAGGGAAATTTGACTCTAAATCTGATGAAGGTATTTTCCTAGGTTATTCACTTAATAGTAAAGCATACAAAGTATTTAATAAGAGAACATTAATTGTTATTGAATCTATTCATGTTGTGTTTGATGAATCTAATCCATTTTCCAAAAGAGATGATGAAGATGATATTGAAATTAGAAAAGGTTTAGATAAGCTATCTATTGAAAATAATGTGGACATCAATTTAGAAGCAAATGATAGATCAATTGAAAATGATAAAGTTGAAAGTGAGGTTCAAGAGCTGCCTAGGGATTGGAAGTTCATTAGGAACCACCCTTTAGATCAAATTGTAGGTGAACCTTCACATGGTGTAGCCACTTGATCTTCCTTAAGAAATTTAGTTAGTCATTTTGCATTTTTATCCCAAGAAGAACCCAAAAATATTAAGGAAGCCATAGAGGATGAATCTCTGATAATGTCTATGCTGCAAGAGCTTAACCAATTTGAAAGAAGCAAAGTTTAGACCCTAGTTCTTAGGCCCAACGATCATACTATTATTGGAACTAAATGAGTTTATAGAAATGAAAAGGATGAAAATGGGGCACTAACTAGAAACAAAGCTAAATTATTTGCCCAGGGATACAATCAGGAAGAAGGGATAGATTTTGAGGAAACCTATGCTACTGTAGCTAGAATGGAGGCCATTCGTATGTTGCTTGCTTATGTTGCTTTTAAGAACTTTATATTATACCAAATGGATGTTAAAAGCACCTTCTTAAATGGATATATAAATGAAGAAGTATATGTAGAACAACCTCCAGGGTTTGAAAATCATAAATATCCTAATCATGTCTATCGGTTGTCAAAAGCCTTGTACGGATTGAAACAAGCTCCTAGAGCTTGGTATAAGAGGTTTAGTGGTTTACTCTTAGAAAATGGTTTTACTTAGGGAAAAATTAATACTACACTTTTCATCAAATCTAAAAATGATCATATGCTCTTTGTGCAAATTTATGTAGATGATATTATATTTGGAGCTACTAACGATGAGTTATGTAGTGAGTTTTCCAAATGCATGCAAAGTGAATTCGAAATGAGCATGATGGGTGAACTGAGTTTCTTCTTAGGACTGCAAATTAAACAAGCTATATATGGGACTTTCATATGCCAATCTAAATATGTTAGGGACTTGCTCAAGAAATTTAATATGGAAGGTGGTAAAATTCTTGGTACTCCTATGAGTTCTTCCACCAAACTTGATAAAGATGAGCAAGGAATCCCTGTTGATGTGAAACTTTATCGTGGGATGATTGGTAGTCTCCTATATCTTACAGCTAGCTGGTCTGATATTATGTTTAATGTGTGTATGTGTGCTAGGTTTTAAGCTACTCCTAAGGAGTCTCATCTGTTAGCGGTCAAAAGAATTCTGAGGTACCTAGTTGGTACCCTAAGCATACAACATTTGAGATTGTTAGCTACATCGATGCTGACTTTTCTGGTAGTAAGGTAGAAAGAAAAAGTACTAGTGGCACTTGTCACTATTTAGGATAATCTTTGGTTTCTTGACTCTCCAAGAAACAGAACTCAGTTGCCTTATCCACAGCCAAAGCAAAATATATTGCGGCTGAAAGTTGTTGTGCTCAAATTCTCTATATGAAGCAACAACTTATAGATTTTGGATTACACTGTGATACGGTACCAATTAAATGTGATAATACTAGTGCAATAAACATTTCAAAGAATCTTATCTCACATTCATGAACCAAACATATTGAGATTAAACAACATTTCATTCGTGATCATGTGCGGAAAGGGGATGTGGCACTTAAGTTTGTGTGCACCAATGAACAATGGGCTGACATTTTCACCAAACCTCTTCTAGAAGATAGGCTTATACAGATTAGATGAGAGCTAGGTCTACTGCACAGTAGAGAGGCCAGATAGAAAATTGATAGAGTGCACAAACTTAAGGGGAGCTACTCAACATAGAAATATATGGCTCTGGAAACTTTAATAAATCTATCATTGCTTTATACCTTGTGAATTTTTTTGTGGTTTGCAATGCATGACTATCATATCTTTGGCATGTTGATATCTATACTTATGTTTTTATGTTTTGATCCATACTAGACTGTTTGAGTTAGTTATTGTGGATACTTGTAATGTTGAATTCAATCAAGTAATTTCTATATAGATATTTTTGGGAAATGCTCTATATTCAAACAGCATGCTGCCAAAATTTCTAAAAATCTTCCCAAACCATATCTTGTATCTAAATAATTCTTACTTAATGCCTTGCCTATATGCTTAAAATCTATCATGGCCCTTTTTTCCGTTGCCAAAAGGGGGAGAAGTTAGGCAAAATTGGGTATCATGAGAAAATGTTTGAATTTTTTAAATCTTGAAAATTCTCATTATGCATATTGTCAGGGGGAGTCTTTCTTGGTTGTACCCACTTTTGCATGATGTATTTGTCATCTGTTGATTTAGGTGTAATCCTAAGAGGGGGGGGGGGATTTGGGTATTTTAAATTCTTTGAAACTATTTAGCACTTAATCCCCATTTGTATATTTAACAAATCAATTGCAGGAATTTAACACTGAATTAAATTTATTTTATCAATGAGTTCTTTTTACCCAATTAAGTGTGTGTAAAGTTGTTCAACATACACATGCAATACGATTAATGAAATGTAGTATGGAAAGTAAGGAGATAAGGGAATAGAGAATGCAAACGCGATTTTACGAGGTTTAGCCAACCTGGCCTACATCCTCGCCTTGAGCAACCCACTCAAGGATTCCACTATAATCTCTGCTTCTTAAATTGGGACGGAGCTTCCCTTACATCCGCTGCTTACAAAAGGTACAACTTCCTCCTAATCCGCTACTTACAAAAGATACAACTCTCTCCTCAAACCTGGTTCATAACCCGAACCGTGATTACAATCAAATCTATAAAAAAAACTCAAAGTTGCTTCAAATAAAGCTAGTGAGTACAATTGAAATTCCTAACACATAATCATATGATGAAACTTGAAGCTCAAAATGAATGCAACGATATAATCGTTATATGCAAGAATATGATTCACTAACTTCCCCTTTTATCAAATCTCCCAAAAATATTTATATAAATCAATGCTTTGGAGAAATTAGGTTAAATCTTTGAATACAAAAAACTTTGAAGATTGCAAAGATTTGAAGCACACTTTGTCACAATAATATTTCTCTCAAATTTCAACCACAATATGATCTTTGTAATATGCAACTTAATATATATATGATGTGATTACCAAAGATCAAAAACTAACATAGGATTTTTCAGCAAATATCCCTCAAATATATATATATATATAGTTATGAGCTTCTAAGGATATTTGATCAAATGGTTTTGAAGCATTCAAAATATCAAGTCTTTAACTAAGGACACACTTGAATGATAACTATTTAATCAATGGCAAAAGAAAAACTTTCTCAAGTAATGAACTTGTCAAAAACACTCTATATGTATATGAAAACTCAAGATTGATCTCTCTAAGAATATTCAATAATAGATGATGAGATGAGAAACTTTTGAAAATAATAAATCGATTTACCAAACCTCAATACCAAGTTGAAATCAATATGTGTAAATGAAATCCCTTTTGTTTTTCTGAATTGATTTGCCCAAGCTTGGTGAGTATATGTTGGAGTGTAGGCAATCGTATAGCAATATGATCAAGTCTCTCAATTCTATGTCAAAAGGATATTCTCTTCTCTTCATGTTGATCTTAGCTAATGCACTAGGGTTTAGATGTTCAATATATAGGTATCTTGGTCTTAGAATAGATCTCAACCGTTGGATCAAAAAATATCTCATGAGTTCTCTTAATAAAAATTAGATTATAAAGTTTTCCTGCAAGTTCAGACAATTGAGGTCAAAGGCCCAGACGACTGAAGTTCCTTACAGCTCCAAAAAAATAACCTGGACACAGGGTTAGACAACTAAAGTCTAAGTTCAGTCTTCTAAGGTGCTTCTGCCAGGTTCTGTGTTTCACCATAAATTCTTCAGATGACTGAACTTAATTCTTGGTCTTTTGAAGAAATTCTTCCGACGACTGAGGCTAACTTCGTTCTTTTGAAGTTGCAACTTCAGGTGACTGACCGTTGAGTTCAGTCTTCTGAAGTTCCTATTTCTTAAATTTTTTCTTTATAGTTTGAAAAACTGCTTTGCTATCTTTCTTGGCTCTTTTATAAAAATATTTTCTGAGGTTTTAAAAATATTTCTAAATCCATGAATGTCCCTTAATGATGTTCATGAAATGCATGAGTCCTAAAGTCAGTCTAGGGTATATGTTGAGCCTCAAATTAAATCATATAAATATGTAAATACATTAGCTCTAAGTATCCATTCCCATGACGTTCTTGAACTTGTTGCTTGCATCTTCATTCTTGTACTTTTTGATTTCCATGGATTTGCCAAGTTGTGTATGCTTTACTCTTCATGGTTTCCATGACTTGTTATCCTTCCGTGCATACTTAATATAGTTCTTGTTCACAATCTCAATGCACATATCAAATATCAAGTGATTTGTCATTATCAAAATAGGATTGGACTCATAGAGTTAACAATCTCCCCCTTTTTGATGATGACAAATACACGAGCAAAAATATAGAATAAAATGGGTTACACCTAACAAGGCTCCCCCTCAATTAATGCATCAACAATTCAGTAAGTGAAATATTCTCATGCCAAATGAAATATGCTCATGTTCACACACGCGTTGTTTAGCCTAATTCCAAATGAAATATGCTTATGTTGCACAAGTTGTATAGCTTGATTCTTCTCCTATAGCTTGATTCTTATAACCTGATTCATCTTATTACCTAATTCTTCTCCCCCTTTACACAATTAGTGTTGTCAACCATTGTTGCCCATTTTTTCCTGAAGCCTAATTCTTCTCTCCCTTTTGACATCAACAAAAAAGGGTATAATATTAATACATGAGTGGACATAGTCTTATATTTTTTTTCCCTTTTAAGTTTTAAAGTTTTGAACTTATTCAACCATCATATTTGACAAAAAAAAAAAAAAAAAAAAAAATTTACTTCTCCCCCTTTTGACATCAACCATCCCCCTTGCTAATGCATAAATCTATGTTGTGGAATGTAAATTGCATTGTGAACATACATAGTGTGCCAAATGTCAAAGATTATGTGAGGATACCAATGTTGATTAATGTGATATCAAATGAGAACAAATGAGTCGAAAGTGAAATGTTCAACAAATTGTGAATATCAAGTGACGTTGCTCCCCCTGAATTATGTCATCTAATATAATTCTAGGCAACCTATCGACTATGCATCAAGCCTAATTCTCGCCTAATTTGGATAAACCTATCCTCCGCGAGTGGTTTTGTGAATATGTCTGCCCATTGTTCATTCGTGCATACAAACTCAAGCGTCAAACCCCCTTTTTGTACATGATCACGAAGAAAGTGATGTCATATTTCTATATGCTTTTCGTGAATGTAATATAGGATTCTTTGAGATGTTTATTGCACTCATATTGTCGCATCTTATAGGAATTGTTTCATAGTTTAATCCAAAATCCGTTACTTGTTGCTTCATGTATAGTGTTTGAGCACAACAACTATCTGCCGCTTTGTATTCAGCCTCAGCTGTGGAAAGAGCAACTGAATTTTGCTTCTTGGAAAACCAAGAGACTAACGAATGTCCTAAGAAATGACATGTACCACTTGTGCTTTTCCTATCCACTTTGCTACCCGAAAAATCAACATCTAAATAGCTGATAATCTCAAAAAATGTATACCTTGGATACCGTAATCTAATTTCCACGGTTCCTATCAGGTATCTAAGTATTCGTTTAACAGCTAGCAAGTGTGACTCTTTTGGTGCAGCTTGAAATCTTATGCACAAACATACACTGAACATTATGTCAGGTCGGCTAGCAGTCAGATAAAGTAAGCTACCAATCATTCCATGATAGAGCTTGACATCTACTGGTATACCTTGTTCATCTTTATCTAATTTCAATGAAGCGGTCATAGGTGTACCTAGTATTTTTCCATCTTCCATATTAAAATTTTTGAGCAGATCTCTAATGTACTTCGATTGATTTTTAAATATTCCATGTTTTGCTTGTTTGATCTGAAGCCCTAGGAAGAAATTTAGTTCATCCATCATGCTCATCTCAAATTCATTTTGCATGGTACTAGCAAATTCATTACACAATTCTTTGTTTTTAGCTCCAAATATGATATCATCTACATATACTTGAACTAGGGGAATGTCATCTTTCTTAGACTTTATGAACAGAGTTGTATCTATCTTTCCTCTGATAAATCCATTTTCTAGTAGAAAACCGTTCAGCCTTTCATACCAAGCTCTAGGAGCTTGCTTTAAACCGTACAAGGCATTTGTTAATCTATAAAAGTGATCTGGATTCTTATGGTTTTCAAAGCCTGGGGGTTGTTCTACATACACTTCTTCACTTATGTATCCATTTATAAATGCGCTTTTGACATCCATTTGGTATAGCTTGAAATCCTTAAAAGCTGTATAGGCTAAAATTATTCGAATGGCTTCAATTCTAGCTACAGGTGCAAAGGTTTCTTCAAAATCTATTCCTTCTTCCTGGTTATATCCCTGAGCTACTAGTCTAGCTTTATTTCTAACAACTATTCCATGTTCATCTTTCTTATTCTTATATATCCATTTTGTACCAATGATTGTCTTATCCTTAGGTCTAGGAACTAATGTCCATGCTTTGTTTCTCTCAAATTGGTTTAACTCTTCTTGCATGGAAAACACCCACGATTCATTCTCAATTGCTTCACTCACATTCCTAGGTTCTTCTTGAGATAGAAAGGAAAAATGATTAATCATATTCCTAAGCGAGGATCGTGTGGCTACTCAACGTAATGGTTCACCTATTATTTGTTCAATGGGATGATTCTTTATGTACTTCCATTCTCTAGGTGGTTCCTTAACCTCATTTTCAATGTGATTTGTTTCAATGGATGGTTCCTCAATTTCATTTTTCTTTTCTGAACATTCTTAATGGATAGTTTTTCAAATTCCTTATTTATTTCAATTTCATCTTCATCAGTTCTTTTGGAGAAGGGATTTGACTCATTGAACACTACATAAATATATTCTATAGCCGTCAATGTTTGTTTGCTATATACTCTATAGGATTTACTATCTAAGGCATACCATAGGAAGATACCTTCATCTGATTTCACATCAAATTTTCTTAAATGTTTATTGTCTCTAAGCACAAAACATTTATAGCCAAAGACATGAAAATATGATATGTTTGGTCGATGGCCATTCCATAATTCGTATGGAGTCTTATTAAGAGATGGTCTAATCAAAACTCTATTTAGAACATAGCAGGCGGTATTCACTGTCTTAGCCCAGAAATACTTAGGTAGTTTATGTTCGTTAAGCATAGTTCTGGCCATTTCTTGTATAGACCTATTCTTCCTTTCAACTACACCATTTTATTGTGGTGTTCTAGGAGCTGAAAAATTATGAGTAATTCCTAATGAATTATAGTAGTCTTCCATGCCTTGATTTTTAAATTCTCTACCCCTATCACTTCGAATTTTAGTGATAGTATATCCCTTTTCATTTTGGATTTTCTTGCACAAGTTTATGAATTGTTCATATGCTTCATCTTTGTGACCTAAGAATAGTACCCATGTATATCTTGAAAAATCATCAACTATGATGAATGCGTATGACTTTTCTCCTAAACTCTGAATTGGGTTTGGACCAAATAAGTCTAAGTGTAGCATTTGAAGTGGCCTAGTAGTAAAGATTTCTTTCTTCTTCTTAAATCTTGTTCTTGCTTGTTTTCTTAGTTGACAAGCCTTATAGATTTTATCTTTGATGAATTTTGTCTTAGGCAATCTTTTAATTAAGTTTCCCCTAACTAGTTTAGATATTAAGTCCATGTTTGCATGTCCTAGTCTCCTATGCCAAATACAACTAATTTCATTCATAGCAGAGAAGCATGTCACACTTTGTGAGGTTAAGTTATCAAAACTGGTGGTATATACATTTTATGACGCTCAGCTGTGAATAGTATCTTATTATTAGTTTTGTGTTCAACTATGCACTTGTCATGTTCAAAAGACATTTTGTAACTTTTATCACATAGTTGGCTTATACTTAATAAGTTGTGCTTTAAACTATCAACCAGTAAAACATCATCTATAATTAGTGATGAATCATTACCAACTTTACCTACACCCGTGATCCTTCCCTTAGCATTATCTCCAAAAGTGACAAATCCTTCATCGTTGGATGTGATGGATGTGAACTTTGTTTTATCCCCGGTCATGTGACGTGAACATCCGCTATCCATATACCATATGTCTTTTAAGAATGATGATATTAAGCATATCTGCAAGATACAATCAGACAACTAGTTTTGGTACCTAGATTTTCTTAGGATCATGGGGGTTAGTACTAGATTCTCCTTTGACCTTCCATACTTTCTTAATTTTTACATCTTTATTTTTGAAAGGACATTCAAATTTTATGTGACCCAACCTCTTACATTTAAAACATGTAGTATTTCTATGATAATCTTTAGTTGGAACATATGATTTTGACTCTCTTATAAAATATCCTATGTAAAGATGTCTCTTCTTTAGATTTTACTTCCCATTAAAACCAAGCCCTTCCTTTTCTAGGGAATTTCTTTGAGCTCCTAGGAGTTTTTCAAAATTATTTTGTCTTTCAGTAAATTTACAAATAATTTCAGATTTATCTTTCAAATTCTTTTCTAACTCCTCAATTTTCAAATCCTTGTATTTCATGAGGGATGCATGAGATTCATTTTGGCATTTAACTAAACTTGAAAGTTCTTTGACTTTATTTTTCAAATAAAAAATTTTCTTAGTTTTCTTCTCAAGCATTTTAATAAAGTACAAGTATTCTTGTTTCAATTCATCATATGAAAGCATGTCATTCTCATTTTTAGAATGACTAGAATAATAAGAAGATGATGAGAATGATGATTGTACCTCATGGTCATCATATGCCATTAGACACAGATTGGCAATCTCGTCATCACTGGATTCAGATTCTGAACAGCTTGTACTGTGCGTATCCTAATCGACTTTTAGTGCCTTCTTCTTTTTCTTGGAGGCTTTCACTAGTTTGGGGCACTCATACTTGATGTGTCCAACCTCTCTGCAGTTGTAGCATGTTGGTGGATCTTCTTTTTCTTCATGCTTGACTCTCCTTTTTATGACTTTGAGTTCCGAAATTTTTGGTTGAACTTCTTATTCTTCTTCAAGAACTTTCTGAACTTCTTTGTTAGCAAGGCCATGTCATCATCTGATTCTGAATCACTTCCCTCACTGGAGCTGTGAGATGTTGCCTTAAGCACTGTGGCTTTCTTTGCTTTGCTTTGCTCATTCTTCCTCTCATTTATTGCCAGCTCATAGGTGATGAGCGATCCAATGTGTTCGTCAATAGACATCTCCTTGAGATTTTTCCCTTCTGCTATTGCTGTAGCTTTTGCTTCCCAAACTGGAGGTACTCCCTTGAGTATTTTTCCTGATCAACTCATAAGTAGGGTAAGTTTTTCCAAGTGCATTCAAAGAATTTGTGATGTGTGTGAATCTAGTGTACATGGATTGAATAGATTCAACAGTAGTCATTTTAAATGCTTCATATTCACTGGTGAGCATATCTATCCTACTATCTTTTACTTCCCCAGTGCCTTCATATGTAACTTCTAATTTTTCCCTAATTTCTTTAGCAGAGTTACATGCCATAACTCTATTAAATTCATTTACATCTAATGCACAGAAAAGCAAGTTCATCGCAGTAGCATTTATTTGCATTGATTTCCAGTCCTCTTCAGTATACTCATCTTCAGTTTTAGGTACATTAACCTTATCAATTACTTTCATGGGAACATGATTTCCCTTAGTCACTATTTTCCATACCTTCTAATCTATATTTAATAGGTGTATGCTCATCCTATGTTTCCAATAGGTATAATTTACACCATAGAAAATTGGTGGTTTAGTGGATGAGTGTCCCTCACCGAATGGAGTTACACCGATGTGTGCTATGTGATCTTTTTACAAATGAACTACTAAGTCTATGTAAACCTGCTCTGATACCAAATGTTGATTTAGGTGTAATCCCAAGAGGGGGGTGAATTGGATATTTTAGATTCTTTGAAACTATTTACCATTTAATCCATATTTGTATATTTAACAAATCAATTGCAGGGATGTAAGACTAAATTAAATTTATTATATCAATGAGTTCTTTTCGCCCAATTAAGTGCATGTAGAGTTATTCAACATACACATGCAATATGATTAATGAAATGTAGTGAGAAAAGTAAAGAGATAAGGGAAGAGAGAATACAAATGCGATTTTATGAGGTTCAGCCAACCCGGTCTACGTCCTCACCTTGAGCAACCCACTCAAGGATTCCACTATAATCTCTTCTCCTTAAATTGGGATGGAGCTTCCCTTACGTCCGATGCTTACAAGAGGTACAACTTCCTCCTAATCCATTGCTTACAAGAGATACAACACTCTTTTCAAACCCGGTTCACAACCCGAACCGTGATTACAATCAAATATGTAAAACACTCAAAGTTGCTTCTAACAAAGCTAGTGAGTACAATTGAAATTCATAATACATAATCAAACTTGATGCTCAGAATGAATGTAACGATATAATCGTTATATGCAATAATATGATTCACTAACTTCCCCTTTTATCAAATCTCCCAAAAATATTTATATAAATCAATGCTTTGGAGAACTTAGGTTAAATCTTTGAATACAAAAAACTTTGAAGATTGCAAAGATTTGAAACACACTTTGTGACAATAATACTTCTTTCAAGTTTTCAACCACGATATGATCTTTGTAATATGCAACTTAATATATATATATGATGTGATTACCAAAGATAAAAAACTAACATAGGATTTTTCAGCAAATATCCCTAATATATATATATATATATATATATATATATATATATAGTTATGAGCTTCTAAGGATATTTGGTCAAATGGTTTTGAAGCATTCAAAATATCAAGTCTTTAACTAAGGACACACTTGAATGATAACTATTTAATCAATGGCAAAAGAAAAACTTTCTCAAGTAATGAACTTGTCAAAAACACTCTCTATATGTATATGAAAACTCAAGATTGATCTCTCTAAGAATATTCAATAATAGACGATGAGATGAGAAACTTTTGAAAATAATAAATCGATTTACCAAACCTCAATACCAAGTTGAAATCAATATGTGTAAATGAAATCCCTTTTGTTTTTCTGAATTGATTTGCCCAAGCTTGGTGAGTATATGTTGGAGTGTAGGCAATCGTATAGCAATATGATCAAGTCTCTCAATTCTATGTCAAAAGGATATTCTCTTCTCTCACGCTGATCTTAGCTAATGCACTTGGGTTTAGATGTTCAATATATAGGTATCTTGCCCTTAGAATAGATCTCAACTGTTGGATAAAAAAATATGTCCCGAGTTCTCTTAATGAAAATTAGATTTTTAAGTTTTTTCGCAAGTTCGAACGACTTAGGTCAAAGGCCCAGACGACTGAAGTTCCTTAGAGCTTCAAAAAAATAACCTGGACATAGGGTTAGACGACTGAAGTTTGGGGTTCAGATGACTAAAGTGTCGGGTTCAGAAGACTGAAGTATGAGTTTAGTATTCTGAGGTGCTTTTGCTTTTGCTAGGTTCTATGTTTTATCATAAATTCTTAGACAACTGAACTTAATCTTCGGTCTTCTAAGGAAATTCTTCAGACGACTGAGGTTAACTTAGGTCTTCTGAAGTTGCAACTTTAGGCGACTGACCATTGAGTTCGGTCTTCTGAAGTTCATATTTCCTGAATTTTTTCTTTATAGTTTGAAAAACTGCTTTGCTTTGTTTCTTGGCTCTTTTATAAAAATATTTTTTGGTGTTTTAAAATATTTCTAAGTCCATGAATGTCCCCTAATGATGTTCATGAAATGCATGAGTCCTAAAGTTAGTCTAGGGTATATGTTGAGTCTCAAATTAAATCATATAAATATGTAAATGCATTAACTCTACGTACCCATTCCCATGACGTTCTTGAACTTGTTGCTTGCATCTTCATTCTTGTACTCTTTGAGTTCCATGGATTTGCAAAGTTGTGTATGCTTGACTCTTCATGGCTTCCATGACTTGTTATCCTTCCGTGCATGCTTAATATAGTTCCTGTTCACAATCTCAATGCACAGATCAAATATCAAGTGATTTGTCATTATTAAAATAGGATTGGACTCATAGAGTCAACATCATCATCAAAAAGGGGGAGAATGTTGACTTTATAGGTCATAGCCTGTCTTGATTATGACAAATACTCTGGTATTTAATGTCAGTTAAGTTTGTGTGCAAGATAATATTGGTAAGATCATATGATGGCATGAGGTGACTTGAATAAGCTAAAGACCCAGAATATTTATTTCCTTTGTAATTTATATTCTTTTCAATTCGGGTCTGTAATATTTAATTAAGAACGACCTATAATAATTGATGCACATCATGCATATAGGGACCATACGCCAAAAAATGACCTTAGAAAGATGCTAGGTCCTTACACAAGCACTTAGGTTAGTCCCTATTATCACATATGCTATCAGGGTAAACTTTTGATTTAAAACATGACTTAAGGTGTTAAAATGATAAGGCTTCGGGTGACCGAACCAGGCAAGGTAAAATGCCTTGGTAGACCAAATGTTTGAAAAAGTCAGAGTGTTGACCTGACTTCGGGCGACCAAACCAAAAAGACCTTAGCATCTTCGCTCAACCGAACATTCATCATGATTTTTTCCAACAACTTGGGTGCCCAAACATTTATGTTCAAAATACCCTCAAGTGACTGAAAGTGTAAGTTCGGTAAAACAAACTTAAGACCAGGTGACCGAACCTCGAGTAGGTTGGAAAATCGCCTTAGTCAATAGACCAAATATTTGTTCAAGCACTTGAACATGAAAAACTTGCTTTTTCTCATGTGTCTGTTCGGGCGACCGAACCTATGGCTCAGTCGATCAAAACTCTCAGGTTGGCCTAATTTTTACCGAAGTTAACTGGGGTTAAACAGGGTTAATTTTTTAAAATTCAATTAGAATAATTCTAATAATTCCCTTGGTGTCCCCAATGGTTATAATTTTGGCTATGTCTGTAAATATAGGTTCGTTTGCTCAATTAAGGGGTAATTAGCATTTTTTTATTAGCAAAGAAATTCTCTATATTTTTGAGAGAGCTTTATCCAAACACAAAGCCTATACATTTTTGTACTACTATTCCTTTGCTAAATCAAGCCTTGTGAGAGTACTTTGAGTGATTATACTTTATTCCCATTTGCTAGAAACTCTCATTGTGCTCATTGTATGTTTGATTTTTGGATTGAGAGTTAAGCATAGGTTTTCCCTCAATTTAATCTAATAAATCTATTGTGTGGGAAACCTTAAAGCTTGTAGGTCTTGGCATTTGAATTGCAAGACAGCTTAGCTTGTGTTCTTGTTTAAGCAAAAAATCATTTTCACAAGCTTACGTTTCTAATGTCTCTTGTGCTTGAATCTTGAGAAAATTATTTTAGAGATATTTTGATTATTACTGTTGGAAATCTTTGAAACCCTAAAGTATGATTGAGATTTACATCTATATATAGTTTCAAAGATTAGCTTGCTAATACACTCATTGCACTTGATCGATCATAGACATTATTCTGAGTGTTTTTGCACACATATAACATTGAGCTTATAGTTCTTATATTATTGATGTGCTTTGATTAATACTGATACAAATTTGCTTGTTGGACAAGCATATATTTTGTACACATCTTGTATTTTGAATTGGTTGTATTCCAAGAGTGGCCTAAGAGGGCGTTAATCTAGCTCGGAAGGATTGGTTGTAAAGGTTGAGGTCAACCCTGTGTTAATTTGACTTGATTGTATTTCAGCGCTGCTCCACTCGTGAAGTGAGTCTTAGTGAAATCCTTATACTTGTGAGCCAAGGCAGGGTCGTAGGTACATTTGCCAAACCTCGATAACATATCTGTTGCTGTTTCTCTTCACTTGCTTTACTGTGCATGCTTTAATGTGTGCAATTTAGTTTTAACTGAATATATTGATTTATTTTATATATGCACAAGATTGACCCTAGGGTTGAGTAATACTACAGCTGCATATAAGACCTAGGGGAGAAAATTTTAAAATACCAATTCACCCCCCTCTTGGGTTTAAAGTAAAGCTAACAAGTTTGAGCATAAACATAATCTAACTAGTTCACATGCATTTCACGAAAAAATCGATGAACTAGTTATGCAACACCCTTAAAATTTTTTGAAAATTCATGACTTAAAATTTTAACACATAATTGCACAAGTCATGAAGGCATTTAAGCACATGAGCAAGAAACAAAATATTTTCATGTAAAATCATTTCTTGCCAAGAATATATATATATATATATATATATATATATGTTGGCCTAACATGGCTTTAGAATCTTGTTTTGATGATAACAAATGAAGGTTTATTTAACATGTGTTGTTAAGTGATGATGTTTCAGGAATGCTTAAATGAAAAAGTTCAAAAGATCAAAGGAAATGCAAGTTCAAGATCACCAACGACCACAATGCCACACTTATCTTTAAAGTGATCCAAAGGAAGCTCAAGTGAACCAAAATAATCGAAGCATTTGGAAGCCTAAAGTTAACTCAAGCCCAAGTCAAGAGGACTCAAAGCAAAGAAACATATAAAGACTTCAAGCTTTGAGTATTTAAGGCTTTAGGTTGAAATATGTAAGTACTTCATATTGAATATCATGAGGAAATGTTTTGAAGCTCATTAGGGTTTGTCTTGGACTTAGAGACCTTTTTAAAACCCTAGAAAATATTTTTACAAGTAAGAAAGCAAGAGAGCCAAGTGTTTTTGAAAACTAAACTGAAAAAAAAAAAAATTTGTCTGTTCAGGCGACTGAAGATTTTCCTTAGGCGACTGAAGAATAAGTTCAGGCACCTGAAAATTTTCTTGATTAATTCTTGAAGAGGAAATGTAACCTCAGGCGACTGACCCTTGTCACCTCAAGTGCTTGACCCTATTTTAAGTTTAAAGATATTAGTTTTTAGGAACCTTAGGCGACTGATCTCGAGACTTCAAGCGCTTGAACACTGTTAACGACTATATTTTTTAAAAGTTTTAAAATTCAAAATTAAGTTTCTTGTGCCCCAAATTTTGTAAGAAGTTGGGAAACACCCCAAGTAAACTTGGGCAACACAAATTAACCTTTATGTGCCTATAAATACATGTTTTCACAAATCAAACTTACACCAAGAAATTGAAAATCTGCTCTTAAGCTGAAAGTTCTCTTGTTCTCTCAAAAGCTCTCTCTTGCTCACTCTTGCAATCTGAGAATTACTGAAATTCTAAGCTACTAATCAATCTTCTCTGAGCTAAGCATTTGAATTGCTGTTTTCTACCTAGAGAAGTATTTCGGTGAATTTGTTGTTGAGCTTCAACTCTATTTCTTTTGATATTTGTTATTGAAGTATATAGTGCTTTCAATTATACTAACCGGCTCTATTTGAGAGCATTCTTTGTACAAAAGAAACTTTTTCTTCTTTCTTGTTTCTTTGACAGTTCAGGTGATTGGATCATTGTAACCGAGCAAGGGGTATCGCTTGGAGAGTGGGCTCCACCCTAAAGGAGGGTTGTAATTGGTTTGTTTTGTCCGGAAAGGAATGAGTTAGTGGAATCCTTAGGTGGTCTTGCCTAAGGTGAGGACATAGGCTGGGGATAAGCTGAATCTCGTAAAAACCTCGGTCTCACTCTCTCTACCCTTTTCTATTTAAATTTCAGCATATACAAATTGTGTTTTCAAAGTGCAGGATTGCGAAAAACTGATATTGAGAAGACTTTTTAATGTAAGAAAGTACGTTGGTTAGTATTTTGTGGAAACCTTAAAGGGAGTACATTGATTAACAGCTTGTGGAAATCTTGATTAAAAGGAGTGCTTTAAAAATTATTCATACAGGGCTACAAACTAAAAATTGGCAAATGCTGAAATAAGAAAGTGCTGCAAGCTTTCACAATTTGGTTAAGTATTGTGAGATTGGGTAATTTTTTATTGTTTGGTTTGCGATTGGTATTTGGCTTGTGTTTGGATTGTGATTAAGTCATTCTGGTGTGTTTGCTTAAGTTCAAAAGGTTGAAAATTCATAAAAGCACTTAAAAGAATTTTTATAACCCAATTCACCCCCCCTCTTGGGATAACGCCTTGACTTTCAATTGGTATCAGAGCCAGGTTATAACAAATCCTAATTAGAAGCTATATAAAGGTCTAAATGGCACACCTAGGTGTTTCCCCTTTTTCTGAAGGCCAATCATTTGCTAAACTACCTATGTTTTGTGGTTTAAATTATACATTTTGGAAACAAAGAATAATGATATATATTCAAACCATGATTGGAAAGCATGGAAGGTTGTCACATATGGTTACTACATTCCTACTAAACTCGTAGATGGTAAAGAAGTCCCTAAAGAAGAAAAAGACTTGACTGACAATGATTATAAAATGATGCAAGTAAACTCTAGTGCCATGAATGCACTATATTGTGCTTTAGATGTTAATAAGTTTAATAGGGTCATGGCATGTAAGTCAACCAAAGAAATTTGAGACAAGTTAGAAGCAACCTATGAAGGAACTATAGATGTTAGAGATAGTAGAATTGACATGCTCACAAGTGAGTATGTGGCTTTTAAGATGAACCTGGATGAAACCATCACTAGTATGTACACTAGTTTCACTCACATAATAAACTCCCTCAATGCCTTAGGGAAAAATTACTCAACTTATGAAATGATCCGAAAAATGCTTAGAGGACTACCACCAATTTGGGAACCTAAGGTCACTGCCATTACAGAAGGAAGAAACTTGAAAAACACCTCCTTAGATGAATTAATTGGTTCTCTACTCACATATGAGATGACAATGAATGAAAAAAAATTTAGAGAACAATAACAAAAACAAGAAATCATCACTAAAAGACTTGGAAAATTTTTCAGGAAGAATAGGAAATTTAAAGGATCTAAAACTAACAAAGGTGAAATAAACACAAAGGAAACTACGAACGATCCACCTACATGTTATAATTGTAAGAAGGTTGGACACATTAAACCCGATTGTCTACAATTGAAGAAGGACAAGAAGAAGAAAAAGAAGGCAATGAAAGCTATGTGGGACAACACAAGCTCAAACGAATCGGAGGATGACTCAAGTGAACAGGAAGTTGCCAACGTGTGCTTTATGGCACACAATGCTGAGGTAAACTCTTATTATAGTTCATCGGAAGAATCTAGTGGAGAGTCTAATTATAATTCATGTGATAGTATGCCTTCTTACAAGGAAATCCAAGCTGAATTATTCAACTTACACAATAGGTTCATCAAAGTGTCTAAAAGAAGCATAGCCTTGCAAGAACAAAATGAAAATTCTAAGAATCAACTAGAAATTTCAAAATCAGCTGAAAAAGAAAAAGATTCTCATATTGATGATCTAATGAAGAAAATCAACAATATGTCTCAAGAATTAGTAAAACTAAAAGTAAATGATAAAAGCAAGAAGGGCCTAGAAATAAGTGATCTTAAAAGAAAAATTGAAGATAACGATAAAATCATTCACAATTTTACTAGAGGTAAAGAAATTTTTGAAAAAAATGGTTGGTCAACAAAGGATGATAAGTGATAAAGAAGGAATTGGTTGCAATGGAATTGAAAAAAAGAAGAAGAAAAATTTATTTATGGGATATTTTGTGAAATATAAAAAATACTATGCAAGCACATCTTTTACAAATATACATGGAAACACCACTTGCTACTTGTGTAGAAATAAGGGACACATAAAGTTCAATTGTCCATTTAAAAAGAAGTATGTCAAAATCAAGAATGAATGGAAAGTAAGTACTAAAACTAGGTATGACTTAAAAAGAATTGAGAAGGTTTGGGTTCCAAAAGTAACACCATGAATGCTTCCTTGTAGGTATGCTTTATGACTACTCCATTAAAGGAAAAATGGTACTTGGACAGCGGGTGTTCAAGGCATATGAAGGGAGATAGAACAAAGTTCACGTCCCTAGTTGAAAAAGATGGAGGCTATATGACCTTCAGTGACAATGCCAAAGGTAAAATTGTCGGAACAGGTAAAATTGGTAAAGAACTCTCACTTACTATTGATGATGTTTTGTTAGTTGATGGATTAAAACATAACCTTTTAAGCATTAGTCAACTTAGTGACAAAGGTCTTGACATTATCTTTAAGCATGATAAGTGTATAGTTCAAAATCCTAGTAAACATGAAATTCTATTCACAACCTTTGGAGTAAATAATGTATATTGTATAAACCTTGAAAACCTAATCTCTCAAGATGTAACATGCTTGGCTGCCATGAATGAAGCTAGTTGGCTTTGGCATAGAAGACTAGGACATGCAAGCATGGACCTATTATCAAACCTGTTGGCCCGCTTGAATGTCTAGAGAGGGGGTGAATAGACTTTCTTCAAGGATGTGCTAACTTTCTACAACTACAAAAATCTTACCAAGAGTAAGTGTATAAAGTTGCATTGTAAAGATGCAGGAAATCACAATAATAATAAATGAGATATGAAAGAATAGAAGCTGAACACAAAGATATTTACATGGTTCGGCACCCCACCTACGTCCACGCCTTGAAACCAACTCAAGGATTCCCAAAATCCACTATAATCCTCCTTCGGGTGGAGAAGCCAATACACAGCAGCTCACCAAGAGCTTTCAACAAGGTGCTCACTTAGAGACACCCAACAATAGCTCACAAAGAGCCTTTCTTTACAAGAAGTAGATAAGAAATAAATGTAAACTTGAATACTCCCTTTAAGCTGATTACAACAATAAAATCCTTACTCAATGTCCTCTTGTCTATAGAGTAGAAGCAAGACTAAGAGTGGCAAGAAGAGGGCAAGTGAGTGTACGAGCAAACCCTAGAAAGTTGACAACACCAATGAATGATCTATTTACGATATAAATTTTCTTGATAGGAAATAAATGCTTATTCACTCCTATTTAAACATCAAATGGACAAGGGCAAGGCTGGAGAACCCTTGGGCATTTATGAATATGAGACAAGGGTCAAACTAGCCGTTCTGTAGCATTTAATGTTCACTGTTGCCCGACGTTCGTCGATGAAGCCAGAACTTCGTCGACGATCTCTTCAGTCAATTCATCGACGAAGCCCTGTGTTCATCGATGAGTTGCTGGTTCTGAATTCAGGTACCTGTAGGTATATTTTCATCGACAAGAACCTGTGTTCGTTGACGAATTCTTCATGCCATTTGTCGACGACGCCCTATGTTCGTCGACGAGTTATGGCTCTGAATTCAGATGCCCCTTGGTATCTTTTCGTCGATGAGAACCCTGTGTTCGTTGATGAAGTTTGTGCTACTCTTGTCGACGAAGCTCTGTGTTCGTTGACGAGATCCTTCTTCTTAAAATTTTTTCCTTTAAGTTCTAAGAAGGTCTTTGTCCGTTTGGGGGTTTCTTTATACACTTTTAAATGACTTTACTAGTATTTTGTTGTGTGTGTGTGATACGCCTCTTTGTTGCTCTTAGTATTGAGTTTTACTCTATGTACAAGATGTTCACAAGATGATATCTCTTTTATTCACACACTCATTCTTCATATGACTTTGTTCATTTGTGTATCGTCCATGAATGCGTTGAGAGACTTGTGCTTTTGGTCATGGCACTGGTTGCTTTGACTATTTGTTGATTCAGGCGCCGTTCTGTATAGCTAATCATGACTTAGAGACAAACGTTAGTAGCCTTAAGAGCAGCTAATGGGTTGTTATCATCAAAACATAGTAGGAATGAAAAACCTTTATCTACTTGGTCTAACAAAACCTATCTAGAAAGAACTTAGTTAAAGGTTTACTAGATACAAAGTTCATAAAAGATAAAATTTGTGATGCTTTCCAACTTAGAAAAAAAATCAAAACAAGTTTTGAAAAGAAGAAACATATATCTAGTAGTAGATCCTTAGAACTTATAAATTTGGATTTGTTTGGTCCTACTAGAACTCAAAGCATGGGAGGTAAGCAATATACCTTTGTTATAGTTGATGACTACTTTAGGTTTACTTGGGTATTGTTTATAGCCTCCAAGGATGAAGCTTGTAATATATTAATAAATCTAGGCAAGAAACTTCAAAATGAAAAAGGATAGAATGATTCAAATATAAGAAGTGATCAAGGAAGAGAATTCAACAACAAAGATGTTGATAAATTTTGTAATGAAAATGGAATCAATCATAATTTTTTAGCACCTAGAACTCCACAACAAAATGGAGTTGTTGAAAGAAAAAATAGAATTCTTCAAGAAATGGCAAGAACAATGTTAAATGAACATAATTTACTAAAATACTTTTAGGTTGAAGTGGTAAACACCGCATGCTATGTAATAAATAGAGTTTCAATAAGATCAAATTTGAATAAAACTCCCTATGAACTTTGGAAACGCAGAAGGCCTAGCATCTCTTATTTCCATGTTTTTGGATGTAAATGCTATGTATTAAATGATAAAGACAATTTAGGCAAATTTGATGCAAAAACTGATGATAGGATATTCCTAAGATATTCATTAAAAAGCAAAGCCTATAGAATATACAATAAAAGAACTCTTACAATCTTGGAATCAATTCATGTAACATTTGATGAAGAAAGTCCATTCAATAAACCATTAAAAGTTGAAGAAGTTCAAACTACTCAAAAACAAGAAAACTTAGACATAGTAGAAGAAAAATAAGAAGAAAATGAAGAAAAATCAAATAATAATATTGTTGAAAATACTGAATTACCAAAAGAATGGAAATATGTAAGAAATCATCCAAAAGATCAAATAATAGGAGAACCATCATAAGGTATAACTGCAAGATCCTCTTTGAAAAATCTATGCAATCACTATGCTTTCCTATCTCAAGATGAGCCAAAAAATGTTGAAGAAGCTCTAAGTGATGACTCATGGATAATAGCAATACAAGAAGAGTTAAATCAATTTGAAAGAAGTAAAGTATGGAAATTAGTTCCCAAACCGGATAATCATTCAATTATAGGAACTAAATGAGTGTTTAGAAATAAAAAGGATGAAAACGAAATTGTAGTTAGAAATAAAGCTAGACTTGTAGCTAAAGGATATAACTAAGAATAAGGGATAGATTATGATGAAACATTTGCTCCCATAGATAGAATGGAAGCAATTAGAATGTTCTTAACTTATGCATCTCATAAGGAATTTAAATTGTATCAAATGGATGTAAAGAGTGTTTTTTTAAATGGTTATATTAATGAAGAGGTATACGTAGAACAACCACTGGGCTTTGAAGACATACAAAAACATAAATATGTTTACAAGCTAACTAAGGCTTTGTATGGTTTGAAACAAGCCCTTAGGGCTTGGTATGAAAGACTTAATAGATTCCTTCTAGATAAAGGGTTTTCTAGAGGTGAGTTGATAGTACTTTGTTTATCAAAACTAAGAAAGGTGACATGCTCATAATCCAAATTTGTGTAGATGATATTATTTTTGGTGCAACTAATGAAAATCTATGTAAAGAATTTGCTAAAGGTTTACAAGAAGAATTTGAAATGAGCTTGATGGGAGAGTTAAACTACTTCCTAGGATTACAAATTAAACAAGCTAAAAATAGAACTTTTATAAATCAATCCAATACATAAAAGATATGCTTAAGAAATTTGATATGGAAAGTAGTAAGCCCATAGGTACCCCCATGAGTACTTCCATAAGCCTTAATAAAGATGAAAAAGAGAAACCAGTAGATATGAAATATTATAGAGGTATGATAGGAAGTTTGCTATACATAATAGCTAGTAGGCCTAATATAATGTTTAGTGTATGCAAGTGTGCACGATTTCAATCAGCTCCGAAAGAATCACATCAAATAGCTGTAAAAGGAATGCTAAGATATTTGATACGTACAATAGATTTAGGACTTTGGTAACCTATGGACACTAGATTCGAAATGATTAGCTATTCGGATGTCGATTGTGCAGGGTGTAAGATAGATAGAAAAAGTACAAGTGGGACTTGTCATTTTCTAAGACGTTCGCTAATGTCTTGGTTTTCTAAGAAACAAAACTTTGTAACCTTATCCACAGCTGAAGCTGAGTATGTAGCAGTTAGGAGTTGTTGTGCACAATCCTTATACATGAAACAACAATTAAAAGACTATAATTTAGAATATACCACCATTCCAATTAAATGTGATAACACAAGTGCTATAAACTTCTATAAAAATCCTATATCACACACAAGAAAAAAACACACTGACATAAGACATCACTTTCTAAGAGATCATGTTCAACACAAAGACATCCTACTTGAATTTATAAATACAAATGACCAATGGATAGATATCTTCACAAAACCTTTTTTTCCGAAGAAAGATTTATATCCATTAGAAGAGAACATGGGTTGTAACATAGCAGGGAAGTAATTTAAGGAGGTTTCATATTGAGAAAAATGAGAAAACTAAGAAATTAGGGACTTCAGGCGACTAAGCTTGGAAGCTTAGGCGACTGAACACTGTATATTGAAGGTCCAGGCACCTGAACCAGCAGACCTCCAGCAAGTGAGGTGCTACTGCCTATTGAGATTTCAATTCTGTAAATCTTTAGGCGACTAAACTTAATCTTTCAGTGCCTGAAGTCGTGAGATTTATATATTTAAAGCACAAAAACCCTAACTTCAGGCTATTGACTTTTGCTCCATCACTCACCTGAAGCTCCAACCTTTGGTCTTGCTTTCTTACTCAAAATCCCTCAAATCACAGCCCCAAACTCCTTCTACTACACTCTTTCCCTCGGATTCTAGCGTTCCATTCTCGAAAAACACAATGATGCCTTGCACTAAGACCACAACGGACCGAGGATCTTCTTCTGGAAGGGACGATAACAACATTGAGCAATGGTTAGTCACTCCCTAATCTAAGCTCTGATATCGTTCTACTCTCCATTTTGGGGGGCCCAATTTTTGGTAAGGTGATCGACACCACCTTCTTTGATTCCAAATTCCCTGAAATATTGCCTATGTTTAGGAATATAGCTTGGAAAAATTTTGTTATTTTTCAAGCCAAAGGCATGTATCCTAACTTGGTCAAAATTTTTTATGCCAATACGATTCATGGTAAGAATGTTCTAACCATTGAGGTTAGAGGCAAGAAAATTCTTTTGACTCCTCAAATCCTAGCTCCCATTTTGCATATCATCCCAGGCGAATTTGAATGTCCCGCTTTTGCTCAATCTTGGATTCTAGAGCAAGGCTTCACACCCAAAGAGTTTTTGACTCTGATTATGGTAAACGATCCCGTATATTTTGGCCATCCACCTATGTATAAGCAGTTGAATCTCCAGGCCCGAATACTTCATAAAATCATCTCCAACAACATCCTACCTAAAGTTGGCTCGTATGATCATTTTTCCTATCTCAATTGCTTTGTTTTATGGTGTTTACTAAAGGGAGAGAAACTTGATCTGTCTAGCCTCATTTTGAAATGGATGTTAGCCAATTTGGAAGCCACTCATGTCACTCTTCCATATGGAGGTGTGTTGAACCTTATTTTTGCTCATCTTGGTATTACCACACCTTTTGAGTTGTTCATAAAACGTACTCGTTATGGGCTATGAAAAGCATGATCAGGGTTGGTTCTTAAAAGAAGGAAGACCTCAAAGAGCAGCAGTTGTACCTCCTCCTCCTCCTTCAGCTCAAGACCAAGGACCTCTTGCTGATACACCTTCTTGGTTCATTCCCTTTCATCAAGAATTCTCCACCTTTAGTGGAGACATGAGATCCAGACTTCAAACCCTTAAGGAGAATGTTTCCTTATTTGATTAGTGCCTCACTCGTATCGAATAAGATTAGGCTAGCTCATCTTATGGTGTTTATCCTATGGACACTAATTCTGCTCCTTGAAGTGATGCTGAAGAATTTGAGGATGGCAGTGAGTAAGGTTATGAAGATTAAGGTGATGAAGAGGAAGGTGATGAAGAGGACGGTGATAAAAAAGAAGTTGAAAAGGAAGATGATGATGCTGCTGATGATAACTTATTCTTGATTTGTCACTTTGCTTTGTATTTAGAACTCCCTATGTATTAGCCTTGTTTTATGTTGCTTAGTTTGTTTTTGGTTGGGCTTGTAAGCTCTATTACTTATGTCCTTTTTTAATATGACTATGCCCTTCATATGACTATGCTCTCAATGTGCTAAATCACTTTGTGTCAATGCCCCTCACTTATTTTTGAATGATGTCAAAGGGGGAGAAAAATTGAGCAAACATGAGTAAGCAACAAGCAACAACCATGAAAAATGAGATGAAACATGAGCATATAGCATAAATGTAAAAATAATATAAATCTTAGCATATAGCAAGGGGGAGTAAAAGCTAAAATGAACATGAAAACTTAATGAAGCATATATGATGACATGAGCTATAATGCAATATACTTTTGATTGTAACTTATTTTTGAACTCACTCATACTTGAAATCATCATTTTTCATATTTATTACAAAGGCATGCTTATTGTAAAGGGGAGTGTTTTCAAAGGTTCTCTCATCTTTGATTTGTCACCATTAAAAAAGGGGAGATTGTTGGTCTAACATGGCTTTTGAATCTTGTTTTGATGATAACAAATGAAGGTTGATTTAACATGTGTTGTTAAGTGATGATGTTTTAGGAATGCTTAAATGACAAAGTTCAAAAGAACAAAGGAAATGCAAGTTCAAGATCACCAAGGACCACAATGCCACACTCATCTTTAAAGTGATCCAAGGACCACAATGCTCAAGTCAACAAAAATGATCAAAGCATTTGGAAGCCTAAAGTTAACTCGAGCCCAAGTCAAGAGGACTCAAAGAAAAGAAACATATAAAGACTTCAAGCTTAGAGTATTTAAGGCTTTAGTTTGAACTATGTAAGTACTTCATATTGAATATCATGAGGAAATGTTTTGAAGCTCATTAGGGTTTGTATTGAACTTAGATACCTTGTTTTTAAAACCTCAGAAAATGTTTTTACAAGTAACAAAGAAAAAGAGCCAAGTGTATTTGAAAACTGAACTGAAAAAACAAAAAAATTGTCTGTTCAGGCGATTGAAGGGTAAGCTCAGGCACCTAAAGATTTTCCTCAGGCGACTGAAGGATAAGTTTAGGCACCTGAAGATTTTTTTGATGAATTTCTGAAGAGTCAGTGTAACCTCAGGCGACTAACCCTTGTCACCTAAGGCCTTTGACCTTGTTTTCAGTTGAAAAATCTTAGTTTTAAGGAACCTTAGGCAATTGACCCCGAGACTTCAGGCGCCTGAACACTGTTAATGGCTATATTTTTTTAAAAGTTTTAAAATTAAAAACTAAGTTTCGTTTGCCCCAAATTTTGTAAAAACTTGGGAAACACTCTAAGTAAACTTGGGCAACACGAATTAACCTTTATGTACCTATAAATACATGTTTTCACAAATCAAACTTACACCAAGCAATTGAAAATCTGCTCTTAAGCTGAAAGTTCTCTTATTCTCTCAAAAGCTTTCTCTTGCTCACTCTTGCAATCCGAGAATTACTAAAGTTCAAAGCTGCTAATCAATCTTTTCTAAGCTAAGCATCCAAATTGCTTATTTCCACCTAGAGAAGTATTCTGGTGAATTTATTCTTGAGCTTCAACTCTATTTCTTTTGATATTCGTTATTGAAGTGTATAGTGCTTTCAATTGTACTAACCATCTATATCTGAGAACATTCTTTGTACAAAAGAAATCTTTTCTTGTTTCTTATTTCTTTGACGGTTCAGGTGATTGGATCGTTGTAACTGAGCATGGGATATCACTTGGAGAGGGGGCTCCACCCTAAAGGAGGGTTGTAATCGGTTTGTTTTGTCCGGAAAGGAATGAGTTAGTGGAATCCTTAGGTGGTCTTGCCTAAGGCAAGGACGTAGGTTGGGGAAAAGCTGAACCTCGTAAAAAATCTTGGTCTCACTCTCTCTACCCTTTTCTATTTTAATTTCAGCATATACAAATTTTGTTTTCAAAGTGCAGGATTGCTGAAAAACTGATATTGAGAAGAATTTTTAATCTAATAAAGTACGCTGGTTAGTATTTTGCAGAAACCTTTAAGGGAGTACGCTGATTAACGACTTGCGAAAATCTTGATTAAAAGGAGCGCTTAAAATATCATTCATACAGGGCTACAAACTGAAAATTGGCAAACGCTAAAATAAGTAAGTGCTGCAGGCTTTCACAATTTGGTTAAGTATTGTGTGATTGGGTAATTATTTATTATTTAGTTTGTGATTGGTATTTGGCTTGTGTTTGGACTGTGATTAAGTCATTCTTGTGTGTTTGCTCAAGTTTTCAAAAGGTTGAAAATTCAGAAAAACACTTAAAAGAAATTTTATAAACCCAGTTCACCCCCCCTCTTGGGATAACACCTTGACTTTCAATATACATCCCTTTATGATATTGCAAATAAGTTCTAGGGATTGTGCTTGCTAAAAGAGAAAACTTTAAATAAAGTTCAAGAAAGCAAATGTTCTTCTGGTTTGGAATTTATGCACAAAATATTTCAACAGATAACCAGAAAAAGCAACCATGTAGATCAGAAAAATATCAGAACAATTTGAAAACACGGATCACATGGTAGAGCCAAAGACACTGTGGCAAACCAAAAAAATTTCATTTATAATATTCAATAAAAGCATTACAATAAAGCATATGCCATAATAAATTAACACAGATCTAAGCCAAAAATTAGTGAGCATAATGAGATAGGAATTTTAATTTTAGATGCTCCCCCTATCAATTTGAATTCGTGCCTAGATTCAGTTAACTACCTTTTCTAATAGATTTTCTTGGATATATGTTAAAAAAATTTTATTCACCAGTAAAATGTACCTAAACACGCATGCGCTAAAAATCAATCACTAAGTCATGCATGGTGTTCATATGCCCCAAAGAACAATCCATATCAAATATTGATTTAATAAATGCAGGATATGATGTTCAAGGCACCTAGAAAGACTTCAAACTCAAAAAGTAGAAACAATAATAGTGTGAGTCCATAGGGTAGGAGAGTTATAATCCTTCTCTTAAGGATGAGGCTTATGCTCCTCGGTATAATTTCAAGCACACATAAGTGCATTTACGTTCAAGGATGAATCTTATTTAAGCACATCCATTACATGTTCATCCTTCATAACAAAACTTAGCATGCAAGAGATTATAGACGTTAAGTTCATTTTTCTTAAAAAAAATGGAGCTTAGCCTCCCCTTATATATTTGCATGCACACATACTTGCATTATAGTTCAAAGACGATAGTCATTTAAGGACACTCATAAAAATTCATTATTTTCAAAGGATTTCAGTATGCAAAAAATATTAGTCATTCAGCGTGTACGCATGACATATTGCATTTTGAATAAGAGTTATGCAATAGGGGTTCAAAAAGGAAGACACAACTCAAGATATACAATGAGTGTGTACAATACGAGAACTCCCCCTAAGTTATGCAATTAGCCCATAGTTCATGAACTTGAATGATATAACATGATTATCAACTATTTAGGTCCTTCTTGAAGTTCATATCCCAAGTTTAGGACTGAATGGTGTCCATGAACTTAGTTTCCTTTGGATAAAAAAAAAATGTGTACATGTTTTCAGTTCAGTGCAATTTAACATACACTAGCCCTTTGCTTGGCCGACCGAACCTAGTTTGAAATTCGAATTTCTTATGTGAGGTTAGCCGACCGATGCTTGGACCGGTCGACCGAACCTCTCGGGTTGCGGTAATTTTTTCAGCGCTAATCACGCTTAAATTTTTAATTAAATAATTTTAAAAATAGCAAGTGTGTCCCCAATGGTCAAAATTTTGGAAAATCTATAAATGTCCCCTTCATAACTTTGTTTAGTAACTTTGATTAGCCAAATTTTCTCTCTAATCTTTTTAGGCTAATTGTTATCAAAGTTCCCCCAACTACATTTTTCTTGCAAATTTTTCTTTGGGGAAACATTTTTAACACTCACTCTAGCTCTCTTTCACTTACTTTCTTGAAAAATTTGTTTTGGAAGATAGCATTTATTTAAGGCATTTATTTCTTCAATCATATGATTTACTCTCGTTTATATCTTCATTTTGAAAATCATCTTTTTGAGAGTAAAACTTATATTTCTTCACATGATTGATTTGATAAATATTTTGAAGAAATCATCAATCTTATTTAAATCTTTGAGTACTTATCATATATACATCTTTAACTCAAATATTATCATTCTCATTATTTGCAAAATGCCTTTGAAAGAAAAATCCTAGCCTCTCCTACTTTATATTGAAAAATATATTTGGAGAAAATTTCTTATTAGGGAAAAATCTTTGAAGAACTTATTATATGCATTATCCTTCAAAGATTAAAAATATTACTTTGAGATAAGCATCCTTACTCTTTTGAGCATATTTCATATCATATTTGAGAGTACATTCTTGGGCTTTTATTATGTACATTTGTGCTTGTATTAAAAGCATTTTGATATGTGCAAAACTATTTTTATTGTAACGATTAGGTTTAGCTTGTAAATTTAACTAGGGAGTCTCTGTCTTGTATGGGAGACCGATTTGGTTTAGCTTGGTAAATTAAAATGGGGAGTCTCCACCCTGTAAGGGAGACTAGTTGGGCTCAGTCTGGTAATTGAGATAGGTTTTTGGCACCGCCCATAAAGTGTTGCTGGGTTATGGCTTCACCCGGTAAGTGTAGCTAGGGTACTCCTTGCCCTGTAAAGAGAGGTTGTAAATGACTTTTGCTCCGTCTTGTTAAGTGAGCAGGGATAGTGAAATCCTTTGGGGGGGGGGTATGCCCAAGGTGGGAACGTAGGCTGGTTTGGCTGAACCTTGATAAAAAATATCATGTGTCTCTCTCTATCTCATTTATTTTTTGCACTTTAATTTCCATATGTATACGCTTTTTTATTTACCGTTACAATTATCTGCATGCACACATTTGAATTAAATGAGATATGCTTCACTCGTGTATGTTCTCATTAATTGGTAATTCATTTTACATACACACCTTAATATTTTACTGGAATATGATGAAATGTTTGTATGCAAATATTTAAATTGTAGAGAATGCCATATTTGTTTTAAATATTTGCATACTTAATTAATTGGGGGAATTGAGACTGCTTAGAAAAACCCTAGGTTGCAAAATACTATCTGAGATCTTAAATTGACCTAGAAAGTTTTAAAATCTCCAATCACCCTATCTTGGGATTATACCAATTACATCCATTGGTATCAAAGACCAGTTGCAATAAGCTTAACCTTTATTTGCATAAAGATTGCAAAGACTCATATTTGGTGTATCCCTATTTTGAGGGTCAAACCTTTGCAAATCCTCCACTACCTTTAATATTGTTGACCTTATAGGTCATATCTCGTTTTGATAATGACATAGATTTTTATCTTACCAGTGTCTTGACTTTTTGCACAGGACTATTCTTAGCACGCAATGACAAAGATACAGATGATGCCATAAGAGAACTCAATGCTCACACAATATGATGGTGTTTGGAGAAGCAAAGGAAATGAAGACCACTATTCTCAATTGTATTTTCATTTAAATTTGTTGGTATGTAATAATATGGTTTGTAATAATTGCATTACATGCATGATAGGATGCATAGGCTCAAAGACCATAGAATGACCTTATGGATCACCTTCAATTGACCGATACTGGATTTTTGGGGTTAACTCTCAAGGCCATGATTGACCATAGGACACATCATGATTAAGTCCCTTGAGCCTAATTGTAAACATATACAAATAGGGATAAAATCATATAAGGTCAAAAGAAGAGGAAATATTTTTCAAAGGGCTTCGGTCGACCGACCTATTGGTGTTGTCAATGCCTCGGTAGACTGACCAGCCAGAAAGTCAAAGTGTTGACTTGGCTCGGTCAACCGAACCATGACAGTTACGTCTTCCATGAGCCTAGCAAATCAAACCCCATGAACCAGTAAATTGAACTGGTGGACGGGCTACCGAACCTCAAAGGTTTAGGAAATCACCTTTGTTTGGTCAAATAACCATTTCTCATAGCAAACCGAACCTTGCAATCATTTCAAAAAGGTTGTGTCTGTTCGGTCGACCATCGCTAAGGGTTGGTCAACCAAACCTTTCGGGTTGAAATTTTTTAACTGCGATAAAACGAGATTAATTTTAATTAACCTTCATTAAAATTTTCTAAAATGATTCTCGTGTCCCCCAACGGTTATAATTTGTTGAATATCTATAAATACTCATTCATTTGGAGAGATTAAGCATTGATTAGCAAAGTTGATTAACAAAAACTCTCTCAAAATCTTTGCAAATTTCTTTTATATTCTTATTCATACAAGCTTACAAAAGCTTGTACAAAAGCTCACACTCTCATTGCACATTCCTATTTGAAATTGATTTTTAGGAGAGTGAGCTAGAGTTTTCCCTTAGTATTTAATCCATAATTCTTTTGGGAAAACTCTTGAGCTTGTGAGTTTTGCATTCTTGTTGCAAGATTCAAGGGCTTGTCTTGTGCTATTGGCTATTTCATTTTTGACAAGCTAGAATCTAAATATCTCTTATACTTGATACTTGAAAAATTATTCTTGAGATATGTGCTTGTGCTCTAAAGATCTTGAGATTATTTCTTGTGATTGATATACATATATTGACTTAAAGATTTATTCACAACACTCTCACATATAAATTGTTATAGTTGTATATAACTGAGAGTTAGGATATAGACTTCACTGAGCTTATACATTCATATCATATTGAAGTGTAATTTGTTATTGTATTGTGCGTATTGGTACATATCTGCTTATTAGAGAAGCATATATATTGTACATGAAAATTATACTGATTATCTGTTGTATTCCAGGCGTGGCCTGAGGGGGTGCTAATCTACCTTACAAGGATTGATTGTAAAGGTTGAGGTCAACCTTGGTAATTTGACTTGGTGTTATATACGGTGTCACTCCACCCATTAAGTGAGTAATAGTGGAATCCTCGGGCTTGTGAGCTAGAGGTGAGGATGTAGGCAATATTGGCTGAACCCCGATAACATATCTTGTGTCTACTCCTAAATTCCCGCACTTTAATTTCCCACACATGTTTGCTTATATTTAATTTATTATGAATGTGTGTATGATTTAAATATTGTGAATGATTGGGATAAATTGAGCCTGCTGTACTTGCCTTGATTATCTGCTCAGTTAAATTCTTGTTGGGTAATTGGTATTTATTTAGATAGACCCTAGGTTGAGCTATACTGTTAGTGATTTGGATTTGACCTACGAAGGATAATTTTTTAATACCTAATTCACCTCCCTCTTGGGAATACACCAATTCCAACAAATATATAGATTTTACAATTTGGAAATTGAAAATGCTTTTGTAAAATCAATTGATTGGAGGTTTTAAAAAGTGTTTGGAAATGGAAATCGTATCGTATTGAAAATGATTTTTAATGCACAGTTTCCCAAACTTGAAAATGTCTTAAATGTGCATGACATAGTTTTAATGCATATCATTTGAATGTCATGCATATGTTTATATTATGCCTTAGTTACTAACACCTTTATGAAGTTTATAAATTATACTAGTGCTAAGGATTTTGGGAACCATGAGAGGTATATAGAAACCAAGAGAGAGGAGAACACCGCTCCAAGCTTAAACGATTAAGAAGGAGTAAATTGAAAGGGTATATCTTTTCTCTTTCTACTTGATTAAATATTTCATGCCATGATTCATATGATATATCTCATGTTAAATCCTTAGTTGAATCATGTGTTATAGCATTTTATCTTATGAGATGCCTTAAAAGAAAGTTCATTAATACTCATAAGATGTTAAGATTAAGTATGAAAAAGGGGTTATGACGCTTTAAATGTCTAAATAGTATTTTGTGCTTAAATTCTTAAATTTTAGTATACACTATTACTATTCTTAGATTATTAGAAAAGCAAGCCAATATGAAAATCTTAATTGATTATATCCAATCTATTTGCTTAATGTATATATGTTAGTATGATTGGTAAATATATGAATATATTGGCTATCTCTGTTTATTGGACAAAGTTATATTTATTTGCTATAACTCATATATCCTAAACTCATAATAGAGCTTAAATGTTTAAATAATTTTTTTTTACCCTCAGAATAAATTTTTAGATCCAATCTAAGAAATCCAAATGTGTCTTATTGAAAACTAAAATTCTAGTGGCTTGAAGAATTGGGTCATGCCATTCAGATGCAAAATAGACTTATTAGGATTATTTTAAAGCAACGATTGAAGAAATTGAAAATCTAGAGTTTTGGCTAAATTGTATGACATAAAAAAGATGAAGAAGATGATGATGCATAGGTTGTAAAATTAAGGAGGAGCATCAAAAAATAAAATTCATTTGATAAACTTTTTATGGCAATGTGCTTATTTTCAAAACACCATTTTATTATAGTTATATTTTATGCCTTTATGCTATCTGTACTGAATGCCACTGTCCATTCTTTGTTTAAAGTTTGAATCATATTAGATGGATGGACTATATTTTTGAAATAATCTGCAAGTGTGCTAAATGGTACTATCCATTGATTGATAAATGCTAAATTATTTGATGGATGGTTTTATAATTGAATTAAAATGAATTGTATGATATTTTGAACTGAAAGCTTACTGTCCATTTTTTTTCTTAAATGGTAGTTTCATTGAATGGACAAATAATGTATTTTCATTGATTGCACTACTGAATTGCATGCTTGAACTGGAACACCAACTGCATGGCTGATGCAGTATATTGTGAATTGCATGCTGGTAGTGGATATAGGTTCTAACACGTTTGAACTAAATAGTATCTGCATGATGTAGATTATAATGAATTTTTTGCTTGAACCTATTAGTTTTAGGTACATGGTAAAATGGGAAAATGCTCAATTTACAGACGACATGCTGCCAAAATTTTGTTAGAATTTTCCCAAAATGTTTAGAATCCATAAATTATGTGCCTAAATGACTATGATTTATTGCATGCTTGTATGTCTTTCGTAGCTATTGCATGATTATTTGAATATAGCCTAGTTGGCTATCAAGTGCTGAATGAAATGCAATAGGCAGATATCTTTAAACTAAATGCTTATAACATAATGCATACTGAGAGTCATAATAAAGGATGATTGAATGATAAATAATTTAACAAATGAACTCCATCCTTAGTTGAAATTTTTTATGTGCAGTCAAGGGAGCTAAGCTCCATATTTAGAAAGAGCATAAATGACTCATATGCATCACTTCGTTTTTTGAATATTTGGGCTCTTTTGAAAAATTTTGAATATCATATCCTGTGGTTCGATGAATTAGTATGGATGGTTTTTGGTTATAAACATTATCGTTTGCCTCAATATATATTTTATGATGCCTTTGTGGCCTAAGGGATGACTATACTAATTAGGTGGTAAATACATTTGATAAATATTTAGTATAGTTAGTTTATGAAATTCAAGAATGATTGCTTATACTGATCAGCACTCTTAATGAAATCAATCCTTGGTTAGTATAAGCAACTCATTTATATTTCCTAGGATGCTAGATAATTGAATAAGTCGGTACATGTTAAATCTTAAGTTCTATACAAATTGAAAAACATGTACACATTCTTTTGTCCTAGGAGGGACTAGTTCATGGACACTGTTTGGTCCAAATCATTGGGTTATGTACGTTTGCACTGAACCTAAATGGATGATCATCATGTTATAACATTCAAGTCCATGTGACTAGGGAAATTGTAGGACTTAGGGGAAGTGTTCTTATGTTGAACCCCTATTTCATAATTCTTGAGTATAGCCTTTATTGGCTATTGTGCTTTTCAATTGAAATACAATATGTCATGCTATATGTTGAATGACTAATATTTGCTGCATACAGAAATCCTTTGAAAGGATGAATATACGATGCATGCTCTTAAATGAACATCATCCTTGAAGTAAATCACAAGTATGTGTGCACGCAAATATATAGGGGAACTTATGCCCCACCCTTAATATAAGGATTGTAATCACTTGCCTTATGGACTCACATTATTACTGTTTCTAATTTTTGAGTCCCAATTTTTTCAAGTACTATAATGACCCAAAGAATAATGGTATTTAAATAATAAGAGGGAGGAAAATAGGAAAATATATAAAAAGCGGTAGCATAAGCGTTCGTCGACGACGTTGCATTATGAGCTCGTCGATGAAGGTTTGTTTCGTCGATGAGAAGATACCAAGAGGATATTTGGGCCTTTAAATTTTGTTGACGAAGGGGAGAGTTCGTCAATGAATTGCCTCTTAACCTTGTCGATGAGGTGACGTGGCTCGTTGACGAAGCCTATGTTATAAATAGTGTAAATCTCAGATTTTACACAGAAAAATCGACAGAAATCTCTCTCTCTCTCTCTCTCTCTCTCTCTCTCTCTCTCTCTCTCTCTCTCTCTCTCTCTCTCTCCCTCCTCCCTATGGTTTCTCTCTCCTCTCTCTTTGATTTTGGCTCCGCCGTTTGCCGGATCGACGATCTAAGGCCACCACGATGCTCTTAGAGAAGTTCTCTCCAAATCTACCGGAGCGGATCGTTGGTGGGGCAGAGTTGAAATTCAACCCTGGTTTAAGGTAAGGTTTTTTATGCAAAATTTGGTCTTTCCATAGTTATAGGAAAGGTTATTCATGGAGAAATACTGAAGTTTAGTTCTGAGAGTTGTTGGCCTCAGGTTGTTGCTCAGGGAACCCTACGAGTGTAGGACTAGCATATTCTAGGGGGTTTCTTTTCAGTAATCAGGTAAGGGAATAAACTAAAGCAATTATTTTCCATGCAAATTATATTATTATTATTATTATTATTATTATTATTATTATTATTATTATTTATCAGCAAATTTATTTTTAAGAAGAATGTATAATATATATGAAAAGATTGGTAATAATGCATGTTTGGGAAAATATTGCTATTATGTTGAAATGTATATATATTAGTATGATATGCCAGGAAATATGATTTTTATTTTTAGAATGGAATGTATGGTTTATTTAGCATTGTGTGGCGTGAATATTATATTACTTGAAAAGTATTATATTATGTAAATTTTACGAATAAATCATGTTTTTACAGATTATGAGATAATGCAGTACATTATGGTTTCAAAATATACGATAAATGAATTATTTATTCATAACGATATTTATGAAATGTTTGGCACAAGGCCATGATTGATAGCCGGCGCAAGGTTGTGTATGATATATGATTTTGGCGCAAGGCCATATGTATGATTTTGGTTTAAGGCCATAGATATGGAAGTAAACGACGCAAGGCCATATGTTTTTACGTTATTACAGAACATGCTATCAATCTAGTTATGTTAAACTGTATATTATCATGTATTATGATGCAAATCATAGCACAACTTCAAAAGAACTTGTCCAAGTGCCAATTGGGCCAGTTACGAGAGCAAGAGCAAAGAAATTTAAAGCTGCACTCAATGGAATGATTTAAGAGGCATGGACTCAAGAAAATTCGTGGAGGCCCATTGAGCATGACCCACGTGAGCAACAAAGATTCATCAACATGATTGAAGCTCTAGAAGAATCTGGCCAAGGCCAATGATGAATCAACAAGAATCGTTAAAGGATCCATTGCATGTTCCAGTTGGGCCTATTACAAGAGCAAGATCCAAGAAGATCAAAGAAGCACTTCATGGGCTGATTCAAGATATTTTGGCTTATTAAAAAACGGGCCACTCCAAGCTTGGCCCAAAGAAATATGAAGGTTTACTAAACTTAATCCAAGTTTTTGATGTAACTTAAATATGGTGTGCTATTCAAATATGGGATTTGACTCTTTGACTTTTTGTGTTATATTTAATTTGTAATCATGCAAGACAACTTGTTTACTTGCATGGTCTTAGTAAGTTGTTGAGTTGTTGAACCTACCTTTAGCTTTTGTGTTATTTTTTTATTTGTTATCTTGCAAGAAGTCTTAGTAAGTTGTTGAGAATTGTTAAGCCTAATTTGTAATCTTGCAAGAAGTCTTAGTAAGTTGTTGAGAGTGGTTTGAAGTGTTCAATGCTTTGTCTCCCAGGTTATGCCTATAAAAGCTTTCTTATTGTAAGAACAAAGATCATCATTGAATAAAATTGTGAGAGTATTTTCTCTACAGTTCTTTGAAGAACTATTTGAACTTATCGAGATTTCCTGTGGCGTTCACCAACGACTTATCAAACGATTTTCTACCACCGTTTGTGGCATCTTCCTTATACCGAGGTTCTTGTTTCGCAATAAACAACGAGTTGAGGTTGTATATACCAAGGTTATTGTTTGTCGTAAACAATGGGTCGAGGTTTTTCATTCAATTCTAAACGTAGAATGATCTTGGATTCCTTTTTATTTTTTTTGTCAGATCTCATTATTTAAGCGGGAATGCACATCATTTGGTATCAGAGCACAAGTTCTAGTTCAGATTTTCCTATCCCTTAAAACCTTTCTTTTGTTTCTTTATTTTGTGTTCTTGTAGTTTCCAAATTCGGTTCACATACCCTAGTTTAGTTGAATTTTCCTCTACCCCATTCCGCTCGTATTTTGTTTGTTCTAGTTTATTTTGAAATCTTATTCTGTTATTGTCAAAAGCCAATTGCTGATCATAAAAAGAAAAAAAAAAAAAAAAAGAAGAAGAAGAAGAAAAAGAAGGATCATAAAAAAAAAAAAATTTGATTGTTTTCATTCAGTTGTATTCCTTGTATTCTTGTTATCTGGAATTCCTTGATGAGTTCTTGGTGAATCGTTACTGGAAATTTTGAAGTATGGTTTAGTTTCAAAATAACTGGAAGAGAATTATCGAGTGGAAAAAGGCAAGAGTGGTGAGAACATTAGAGGGTTAAAAGCCACATATTTTTTGAGTGAAACACGAGTGTAGAGTGATTCACCTCCTTGAGTGTAAACACATAAAGGAGAGAATTGTGAGATCTTTTTTTTTTTTTTTTCCCATTCTAAGTTTACGCTGTAGCAATCATGTCTCACAACAGTGCTAAGAGCGTTGCCGAAGATGCTACGGAACTGGCTGATCCGAAAGTGTTTATGGAGGCCATGATGAGTGAGATGAGGCGTGTGATGAGGTTGGAACTAGAGCAGGTTCACAAATGGATTGATCAAATGGAGAATACACGTGAGAAGCAGCCACAAAACGCCCCTAATGTGCATAAAATAGAAAGTGTTCAATCGAGGGGAGTGAGGGTTGAAGATGAAGAGCCTTACGAGGTTGGTTTTGATGAAGAAGATGATCGGGATTCTATTGTTAGTAATAGGGGACATGGAGGGCGGTTTAGAGAAGCTAGGAACTGGGAAGATAGCAACTTGGGTAGTATTAAGATGAAGATTCCATCATTTCAAGGTAGATCCGACCCTGAAGCATACCTTGAGTGGGAGAAGAAGATGGATTTCGTATTTGACTGCCACAACTATTCTGAAACAAAGAAGGTAAAATTAGCTGTGATTGAATTTTTTGACTATGCTAATATTTGGTGGGATCAGCTTGTTATAAACAGGAGGCGAAATAAAGAATGACCAATAGAAACATGGGAGGAGATGAAAACAGTGATGAGAAATCGGTTCGTTCCAAGTTACTACTACCGAGAGTTGTACAAAAAGCTACAAGGTCTTAGGCAAGGAAGCCGGAGCGTAGAGGATTACTACAAAGAGATGGAGATTGCTATGATCTGGGCTAATGTAGAGGAAGATTGAGAGCTACAATGGCTAGGTTTTTATTTGGATTAAATCGGGAATTCCAAGATAAGGTAAACATGAAGCATTATGTGGAGTTGGAAGATATGGTGCACATGGCCATCAAAGTGGAGCAACAACTCAAGAAGGGGGGTGTGTCTCGTGCAGCCCATAACTCTAGTTCTACCTCTTGGAAACCGAGTTATACCAAGCAAATGGATAAGTCACAAACGTCCAAAGCTGAGCCCAAGTTTGCGAACACCCGCCACATTCCTCAAGGTAAAACTGACACTCCTACCTCTTGGAATCGTGACATTAAATGTTTTAAATGTCAAGGCAGGGGACACATAGCAAGTCAATGTCCAAACAAGTAGGTCATGGTGTTGCAAGAAAATGGTGAAATTGTGACTGATAATTAAGATTTTGATGACGACGACATGCCACCATTGGAGGATGTTTCCGAGGAGGAATATTTAGCCCCTGATGCATTGACATTGGTGGCAAGGAGAGCATTGAGCTTGCAAGCAAAAGGAGTTGATGAAGTGCAGCGGGAGAACATCTTTCACACTAGGTGCTACATCAAAGACACAATATGTAGTGTGATTATTGACGGTGGTAGTTGTATTAATGTTGCAAGCACAGTTATGGTGGAAAAATTGGGACTACCCATGTTGAAGCACCCTAGACCGTGCAAGTTGCAATGGTTAAATGATAGTGGTGAGATAAGGGTGAACAAGCAGGTGTTAGTCACATTTCAAATAGGTAAATATGAAGATGAAGTGTTGTGTGATGTAGTACTGATGCAAGCTAGACACTTATTGCTAGGGCATCCATGGCAGTTTGATAGGTGTGTGAAGCATGATGGCTTTATGAAAAAAATACTCCTTTGCACTTAATCAATGATCAATCACTCTTGTACCATTGAGTCCGCAGCAAGTATATGAGGATCAAGTAAGACTGCAAAAAGAGAGTGAATAAAAGAAAAAGAGTGAAAATCATAGAGAGGCTGAGAAAAATGAGAGAGAAAAAGGAAATCAAAATTCGGCCATTGAGAAAAAATTAGAGAGAAAACAAAAGAATTTCTATGCAAAAGTAAGTGAAATTAAGCGAGTAATGTTTTCAAAGAAGCCGATGATTGTACTTTTGTACAAAGAGGCGTGTCTAAATACTAACGAACTTGACCTTACTTTGCCTGGTTCTGTTGTTTCTCTTTTGCAGGAGTATGAGGATGTCTTTCCAGAGGAAACACCACATGGGTTACCTCCAATCCGAGGGATTGAACATCAAATTGATTTTGTTCCTGGTGTGATAATTCCAAATCGACTAGTCTATAGAAGCAATCCTGAGGAGACAAAGAAGCTTCAACGGCAAGAAAGTGAGTTGTTGGAAAAAGGGCACGTGAGGGAGAGCATGAGTCCATGCGCTGTTCCGGTCTTATTGGTACCTAAGAAGGATGGGACGTGGAGAATGTGCGTTGATTGCCGAGCCATCAACAACATAACGGTAAAGTATCATCATCCCATTCCTTGCTTAAATGATATGTTAGATGAACTGCATGGTTCTTCTGTATTTTCTAAGATTGATTTAAAGAGTGGTTATCATCATATTAGAATAAAAGAAGGAGATGAATGGAAAACTACCTTTAAAACAAAGTATGGTTTGTATGAATGGTTAGTCATGCCTTTTGGATTGACTAATGTTCCTAGCACCTTTATGAGACTTATGAATCATGTTTTGCGTGCATTTATAGGTAGATTTGTAGTTGTCTACTTTGATGATATACCCATTTATAGAAAAAATGTAGACAATCATGTAGTACATTTAAAATCTATTTTAGAAGTCCTTAGGAAAGAAAAGTTGTTTGCTAATCTGACGAAGTGTACTTTTTACACCGATAAGCTTGTATTTCTGAGATTTGTTGTTAGTGCACAAGGTATATAGGTTGATGAAGAGAAGGTACGTGCAATCCAAGAGTGGCCGAGTCCCACAAGTGTAGGTAATATTTGTAGTTTTCATGGACTTGCTAGTTTTTATCGGCAGTTCGTGAAGGACTTTAGTAGCATAGCCGCACCACATACTGAAGTGATCAAGAAGAATGTTGGATTTAGATGGGGAGAAGAACAAGAGAAGGCGTTCCAATTAATCAAAGAGAAGCTAACCAACGCCCCCTTATTGTCTTTACCTAACTTTTAGAAAATGTTTGAGATTGAATGTGATGCTTCAGGTATTGGCATAGGCGTAGTTCTTATGCAGGAAGGACGACCAATTGCTTACTTCAACGAGAAACTAAGCGGGGCAGCCTTAAACTACCTAACTTATGATAAGGAGTTGTATCCATTGGTTCGAGCTTTAGAGATGTGGCAACACTACCTATGGCCTAAGGAATTAGTGATTCACACTGATCATGAGTCATTGAAACACTTGAAGTGACAACGCAAGCTAAACAAAAGGCATGCGCATTGGGTGGAGTTCATTGAGACGTTTCCATACGTCATCCGGTATAAGCAAGGCAAGGAGAATGTGGTCGCCGATGCACTTTCTCGTAGGTATGCATTACTTTCCACACTTGATGCAAAATTGCTTGGTTTTGAACACATTAAAAACTTATACGCTGATGACCACGAATTCTGTGAAGCATACCGAGCTTGTGAGAAAACTGCTTGTGGTAAGTTTTTTAGGCTTAATGGATTCCTGTTTCGAGAGAATAAGTTATGTGTACCAAATTGTTCCTTGAGGGAGTTGTTAGTGCAGGAATCTCATGGTGGGGGATTAATGGGACATTTTGGAGTTGCAAAGACTTTAGCTGTTTTACAGGAACACTTCTATTGGCCTCACATGAAAAGAGATGTTGAGAGAATTAGTGGTAGATGTGTCACATGTAGGCAAGCCAAATCCAGAGTGAGGTCCAACAGTTTGTATACCCCTTTACCAATTCCTAGTGAGCCTTGGATTGATATTTCAATGGAATTTGTGTTAGGATTGCCATGGACTAAACGTGGGAGAGATTCAATTTTTGTGGTTGTGGATAGATTTTCTAAGATGGCACACTTTATTCCATGTCACAAAATGAATGATGCCTCTTATGTTGCTGATTTGTTCTTTAGAGAGATTGGGAGATTACATGGCATGCCTAGAACAATTGTTTTGGATAGAGATGCTAAGTTCTTGAACTATTTTTGGAAGACTTTTTGGTGTAAGTTAGGTACTAAGCTATTGTTTTGTACTACCTGTCATCCACACACTGATGGTCAAACTGATGGTCAAACTGAAGTAGTAAATAGGACTTTGTCTACTTTATTGAGGGCAATCATTAAAAAGAACGTCAAAACATGGGAAGAATGTTTACTACACGTTGAGTTTGCTTATAACAGATCTATTCATTCTGCTACTAAATTTTCACCATTTGAAATTGTGTATGGATTTAATCCTTTAACTCCATTGGATTTATCTCCTTATCCTTTGACTGAGCATGTTAATTTAGATGGCAAAAAGAAAGCTGACTTTGTCAAGAAGATTCATGAGAAGGCACGAATCAACATTGAGAGAAGAACGGGGCAGTATGCAAAACAAGCCAACAAGGGGCCTCACAAGCTACTTTTTGAACCTGGAGATTGGGTTTGGTTGCATATGAGAAAAGAGAGATTTTTGGCGCAAAGACATTCTAAATTGCTTCAAAGAGGAGATGGACCTTTCCAAGTCCTAGAGCGCATCAATGACAACGCTTACAAGCTAGATTTTCCTGGTGAGTACAATGTAAGTGCCAATTTTAATGTTACTGATTTGAGTTCTTTTGATGTAGGTGATGATTTGAGGGCAAATCCTTTTCAAGAGGAGGGGAATGATGCAAATCATAGCACAACTTCAAAGGAACTTGTTCAAGTGCCAATTGGGCCGGTTACAAGAGCACGAGCAAAGAAATTTAAAGCTGCACTCAATGGACTGATTCAAGAGGCATGAACTTAAGCAAATTCGTGGAGGCCCATTGAGCATAACCCACATGAACAACAAAGATTCATCAACATGATTGAAGCTCTAGAAGAATCTGGCCAAGGCCAATGATATGAATCAACAAGCATCGTTAAAGGATCCATTGCATGTTGTAGTTAGGCCTATTACTAGAGCAAGATCCAAGAAGATCAAAGAAGCACTTCATGGGCTGATTTAATATATTTGGGCTTATTAAAAAAACGGGCCACTCCAAGCTTGGCCCAAAGAAATATGAAGGTTTACTAAACTTAATCCAAGTTTTTGATGGAACTTAAATATGGTGTGCTATTCAAATATGGGATTTGACTCTTTGACTTTTTGTGTTATATTTAATTTGTAATCATGCAAGACAACTTATTTGCTTGCATGGTCTTAGTAAGTTGTTGAGTTTTTGAGCCTACCTTTAACTTTTGTGCTATTTTTTTTATTTGTAATCTTGCAAGAAGCTTAGTAAGTTGTTGAGAATTGTTGAGCCTAATTTGTAATCTTGCAAGAAGTCTTAGTAAGTTGTTGAGAGTTGTTGAGAGTGGTTTGAAGTGTTTAATGCTTTGTCTCCTAGGCTATGCCTATAAAAGCTTTCTTATTGTAAGAACAAAGATCATCATTGAATAAAATTGTGAGAGTATTTTCTTGCGGTTCTTTGAAGAACTATTCGAACTTACCGAGATTTCCTGTGGCGTTCACCAACGACTTATCAAACGGTTTTCCACCACCGTTTGTGGCGTCTTCCTTATACCTAGGTTCTTGTTTCGCAATAAACAAAGGGTTGAGGTCGTATATACCAAGGTTCTTATTTGTCATAAACAACGGGTCGAGGTCTTTCATTCAATTCTGAACGTAGAACGATCTTGGGTTCTTTTTTTTTTTGTCAGATCTTGTTATTTAAGTAGGAATTCACATCATATTATGTATTATCAGAACCCAAATGATAGTTTAGTTTAGTTGCAAGAGCACAGTACTGTTGCTATACAAATCAGATATTATGTTCAGACTTGTGCTAACCACCCCATAAGGGGGTGGAAAATGGATAGTCGATGTGACTTTCAGTGTAGAGTTGTAGACGTCCACCTGGCAGTCCGAACCAGGGTGTGGTGGGCCCATCGTACTTACAGACATTTTTGCCTCTGTAGTGGTTGGCCAGCCATTGTCGGGTGCCACATTCGGGTTGCACAACCCATTATGGGGGGTAATACATGACATCAGCTAGCTATTCATCCTGAGTGAATTTTCAGTATTATTAGTTATATCAGACATTTTATGATCAGTATAAACTATTAGAAATTATGAAAGTTATGTTTGTTCAGATATGTTATGATGAATGTTTTTACGTATATGAATTGTACTATATATGTATAATTGCATCAAATATTCATGTTGCCATATAGCGGTATTTAGTTTATTTTCCCTTACTGAGAAGTGTCTCACCCCCGAACTTTTTTGTATTTTTGGGAGATTGTATATAAACACAGTGTTTTGGATTATAGTTAACTCTGGTATTATGTATTTTTTCGTTATGAGAATGTGATTCACATTTACTGTGAATGTTTTGGTTTCCGCTGTGAATGTCAGGTGTGTCCCCATTACCCACGGGTTCAGGTTGAATTTATTAATAAATATGTTTTATTATATGAATATATAAGCAGATCATTACAGTTTGGTATCAGAGCCTAGGATACTAGGTTCTGTAGACTCTAGAGTGCAGCAGTAATAATACCAGAGTATAGGATAAGGGAATTTGAGGTTTGGTTTTGTAGTCTTGATGCAGGACTTCCGTGGTGGTTTGTGTGATTTTCCTGGGGTGACGATTTTAGGAAAGTCATGGTAAACTATCGTCGAGTTGAGTATCTAGGTTGTAGGATTGAACCTTGAATTAAGATCAAGAGTGATGAATTAATTAAGGATATACTGTACTAGTGTGATGATATGTTATGGTGATAGGGTTCTAAGATAATCTATTTTTTTTTTCAGGATGGACCCTGGTGGTAGTAGTGCCCATGCTCGTGGGAATGAGGGTGCTGGGCCCTTAGGCGCTGCAGGTGGTGATTCAGATGCCATACTGCGTAGCGTGGCACATCAAGTTATGGTAGAAATTGTTAGGAGTTTGAGGGAACAGGGTGGTCTGTCGGTAGGCCATGGTAACTCATTCGAGAAATTCATTAAGATGAATCCTCTAGCTTTCTAAGGAGGAACTGATCCTGCAGTCATTGAAAACTGGGTGCAGGAGATAGAGAAAATATTTATAGTGCTGCAGTGTTCAAAGGAACAAAGGGTACTGTTTGCTACCAATAGATTGACTGGAGAGGCCGAGAGATGGGGGACAGAAGTGAAACTCTTAGAGCAGTAGAGGACAGTACCTGTGGAAATGATGTGGGAGCGGTTTAAGGAGACATTCTTTGACAGGTATTTTCTAGCCTCGTCCAGGGAAGTTAAGATTGAGGAGTTCCTGAATTTAAAGTAGGGATACCAGACCGTATAGCAGTACACGGCGAGGTTCAACGAACTATCTCACTTCACCCCGTACATTATTCCAGATGAGGTGAAAAAGGTATGGCAGTTTGAAAGAGGCCTAAGCAGAGAAATATATAAGTAGGTGTCGATATTGAAGTTGCAAGATTTTGCTGAGGTGGTAAATGGGGCCACTATAGAAGAGGTTGGGGAGCTGTTGGAGGCTGAGGAGCAGAGAGAGAAGAAGAGATCCACACCTTCTGATTCCTAACAGGGAGTCAGCCATGGTTCATGGAAAAGAGGTGGCTACTATAGAGATTGGAGGAAAGAGACAGAGACTCGTAGTATCCAGGGTATTCAGCCACTTCCAACTTGCCTAACTTATGGGAAGAGACACCCAGGGAAGTGTCATACCGGGCGAGGTGTTTGCTACCGGTGTGTGGAGCCAGGGCATGTGATGAGGGATTGTCAGGCTCAGATTGGTGTTGCTCTTGATCCTAGACCTACTCGAGGAGGCTATCAGGTGCCACGTGGAGGCCAGCAGAGGAATATGGCTCCAGCTAGGGTCTTTGCTCTGACGCGGTCGACAGCGTGGTAATAGGTACGATTAATATGTTTTCATTTAAAGTTATTGCACTATTTGACTTAGGGGCCACACATTAGTTTGCATCTGTGGAGTGTGTTAAATTATGTGGGGCAGACACACAATTATTAGAAATTGAATTATTAGTGACTACACTGACCGGGTTAGCGGTGAGGTGTAGTAGGATGCTCCAGGGTTGTCTAGTTGATATTCAGGGGAGGATTTCATTTGCTGATTTGGTAGTGTTGGACATGTATGGGTTTGATATCATTTTCGGCATGGATTGGCTAGCAGCTAACTTTGCTAGTATTGATTGCCATTCGAGAGAAGTGATATTCAGACCGCTAGGAAGACCGGAATTCAGATTTACAGGATCACAAGTGTAATCTCTACCTCAGATGGTCTTAGCTATTCAGGTGAGGAGACTACTCCTGTGTGGTTGTTAGGGATTTGTGGCCTTCATGAAGGAAACAACAGGGAATGAAGTGAAGCTTACTAGTATGCCAGTAGTAAAGGAGTTTACTGATGTGTTTCTAGATGAATTACCGGGTTTGCCACCTAACTATGAGGTAGATTTTCCCATTGATCCACTTCCAAGTACAATGCCGATTTCTAAAGCACCATATCGAATGGCACCAGTAGAATTAGAAGAACAGAAAGATTAGTTACAGGATTTACTTGATAAGGGTTGCATACAACCTAGTGTATCCCCGTGGGGAGGTGCAGTACTATTTGTGGAAAAAGAATGACGGGTTTATGAGGATGTGTATAGATTACAGAGAGATTAATAAAGTGACCATCAAGAACAAATATCCTCTTCCCCGTATCGATGACTTGTTTGATAAGCTCCAGTGTACATGGGTATATTCAAAGATCGACCTCAAATCAGGCTACCATCAGGTAAAGGTAAGAGCAAAAGATGTATCGAAGACGACTTTCAGGACCAGGTATGGGAATTACAAGTTCCTTGTTATGCCATTTGGTCTGACGAATGCTCCTGGGATATTTATGGATTTGATGAATAGGATTTTTCATCTATATTTAGATCAGTTTGTTGTTTTTATTGATGATGTACTAGTTTATTCGAGGAGCTGTGAGGAGCACGAGATACATTTGAGGTAGGTCTTGCAAATGCTCAGGGAAAAGAAGTTGTATGCCAAGTTCAGAAAATGTGACTTTTGGCCCGAAAAGGTCATGTTTTTGGGGCATGTTATCTTAAGAGACGAAATTTTTGTGGATCCTAGTAAGATTGATGCGGTAGTGAATTGGGTTAGGTCGAGGAACATTCAGGAGATCAGGAGTTTCTTGGGGTTAGTTGGTTATTACCATTGTTTTGTTGAGGGGCTCTCAGCATTATCAGAACCTCTGACATGACTAACTAGGAAGAATGCCAGATTTGAATGGGATGATAGTTGTGGACAGAGTTTTCAGGAACTGAAGCAAAGGCCAGTCACAACGCCAGTAGTGATCATTCTGTCAGGGGGTGAGTGTTACGTCCTTGAAGGTACTTGGCTATGTATTGATGTAGTATGGTAGGGTGGTATAGTTGAAAGAATATGAGAAGAACTACTCTACCCATGATCTTGAATTAGCTGTAGTGGTATATGCATTGAAAATTTGGAGGCATTATTTGTATGGTGAGCGGTGTGAGATTTTCTATGACCACAGGAGTTTAAAGTATTTCTTCACTCAGAAGAAATTGGATATAAGACAAAGAAGGTGTTAGAGTTAATTAAGGATTTTGATTGTACTATCAGTTACCACCTAGGGAAAGCAAATGTGGTAACTGATGCACTGAGCAGGAAGTCTGGGGAATCAGCGTTGGCAGCTATGGGGATCCAACATCAGATTATGATGGATCTGGAGAGACTCGGCATAAAATTGGTCAAGGGTGATCCTCAGGTATGTATCGCTAATTTAGTAGTGCAACCTACTCTGCAGGAGAGAATTAAAGCTGATCAGAAGGAAGACCCAGAATTAGCCAAGGTGATAGATAGAGTGCAGACTAGTTAGGTAGAGGAATTTTGCATTTTAGATGACAGAGCTTTACGGTTCTGTTCCAGATTATGTGTTCCTACTGATGCTGACATCAAGAAAGCTATTTTGGAGGAAGCTCATAGATCTTTGTATATAGTTCATCCTGACAGTACAAAAATGTACAGAGATCTACGAGAGTTTTACTAGTGGAGTGGTATGAAGAAGGAAATCGCCAAGTATGTAGCCTAATGTTTGACGTGTCAGTAGGTAAAAGCTGAGCACCAGAGGCCGGCAGGTCAGTTGCAGCCGCTATTTATCCCAGAGTGGAAGTGAGACCATATATCTATGGATTTTGTCTTAGGGCTGCCATCGACATCGCATGGCCAGAATGCAATTTGGGTGATTGTAGATTGGTTGACCAAGACCGTCCATTTCCTCCCTATCAAGATTAGCTATTTTCTCAGCCGTTTGGCGGAGATTTACATTCAGGAGATAGTCTATTCTCACAGGGTGCCTTTGTCCATAGTGTCAGATCGAGAACCGCATTTCATGTCACAATTTTGGAAAAGCTTGTAAGAAGCTCTAAGGTCTCCGCTATCATTTAGCACAACATTCCATCCTCAGTCAGGCGGGCTGACTGAGAGGACGATACAGATATTGGATATGCTCCGGGCATGTGTATTGGATTTTGGGGGTAGTTCCGGATTGTGTGTTCCTGCTGATGCTAACATCAGGAAGGCTATTTTGGAGGAGGCTCATAGATCTTTGTATACAGTTTATCCCGGCAGTATGAAAATGTACAGGGATCTACGAGAGTTTTATTGGTGGAGTTGCATAAAGAAGGAAATCACCGAGTATGTAGCCCAGTGTTTGACGTGCCAGTAGGTAAAAGATGAGCACCAAAGGCTGGCAGGTCAGTTGCAGTCACTATTTATCCCAGAGTGGAAGTGGGACCATATATCTATGAATTTTGTATCAGGGTTGCCATCGACATCGCAAGGCCAAAATGTGATTTGGGTGATTGTAGATCAGTTGAAAAAGACCGCCCATTTCCTCCCTATCAAGATAAGCTATTCCCTTAGCCATTTGGCGGAGATTTACATTCAGGAGATAGTCCATTCTCACGGGGTGCCTTTGTCCATAATGTCAGATCGAGACCCGCGTTTCACGTCACAATTCTAGAATAGCTTGCCGGAAGCTCTAGGGTCTTAGCTATCGTTTAGCATGACATTCCATCCTTAGTCAGACGGGCAGACTGAGAGGATGATACAAATTTTGGAGGATATGCTCTGGGAGTGCGTATTGGATTTTGGGGGTAGTTGGACTCAGTTCATGCCGCTGGTAGAGTTTGTGTATAATAACAATTATCAGGTCAACATTGGCATGATACCATTTGAGGCTTTATATGGTAGGAGATGTCGATCTCCTTTGTAGTGGGACGAGATGGGTGAGTGGCGAGTTGTGGGACTAGAGCTTGTGTAGCAGGCGTACGATAAAGTTCAGCTTATCAGAGATAGAATCAGTGCAGCTCAAAGCCGACAGAAGAGTTATGTCGATAATCGCCATAAGAAATTAGAATTTGATATTAGGGATCATCTATTTCTGAATATAGCTCCGTTAAAGGAGTTATGAGGTTTGGAAGAAAGGGTAAACTTAGCCCTAGGTTCATCGGTCCGTTTGAGATTTTAGAGAAAGTAGGATCGATTGCCTACAAGTTAGCTTTACTACCTGCCTTATCCAGGATGCACGACGTATTCCACGTTTCTATGTTAAGGAAATATGCCCCAGACCCTTCTCATATAATCGGTTTTAGTGAATTAGAGTTTAGTGATTCACTAGTTTATAAGGAGGTACCGGTGCAGATTTTGGATAGAAGAGAACAGGAACTACGTAATAAGAAGATTCCTCTAGTAAAGGTTCTATGGAGGAATCATGCCATAGAAGAGGCTTCTTGGGAATTCGAGGAACAGATCAGACAAAAGTACCCATAATTGTTCTAAGAAATTCAGATGTAATTAGGAAATGTAAGTAAATATGTAGTATTTCTTTTTGCAGGCATATGTAATGTTTTAGTTAGTAAGTGGTATTTTAGTTTTGGGGGAAATTTTCATTTGTTATATGCAATCTCCCAGGACTCGGAATGTAACCACGGTATTCCTCCGCCATAAGTGAGAGTAAGTAATAAAATAAGTAGACCATTTTGCCTTTAAGGGATGATGAGTTATATGAATAGTAAATTTCGAGGATGAAATTTTATAAGAAGGGGAGAATGTAATGACCTGAAGAATAATGGTATTTAAATAATAAGAGGGAGGAAAATAGGAAAATATATAAAAAGTGGCTTTGCATTTGTTGATGACGTTGCATTATGAGCTCGTCAATGAAGGTGTGTTTCGTCGATAAGAAGATACCGAGAGGATATTTGGGCCTCTAAATTTCGTCGATGAAGGGGAGAGTTCATTGACAAATTGCCTCTTAACCTCGTCAAAGAGGTGATGTGGCTCGTCGACGAAGCTATGTTATAAATAGTGTAAATCTCAGATTTTATGCAGAAAAATCGACAGAAATCTCTCTCTCTCTCTCTCTCTCCTCCCTACAGTTTCTCTCTCCTCTCTCTTCAATTTCAGCTCCGCTATTCACCAAATCAACGATCTGAGGTCATCACGACGCTCCTAGGGAAGTTTTCTCCAAATCTACCGGAGTGGATCGTTGGTGGGGCAGAGTTGAAATTCATCCCTAGTTTAAGATAAGGCTTTTTTATGCAAAATTTGGTTTTTCCATAGTTACAGGAAAGGTTATTCACAGAGAAATACTAAAGTTTAGTTCTGAGAGTTGTTGGTTTCAGGGTGTTGCTCGGGGAACCTTGCGAGTGCAGGACCAACATATTCAAGGGGCTTTCTTTTCACTAATCAGGTAAGGGAATAAACTAAAACAATTATTTTCCATACAAATTATATTATTTTTATTTATCAACAAATTTATTTTTAGGAAGCATGTATAATATATATGAAGAGATTGGCAATAATGCATGTTTGGGAAAATACTGCTATTATGTTGAAATGTATATATATTAGTATGATATGCTAGGAAAAATGATTTTCCTTTTTTAGAATGGAATGTACGGTTTATTCAGCACTATGTGGCATGAATATTATTTTACTTGAAAAGTATTATGTTATGGAAATTTTACGAATAAAACATGCTTTTACAGAATATGAGATAATGCAGTACATTATGATTTCAAAATACATGATAAATGAATTATTTATTCAAAACAATATTTATGAAATGTTCGGCCCAAGGCCGTGATTGATAGCCGGCGCAAGGCTGTGTATGATATATGATTTCGGCACAAGGTCGTATGTATGATTTTGACGCAAGGCCATAGATATGAAAGTAAACGACACAAGGTCGTATGTTTTTACGTTATTACAAAACATGCTATCAATCTAGTTACATTAAACTATATATTATCATGTATTATGTATTATCAGAACCCAAATGATAGTCCAGTTCAGTTACAGGAGCACGATACCGTTGCTATACAGATCAGATATTATGTTCAGACTTGTGTTAACCGCCCCACAAGGGGGTGGGAGATGGATAGTCGATGTGGCTTTCAGTGTAGAGTAATAGACGTCCACCTGGCAGTCTGGACCAGGGTGTGGCGTGCCCATCATACTTACAGAAATTTTTGACTCGGTAGTGGTCAGCCAGCCATTGTCAGGTGCCGCCTTCGGGCTGCACAACCCGTCATGGGGGGTAATACATGACATCCGCTAGCTATTCATCCTGGGTGAATTTTCAGTATTATCAGTTATATCAGACATTTCATGATCATTATAAACTATTAGAAATTATGAAAGTTATGTTTATTCAGATATGTTATAATGAATGTTTTCAAATATATGAAAGATACTATATATGTATAGTTGCATCAAATATTCATATTGCCACATAGCTGCATTTAGTTTATTTTCCCTTACCGAGAAGTGTCTCACCCCCGAACTTAATTAATTTTCAGGAAACCCAGAAAGACTGGCGGATCATGGCTACCGTTGAGTCTATTGTGCTACCCCGTTAGGAGGGTAAGTTTGAACTAGGATCAGGAGATTTTGATGTGGGGTCCTAAAGTTATTTTTGTATTTTTGGGAGATTGTACATAAACACAGTGTTTTGGATTATAGTTAACTCTGGTATTATGTATTTTGTGGTATGAGAATGTGATTCATATTTACTGCTGTTTAGGTTTCCGCTGTGAATGTCAGGTGTGTCCTCGTTACCCACGGGTTCAGATTGAATTTATTATTAAATATGTTTTATTATATGAATATATAAGCAGGTCGTTACAAGTACCTTGAACATCATATTCCATCGTCATTGAATCTTCTTTGATATGAATTGTTCTTGGTACACATGAACACAACACACATGACTTAATATTAGATCTCTGGTGTACGTGTTCTAGGAATGGTTTTACTGGTGAAATACTAACTGTTTAACATATATCCAGTAAAATCTATAAAGAATAAAAACTTTCTGCTTATACTATTTTAATGATTTTTCACAATTGATATCAGTATAAATGATTAATTTTATCTATTCTAGCTCTTAAATCCAAAAGGGGAGATTATGTAAAATCCCATTACTTTTTTTCTCCCCACTCTAGGATTAGGTCTGAAAGTTACTATGGCTTGTATGCTTAACATAATGAATTTCTTTTTACTCACAGCTTAACTCATAGCATCTAAGCACGTATTCAAATTGATAGGGGGAGCTTTTGAACTTACATTTCTATTTTGTGTGCTTGCTCACAATTTTAGGTTAGATCTGCTTCAAATTCATACAGGCATGTGCTTAATTATGATGATTTTATTAAATTTTTTTTTACCACCGTGTCTTAGGTTCTGCCTTGTGATCCTTGTTTTAAAATTGTTATGATATTCCTAAGATCCATATGGTTGTTCTTCTGGTTATACTTTAGAATGTTCTTTGAAATTAGGATAGCTTCCCAAGGGGGGGGGGGGTGAATTGGATTTTTAAACTTACATTCTTTTTAATACTTTGTTTTATATCAACAATCAAAACAAGTAAACACAAAAACAATTCAACTTCAACCAATCAACAAGATAAATAAAATCTTGATCTTTGTGTCAATAGCCCTGTAATAAATTGTAAAGCACACAGAATTTAAGTAAGCCCTGTGTTATTCCAAACTCACACTTCTTCTTTGTGTGTAGTTTTTAAACAAACTTTCAGATTAATAAGTTTAGGATGATCAACCAACGTAGTCCCTTTCGGTTTCTGCAATCAATGCTGATAAAGCCAAAACAAATTTTCCTCTAGTCTATTTAACAACCATACACTCAGAATTTAATAATTTAAAGCATACACGTAGGTTGTAAGTATTACTGAAAAATAAAGAGTAAGGAAGAGAGAGAGACACAAAGCTTTTACGAGGTTCGGCTTTTACCCAGCCTACGTCCTCACCTTTGGCAAACCACCAAAGGATTCACTAGTTCAGTTTCGTTGACGAGTGGAACAATACCGATTACAATCACTCCTTCCTTTAGGCTAGAGTTCGCCTCTTCAAATGATATTCCCTCGTTTGGTCCAACAATTCCACAACCTTGAATCGTATATAAACAAGAACCAAGATGGAGAAAATTTGTGTACAAAGGACACTCTCATAGCAAAGTAGATTAGTACAATATTCAATACATGAATACTTCAAAGTAAATCAAATATAAAGAGATTGAAGATCAATACTGAATTTAAATCAGCAAATAGCTTTCAAGTATTGAAAGATTCAGACTTTGAAGGCTTTACTTCGGAGTTTGTATAAGCAGTAACTCAGTATTTGTAGTTTGATGAACATAAGAGAGTTTGAGAGCTTTTTGAGAACTTTGATTGCAGGAAAATTTCTTGGTGCTTAAAATCTTTGAAGTTTGGGGCAATTTATAGAAGTTTTGAAGTAATTTCTTGCCCCCTAAGTTTCCTTGAAGTAATCCCTAAGTTTTTCAAAAGAATAGTTCCCAAAAAATCCATTTAAAAAATCTTCCCATTAGAATTTTTAAACAAACATTCGAGTGGCAGTCGCTTGCCATGACCTGGCAGTTGCCTGCCATAGTGGAATTTTAAAACACAGAACACTAGAAGTTGCTTGCCAGAACTCAGGCAGTCGCCAGGCATGACCACCCAGGCATTTGGCTGTGCTCAGGCAGTCGCCTGGCACCCTACTGCCTCTTTGAAATAATTCATTTAATTTGGGCAATCGCTTGGTTGAAGTAAGCAGTCGCCTGGCCCTTCTGCTTTTTTAAAAAAACTTTTATTTTTAAACCCTTCTTTTCTTTGATTTGAAAATCATACTTTGGGGTTTTTATTAAAGCTTTATTTTTCTAAGTTTCTTTTGATTTTATGAGAGCTTCAATTTAGTTTTATATTTGGAGTTTACTTGAAGTACTTACATACAAACATCCTTAAACTCTATTTCTTTGATCTTCAAGTAAGTCCTTGTTCTTCTTTCATCTTTGAGCTTCTAATCATCTTTCTTTCTTGATCTTTTTCAATCCATAAACTTTATCATCCTTTTGAGCTTTGTCACTACCTTTAAGCTTTGCCTTCTTCCTGAAAAAATTTCACTTGAAATAAACCATATTAAATATATCATGATTTGTTATCATCAAAATAAGAATTGTAAGCCTTGTTAGGCCAACAATCTCCCCTTTTTTGATGATGACAAATCGAGAGCAAAAATAGGAAATAGAAATAATGCTCATGGCTCCCCCTTTCAATAAGCATGATATATCAAATATATTTATACAAACCATGTTACTTGCAAAATATCAAAATGAAATCTTACCCATACATATTCATATTCTTACAAGCAATAAATTCATAAAAACAGTCCCATATATATTCCAAAATGAAATCATACCCATACATATTCCATTTTTGCTTTGCTATCCATACATATTCCATTTTTGCACTTCCTTCTCTCAAATACTATCTCTCCCCCTTTGGACATCAATAAAAAAGGAAAAGAGAGCAATACAGAAACAACATAGTGAAGTGCTGAAGAACATAGTACTTATAGAGCTTACAAATATATAAGAAATACTAGCCGAAGAAGTACTTAGAAGTACTAATACATAGACAAAAATGTTAAATAGCACATAAATGAAATACATTAGTCAGAAGCTTCCATAGATCCACTTTCATCTTCTTCTTCCTCTGCAAATTCATCATCACTAGATGGAGCAGAGCTGATATCCATATGTGTTTTGCCTTTGGAGGAGCTAGCCAAATGTTTTTCAATCTTGTCTACGCATTGAACAAGGCTTGAACAATGAGTTTCCACAGTTAAAACCAAGTCCAAATTGCATTCCATCATTGAAGGTCATATAGTGATTAAAAAATGGAACGAACCAAGAAAGAGTTTCTGGGTCAAGGTGTACTGAAGAAGATAGCATTAAAGGCTGCAGTGGAGGTGCAGATGAGGTGTGATGATCTCCTTTGTGAAACCACCTTTGAGGAGAGTTCTTGTATCGTATTCACTTAAGAATAGTATTCAAAAAGATATCATAATGTGTTTTGCTAGTGAAGTTAAAAGATGGTGTAAGAACATTGAAATGAGCAAATACCATATTTAATATCCCAGCATATGGTAGAATGACACGAGGGGCATCAACTTTCATAATGATCCATTGAAGAAGTAAACTTGGAAGATCTAGCTTTTTACCTTTAAGAATACACCACATAACGAAACAATCTAAGAAGAAAATATGATCATGAGAGCCTGAACATGGTAGGATATTTTATGTAATCAGTTTATGCAGGATTAAAGCTTGAAGATTGAGTTGTTTGTAAAGAGGTGGATGCCCAAAGGAGATAGGTGTATCAGTTATTACTAGGGGTAAAAACTATTTTGGAGTAAATCCTTGGGACATTATCCATTGTTTCTCAACAATGTGAACCTCAAAATCTCCTGACTTGATTCGAAGAATTTTTCCCAAAGATATGGGAGTAAGATGAATATTTTGCCCTAGAAGATTTGTTTTGATCCCATTTTCAAACCTTTCCATGTTAGCATAGAAAATCCTAACCACGTTTGGATAGTACCCTTTTGCTTGATACGTAATAAACCGTTCCCATCCAATTTCCTTAAAAAGATCCATGATTTCAGGAAAATCATAATTGAAGAATGTAAGATCAAGAATTTTACCTAGAATGGGTTCAGCTAAAGCGATTTGATTCCTATAGAGTTGCCTAGCATGAGGAGTAACTAACCATTTCTCTATTTCATCGTTGTTGATCCTTGTGGAGGAAGAGGAACCCTTGTTACCAACCGATTTGATTCGTGGCATGATTGTTTTGAAGAAAAAAGTTGATAAACCCTAGGTTTTATTCACGATTAGATGTTGACTGTAGGTTTGATGCACGGTTTTAGGTTGATTTGGAAGAAGAGTTTGTGTGGAGAAGATTAAGAAGATGATTTTAGGAGAGAGAGGAGAAGTAGCAGACGCCTGATGGGAGTTAAAAAGATAGAAAATAGGGTTTTAAACCCTAGCCAGTGTGAGGCAGTCACCTGCTAGGGTAAGGCTAGCGTCTGTCAAACAAAAATAGATAGTCAGTAGCCTGATAGTCGCTTGGCACTAATGTGGTAGTCGCCTGCCAAGCAGAAAAAATTTTAGTTGGATTCTTGTATATGCATCATTCCTAATTCTCTTCTAATGAATATGAATCGCTTTTTAGAGAGTGGTTTTGTGAATATATCTGCTAATTGGTCATTAGTATTTACAAATTCTAGCATTATGTCTTCGTTTTGCATATGATCTCTCAAGAAGTGATGTCTTATGTCAATATGTTTTGTTTTTGAGCGAGATACCAGATTTTTTGAAATATTTATGGCACTTGTGTTGTCACATTTTATTGAAATAGTTTGATATTGAATTTTAAAGTCTTTTAGTTATTGTTTCATATACAATGTTTGGGCACAACAACTCCTTGTTGCAATGTATTATGCTTCTGCTGTGGATAGTGCCACAGAGTTTTGTTTCTTTGAGGACCAAGAGACTAAAGAGTGTCCTAAAAAATGACAAGTTCCACTTGTGCTTTTTCTATCTATCTTGCATCCAGCAAAGTCTGCATTAGAATAGCTTATCATTTCAAATTCAGTTCCTTTTGGACACCATAAACCGAGTTCAAGTGTGCCAAGTAGATATCTAAGAATTCTTTTAACTGCTGATTGGTGTGATTCCTTAGGAGCTGATTGGAACCTAGCACATATACATACACTAAACATAATATCTGGTCTACTTGCTGTTAAGTAAAGTAAACTTCCTATCATGCCTCGGTAATGCTTGGTATCTACTTGTTTCCCTTTTTCATCATTGTCAAGACTAGTTGAGGTGCTCATGGAAGTTCCTATAGGTTTACTTTCTTCCATATCAAACTTTTTTAACATGTCTTTAATATATTTAGTTTGATTTATAATAGTTCCATGTTTTGCTTATTTGATTTGTAACCCTAAGAAGTAATTTAACTCTCCCATCATGCTCATCTCGAACTCTTCTTGCATGGACTTAGCAAATTCATTACACAAATCCTTATGAGTTGCTCCAAAAATAATGTCATCAACATAAATTTGTACTATAAGCATGTCTTTGTTTTTGGTTTTTATAAATAAAGTACTATCTATCTTTCCTCTTGAAAAATTGTTTTGAATTAGGAACTTGCTTAACCTTTCATACCAAGCTCTAGGAGCTTGTTTTAATCCATATAAAGTTTTTGTTAACTTAAATACATGATCTGGATTTTTTGAATTTTCAAAACATGGAGGTTGTTTTACATATACTTCTTCATTTATATATCCATTTAAGAAAGCACTTTTTACATCCATTTGGTATAATTTGAAGTCCTTATAGTTTGCATAAGCTAAGAGCATCCTAATTGCTTCCATTCTTGCTACGGGAGCAAAGGTTTCATCATAATCAATACATTCTTCTTGATTATATAACCTTGTGCTACTAGCCTAGCTTTATTCCTTATAACTATCCCATTTTCATCCTTTTTATTTCTAAGCACCCATTTAGTTCCTATGATTGATTTATCTTTGGGTTTAGGTATAAGTTCCCACACTTGACTTCTTTCAAATTGATTTAGTTCCTCTTGCATAGCTATAATCCAAGAGTCATCTTTTAAGGCTTCTTCAATATTCTTGGGTTCATCTTGAGATGAAAAGGCATTATGGTTGCAAATATTTTTCAATGAGGCTTGAGTGGTTATTCCTTTTGAAGTTTCTCCAAGAATTTGTTCTTTTGGATGACTTTTAGCATATCTCCATTCTTTAGGCAGTTCTAGATTTTCTACAATGTTTTCATTTGAAGTTTCATTATTATTTTCTTCTTTTATTTCAAGATCTTCTTCTTTTTGTGGAATATCTTCTTTTTCATCAATCTTAATTTCATTTTCATAATTGTTTGACTCATCAAATGTTATGTGTATTGATTCAATGATAGTAAGAGCTATTATAAACCCTATAGGCTTTACTATTTGTAGAGTAGCCTAAAAAGATACCTTCATCAGATTTTGTATCAAACTTTCATCTTTGGTGTTAAGGATAAAACATTTGCATCCAAATGCATGAAAGTAGAAGATAGTAGGTTTTCTACCTTTCCATAGTTCATACAGTGTTTTGTCTATACTCGATCTTATAGACACCCTATTTACAATATAACATGCTATATTAATAGCTTCGGCCCAAAAGTATTTCGGTAAGTTATTTTCATTTATCATTGTTTTTGCCATTTCTTGTAAGATTCTATTTTTTTTTTCTACAACTCCATTTTGTTGTGGAGTTCTAGGTGCTGAGAAATTATGATTTATTCCATATTCATTACAAAATTTATTAACCTCTTTGTTTTTAAACTCCCTACCTTGATCACTTCTAAAATTTGTTACATTATAGCCCTTTTCATTTTGTTATTTCTTACATAAGGTGATTAGCATGTCACAAGCCTCATCTTTATTTGCTAGGAATAATACCCAAGTGAATCTTGAATAATCATCCACTATTACAAAAGCATATTATTTTCCTCCTAGGTTTAAGGTTCTAGTTGGACCAAATAAGTCTAGGTGTAATAGTTCTAGAGGTCTTTTAGTAGATATATACTTTTTCTTTTAAAAGCTTGTTTTAACTTGCTTTCCCCTTTGGCATGCATCACACATCTTGTATTTTATGAATTTGGTATTTGGTAATCCTTTTACAAGATTTTTCTTTGATAATTTGGATAATAGGTCCATGCTAGCATGTCCTAATTTCCTATACCATAGCCAACTTATTTCATTCATGGCTACCTAGCAAGTTACGTTTTGATTCATTAGATTCTCAAGGTTTATACAATAAACATTATTTATCCTATGAGCTATAAACAAGATTTTATTTCCTTTAGGATTTTGGATAACAAATTTTTCTTTCTTAAAGGTTATTTCAAACCCTTTGTCACTCAATTGAGTAATGCTTAAGAGATTATGTTTTAGTCCTTCTACTAGTAACACATTATCAATAGTAATAGAAGGTTCTTTACCTATTCTCCTGATGCCAATGATCTTACCTTTGGCATTGTCGCCAAAGGTGACATATCCTCCATCCTTTTGTTTTAGAGAAATAAACTTGGTCTTATCGTCGGTCATGTGTCTTGAACACCCGCTATCCAAGTACCACTTGTTCGTTGACGATGTTGTCCTAAAACATACCTGCAATGGAGAATTCATTGTGTTAGTCTTTCGAATCCAAATTCTTCTAACTGTCTTTATTTTGTTGTTAGTTCCGTTATTAACTTTCCATTCTCCTTGTATTTTAACATACTTCCTTTTTAGTAGGCAATCAAACATTACGTAACCTTTAGTCTTGCACATATAGCAAGCAGTATGTTCATGTTTGTTGTTTGAGGAAGTGCTAGCATAGTGCTTGACTTCCTTGACGAAGTATCCCATGTATAATTTCTTACTCTTTTTATTTGTTTTACCATTATATCCTATTCCTTCTTTATTCCCATGTAGCCTTTGCTGTCCAATCATATTTTCAAAATTATCTTTACCTTTTGTAAAGTTATATATAATTTTTTCTTTATCTCCCACTAATTTCTTAAGTTCATTTACTTCTAAATCCTTTTTATTCAAGTTTTCTTTATGAGTTTTGCCTAACTCTTGAGTTACTTTACTTACTTCTTCCTCTAACTTCTCAATACAAGAGTCTTTTTCTTTTTTAATGGTTTTGAATGATTCAAGTTGCTTCAATAGTTCTTTATTTTGATCCTTTAAAGTTATATTTCTCTTGGAGATTTTTATAAATCTTTTATGTAGGGAGAACAATTCAACTTGTAATTCCTTGTATGAGGGCATACTATCACATGACTCATCACAAGATTCATTGCAAGATTCTGTTGAAGAGTAGTAGGAATTTACCTTTTCATCATTCGCCATGAAGCACATGTTTGCCATCTCTTGTCCGCTTGATTCGTTTTCCATTTCGCTGGAGCTTGAGTCATCCCAAGTGGCCTTCATAGCTTCCTTCTTTTTCTTCTTGTCTTTCTTGAGCAATAGGCAATTTGGTTTGATATGCCCTGGTTTCTTACAGTAATAGCATATTGGAGGTTCATTTTTACTTTTATTTTCTTTTCTACTTGATTCTCCTTTTTCAGTTTTTCTTTTATTGAACTTTCTAGGAAATCTTTTATTCCTTATATAAAACTTACCTAGTCTCTTAGTGATGAATGCTAATTCATCTTGATCTAAGTCACTTGTTTACTTTCTTCTTCACTTGAGCCGTGGCTAGATGCTTTTAGTGCAATAAATTTTTTTTGCTTTGGTTTAGGATTTCTTTCTTTTAGAGCCATTTCATAGGTAAGGAGTGAACCTATGAGTTCATCTAAGGAAGTGGTCTTAAGGTTTCTTCCTTCGGTAATTGCTGTAGCCTTTGGTTCCCATATGGAGGGAAGGACTCTCAAAATTTTTCTAATCATTTCATAAGTTGTATAAGTTTTTCTTAAGGCACTTAAGGAATTGATTATGTGGGTGAATCTTGTGTACATACTTGTTATGATTTCATCTGGATTCGTCTTCAATGCTTCATATTAGCTTGTTAACATGTCTATCCTATTGTCCCTAACATCAATAGTTCCTTCATATATGACTTCTAATTTGTCCCATACTTCTTTAGCCGTTTTACAAGCCATGACCCTGTTAAATTCGTTAGCATCTAAAGCACAATATAAAGCATTTATAGCACTCGAATTTATTTGATTTTATAATATGAATAGATCATATCCTTTTTCTCTTTTGGAATCTATTTTCCATCTACTATTTTAATGGGAATAAGGTCTCCATCCATGACTACTTCCTATGCTTTCTAATCCATGTGTTGGAGGTAAATTTGCATTCTTTTTTTTTCAAAAGGTGTAATTGTGTCCACAAAAGATTGGTGGACGAGTTGAGGATTGGGCCTCTCCAAAAGGAGTTACTCCTATGTTTGCCATTTAGACCTTTTTATAGCTTCTTGTTAGGAATTTGCTATAACCTAACTCTGATACCAATTGAAATTAGGATAGCTTCCCTAGAGGGGGGGGGGGGCGAATTGGATTTTTAAACTTATATTCTTTTTAATACTTTGTTTTATATCAACAATCATAACATGTAAACATAAAAACAATTCAACTTCAACCAATCAACAAGATAAAAAAAATCTTGATCTTTGTATCAATAGCCCTATAATAAATTGTAAAGCATGCAGAATTTATGTAAGCCCTGTGTTATTCCAAACTCACGCTTCTTCTTTGTGTTTAGCTTTTAAACAAACTTTCAGATTAATAAGTTTAGGATGATCAACCAACGTAGTCCCTTTCGGTTTCCACAATCAATGCTGATCAAGCCAAAACAAATTATCCTTCGGTCTATTTAACAACCATACACTCAGAATTTAATAATTTAAAGCATACACATAGGTTGTAAGTATTGCTGAAAAATAAAGAGTAAGGAAGAGAGAGAGAGACACGCAAAGCTTTTACGAGGTTCGGCTTATACCCAGCCTACATCCTCGCCTTTGGCAAACCACCAAAGGATTCACTAGTTTAGCTCCGCTGACGGGTGGAACAATACTGATTACAATCATTCCTTCCTTTAGGCTAGAGCCTGCCTCTCCAAAAGATATTCCCTCATTCGGTCGAATGATTCTACAACCTTGAATCATCTATAAACAATAACCAAGATAGAGAAAATTTGTGTACAAAAGGCACTCTCACAGCAAAGTAGATTAGTACAATATTCAGCACAAGAATACTTCAAAGTAAATCAAATATAAAGAGAATGAAGCTCAATACTGAATTTAAATCACCAAATATCTTTCAAGTATTGAAAGATTCAGACTTTAAAGGCTTTACTACGGAGTTTGTATCAGCAGCAACTCAGTATTTGTAGTTTGATGAACACAAGAGAGTTTGAGAGCTTTTTGAGAACTTTGATTGTTGGAAAATTTCTTGGTGTTCAAAATCTTTGAATTTTGGGGCTATTTATAGAATTTTTGAATTAATTCCTTGCCCCCCAAGTTTCCTTGAAGTAGTCCCCAAGTTTTTCAAAAGAATAATTCCCAAAAAATCCATTTAAAAAATATTCTCGTTAGAATTTTTAAACAAACGTTCGAGTGGCAGTCGCCTGCTACGACTTGGCATTCGTATGCCATAGTGGAATTTTAAAACACATAACACTGGTAGTCGCCTGGCATGACCACCCAGGCGCCTGGCTGTGCTCAGGCAGTCACCTGGCGCCCTACTGCTTCTTTGAAATAATTCATTTAATTTGGGCAGTCGCTTGGCAGAAGTAGGCAGTCACCTGGCCCTTCTGTTTTTTAAAAAAAATTTATTTTTAAACCCTTCTTTTCTTTCATTTGAAATCATACTTTAGGGTTTTTACTAAAACTCTATTTTTCTAAGTTTCTTTTGATTTTATGAGAGCTTCAATTCAGTTTTATATTTGGAGTTTACTTGAAGTACTTACATACAAACATCCTTAAACTCTATTTCTTTGATCTTCAAGTAAGTCCTTTTTCTTCGTTCATCTTTGAGCTTCTAATCATCTTTCTTTCTTGATCTTTTTCAATCCATAAACTTTATCATCCTTTTGAGCTTTGTCACTACCTTTAAGCTTTGCCTTTTTCCTGAAAAACTTTCGCTTGAAATAAACCATATTAAACATATCATGATTTGTTATCATCTAAATAAGAATTGTAAGCCTTGTTAGGCCAACACTCTTAAATGCCAAACTAGAAAATATTGCTTGTATGATCTTTAAAGTTTCTTTTTCAGCAAGCACAGTCCCTTGTATTTATTGATAATCATAAGAAAATGTGTATATATATATATATATATATATATATATATATATTTTAATTGCAAAAAATGAACGTATATAGAATATATTTTATTTCTTGCCTGTATGCTTATACGAACTCATGACATGTGCTGCTAAAACTGTTATACAAATTTTGTGTCATGAAGTTTATATATATCAAATTTTTTAAGGGTGTTGCATAACTGGTTCATTGATTATACATGAAATGCATGTGAACTAGTTAGACTGATTTTATACTCAAACCTATTTTTTCTATGCCGCATGCTTTAAATGTCATTTTTTTTTTTTTGCAGGTCTTATGAAATGCTTGAATTGTAATGGTTTGTGTATATTTCTGGTTTGGCCTTGTTTGTCATGTCATTTTTTTTTATCTTAAAGGACTAGTTAAACTATTTTGCATGCAAAATTGCCAAATATTTTTAAAATAGTTCTAAATTTTCTATGCCCAAATCCTATACCAAAAGGGGGAGAGTTTTCTAAGAAAAATAAAAATTATTTTGAAAAGGGGGCGTTTCTCTTTTAAGTTAAGTTTTGTTTTAAATGGTGTTTTCTACTTAGCTTTGCCCTTTTTGCTGATTCCAAAAGGGGGAGAGACTTATAGCAAAATGATAATGACCAAAAGGGGAAATTCTGAGCATGAATGCACTTTAATGCAAAAATTAAATGTATAATTAATTTGTAATGTCTTATTTCTTGATATGCTTTTGCTATATTGTCTACATTTTTAAATTATGCATATTGTTAAGGAGAGCCTTTTCAGGTTGTACCCATTTTACTTTTAGGTGTTTGTCATCATAAAAAAGGGGGAGATTGTTGACTTTTTGAGTTCGATCCCTGTTTTGATGCTGACAAACCACTTGAATCTTATGTGTGTATTTAGCATGTGAATAGGTCTTTAATTCTAGCACACACATAAGGGGAAGTGGAAGCTAGGAGGAACTTCAAGCATATACGATCTAGCGTATTCCATGAAGACAAAAGGGCAAAGAAGAAAAAAAAGACTTATTGGTTTTATTTGCATGGCATTTAGTGTTTTTTTTTTTTTTTTTTTATTATTATTATTTTTATCTTTGGTATGTAATAATGCATGCATTTGCATTATATTATTGAATGTTAGACTAGACGAACCCTAGACTGACTGTAAGGAATCAAAGGCCACAGAAAGACCTTAGGGCACCCAATTTTTTCAGGGAAAACCTTGCTCTTAAAAGCTAAACTTATACAAAGGTTTTTAAAATAATTTAAGGTCGAAATAGGGCCAAAATTGATTTTCATAAGGACCTCGGTTGACCGGCCACTTCAAGATATAAATAGCTCATTCGATCGACCACGTATTAGGCCGGTAGTCAAATGTTTGACTAGGCTCAATCGACCGACAATTTTTGAGCTCTGCTTCCAAGCACGACCGACATTAGAACTTGGCCCATCTACCTTCCTCTGCCAATCAGCATTTTTTGTTTAAAATTCCTCAGCCAATCGGCCTTCATGGCTCGGCTGAACGGTCATTTAACCAGCCGACCGAACTCATGAATAAGGGAAAATTGCCCTAGGTCAACCAATTAGCCCTTTGCTCGACTGATCGATCCTAGTTTGAAATTCAAGTTTCTTGTGTGAGGTCAGTCGACCGACGCTTGGACCGGTCAACAGAGTCTTTCCAGTTGTGGTAATTTCACGCTTAAATTTTTAATTAAATAATTTTAAAAATACCAAGCATTTCCCCAATGGTAAAAAATTTAGAAACTTTATAAATATCCCCTTCATAACTCTGTTTAGTGACTTTGATTAGCCAAATTTTCTCTCTAATATTTTTAGGTTAATTGCTAATCAAAGTTCCTCCAAGTACATTTTTCTTGCAAATTTTTCTTTGGGGAAAAATTTGAACATTCTCTCCAACTCTCTTTCACTTTCTTGAAAAATTTGTTTTGAAAGAGAGCATTTATTTGAGGCATTCATTTCTTCAATCATATGATTTACTCTCATTTATATCTTCATTTTGAAAATCATCTTTGTGAGAGTAAAGCTTATATTTCTTCACATGATTGTTTTAATAAATATTTTTGAAGAAATCATCAATATTATTTGAATCTTTGAGTACTTATCATATATATCTTTAACTCAAAGATTATCATTCTCATTATTTGCAAAATGCCATTGAAAGCAAAACCCTAGGCTCTCCAACTTTATATTGAAAAATATTTTTTAGAGAAAATTTCTTATTAGGGCAATATCTATATACATTATCATTCAAAGAATAAAAATATTACTTTGAGACAAGCACCCTTACTCTCTTGAGCATATTTCATATCATATTTGAGAGTGCATTCTTGAGCTTTTATTGTGTACATCTGTGCTTGTATTAGAAGCATTTTGATATGTACAAAACTTTTTTTATTGTACTAGTTGGGTTCAACTCGTAAATTGAATTGGGAAGTCTTTGCCCCGTAAGGGAGACTGGCTTGGTTCAACCTGGCAAATTGAACTGGGGAGCCTCCACCCCCGTAAGGGAGATGAAGCGCAGAATCTCAAACAAAGCATGAAAACCCTGGCACATCTCCTTCCGCGTATCCACCACCTTAGAACAAACGACCTCCAAATCATGGCGCAGACGGTCCAAGTCCTCCCCAGTCAGAGGCACAACATGGGATGATGCTGGAGGGGGAGGTACAACTATAGAGATGGAGGGTACATCTGTCATCCTCCTTTTCTTCTTCGGAGCTTGGTGAGGAGGGGGCATCAGTAACCATGGGGGCTCATCTTCGATGTCATAAATGAATTTTGGTACTAGTAGTTCCGACCTCGGGGCACCTTCAAAGTGTGCCCACTTATGCACCTCTAATCATGTCGTGACAACTAAGCTTAAACTCTAGCCCTATGTCTTTTCTATGGTAACTTCACCTAGTTGAATGTGTTCATAAGGATTACCTAAGTGGATCTTCTTCCTCATCAATATGGACATAATCAGCTGTGCATATGGAATGACAAGTCTCTTTGGTTCTCGCATTGATTGGCTACGCGCATGCTTTGGTGATGGCTTCTTTAGATGAGGATTCTTCATATGCTACTCGTAGAAGGTGATCATTTACTCAAAGATAACCCTGGGGATATTTATCTCCATACCTTGATGTACTGCATGTAATACCTGCAGGTGAATGCCGTGCCTTTCTGAATGATGACCAAATGCGGAAATTTTGCGTTATAGTATTGAGGTCAAGGAGTAAAAAATAGTTGGGCATGTGGTTCCTTGCTATACACGTCCCTCTCTAAGCAAGTGAATTGTTATAATAGAGACTATGAAACATATTGTGGATGATGTGGTGCACATCTGAGGAGTCAAGAGGTGCCCATGGGGTAGTATCCATTTCTTCATTGGCCCAAACTTGATCAATTAGGGCTGGTGTCAGTTCGAATGAAACTCCCTACACATTGGTGAGCCAGAACCCCCGTAGTGGGGTTATGCACCATGTTGGTGTAAAATTCCCACACCAATCATGGATGACATGTCATGGTTGGCGGAGTCATGTAATGGTCGAACTTTCTTGTACGAAGGATTTCGACACAACACTTACGGTGCGGGTGAGCACAAGTTTTCCCCAATTGGAATACATACATTGGCTTTAGATCATATTCATTGAGGGTCATCTTTTGAGCCCCACTTTCTCGCCATCTCCTCTCTGATTCTAGCTGAGCCATCCGGCCACTCACTGTCGCTGAAACGACCTGCGTATGTTCGGACCCTGACTACGAAGGTTCATCTCTTAGTTGAATGGGAACTCTTCGTCGTTTTGTGGTGGCATGGGATGACTAAGTTTTCTTGGAAACAACCTTGGATGCTGGTCAACGAGGCATTTTTCAAACACCAAACAATGGAATGAAGGGATAAAAATATTACTCACTAGAAAAGCCTAGAACCCGCGCAAATCAGAAACCACTTACAAAGGAGGTTACAACCAGGCTAAGAGTCACCAAAATGGTCGCCAGCATTCCATCATGGTCTGGGAGGATTGAAAAATCTTGGGCGACATGGATAGAGTGGGCGTAACAAGGTAAGATTGCGAGAAAGGGAGGTTCGAAAATGGAAGATTGTGAGGGAAGAAATTTTTTTTAAGATATCACTTTATGTGTCCAACCACGTCGCACAAGCTTCAATGCAAGTCAATTGCCTGGGCAACCCTCTCTGTATTTTGAAAGCTCAGAAAAAATTTTAGAGTTTCGACTGGGTTGCCCTTAAGTGTATTGGTCGCGTCCGAAGAGCATCCTAGACTAAAACTTTTTTTTTTTTTAATATTGTTATGTAGACCTTAAGGACTTACCAAGAAAAGAACAGACCTCCCAAAATCTTCAAGTTGCCTCCTCGTAGCGCTAATTTTAACGTCTTCAGCTAGATGCATTGAAAGCGCATATCAAGGGGGCCATGTCCTCAACATATTCATCGATCATATCGACATCCACATCGTGGACGTCTTCAGGTGGATGCTGAGATGTGTGGAATACATTTAGTCGGAGCTCTATGTTACCAAAGGACACATCCACAATCCCTGTCCTACATTGAATACAAGAATTTTCCATGTCCAAAAAGGGTCGTCCTAATAGGACAGGGATCTAGTACTTAGTTGGGTCAGAGGGTTCCATATCTAAGACTATGAAGTCAACATGATAGTAAAACTCTTCAACCTTAACCAAGACGTCCTCTATTACACTCTAAGGTCTTTTCATTGATTGATCAGCAAAGCTTAATGTTACCGGGGTGGGCTTTAGCTCTCCTAAGTTAAATTGTTTGAAAATCGAGTATGGTAAAAGGTTCACGCTTGCTCCTAAGTCCAAGAGGGCCCTATCAATTGTGTAATTTCTGATTACACTTGAAATAGTTGGAGCACCAAGGTCTTTTATCTTAGGAGGGAGGTGACCTAAAAGGATTGAGCTTGCATGCTCGGTCAACTTGACTTGCTTGTTCATTTGCACCGTTGATCTTCGCTTTTGCGTGCATAGGTTCTTGAGGAATTTGGCGTATGCAGGTATTTTCTTAATGACATCTAAGAGAGGGATGTTGACCTGAACTTGTTGAAATGTGTCCATGATGAATTCAGTAGTGGTTTCCTTCTTAGATTTGAAGGGTGCCTGGAGAGTAGCAAGGTAGGAAACTACAGGAATATGGTGGGGAAGTATTTCATGCTTTGGAAAGGTAGATGCCTCAGTGTCCATTTCTGAATTATGAGAAAGGGGGACATCTAATTCTTCTATAGGTTCAACTCTCTTCTTCTTTTTACCTTTTTCTTGATTTATTGTCTCCCCGACCCTATTTTTTATCTCCCTACCACTCCTAAGAGTGGTTATAACCTGGGCATGTACTTTATACAATGAAGGTTCTACTGTGGTCTCACACTCTACTCTGCATTGACCCTTAGGTATTGCTTGAGGTTGGCTTGGCAACTCACCTTCATCTCTCCTACTAAATGACATTGTTAGTTGTCCCATAATGGCCTCCAACTTAGCTATGGATTGGGGGTGAGAATGGAGTAATTGCCGACTCACTAGGTGATTGGCTTTAATTCCTTGTAAGGTTTTCAACACCGTCTCCTGAAAAGAATCATAGCTAGGTTGTTGAGGAGATGATTATTGAAACAATGAGTGTCAACGAGCCAAAATGGGAGGATTTTTAAAATTTTGATATGGGCGAGGGAGTGAAGCATTAGGGTTTTTTTAGAGGTCTTTGGGTTTGAAAGCCCAAAGCTTGTAGCCTCTAGGAGAAGTTAGGATATTGTTTCAACCCGGGACTGTAGGTATTTGAGTTGGAGTTGTTTGACGGCCAATCATACCAATGGTGGGTGGCCTACACTTCCTCCTGCACAAGCTCAGGTTGGGAAGGCATGTGTGGGCAATTAAAAGAATTTCCAAAAAAAAATGTTTGATGTCTTTCAGTTGTGAATGATGATTCTTGGTTGTTGCATCGTAGACTAGGTTATTTTAGCATGCATACTCTATCTAAACTTTTGAGAGAAGAACTAGTTAATGGAATTCCTAATCTTAAATTTGAAAAAGATAATTTGTGTGAACCATGTCAAAAGGAGAAGAACTAGTTAAAACAAGTTTAGAGCAAAATCAATGCAGTGCGTACTTCTAGACCTCTACAACTTTTGCATATGGTTTGTTTGGACTGTTTAGAATTGCTTGTTTGAGTGGTAAATCATATGCCTTTGTGATTTTTGATGGTTATTCTCATTTTACTTGGGTGTTTTTTCTTTGCAAATATGAATGATGATTTGCCTATCTTTAAGAAATTTTGTAAATTGGTTCAAAATGAAAATTTTTTTTAAAAAATTAACTAATATAAGAAGTGACCATGGAGGTTAATTTAATAATGTTGAGTTTGAAGATTTTTGTAAAGAAAACGGGTATAAACATAATTTTTCAGCACCCAGAACACCTTACGAACTTTGGCATGATACAAAACCCACCATAAAATACTTTAGTCTTTGGATGCAAATATTTTATCTTAAATATAAAAGAAAATCTTAGTAAATTGGATGCAAAATCGAATAAAGGAATCTTGTTAAGGTATTCATCAACTAGTAAAGCATATAGAGTGTTTAAAAAAAGAACTTCCATAATTGAAAAATCAATACATGTTGAATTTGGTGAAAATTTGAGCACAATTTCCAATAATTTTGATGTTGAATTAGAAAGCGAAAGAGCAAAAAGAAAACACAAATGAGCCTTCAAAGAATAGCAATGAACCATCCAATGAAGCTTTCAACTCAAATTGATTTACCCAAATCTTGGAATATGCCTTAAATCACTTAAAAGGTTAAATAATTGGAGATTCATCATTAGGGATTAAAATTGGATCAAACTTGTATGAATTTGTAAATAATATGGCTTATTCATCTCAAACCAAATCTAAAAACATTCATGATGTTATAATTGATGAAAGTTTGCTAATGACTATGCAAGAGGAATTAAATCAAATTGAAAGAAAAAAAAGTTTGGAATCTTGTTGAAATACCTATGATCATCCGATAATTGGAACAAAATGGATTTGTAGAAATTAGCTTGATGAAACCAAAATTGTAATAAGAAATAAAGTTAAACTTGTTGCCCAATGTTTCAATTAAGATGAAGGAGTTGACTATAATGAGACTTTTGCTCTGGTTGAAAAATTGGAAGATATTTGTATGTTGCTTGCATTTTCTAGTTATAAGAATTTCAATCCATATCAAATATAGTTAAGAATGCTTTCTTAAATGGATTTATTAAGGAAGTATATGTTAAGCAACCTCTTGATTCTGAAAATGAAAAAATTTCCAAATCATGTTTCAAACTCTCAAAAGCTTTATATGGTTTAAAGTAAGCTTGTAGAGCATGGTATGAAAGGCACTGTAAATTTCACATTGAAAATATTTTTTAATTGGGGAGGTTGATACAATATTTTTTATTAAGACTAAAGATAATGCCGTGCTTCTTGTGCAAATTTATGTAGATGATATTATCTTTGGTGCTACTAAGGAGCTTTTGTGCGAGAAATTTGCAAAAGAAATCTAGTATGAATTTGAGATGAGCATGATGGGAGAGCTTACGTTCTTCCTTGTATTCCAAATAAGGTAAATGAAATATGTAATACTCACCAACCAAACCAAGTATATCAAAGAATTACTCAAGAGGTTTGGCATGGGTGAAGCAAAGAAGTTAGGCACTCCCATGAGTACCTTAACCAAACTTAACAAGGATGAGCAAGGTATAAAGGCAGATTTCAAGTAATAGAGGTATGAGGTAGCCTCCTTTATTTAACCACAAGTAAACCAGATATCATGTTTGTTTTCATATTTGCTAATCCTAAGGAATCATACTTAGTTTCCATAAAACGTATTTTTCAATACCTTGTTGACACTCAAAACTTAGGACTTTGATTCCAAAATAAACATCTTTTGAACTTTTAAGTTATTCATATGTTGATTTTTTCCCATTGCAAATGGATTATAAGAGTACTAGTAGGACTAGTCACTTCATAGGAAACTCACTACTAGCTTGGTTTTGTAAGAAACAAAACATTGCTACATCTGCCACAACAGAAATCGAATACATAACAACTAATAGTAATGTGGTACAAACTCTTTGGATGAAACAAACACTACTTATTGTGCTTCTAAAACCAATAAGTTTGAAATTGAATGTGTTTCTATCATGTATGATAACATTAGTGTTATTAACTTAACCAAACATCCCATTCAACACTCTAAAACCAAACATATTGAAATCAAACATCACTTCATAAGAGACCATATGCGAAAAAAAGGATATTGAACTTGTTTTTGTGCCCCCTGAAAACCAACTTGCTGATATTTTTAGAAAACCTCTTAGTGAGGATAGATTTTACATAATTTAAAAAGAACTTGGCTTATGTATCCTTAACTAATTGATATTCTTTTGATTCAAATCATTCTTGGCTATTTGATGTGCAATTATTGTGCTTTTTTTTTTTATGCTAGATCTTCCTACTCTTTCTATTCATCCCCTTCTTGGCTTATTTTTTAGGCTAATATTAAAAATACAGTTGGGTGGTAATGCAGTTGTCTAACCTTGGCAGTTGGGTTGGGCGATCAAACGGTCTATCTTGAGTGGTTGATCGAATCACATGGTCTCTAATTTTAAAACTTTAGCAATTATTCTTTTCTCCCATTTTCTCCATCTCCCCCGTAACGAAACCCTCTCTGCTATTCCTATCCTTTCAATTTATTACTTCAATCACTCATTTTCACTCTTGATTCGTTCATCCATGAGATTCGCCATTACTTTTCCTTCATTTTAACTAGAATATTTTCACCAACGATGGCCTCCATGAGTAGAGCTTTATATGGTCGGCATTACCAAACTATAGAAATAAAGAATGCTTAACCACCTCATCGTGCTCCTTCTTCTCCTCCACCTCAAGTTCCCTCATGGTTGAATTCAAGCTCTCTCGAGCATGGTAAGCTCATTACCCTTTCTCAACTTATAATTTCAGGAATTATGACTTTGTTTCACAATGTTGGTTGGGGTAATTTCTTGAATCCTTCGAAGAGTGTTAGCTCAACTATATTTTTGGAGTTTTATCAAAATATTTGTTTCAGTATGGATCACCAATAATTGACTTTTGGAGTCCAAAACAAGTAAATTTACATTAATCAGTAAGTCATTTGCAATCCTTTTAATGTTGAAAATTTTGTCCATCTATATTACATTCATCCCATAGTCATTTCACTAACCCTATCCTTACTCATGATGAGGTTTATGCCGAATCCCATCCATAGACTTCTTGGTTTGATCCACAACTCCGCGTGATCGCCAAAATCATCGCCCTTAATGTTATACCTTGGCATGGTCACTTTGATGGCTTGATCAACTTCCAAGCCAAAATTCTATTTGCTCTTATCCATGGCAAACTTAGGCCATATCATGCTTAAGTAATGATTAAGTATTTCAAGCCCTATTCTGGTGTACTTCATTGCTTGCCTAAGGCCTACTTCTTACCCACTTTTTTAATTCTTGTGGAATGCCTATGATTGAGTATTTAGCTCCTACCCAATGGTCTTGATTATGACACTCTTACTCATATACACCTGACCATACGTAACCCCTGTTTGATGCTAATGAAGATGAAGAAGTGGAAACTATTCGAATGATGATGATGGTGACGATGATCAAGTTATGTGCGTTGACCTGATTAAAATGGACAACAAGATAGAAAATCTAGGCTTTTAGCAGACTAATAAATGAGAAAAAATGGAGTTTATCATTGCAGAGTGGCAAGTTATGCATGCCACAATTAATCGAGAACTTTCCTCTCTTAGTAAGTACATAGCATAGCATATATATCAAATTTGCACTAATAAGCAATACCACTTCCAGCAGATGATGTAGTTTCTTTCACATTAGAATCCCCCTTCTCCACCACCTCTGTTCTAACCATATTTTGTGTTGGCTAGCTACTTTTTTATCATTTATGTTGTTGTGGTGTCATCTGAACACCTCTTTTGTGTTTATTGGCTATGAACATGATTTATATATGTATTTTGTTTATGAACTGCTCGGCTATATATATTGCTTTTTCTCTTTTACCCTATTTTTGGTTTTTTTTTTTTTTCTTGTTGACACAAGGGGAGAGTTGTTGAAAAATTGTATGCTAGATTATGACTTGTGAATTGAATAATGGATGATGACTTGTGAAATGTATGCTAAAGGATGAATGATGACCTGTAAACATTGACTTGTGATTAAGTATTTAGAATGTTGAAATAAAGTCTTTGATATAAACTTATATTAAATTTTTTGAATGTAAATGGATCATTCAGAATTTTAATTTGAAACTTTGTTGAAACTGTTGCGAACTGGATATGCATATGTTTAAGGGTATCCATCACCCTTATTTTTCAAAGAGTTTGATATCATCAAAAAGTGGGAAATTGTTAGCCCCAAGGTTTCATAACCTAATTTTGATGAGAATAAATTACTTAAAATCTAATTACGAAAATAAATTACTTAAAATCTAATTACTTTGAGCTTAAATATGACGAAAAATTTACAAATGAATTCAAGTTTGAAGGATATGCTTAATGACTTAGAAATAGGCAACGCTTGACAAAGATTCAATACTATTTCATTTTGTATTTGATTATATTTTCTGAGCATATTTGATTGTATTTCTGAGTTGTCTTGTATGTAATATCTAAACAAATTAAATGATAAAGGCATAAAAATGAACTAAGATAGGAGAAAAGACAATGCTTTAGGCTTGCTATATGGGGCCATCGATTGGGCCTTGTCAATTGACCAACTTTGGAAGTATAGGTTAGGTGGTCTACTGCCCTTTCTCATGTGGCAGATTGGCCTAGACAGTAGCACATGGTGTTCAACCAACCCAAGAGGGCGATTAAGCGGTATGCCTTGTCTTGGATTTAACAATCTAATATTTTACTTTGAGGGTTTGACTTTAGTGGAAACTCAAGGTGGTTTATTCCTTGAGAGAGTGGACGTTGGTTTAAGGAAGTCAAATCATTATAAAGCGTTTGCATTATCTTCTCCCTATTTCATTCACTTGTGTGTATTTAAAATAACTATTTGTGTGCATTTTTTTTCAATTAAAGATAGTTTTTGAGTGACCCAATTCACCGCCCCTTTTGGATTTCCTTTCGGATAACAAGGTAGCCTTAGCCAACTTGGCCTCCACCTTGGAGGTCTTTGTGCCTTTTTGGTTTGGTAGGTAGCCTTAGCTAACTTGCCCTCCACTAGGGAGCTCTTTGAGCCTCATTAGCTTAGCAAGAGGCCTTACTTGACCTAATGTTCACTTGGGAACTCTTTGTGCTTTGCTAGCTGAGCAGGTGGCCTTCTCTAACCTAGCCTTCACTTAGGATGTCTTTAGGTCTCATTGGCTTCATAGGTGGTTTTAGTAGGCTTGGCCTCCACTAAGGAGGTGTCTGTATATTTTTGGCTTAATAGGTGGCCTTAGTAAACCTAGCCTTCACTTGGGAAGTCCTTAAGCCATATTGGCTTAGCAAGTGGCCTTAGTCGATTTCACTACCACGTGTCAAGTCTTTGTGCCTTATTAGCTTAGCAGATGGTCTTATTCAACTTGAACTCAACTTGGGAGGTCATTGTGTTCTCTTAATCAACTCATCAACATCATTGGTTTTTCCCTAAAAGGTTCTTGATTCTTATTAAAGGTCACTTCTTGACCTTAAAGTGATTTGTACAAAGAAAAATTCACAATAAATTAAGCATAATATATTATAGTTGCAAACATTTCTAGATACACACATTCAGAAACATGAATAAAAATGCATGCATATTTATAAAGTCAAGTATTTACACGTTAGACTGATTTGCAAACTTCAAAGATAGTACCTTTTGAGGAGGTCAAAATTATAGGTTTTTCCAAGTTTCTAGCCTTTGCTATTTTGTAACTTGCATGTCCCTAGTTTAATTATCTCAATAACTTTGTAAGGTCCACCCCACTTCATCCTTAACTTCTTGTTTCCTGGTTCAACGATGGTGAAGTCGGTCATTCACAACACAAACTCTCCAACCTTAAATTCTTTCTTCTTGACTTTGGAATTATAGTACTCAACCACCTACTGCTTATAAGCAACTACTTTGCTTTGAGCTCACTCTTTGAATTCTTCAAGAAAGTCTAAAACTATTTGTTTTGGCTCTTCATTAAAAGTTTTAACACAATTATTTGGCATGTCAATCTCCACCGGTAATACTGCCTCAAAATCAAAGGCTAATTTAAAATGCATTTCTCTTGTAGATGTTTTGGAAGTGGTGTGGCACACTTATAAGACTATAGGTATCTTTTTAACCCATTTGCCTTGTTATTTTTCCAACCTTGTCCTCAAATAATCTTGTTTATGTTCTTCACTTGTCCATTGTTCTATTGTGTGCAACTGACAAGAACCTTAATTAAATTCCCATTTCAAAGTAGAATGCTCTAAATTTTTCATAGTTGAACTACTTCCCATGATTTATAATAATGATCCTCAATACTCCATACCTTTATATAACTATTGCCACAACCTCTGAGAGGGCCAAATCTCGTAAAAATGGGTGAATCTCCAAATTGTCTTGACTACTGTCATTAACATGTTTTTCATCCTACGTGAGGTTAGAAAACCTATTCAACATACTACTAGTTCATGGTCTCTAAGTTAAACTGTTGGAATTGGTGTGATCCTGAGAGGGGGGGGGGGGGTGAATTGGGTTTTAAAACATTTTGCTAATTTAAATTATGCACTAATTCATCATATATCATATCCCATTCAAAAGTACAAGGGTGTGTAAAATAATTTAAGCAGTGAAAGTAAGCACACACGTTTGCAATATCTTATTCAAATTCTAAAGGTGTATGCAAATAGATATGATAGTAAATAAGAACAGGCATACATGTGCGGAAAGTAAGGTGCATGAATTTAAATAAGATAAAGAGAGAGAAAGACACAGAGATTTGTTAACAAGGTTCGACCAAAACTACCTACGTCCCCGCCTTGGGCATAACCCCCAAGGATTGCACTATATACGGTCGGAACATGAGCTATTACAACCTCTCGTTATGGAATGAGGTAAACCCCAGCTCAATTATTAGGATGAGCCTAATTGGTCTCCCTTACGGGGCGGAGACACCCTAGTTCAATTTCTGGGTTGAACCGAACTGGTCTCTTTTACGGGGCAGAGACTCCCCAGTTCAATTTTGGGTTGAACCTAATCGGTACATTAAAAAAAAAATTTGTACATATTGCATGCTTCAAACAATAAGCTGGGATGTACACATTTAAGCTCATAAAATGCACATTCTAATATGATATGAAATATGTGCTCAGTAGAGTAAGGGTGTTTTTCTAAAAATAGTTTTCCAATCTTTGAAAGATGATATATATATATATTATAAAACACTTCAAAGATTTAACCCTATAAAATATTTCTCCAACAATATTTATCAAAGGAATAGTTGGGAGAAACTCAAGGCTTTGCTATCAAAAATGTTATTCAAAAAAAGCAAGCTAAGAGAGAGTTAAAAGAACTTGAATGAAATAAATACCCAAATAAAATATTCTCTTTCAAAAAGATTTGTCAAAAGTATGAAAAAGAAGAGAGTAGGAGAGTTCAAAAAATTTACCCCCAAGGAAAAGATTTTTGCAATGAAATTAGATTGGGGGAACTTTGATTAACAAGGAATTAAAAATATTTGAGAGAAAATTATTTACTAATCAAAGTTGCCAATTTAAGGTTATGAAGGGGTATTTATAGATTTTGAGGAAAATATGACCGTTGGGGACATGCTCAGTATTATTAGAAAAGTTTAATTAATTTTAAATGCATTTTTAACATTTAAAAATATTGGAACCCGAGAGGTTCGGTTGACCAAGGTCAAAGGCCGGTCAACCAACCTGTGTAAATTTGAGTTTCTAAACAAGGTTCGGTTGAATAGAGAAACCGGACTACCGACCATCGTAAGGTGACTTGGAACCCTTTGTGGGTTTGGTCGACCAAGGCACAAGGCCGGTTGGCCATCCACACAGTTCGGTCGACCAAGGCATTTTTGAATCGATTTGGCCGGTCGACCTAGGGTGATGGAGGAGTCAACTTTATGTGATAGTCAACCGTAAACACTCAGTTCAATATTGGTCGGTTGACCAAGCCACTTAAATGTTTAATTCCGAGCACAGTGCTTTGGTTGACTGTGTAATGACCCAAAGAATAATGGTATTTAAATAATCAAGAGAGAGAAAAATGGAAATAGTGCTTTCGTCGACAACGTGGCACTTTGGGATCGTCAACGAGGGTGCACTTCGTTGACGAGAAGATACCAAGAGGGTGGTAAGGGCAACTTTGAATTTTATCGACGAAGGGGAGAGTTCGTCGACAAATTGTCTCTTGACCTCGTCGATGAGGGCTAGTGTATAAATATCTCTAAATGCGATTTTTCACCTGTTTAACCCACAAAAACCCTCTCCTCTCTCTCCTCTTCGTCTCTCCTCCCTTCTCTCTAAGTTTTTGGGCTGGATTTACGCCAGTTCGATGATCAAAAGCCACCACGAAACTCTCTGGGAAGTTCTCTGCATATCTAATGGAGTGGATTGTCGGTCGGGTTGGTTTGAAATTCATACCTGGTTTCAAGTAAGGCTTTTTATTCAAAATTTGGTCGTTCCATAGTTATAGGAAATGTTGTACATGGAGAAATACTGAAGTTTAGTTCTGCAAGTTGTCATTTCCAGGGTATTGATCGGGGAACCCTGCGGGGGCAGGACCAGAGAATTTTTTGGGGGGGTTTTTTTTTTCAGAAATCAGGTAAGGGAATAAACTAAAGCAGTCATTTTCCATGCAAATTATTATTATCTATCATCAAATTAATTTTCAGAAAGCATGTATTATATATATATATATATATATATATATAAGTAGATTGGTAAAAATGCATATTTGGAAAAATACTGCTATTATGTTAAAATGTATATATTAATTTGAAATGCCCAAAAATATGATTTTAGAATAGAATGTATGGTTTTATTCAGCTTTGTGTGGCATGAATATTATTTTACACAGAAAGTATTATGTTATGGCAGTTTTACGAGTAAAGTATGTTTCCGGAGATTATGAAACAATGCAGTACACTATGGTTTCAAAATACATGATAAATGATTTATTTATTTAGAATGATATTTATGAAATGTTCGGCACAAGACCATGATTGATAGCTGGCGCAAGGCCGTGTATGATGTATGATTTCGATGCAAGGCCATATGTATATGTATGATTTTGGCGTAAGGCCACAGATATGAGAGTAATCGGTGCAAGTCTGTATGTATTATGCTATTATGGAAAATGCTATCCATCTATTTATGTTAAACTGTATATTATCATGTATTATATATTATCAGAACCTAGATGATAGTTAAGTTCAGTTACAGGAGCACAGTATTGTAGCTATACAGATCAGATTATTATGTTCAGACTTGTGCTAACTACCCCTGCTAGAAGAGGGGGTGGGAGATGGGTAGTCGATGTGGCTTTCAGTGTAGAGTCGTAGATGTCCACCTGACAGCCCGGACTAGGGTGTGGAGGGCCCATCATACTTATAGACATTTTTGACTCAGTAGTGGTCCGCCAACCATTGTTAGGTCCCGCCTTCAGGCTGCACAACCCGTCATAGGGGGTAATACATGACATCAGCTAGCTATACATCCTGAGTAAATTTCAGTATTATCAGATATATCAGATATTTCATGATTAGTATGAATTATTAGAAATTATGCAAGTTTATGATTATTCAGATATGTTATCATGAATGTTTTCTAGAATATGAAATGTATTGTATATGTATTATAGCATCAAATATTCATGTTGTCACACAGCTATATTTAGTTTATTTCCCTTTACTAAGAAGTGTCTCACCCTTGAACTTAAATAATTTGTAGGAAACCTAGAAAGACCGGCGAATTGAGGCCGCTGTTGAGATATTACGATACTACCCCGCTAGGAGGGTAAGTTTTGATCTAGGAACAGTAGATTTGTGTTGTGGGTTCCTAGATATGTATATATGTATTTTGTATTTTTGGAGATTGTATATAAACGTAGATATTTGGGAATGTAGTTGACTCTGGTATTTGTATTTTATGGTTATGAAAATGTAATTTATATTTACTGTTGCTTAGGTTTTCGCTGTGAATGTCAGATGTGTCCTCGTTACCCATGGGTTCGGGTTGACTTTAATATTAAATATATATTATTATATGATAAGTTAAGCAGGTCATTATAGACTGAGCTGGTTAAAGCATGAAATTGTCAATTGATCGAGGGCATTAAAAAATTAATATTGTGCCCAAAAATCCAACATCGATCGACCTTTGTAAGTCTTAATTTGACCCTAAATCTATTCCAAAAACTTTGTATGATTTTAGTCTTTTTAGAAAAAGGTTTTTGGTGAAATGTTAAGAGTCCTATGGTCACCCTATGGTCATCTGAGCATTAAATCCATATCATGCAGATGAACGCATTATTTTAGACCAAATGATAAAAATAAATGCATATAAAATTAAAAAAAAAATGTCTTCGTCTTCCTTTTGCTCTTCAAGACTCCATGGAAAACGCCTGAGTGTATAGTCTTTATGTCCTTCATGGCTTCCATTTCCACTCTCCTTATGTGTGTATTGAATTATAACCTATTCAAAATACAAGGCACACACATGAGACACTTGTGTTTGTCACCATCAAAACCGAGATCGAACTCAAAAAGCCAACATAAACCTAGGTCCAAGGAATCGATAGTCATTGGTTTGCGTTACCAGGTGAGATTCGAGAGTACAATTATGCAAAGGGAAGATGCTTGCACCCTTTAAGATCCATCCAACAAAATGTACCTCATTAGCCTATGATTATATTTGAAATCAACCAATCAAAACTCAAATTCTTCTATTATATTTAACTACTTGACCATTAGATATGGGATAACCCCACAAAATACAAAAACTATCCTCCCCTCAAGATCTCCAAAGGCATGCGAAAGACATAACCCCCAACGATCCCCAAGAGGATTGGTTATTTATTATGTTTTATTCATTTTAAATGTTTGAATTACCTAACCTTTAGATATTAAGAGGCCTTACACAAGAAAAAGAGCCCCCACCTCTAGTTCGCAAAGGCACACGAAGACATAACCTCCAGGACCAAAGGAAGATTTATTATGGAAGTAGTTTATTAATTTCAAAACACAAAAGAACATGCAAAGATAGTAGGACACATGTTGGAAAAAAAATACTAGATATGCAAACATAGTTCCAAATAAACATATGAGAGCATATACAAGCATGCATAAAAACCTATATGCTAGCATCTATACAAGATATGCATGAGAGGTGTGCCTCCAAATCAGAGAATTTAATAGAACCATTGACGAGCTAGCTGAAAGTGATTCTACTAAAATCTCCACCCCTCCGGAGATTATTGAGGACTACATAACCCCGATTTATTAATTACTCCTTATAAGGATTGTGCACATATGCACACAAGCACACATGCACGTGCACACATAAAGGAAAAGGGCACACGTGCATGCATCATGCAAGATCACAGAATGAAAATGCCACATAAGAATAAAAAATAAATTGAAAAATAGTTAAAAACAAGTAAAAAGGGTCCTAGAATTTTCCATTAATTTTTCTATATTTTTAGTTTTTTTTTTTTTACAAAATTTAAAGATTTTTATAGGATTTTCCTAATTCTTTTTATCTTTAATTTTTTTTGTTTTTTGTTTTTTGTAATTTTTATCATTTTTTATTTTTATGAATTTAAGTTGAATTTTCAAACTTTTTTTTTCAAAAATAAAAAGGGCAAACAACTCAGACTAGTTGAACTAGTTTAGACCGATCAAACTACTCCAACCAATCAAAGGAAGCAGGACCGAGTTGACCTAGTCAACTCAACTTAACCTAGGTCAAACCAAGTTAACTCGGTCAATAGAGGTGAGGCAGGAGTGAATGTGGAGGTGACACATGGTAGCATTTAGCTAGTAGATTCAAGAGCATGCAAGTCAGGCTAAGTGACATGATTCGAACTATCCCGAACAAATTCAAACCATACGAGCTAGATTTTGCATGGTGTCACCAATGATTCGTGACATGTGGCCCCCAACAAGTGGTCAGATTATTATTCTTTGTTTTTTCTTTTTTTTTTCTTTCTATTATTTTGTATTTTTCATTTTTTTTTTAATTTCTTTTCTTCTTCTCTATCCCTCTCTCAGCCTCTCCTTTATTTAAGCCTCTAGAACAAAGAACCCTAGGGGTTCTCTACAACTTCCATCTTAGCCATAGGATTTCCAAATCCTTGTCAACTCACTCAAATGCCTCACTCCAGCCAATCTCCCTACCAAAAAAGCCCCTGACAATAGCAACGTAAACTTTAGCAAAGCCTAGGCTGATCTTATCACAGGTATGACTCTTTTATCTCTCTTTCTTTCTTACTGATCTCTATTTCTTGTTTTGATGTTCAATAAGGAGCAGAGAGCTATCTAAGTGATGCTAGCAAACCACCTAAGATTGAGGCTAGATTGAACTTAACCGAGGTACTCTCTCATGTTTTTCTAATCTCAACTCTCTCCTTTCTAATCTCTTACTCTCTGTTCTTCCTGACTTTTTGATATTTAACTCTCTGATCCTGAACCCTCATGTCTATTTTTCTTATTATATCTCTTCTCTCCCTTCTTTTTTTTTTGTTTCATTTCATTTTCTTACAAACTAAATAGTGGGTAGTTATGAGTTTGGGATCAATTCAACCATAATTAGGTTAGACTAAGGTTAGGTATGGGTTAGGGTTTGGTTAGGTTGATGGGTTAAGTTAACTAGGTTTGGGTTAGGTTGATTTGGGTGCTTGGGACAAGTTAACCAAGTTAAAGGGTAGGTTGACTCAGGTTTCTAATTAGGTTATGGTTAGTTGACTTAGATTTAGGTATGGTTGACTTGGGTTTGTGGGTCAATTGACTCAGGTTGTTGATTGGGTTATGAGTTGGTTGACTCAGGTTGTTGATCGGGTTACAAGTTTGTTGACTTAGATTGTTGGATCGGGTTGACTTGGGTAAATGAGTCTATTGACTTGGGTATTTCGGTCAGGTTGGTTAACTCAGGTTTGAGCCTAATTGACTTGGGTCATAAGGTCAGTTTGACCTCGGTATTCGAATGATTTGATTGGGTTAATAGGTCGGTTTGACTAGGGTCTATGGATTGGTTTAACCTAGGTTATTAGGTCAATTTGATTTGGTTTTTAGGCTCAGGTATACGGGTAAGTTAGTTTGTATTTTGGGTTTGGGACTGTCCTGAAATGATGTAGAGATGCAAAGATCAAATCATTCAATTGAATCCATGCTTCACTAGTATGAAAAATGATTTCAAGATCATCTAATTGCAAAAATCAATTTCAAACAAACAACTCATTTTTGCTTTTGCAGTCAGTCCATTTTTCCACCCCAAAATACTATAGTCATTAGCATAACCAGGTACTATTTGATTATGTGACTAGCTCTAAGTTTAACATAATGTGTTCACCAACTACACTACTCAACCTAAATTTGAATCCAATCAACAACACAAATACAATCAATGAACCAATTATTCTTTTAACTATTTATAAAATTGATTATTCTGCCCACCATATGCTTCAAAAATTAATCACGAAAAACATGTCAGAATTGGTGAACTAAAAGAGTGAGAAGGACATATACCTCTACTACTTCTTTACACTTTTTTTCCTATTTTTCTCTTTCGTTGATTGCACTATATTTCCTTTGGGTAAGCTCTTTTCTATTCCGCGGGATTTCCTATAAATCATATTCTTCTTCTCTGCTCTCTACTACCTCCTTCTAGCTTTCTTAACCTTTTGAGATGCTTTTCTCTCTAACTCTTTTTCATTCTACCATTCTTTACTCTCTGAGAATTCAATTATTTCTCCAAAGGATGGCTTACTCCTCTCTTTAGACTACTCCTTCTTCACTCTCTCTCTAATTCTATCCTTTGAATTTTAAATTCTCTATGTACCAAAAATGGTCTCTTCATTCGTTTCCCCACTTGACCTTGCTTTTATAGGTTTAAAGGGGATGATGACCTTTGCCTAACAGTTATAAGAGAATCTCCTATTTTTCTTTTTCAAGTCCTTTAATTTCTTGAACCAATAAGAGGCTGCCAGCCACCCTGAGCCATGTGAGTCTATTAAAGGGAGGGAACAATGTTTCTCACATAGGAGATGAGGGATTAAGGGGCTAGGAGTTAATTTTGACTTATAGAGGGGCCAATTTTTACCTATTATAGGGCTTTGGGCCAAGGCCAAGGGAATAAGGAGAGTAGAGTTAGCTTAGGACGGGCCTGCTGCATCTAGGGGTTTATGGCAATTTGGGTTTTAAGCTAAGAATTTTGGGCTTAATAAGATGTAATTAAGCAAAGGATCACATTGGGCCTGAAGTCAAAAGTTAGCCCATATTGAGCTGCAATTAGGCAAAGACCCACGATGTGCCTTAAATCAAAAGTTAGCTAAAATTGGGTTGCAATTAGGCAAAGGCCCACAATGGGCCTTAAATCAAAAGTTAGCCCAAATCAGGCTTCAATAAGGCAAAGGCCCATAGTGGGTCTTAAAACGAAAGTTCTAATGGCTTATTTATACAATTGACACAAACTTTCCTTAGATTGATCTTGAATTATGATATTTATGTAGGTCAATGCGACTGAAGAGGATTCAGTCCAAATGGTCTAAGGATGGAGTTCGAGATTGTGCTTTTGTTTTGTTTTGTTTCTTTGTTGTTTTTGTTTATGTTTTATGTGTAAATTAGTACAGAAGGATGATTGTAAACAAAATGGTGTATAAACCTAGTGGATGGATGCTTATTTTAGGGCAGTGAGAGTAAGAGAATTGAAACTTTGACAGCGAGAGTTCCCGCTAGGCAAACATTGTTAATTTAGGTGTAATCCTAGGAGGGGGGTGAATTGGGTATTTTCAAAATATTTCAGATTATTTACCACTTAATCCCTATTTCTAAGTTTAATAAACTGATTGCAGAGGTTTAAGACTGATTAAAATTATTATACCAATGAATTATTTTCACCCAATTCATTTTCAAGTACGTGTGGGGTTATTCAACATACACATGCAAGATAGATATTGAAATGTGTTGTGAAAAATAAAAGGAGTAAAGGAAGAGAGAAGGCAAACACAATTTTTATGAGGTTCAGCCAACCCGGCCTACGTCCTCGCCTTGAGCAACCCACTCAAAGATTCTACTAAATCCCTGCTCCTTTAATTGGGATGGAGCTTCCCTTACATCTGCTGCTTATAAGGGGCACAACTTCCTCCTCACCCGGTTTACAATCCAAACCGTGATTACAATTAGAGAATTTAAATCTACAAAACAACTCAAGATTTGCTTCTAAAAAATCTAGTGAGCCCAATTGAAAACCTAACACATATCCATATGATGAAACATGAAGCTCAATATGTATGTAACGATACAATCATTATATGAATGATATGCTTCAACCAATTTCCCTTTTATCAAATCTCCCAAAATAATGATATAAGTGAAAGCTTTGGAGAAATTATGATTCAAGTTCAACTTATTAAATGCACGAATATCAAATGTGAACTTATCAAAAGATTTGTCTTGAATATTATAATAATCAAAATCAATAAGTTTTCTTCCAAATATTCAACCACTATATGATCTTTGTAATATGCAAATATATATATATATATATATATATATATATATATATATATATACGATATGATTTCCAAAGATAAAAAACCTAATATAATAGTTCTCAGAAAATATCCTTCAATAATATATATAGTTATAAACTCTATGGATATTTAATCAATAGCTTAAAACTTTTCTCAAGTAGTGATCTTGTCAAATTGATTTAATATAAGCACACTCAAGATCAACCTCTCAACAAATATTCAATAATGGATTTTGAGATGAAAAGCTCTTTGAAAAAATAAATATCAACAAGCAAATCAGTTTAGATGAAAAAGTCTATGAGAATAAATATTAACAAGCATATCGATTTACCAAACCTCAATACCAAATGAAAGCACAATGATTGCTAGATTGCCTTTTGAAAATCAAGGTAGCCTTAGCTCAAATTTGTGGAATAAACTTTGAAATCCCAAACAAAAACTTCTGCAGTGTGTTCAAAATTCTCCCAAGTTGTGCTAAACGTGCAATATGCTCAATCGTATACCAAAGGTTCGTTCTCTTTTCTCTTCTTGGGAGCACAAGGGTTTAGATGTTGATTATATAGGTAACCTTGCCCTTAGGATGATTTATAACTATTGGATCAACTTGATGAAGAAATAACTCACGTGTTCTTTCATTAAAAAATCAAAATTTTAATCTTCTCGTAAGTTCAGACGACTGAGGGTTAAGCTCAGACGATTGAAGTTCCTTAGAGCTTTGAAAAATAGAACTTGGGCATAGGGTTAGATGACTGAAGTTGGGGTTCAGTCTTCTGAAGTTGTGGGTTCAGACGACTGAAGTCAGGGTTCAGTCTTCTGATATGCTTTTGCCTGTTTCTGTGTTTCTCCAATAATTCTTCAGATAACTGAACTTAATCTTCGGTCTTCTGACGAAATTCTTCAAATGATTGAGCTGTTCAACTTCAGTCTTCTGAAGTTGACACTTCAGATGACTTAACATGGAGTTCGGTCTTCAGAACAGTGCATTTTCTAGATTTTCCTTTTTATTTTCAAAAATATGTTTTTGCTCCTTTTCTTTGCTCTTTTATAAAATATTTTTTTGGATTCAAAAACAATCTCTAAGTCCATAAATATCCCCTAAAGATGTTCATGAGATGCATGAGTCCTAAGGTCAGTCTAGGATATATTTTGAGCCTCAAACTAAATCATATGAAATATGTGAATACATTGGTTCTAAGTACTCATTCCCATGATGATCTTGAACTTGTCGCTTGTATTTTCATTCTTCAACACTTTTAGTTCCATGGATTGTGCCAAGATGTTTATTCTTTAATCTTCATGGCTTCTATGACTTGCTAGCCTTTCGTGCATGCTAAATATTATTCCTGTTCACAAAATCAATGCACAGATCAAATACCAAATGATTTGTCATTATCAAAACCGGATTGGACTCATAGAGTCAATAAAGACCTTTGAAGGCACCCCCCTTGTTTAAAATTTTTTTTCTCAACTCAATTTGATGATTTTTTAAGAAAAAATAGTTAAAACTTATTTCAAAAGAAAACAATTTTAACCATGTTTAATTAAAATTCTCCAATAGTTGCATGAAATCAAACAAGTAAACAACTTGCTATATAATATCCGAACAAAATGGGATGTCTAGTGTAAGCATTGATTTTCATTCACCTATATAGGCTTAAGGAAAAGTACTCACACCGTGCCTAGGGAGAGAAGAGAGAAAAGCACCATAGGGTGAGATTCTCTCACCCATCTCATCATAAGCTAGGACGACATCATGAAGGTGAACAAGGATATCTCATTTTTCTAACATGGACCCAGAAATGTAATTGAAAATTTTAACTTTATACAAGTGAACAACACATGATAATAGACCCAATAATGCAAGTGAGATTATTATACGCATGCAATCTAGACCAAATGCAAGTAAAAGAGGAGTTTTTTCTTGATTTCAAAGTCAATTCTAACATTTTTGGCTTTTTTTTTTGTTATTCTATTTTGTTGGAATTTTAATTGTTTTTTGGAATTTTTAAAGACTTATTTGCATTTTTTAATTTTTTAGAAATTAATTGTAAATAAAAAATAAAAAGGAAAACCTAATATATTTTCAAATAATAATAATAATAATAATAATAATAATAATAATAATAATAATAATAATAGTAATGATGATGATGATGACGACGACGACGACAACGACGACGATGACGATGATGATAATAATAATAATAATAATAATAATAATAATAATAATTGTTAGCCTTGGAGGTTACATGTTCTTAATTGTTTTGTTTTGATGATAACAACTCATTAGTGGTTCTAGGTGAACTTATCTTTGCATAATAAGCTATGTTAAGTCAAACACAAATGCAAACATTAAGTAGATTAGTAATAGGTTAGACATCATCAAAAGGGGGGAGATTGTTAGCTTTGGTGGCTACATAATCATGTTTTATATGTTTTAATGATATTAACCTATTTGTTATTTCTAGTGCATTCCATCTTTACAGATCATGTTTAGTACAGGTACAAGTGACGAATTTATGAACTACTGGATCAAAGGTAAAGATCAGACCAAGTTGACATCGAGAAGGAAAGATAAAAAGGACACTCACTCGGAAGGACTCAAGCACAACCAAAGCTTAATGATTATACTATTTGTAATGTGGGTTGTGTGAGGTAGTATATTTTGTAACTCATATGATTTTGTTTCTTACATGATTTCTGAGCAAGAGTTGAGCAAATGCATGCATACTAGGACACATGAGTTTATAGGATTGCACCTAAAGTCACAAGCTCAACTTTCATAGTTTTCAAAGTTAAATTTAAGAGTTCGTCAAATGAATCCTAAACTCAAATATGTTTTCGAAAGAGACAAGTTTTCAACTTCTTGATTTTATAAACATTTTCTTACTTTGTCCCAATTATGTCAAAATGAGCTTTATGTCCTAAAGGTTCAAAGAAAGTCAAATACTTTTATATATAAGACATAATAAGCATATAAGATATCTAAATAAGCTTTAAAATATGTTTTCATAAATAAGATATCTCATATTCAAAATAAATTTCTTAAATACAAGTTTTAAATTATATTAGTGTTATAATCTTTTACCAACTTTGTCTTGTTTGGGTTTAAAACCTTAATTACCACCTATCAAATTTCCTGAACACCCATCGGTATTTGGGGCATAACTTTTACTAGAAAAGTAAAAAAAAAAAAGGACAATCTTGGTGTCTATGGAAAGCTAAGAAAAAATCTCACAAATTTTATGTTGATGACCTTTTCTTATTCAGGGCACTAGTCGACGAGTGGGGGCCACTAGTAGATGAGTGGGGGTCACTAGTCAACAAGTATGGTAGACTAGTCGACGAGACGCATCGTGAACAACACACCAACGGCTAGAAAATGGCTAGTTTAGTTTTGAAATTTCTCCCAACGGTCCAATAACGGCTCGTAAGGGTTTTTGGTCATCAATACTTGTCCATAGACTTGTTTAGTATGGTTTTCGTGATTTATACAAGTTCATAGTGAAAAATATCATTTTATACAAAACCTAGGCACTTTGCATCTTTGTTATTCGTTTACAAGTGCTCAATTTCACTTGCTCATTCATCTTGTTTGAATCATTCCTTGAGAGAGTAGTGTGAGGTTTGAATTGTATTTGATATCAACTCATTGAGAAGCATTTTATTGTAATCATCTTCTTGTTCAAAGGTTTTCTTGTGAACCGTTTGGTGAAGGTTCTTTGTGAACCGAACTTGTAAGGAATTTTGGTGATCCTTGTGGCTCTTGGTGAGCACAATAGGGATTTGTTCCTGAGTATAGGGTTTCGTACCCGAGTTGTAAGGCTTGCTCTATGGGTGAAGGAGTTTTATAGTGGATTGTGGAATCCTTGGCTTGGTGCCGAACCACGTTAAAACTCCAGTGTTAAGCTTTCTCTCCCTATACTCTTTATTATTTGTCTTGTGCAAGATTTACATTCCATATATTGTTATAATTTCTTGGATTTTGCCAAGGAATTTTGTTTTGTAGAGAAAATTTAAAATATGCGAAAAGAGTCTAGTCACCCCCCTCTAACTCTATAATAAAGACAACGGTAAGAATTTATTTATGTTCACAAAATCTACCTGTGGTCTTACCATTGCATCATAAAGACTCATATAAAAATTTTCACAATGAAAAGTAAAAGAAGTAAAACTGAGGAAAAAAAAAAATAGAAACTATCCAAACATTTGCAATAAAATAATGGAGCAATAATACTCTTACCGTCAATCATAAAGATCTATGCAAAAACTTCCCTAATGAAAACTAAAATAATGGAAACTAACAAAAAAAAATAGAAATTATGAAAACATTTACAAGGAAACAAATTCCAACAAGCATATCATAAATAAAAAATAATAATTAAAAAAAACTTCCTTTAGTTCATTTCTCTCATTTTCTCTCCCTAGTTTGCCATGGCTGCTACTTTAACACTTCCATGGTCTTCACCTACCAGTATATTGCTACAAGAACCCAACCAGCCAAAACTAAACCACTCCAAGTTTGGTTATCTTCAAAAGGCTCAAATAATCCAATAAAATAATGAAATGCCCAAGGGAAATCAAATATGTTCATATAAAAATATAACAAAAATCACATCCAAGGCACCATAAAATAGGTTTTAAACATTGATATAATTGGTGTTATCCCCAGAGGGGGGGGGGGGGGAGGTGAATTGGATATTTAAAACTTCCTAGGTCAAACAAAGATCATGTTCAATATTACGCAACTTAGGGTCTTTCTAAACAAATTCCAATTTCCACAAATAAACAATTATGCAAATATTTAAAACAGATATACCATTCACAACAAATTAAGTATAAGCATGCAAGTACGGATAGTAAAGAGCGTAGGAAAGGAAAGGGACACAGAACATGTTATCTAGGTTCAAAAATCGTGCCTACGTCCCTGCCTCTAGCAAACTTGCTGGAGGAATCCGCTAATGCTCACTTACGAGTGGAGCGTCACCAGTTACAATCTCCTGTCCTTATTGGGTGAGGAATACCCCAACTTATATTACAGGGCTGAGCCCAATCTATAAAACTTCACCTTATAGGATAGTGCTCCTAGTTCTCTAAACTAGGTCTAAACCAATCCGGTGCACACTTTACAGGAAGGTGCAAATACTAACTTTCCTAGCCGAGTCTGAGCCAATCTGGTGCACGTTATAGGCCAGTGCAATCCTCTTCTAACCATACGCCAGGAATACAACAAATATAGAAAATATTTGTACAACTATGAATGCTTCTACACAAGCAGATGTGTACACAATGAAGTACTATATGCACTCACGTATAATATGAAATTAAGCTCAAGTGAGTAGGTATATTTTTCTCAAAATAAATTTTCAATATGTGTAAGATGTATATGATAAAGTACTTCAAAGATTTGAACCCTAATAAATGATTTCTCCTAAAAATAATTTTCAATGAAGATGTAGGAGAACCTAGGGTTTTTGCCTTCAAATAACTTTTGCACAAATATATGTAAATGATCTTTGATAAAAGAAAAAAATAGGTGCACAATAAAACCTCCAAATACCTTAAATCTCAAATGCTTTCTTTAAAAATAATGTTCAAAAATATAGTTCAATAAAGTTAGGATTTTGGCTCAAAAAGATTTTTGGAAACAAACTCAAATGAGTCTCTGAATCTTGCAATGGATGTGCAAGATCCACAAGGAATATAAAGACTTCTCCACAAAAATATTTAACATAGAAAAATGTGGGAGAAACTAAAGGATTACTCTCAAAGTGATTTTCAAGAATGAAAGCTTAAGTGAGAGTGAACGCCTAAAAGATGATATAGTGAATGCCCAAGTATACACCCCTTTCAATATCCTTCAAGTGCAATCAATTTGCAAGTAAAAGAGATGAAGGAAAAATTAACGTTCTCTCAAAAATATATTCAAAATAATAAGAGTAGGAGAGTATAAATCAATGAAGCACAAAAATGGTTTGGAAGGATTTTCAAATTAAGCATTAGTCTTAAAAATGAATAATGAGGGGGTACATATAGTTTTTTTGAAAATATGACCATTTGGGGACACGGAGGTCATTTTGAATTTGATTAATTAAAAATTAAATATGTTTTTAGTGCTTAAAAATATCGAAACCTGAGAGGTTCGGTCAGCTAACGCTGGCATCGGTTGGCTGACCTCACACAACAAATTTGAATTTCAAATAGGGTTCGGTCGGCTATGGAAGGTGTCGGTCGACCGAGCCAAGGGCGATCCCAAACCTTTGTAGGTTCGATCGACTGGCCTTAAGGCTAGTCTGTTGATTCATGAAGATCGATTGGTAGTGGTTGTTTTGAACTCAAAGGGCCGGTCAGCTGACCTTTTAGAACTGACCAAACAAAGTGGTTGGTCGCCTGAGGCGCTCACTACATGAAGAACTTGGTCGCTTGAGGTCGGTCGACCGAGACATTTAGAACGTGTAGTGGTCAGTCGATCTGGCCTAGTTAAAAACTTAAGTTTGGCCCTCTTTTTTACCCTGAATTCATTTTAAAACCTTGTTTGATTTTATCAATTTTAGAAAAGGTTTTCTATGGAAGGTGTTGGTCCCCTATGGTCAATCTAAGGTCAATTTGAGTTTGGCATCCATATCATGCATGATCATGCATTATTACAAACCAAATTTAAAACAAAAATGCAATTACAACTAAGATAATCAAATGTCTTCATTCTTCTTCTTCTTTTACTCTTCTGTCTTTATGGAATATACGAGGTTAAAACAAGTTTTATGCGCCTTATGGCTTCCATTTTCCAGTATCTTATGTCCGTGTAAAAATGTAGACCTGTTCACATACTAAATGCACACATAAGATATGAGTGGTTTGTCATAATCAAAATGGGATTAGACTCAAAAAGTCAACAATCTCCTCCTTTTTAATGATGACAAACACACAAGAGCAAAATGGGTTAAGCCTAAAAAGGCTCCCCCTAAGAATATGCATATGTTAAAAAATAAGCAATATAGATCAAGTATATTCACGAAAGAAAAAACAATTTAAATAATCATGCATTTTTTTTTTTTGACATTATTGCGTTTTTAAGCTCAAACGATATTTTAAACATTTTGCTCAACAAATCTCTCCCCCTTTTGTCATCAACAAAATTGTTATGCTAAGTAAAAAGAATTTATTAAAAAAACTTTCTTAGAAAAATAGAGAAACTCCCCCCTTTTGACATTTTAGGCTCAGAAAAATTCTCCCCTTATTTGATAAAGACATTTGGGCATAAAAACATTTTTACTATTGATTTGAAAAATTTTCAAGAATACATATACAATAGTTTAACTAGTCATATGAGATTAAAGCACATGATAACAAAGTCAGATTGGAGATATTTTCAAACCATTTCAATTTAATCATATCATAAGTCCCGTTAAAGATTTGAAATTAAAACGTACGACATATGATAGCAATCAATCTAACTAGTTAGCATGCATTTTTACATATGATGAATGACCTAGTCATGCAAAGTTCAAGAAAACTTATTTTAATTTCATGACACAAAAATTTAAAATAGAGTAGCACATGTCATGAATCATTTAAGCACACAAGCAAGAAACAAGGTACATCTCAAGTAAAATCATTTCTTGTCAAGAAAAATATATGTATATATATACATATATATATATATATATGTATATATATATGTATGTATGTATGTATGTATGTATAAAAATATATCCCCTTATGATTTTTTCTAAATACTGGGGGCTATGCTTGCTGAAAAAGAAACTTTAATTGAGGGATCAAGAAAGCAATGTCTTTTTGGTTTGGCATTTAAGAGCAATCGATAATATAACCAGAAAAAGCAACCACATGAATCCCAAAGATATCTAGAAAAATTTATACAAAAAAAAAAAAAAAGGAATTATATGGAAACACAAATGATTGTGGCTAAGCATCATATTTCTACTTAAGATTTTTCAATAAAATCATCATATTTTAGCACATGCCACAATGAATTTAAAACAGATCTAAGCCAGAAATGATTGTGAGCCTAACAAGATGGAATTTTAATTTCAAAGACTCCCCCTATAAATTTGAGAACGAGCTTAGATGCTATGGATTTAAGATTTACTGTGAGTGGAAAGAAATTCATTATACCAAACGTGCGGCCCACATTAAGCTAGGAACTAAGCTAAAAGTAGGTTGAGCATAGGAAATAGAAATTTAATTTTAGATGCTCCCCTTTTTGATTTGAATCCAGGCTTAGGTGAAATGAATTGCTTATACTATTCAAAGATTAACTTTACTAATAGTTCCAAGTCGTATAGGCATTTATTTTAAATCCCTTAACATAACTATACTAGATATTGACTAATTCATTTCAAACATGCAACCAATATAATCTTCCAATAGACTACAAATGCATTAGAACATGGATATCAAGCCATTGCTATGGTGCTCGTAACCAAGAACAATCAATATCAAGTTATGAAGCTTTAAGAATAGGATATGACGTTCAAGGTTCTTAGAAGAGTCTCAATATTCAAAATGCGAAGGTGATGCATGTGAGTACTCAATATGCATTTTCTTTAGGGATGGAGATTAGCTCCCCTAAATGTTCGATGATTATGTAAGGATGGAGTTTAATATTCGTTTAATTTTCACTCAACCGTTCAAAAATATTTTAGCATTAATTTCATCATAATCATCTTATCACAGGGTTTTGTTTTTGGGAGAATTCTAGAAAAATTTCGGCAGAATGCCTTCTATAAATTGGACATTTTTTCTATAAAACCATGCATTTAAACTTGATAGATTCAAGCAAGTAATTCATAATAATTTGCATCATGCAGATACCATTCAGTTCAAGCATGCAAGTACCTATTTCCACTACTAGCATGCAATTCACAATATACCACATCAGCCATGCAATTGGCATTGCATACAAGCATGCAAGTATCATAAAGTTCTGTAATAGCCTTGCAGATGGCATTCCATGCGATTCAGTATTCTCAATTAGTATAATCAATTAGTAGTTCACAATACCAGATTATAACAAATCACTATCCATCAAAGTATTTTAAGCTTTTAGTGTAATATGGATAGTATGCTGCAATGCAATTCATAAAGGCATATAAATATAAAGTATGATTGTGAGAGCATTTTAATATATATAGTCATGAAAGAGAAATACTCCCCTTGAGTTATGGACTAAACTTATTTTCATTTTATGCCTTTTTCTTCTTTTTGTTTCTTTATGCTTAGAGGACCAAAAAGTCACAATGAATATTTCTTCAGGGTGATAAGCCTACTCTACCTCTTTTCTCATGAGTTTCAATGCATGGGAGGCACAAGTTCAAAAGGCTTTGAATTTTAACTACATGTGCATAGGTCTCCTTGAAATTTTATTCCATCATCTGGATTTGAAACCTAGTGCAACCACCTTAGCCATTCAACATCATTTGAAGCTCCAAAAGATTTGACTTAAAGTTTGAGAGCTTGTGAAATGTATATGAATAAATACTCTTAGAGATGAAAATTTTTCGTTATGTTCAAAAGAGTATTCAACACAAGTAGGACATTGTTCAGTATAAGCAAGCTAGAAGGTATGTCTTAACTATTTAGCAAATGAGCATTTAGAAGTATATGAATTTCTTAAACACTACTCTTTGGACATTTCAAGTATTAAGGGAGGGTATCCTTTAAATATGATCACGATTTAGAGTAAGGATACGATTCAATGAATATTTAAAATCTTTACTGAATGTGATCATGGTATGGTAAAGATTTCTTATAGAGGATATGAATCAAACTAGATACTTTTTATATTAAAGTTCAAAGGGAATATTTTGATTTAACAATAAAACTTCAATCCCTTAGTGAATACCTCTAATTTTGATTATGAGAAGGATGTCTTTTAGTAAGCACCAGAAAAATAAGGAATTTATGATTAATAGTGCTTAAGCCTAAAGTGACGGCTATCTTTTTGATTAGGGCTTTTTATGTTCAGAAATGAGTTTAGGGATAAATGAAATATAACAAGATGGATCCCCTAAAACTTGAATTCGTGCAATGGACAGAATATGCTTAAGTTAATATTTTTATATTTAAGCATGGTTTAACCATTAAGAATTATATGTCAAGCACAATTGCCTTGTCCATTTGGAAGTGGATATCATAGAGCATGCTTCTAGGATTTTCTTCAAGATAATAATTTATGGTTTATTTCTCAAAAATGAAAGGTTCCTAATATTTTAGCTGATTATGCCTTGAACCTTTGCTTTGAACAATACGAAGGAATAATATTAGATATTTAGAGACAAAAATCCCATCTAAGCAGGTGAGATACTCATTCCTTTCCCATTCAAAAATTAGCAAGCTATAACCAATATTTTTACATTTTCACCAATCAATATGATATGAAGCGTTTGGATTGGATATATAACCTGAAGTTTTGTATTGGCTAGTTTTTTAGGATTCTTAGTATACAGAATTGTGTATAATAGATGCATAGACTATGTTTTTACGTTTTAGGCACAAACCCTTTTTTAAGCCTTTTAGTCATTACCACCCCCTATAGCTAATCTTATGCTCTAAGGAAGAATTTAATAATTATTTAATTCTATTGGAATCATTCCTTCCTTAAGTCTTGAGGGGTTTGCCTCCCTAATTACCCAAATCATCTCCTTGTGTATGCCTCTAGCACTTTTAAATAAACAATAGAGCCTAACGTGCCCTTTTCTTTTGTAATATAAGCAGGCTTTATGTGCACGTGAAAGATTATGCTTATATATATACATATATATATATATATATATATATATATATATATTCTATTTTTACTTTGTGAGGCATGACTATGGGTTTGATAAACTAAACATCAACCCTTTTTGAAAATATATATTTTTTAACTCTTAAGGGTTTATTGGAGTTATCTTCTTCACTTGTGGATTTGAAAATTATTCCAAAGTAATTTTTCAATTTTTCTTTGTAAGCAAATGATTTTCAAAACCTTCACAATTTTTTTTTCCTAAGGTGGCATGATATTGTCTTAGATTTTCTAATTGTGTTGCCCACCTTTTATTCTCATTTTTCAAGATTGCTTTCTTCTTAGACATCCTAACTAGCAACATACGCATTTTCCCTAAAACATTTTTTATTTGTTTGCAAGAAAGCATGCTTTCATCTTTAAATTCATTGCATGATTCATCACAAGATATATTACAATAACAATTATATGAATCAATGCAAGCATCATCAATAGTTTTATCGCAAAATTCAACATAGGATTCAATGTATGATGTATTGCAGTTTTCAACACATGAATCATCATTAGATATAGTATGAAGATCATATACCTCTTTATCCGTTGAAGCTATTTTCCCATGATTTGCCACTACCTGATCATTTGAGCTTTGAGCTTCCAGAGTGGTGGTCTCTTTTACCTGGGTCTCTCCATATCTCCTATCCAGCTCCTCCTATATATCCCTTGCAGAATTACATGCCATAATCTCAAGAAGGATATTAGAACTTAAAGTGTAGTATAACATATTCGTGGAACATGAATACGCATGCACTAATCTAATATCATTTTCGTTTGTTTGCATATAAATTCCTCTAACTGTTGTTTGCCAGACAAACCAATCCATTAATTTTATAAATACACTCATTCTTTGCTTCTAGGCAGAAAAATTTTCACCGCAAAATACTAGGGGCCTAGTAAATTATTATCCCTCTCCAAATGGGGATACACCAATGAGAGCCAATGTGATCTTTAGCACAAGCGGTTAACCTTTTTGTAATGAGGCTCTGATACCAATTAATGTTATCCCAATATGGGGGGTGAATTAGATATTTAAAACTTCCTAGGTCAGATAAAGATCATATTCAATATTACGCAGCCTTGGGTCTTTCTAAATAGATTCAAATTCCCACAAATAGAAAATTATGCAAATATTTAAAACAAATATGCCATTCACAATGAGCATGAAAGTACAGAAAGTAAAGAGTGTAGGAAAGGAGAGTGACACAGAATATGTTATCGAGGTTCGGCAACCGTACTTATGTCCTCACCTCTAGGAACCTTGTCGGACGAATCCATTAATGCTCACTTATGGGTGGTGCATCACCGGTTAAAAACTCCTCTCCCAACTGGGCGAGGTATACCCCAGCTCACATTATAGGGTTGAGCCCAACCAACACAACTACACCTTACAAGACGGAGCTCGTAGTTCTTCTAACCGAGTCTAAACCAATTCGGCGCACACTTCACAAGAAGGTGCAAATCCTAGTTTTCCTAACCGGGTCTATAGTAATCCTAAAAAATATAAAAAAATAAATAAAAATAAAAATAATAAAATTAATTAATTAAATTATTATAATTATTAATTAAATAAATAATATAATAATAATATAATATTATAATGATATATATATATATAATATTATAATGATACATATATATAATATATATCCTGAAGGAAGAATCCTTTAGGAAGAAGGAAACTATAGAGACGCTGCTTCCTCGTCTTCTCTGCCCCTCTCTCCCACTCTCCTCCATCTCGTCTTCGTTATTTAGCCGATCAAAAATTTGAAAATATCGTTGGGTTCTGCTAGCCGCTACCGACATTTCCACTGGAGCAGATCTGTCGTGGGAGCTGCGTAGGCATATCTCCTGGGGTAAGGCCAAATCTCAAATTTACCACAATTTCTCTTAAACCATAAGCCTAATTAACGAACAAAAATTACCAGACAACTCGTGGGGAGATTCTCTACAATCTAGTAAGAGTGAGTTTTCGAATTGGAGCTCTGGGGGTACCAATCCTAAATTGGGGGTAAGTTTGATAATTTAGACTTTTATTGGGCTATTTAGGGTATTCAAAACTTCGAGAAATTTTAGGGAAAGTTACTTTAAGAATTGTGACGAATAATATAGTGAAATTTGAATTTCATGGTTTCAGGGGTTTTTGAACACTTAGGGCGCAGGCCGGGGTGTTATTGGGCTTTTTCAGGAATCAGGTAAGGGGATTAAGTTAAGTCAGTAATTTTATGAAAATTGAATCAATTTAATTATTATGTTTATATAAATTTATTTATTTATTTATTCATTTGGGAATTTAAAGGCTATTTTGAAAACCAACCATTCGAAATGGATTTTACAAATTTAGGATATATGGTATGGTATTTTTGAATAAAATGAATGGTTGAAAGTTTGTTTATTTATATGGATAGGTTAAAATGTCAAAAATTGTGTGGCAGATGATTTAATTTGTATGGATTATTGTATATCTGGATTTGGGATTTTGAAATACTGAATTGTTTGAGAAATATTGGGACTGTTGTGAAAAATACTAGTAATGCTTATGAAAATATATGAACTGTTTATGAAATGCAGAGATTTGAACTATTGGCTAGTGGCTGGGTATTGTTTGATTGGCTAAAGGCTAGGATTATTATTTGATGGTCGAGGGCCGAGTTTTAATTAATGGCTATATGCCGGATTGTATTTTTGGCCTGGGGTCGGGTTTTTGGAATAACAAGAAATATATGTGAAATGATGTTTTAAATGGTATTTTCTATTATCTAAATTGCATGATATGCTTTAGGAACCCTAGGGACCAGTGTAGTGTGAGCACGGTACCGTTGCTAGAGATTTGTTATGTGGCCGTGTGCGCCCACACTTATGCTGAGAGGTGTAGGGTGGCCTTGTCCAATTTTCCTACGTGAGGAGAATGCACTCCTGGGTGAGGGCAATCAGACCAGCCGTTGGAGCTACAGATACCCGCGGAGTATGTTAGCGGAGAGTATAAATGACTACTGTTGGGTGGATGCCCCAGGACATTAGTCCAGCTTTTAGGTTGCACAACCCGTGTCATGGGGATGTAAATGGCATGTTTGTCACAGGGAGTGTCTTATATGCATATCTGTTTATTTATGTGAATGAGGTTAATTAATAAGATAACTTCGAGGGCTTACTGAGAAAGGTGAGTGCCCTAGTAGCAGTAATGGTACTAGAGCAGAGGGAAGCTGCTTGTATGGGCGGGTAATTTTTCCTATCCTTGGCTAATTGTGTGCGTGAGTGTAAAATAAGAATGTATTCATAAATGTGTTTATTTGCTAGTGAACTGGTATTTTTTTCGTACACTAAATGCATGATGGCCACACACTGATATTAACTTAGTCTTTCCCTTACTGAGTTGTGCCTCACCCCTACTTTATAAACTATCTTTTTAGGAAATCCTAGAGATCGGGTCTAGCGAGCTAGAGGAGCCGGGTTAGAGGTGTAAATTTATGTAGGTAGTGTGTAGTTAGAGATTTTTTTTTTATAGTTTTATGGGATGTAATTATGTGAAAATGGATATATTTGTGTATAAAGATAGGTAGTACTCTGGTAATGTAATTTGAGGAATTTATATTTTATTTCTGCTATGTATGTGTGTTTTATATTTGATGAATAAGGTATGAGGTACACTAACGTCACTAAAGTAGCACTCTGGGCCTATGTGACGGGTCGGGGTTGTTACAGGTGGTATCATAGCCTAGGTTTGCTAGATTCTACAGACTTTGAGGATTGATAATTACCAGAGTATAGGTTGAGATAGATAAGGATTGGAGTGTGTAGGTTAAGATGGGTTTTGGTTTGGAAGCTTGGAGACAAAAATCTATTGACGAACTTCTGTGATTTTCTGAATCAGTCGCGAGTTTCAGAAAATCATGGTAAATCCATCGATGGTTTCGTTTCCGGGTTAAGGGACTTGAACTCAGAAAATTTAGGTTGGAATGTTATAATGAGTGGGTATGTGTGTGAAGTTAATGTTAGGATAGGGATTTTTACCTCAATGGTTTTGTGATAGAATTGGAATATGAATTATTAAATTAGAACCCATATATTATATCAATTCCATTATTCCATATTTGTATTAATGATGTTAAGGGTGAAATTTCTAAGTCAGGTTATATCCTATTTACACACTGTCAGATAGTGCCATTATATTATTTGATTTAGTTGAAACCCACTCATTTATGTCTCGGGGATTTGTTAAACTATGTGGGTTAGGGGCTTAACTATTAGAGACAGAGTTAGTAGTGGGCACACTGATAGGGTCAGTGCTAGTATGTAGTAAGGTGTTTAGGGATTATTCAATAGAGATTCAGGGGAGAGTGCTGCCTGCTAGTTTGATAGTCTTTGATATGCATGTTTTTGACATTATTTTGGGCATGAACTAGCTAGCATCTAGCTACACGAGCATTGACTATCGTAGGAAGAAGGTGGTATTCAGACCTCTTAAGGAGTAGGAGTCTGTATTTGTTGGGTCGTGTGTGCATTCGACACCACGGATCCTTTCGGCTATCTAGGAAAAGAGGTTACTTTTGGGTGGATGCCAGGGTTACCTTGCGGTGGTGAAGGAAGCGTCGAAAGAGGAACTCAAGTTGGAAGATATCTCAGTGATAAGGGAGTTCTCGGATGTTTTTCTAGAGGATTACCGGGGCCTCCTGATCGTGAGGTGGAATTTGCAATTGATTTGATCCCAGGGACAACACCAATCTCCAAAGCCCCATATAGAAAGGCTCCAATTGAATTAAAGGAGTTAAATGAGCAACTACAAAAGCTTCTAGACAGGGGGTTTATCAGACTGAGCGTATCGCCCTGGAGTGCACCGGTGTTGTTTGTGAAGAAGAAGGATGGGTCGATGAGGATGTCCATCGACTACCGGGAGATTAATAAAGTAACAGTGAAGAATAAGTATCCATTACCCCAAATTGACGACCTATTTGATCAGCTTCAAGTTACGCAGATTTTTTCTAAAATCAATCTGCAATCTGGATATCATCAGGTGAAGGTTAGATTAGATGATGTACCAAAAACTATTTTTCAAACTCGGTACGGCCACTATGAGTTCTTAGTTATGCCATTCGGGTTGACGAATGCTCTAGCGGTATTTATGGATCTAATCAACAGGTTATTCCACGAGTACTTAGACCAGTTTGTTATTGTGTGCATAGATGATATTTTGATCTATTCGAGGAGCCCTAAGGAGCATGAAGCTCATCTGAGACTAGTACTTCAGATACTTAAGGAAAAGAAGTTATTTGCTAAACTTAAGAAATGTGAATTTTGGCTAGAGCAGGTTGCATTTTTGGGTCATGTGGTATCCAAGGAAGGGATTACAGTGGATCCGAGCAAAGTAGAGGTTGTAGTTGACTAGGCAAGGTCGAAGAACGTGCAGGAAGTCATAAGTTTTCTAGGTTTTGCCAGATACTACCATCGATTTTTCAAGGGGTTCTCCGGATTATCAGGGTCTTCGACATGACTTATGAGGAAGAATGTGAAGTTTGACTGGACCGACGAATGTGAGCAGAGCTTCCAAGAATTGAAGCAGCGTCTAGTCACTGCCCCAGTGTTGGCCCTTCCATCAGGTGAGGGTGGATTTGCAATTTACAGTGACGCATCACAGAAGGGACTTGGTTGTGTTTTAATGCAGCAGGGGAAAGTCATTGCATATGCGTCTCACCAGTTGAAAGAGTATGAAAAGAACTATCCTATGCACGACTTGGAGCTGGCAGCAGTTGTGTTTGCATTGAAGATTTGGCGACATTACCTTTATGGTGTAAGGTGCGAGATCTTTACTGACCATAAGAGTCTCAAGTATTTCGTCACACAAAAGGAATTGAATATGATGTAGCGCAGATGGCTCGAGTTGATAAAGGATTACGACTACACCATTAGCTATCCCCCAGGAAAGGCGAACATGGTAGCTGATGCATTGAGTCAAAAATCTAGGGGTACATCAGCCTCATCAATTATGGCTTCTCATCATATCATGATGGACCTGGAGAGGTTAGGTGTAGAATTGGTAGAAGGGAATCATCAGACATTCATTTCTAGTCTGGTGGTTCAACCAATTTTACGGGAGAGAATCGGAATAGCTCAGTTGAAAGATGCAGAGTTGATGGAGATTGTAGGTAAGATATAGGATGACCAGCACATAGACTTTAATGTTGCTAAATATGGAGTTCTCAGATTTCACACTCGATTGTGTGTGCCAGATGACGCAGAGATAAAAAGGACAATTCTAGGGGAAGCTTACCGTTCTCTCTATACTATTCACCCAAGTAGCACGAAGATGTATAGAGACTTGCGAGAATCGTTCTGGTGGAGTAACATGAAAAGGGAAATTTCTAAATTTGTGGGTCAGTACTTGACATGTCAATAGGTGAAAGCAAAACACCAGAGGCCAGTGGGACTACTTCAACCACTTGACATCCCTACGTGGAAGTGGGAGCATATCTCAATGGACTTTGTATCGGGATTGCCTTCAACGTTGCATGGGAAGAATGCCATATGGGTAGTGGTTGATAGATTGACGAAGACTGCCTATTTCATTCTGGTTAGAACCAGTTATTCCATGGATAAGTTGGCAGAACTCTATGTTCAGGAGATAGTCAGAGTCATGGTGTGCCCGTGTCCATCATTTCAGAATGGGATCCGTAGTTCACTTCCTGTTTCTGGAAGAGTTTGTAGGGAACGTTGGGTTCTCAACTCACTTTCAGTACTGCATTTCACCCTCAGATGGATGGATAGTCTAAACGAACCATTCAGATTCTCGAGGATATGCTACGGGTATGTGCGTTAGATTTTGGGGGCAATTGGATCCAATATCTGCCGTTGGTTGAGTTTGCATATAATAATAGTCACTAGGCCAGCATTGGAATGGCACCATATGAGGCTTTGTACGGTTGTTGATGCAGATCTCTGTTGTACTAGGATGAAGTAGGCGAGCGGTAGATTTTGGGACCAGAACTTGTTCAGCAAGCCTCTACAAAAGTCAAACTTATCAGGGAAAGGATCAAGGCAGCCCAGAGTCGGCAGAAGAGTTATGCGGATATTGATCGACGGGAGCTAGAATTTGAAGTATGTGATATGATAGTCTTGAGGATTGCTCCGATGAAGGGGGTGATGAGGTATGGAAAGAAGAGCATGCTGAACCCTAGATACATTAGGCTGTTCGAGATTCTGGAGAGGATTGGTTTGATAGCGTACAGAATAGCACTACCCCCAGCACTGTCCAGGATACACGACGTGTTCCACGTGTCCATGTTGAGGAGGTATGTTCTAGACCCCTCACATGTGATCAGTTATGAGTCATTGGAGGTTGGGGATACTCTAGCATACAAGGAGGCACCAGTTCAGGTTTTGGATCGGAAAATATAGGAACTATGTACTAAGGATATACCATTAGTGAAGGTGTTGTGGCGAAATCATGCAGTTGAGGAGGCTTCTTGGGAGTTGGAAATGGAGATACGCCAGAAGTACCCGCAACTGTTCAGCGAGGACTAGTGCCAGATGTGTAAGGGTATGGTTGTATAAAGAGGGATTAGAGTAGGTTGTGTGGTTAGTTTTGTATAATTTTAATTGTGGATAGTCTTTGGAAAAATTTGTTATGGTTATTGTAATTTCCCAGAGGTAGTATTGTAACCACTGTATTCCTCCGCCATAAGTGAGGGTAGTTAATAAACTTGGGATCGTGAATTAAAGAGATAATTGGTAATAATTAACAAATTTCGAGGATGAAATTTTGTAAGTAAGGGAGAATGTAGTAATCCTTAAAAAAAAAAAAATTAAAATTAAAATTAAAATAAAATTAAAATAAAATTAAAAAATAATAATAATAAAATTAATTAATTAAAATATTATTATTGATAAATAAATAAAATAAAATAATAATATAATATTATAATGATATATATATATATATATATATATAAAATATTATAATGATACATATATATAATATATATCCTGAATGAAGAATCCTTCAGGAAGAAGGAAACTACGATGACGCTGATTCCTCATCTCCTCCACCCCTCTCTCCCACTCTCCTCCATCTTGTCTCCATTATTTAGCCGATCAAAAATTGGAAAATATCGTTGGGCTCTGCTTGCCGCCACTGACATTTCTATTGGAGCAGATCTATCGTGGGAGCGGCATAGGCATGTCTCTTGGGGTAAGGCTAATATTCAAACTTACCTCAATTTCTCTTAAACCATAAGCCTAATTAACGAACATAAATTACCAGGAGTCTCGTGGGGAGATTCTTTACAATCTAGTCGGAGTGAGTTTTCGAATTGGAGCTCTGGGGTACCAATCCTAAATCGGGAGTAAGTTTGATAATTTAGACTTTTATTGGGCTATTTAGGGTATTCAGAACTTAGGGAAATTTTATGGAAAGTTACTTTAGGAATTGTGACGAATAATATAGTGAAATTTGAATTTCATGGTTTCAGGGGTTTTTGAACACTTGGGGGCGTAGGCCGGGGTGTTATCGGGCTTCTTCAGGAATCATGTAAGGACATTAAGTTAAGTCAGTAATTTTATGAAAATTGAATCAATTTAATTGTTATGTTTATATAAATTTATTTATTTATTTATTCATTTGGCAATTTAAAGGCTATTTTGAAAACCAGCCGTTCGAAATGGATTTTACAAACTTAGGATATATGATATGGTATTTTTGAATAAAATGAACGGTGAAAAGTTCGTTTATTTATATGGATATGTTAAAATGTGAAAAATTATGTGGCAGATGATTTAATTTGTATGGATTATTGTATATCTAGATTTGGGATTTTGAAATACTGAATTGTTTGAGAAATACTAGGATTGTTGTGAAAAATACTGGAAATGCTTGTGAAAATATTAGAACTGTTTATGAAATGCAGAGATTTGAACTAATGGCTAGTGGTCGGGTATTGTTTGATTGGCCAAGGGCCAAGATTATTATTTGATGGCCTAGGGCTAAGTTTTAATTAATGGCTATATGCCGAATTGTATTTTTGGCTAGGGGTCGGGTTTTTGGAATAACAAGAAATTTATGTGAAATGATGTTTTAAATGGTATTTTCTATTATCTAAATTGCATGATATGCTTTAGGAACCCTGGGGACCAGTGTAGTGTGAGCACGGTACCGTTGTTAAAGATTTGTTATGTGGTCGTGTGTGCCCACACCTGTGTTGAGAGGTGTAAGGTAGCCTTGTCCGATTTGCCTGCATGAGGAGAATGCACCCTTGGGGTGAGAGCAATTAGATCAGCAGTTGGAGCTGTAAATACTCGCGAAGTATGTTAGTGGAGAGTATAGGTGACTACTGTCAGGGTGGATCCCCCAGGACATTAGTCCAGCTTTTGGGCTGCACAACCCATGCCATGGGGATGTAAATGGTGTGTTTGTCACAGGGAGTTTCTTATATGCATATTTGTTAATTTATGTGAATATGGTTAATTAATAAGATAACTTCGAGAGCTTACTGAGAAAGGTGAGTGCCTTGGTAGCAGTAATGGTACTAGAGCAGAGGGAAGCTACTTGTATGGGTGGGTAATCTTCCCTATCCTTGGCTAATTATGTGCGTGAGTGTAAAATAAGAATGTCTTCATAAAAGTGTTTGTCTGCTAGTGAACTGGTATTTTTTTTGTACACTGAATGCATGATGGTCACACACTGATATTAACTTAGTTTTCTCTTACTGAGTTGTGCCTCATCGCTACTTTACAAACTATCTTTTTAGGAAATCCTAGAGATCGGGTCTAGCAGGCTAGAGGAGCCAAGCTAGAGGTGTAAATTTATGTAGGTAGTGTGTAGTTAGAGATTTTATTTTTGTTTAGTTTTATGGGATGTAATTATGTGAAAATGGATATATTTGTGTATAACGATAGTTTGTACTCTGGTAATGTAATTTGAGGATTTTATATTTTATTTTCGCTGTGCATGTGTGTCTTATATTTGATGAATTGGGTATCAGGTACACTGACATCACTAAAGTAGCACTCTGGGCCCACGTGATGGGCCGGGGTTGTTACAGGGTCTGAGCCAATCTGGTGCTCTCCTAACCGGGTTTGAGCCAATTTGGTGCACATTATAGGCCAGTGCAATCCTCTTCCGACCACACACCAGGAATGCAACAAATATAGAAAATATTTGTACAACTATGAATGCTTCTACACAAGTAGATGTGTACACAATGAAGTACTATATGCACTCTCATATGATATGAAATTAAGCTCAAGTGGATAGATACATTTTTATCAAAATAAATTTTCAATCTTTGTGCAAGATGTATGTGATAAAGTACTTCAAAGATTTGAGACCTAATAAATGTTTTCTCTTAAAAATAATTTTCAATGAAGATGTAGGAGAACCTAGGGCTTTTGCCTTCAAATAACGTTTGCACAAATATATGTAAATGATCTTTGATAAAAAAAATAGATGCACAATAAAACCTCCAAATATCTTAAATCTCATTTATTTCTTCAAAAATAATGTTCAGAAATATAGTTCAAGAAAGCTAGGATTTTGGCTTAAAAATATTTATGGAAACAATCACAAATGAGCCTTTGAATCTTGCAATAGATGTGCAAGATCCACAAGTAATAAAAAAACTTCTCCACAAAAATATATATCAAAGAAAAATGTGGGAGAAACTAAAGGGTTACTCTCAAAATAATTTTCAAGAATGAAAGCTTAAGTGAGAGTGAATGCCTAAAAGATGATATAGTGAATGCCCAAGTATATACCTCTTTCAATATCCTTCAAGTGCAATCAATTTGCAAGTGAAAGAGATGAAGGAAAAATTAATGCTCTCTCAAAAATATATTCAAAACAATAAGAGTAGGAGCGTATAAATCAATGAAGCACAAAAATGGTTTGGGAGGATTTTTAAATTAAGCATTAGTCTCAAAAATGAATAATGAGGGGGTATATATAGTTTTTTATGAAAATATGACCGTTTGGGGACACAGTGGACATTTTGAATTTGATTAGTTAAAAATTAAATACGTTTTTAGTACTTAAAAATGCTGAAACCCTAGAGGTTCAGTCAGCTCACACTGGCGTCGGTTGGCTGACCTCACACAACAAATTTGAATTTCAAATAGGGTTCTGTCGACTGTGGAAGGTGCCGATAGGCCAAGCGAAGGGCAATTCTAAACCTTCGTAGGTTCAATCGGCTAGCCTTAAGGCTGGTCTTTCGGTTCACAAAGGTCGGTTGGTCGTGGTTGTTTGGCTAACCTTTTAGAATTGACTAAACAAAGTGGCCGATCACTTGAGGTGCTCACTACATGAAGAACTTGGTCGCCTGAGCTTAGAAGACCGAGGCATTTAGAACATGTAGTGGTTGGTCGACCAGGCCTAGTTAAAAACTTAAGTTTGGCCCTCTTTTTGACCCTAATTTCATTTTAAAACCTTGTATGATTTTATCATTTTTAGAAAAGGTTTACTGTGGAAGGTGTTGGTCCCCTATGGTCAATCTAAGGTCAGTTTGAGCTTGGCATCCTTATCATGCATTATTATAGACCAAATTTAAAACAAAAATGCAATTACAACTAAGATAATCAAATGTCTTTATTCTTCTTCTTCTTTTGCTCTTCTATCTTTATGGAATACGCCAGGTTAAAATGAGCTTTATGCACCTCATGGCTTCCATTTTTTAGTATCTTATGTTTGCGCAAAAATGTAGACATATTCACATACTAAATGTACAGATAAGATATGAGTGGTTTGTCATAATCAAAACGGGATTGGACTCAGAAAGTCAACAAATATGATTTTAAATTGTCAAGAATTTGAAAAAAGAAAAAAAAACACTTGAAAAAAACACATGATAAAATGAGATACAATACCTTGCACTAGGGATCAAGTTAAAATTTTTATAAGAACACACAATGGAAGAATATTGATCCTTGCAAGAAAGTGTATTCCTTCTTTAGAAACCCTATAACTTTCTTTTTCTCCTCTTCTAATGAACATACAAAAATTTAATAATTTTCCCTCTCAATACCTTTTAAGCATGAATGTTCCCCTCTCTTCTATTAAAAATGTCTTTTTCCTTCACTCTAGCCTCCTATTTATAGACAAAAGGTTAGGGCTTAAAAGAAACTCTAATCCCAAGAGTACCCTTGGGAGCAAGGATAACTACTTCTTTGCCTCTCAAGGTGTTTGAAAGCACCAAAGAGGCTAAACTACACCAAGATAAGCTAGCCTAATTAGGATATGGGTTTAGAGCATCAAATTGACGCCCTAGAAGGGGTCTAAAATTCAATTAGAGATGCAAAATATAGAAAAAAAAAAAAGTTTTAAACCTCTTTTATGCACACTAAACAAGACAAACAAGACCTGGTCAAAAATAGGCATTGACACTTGGTAATGAGAAGTGACATCATACAATTAGACCAACATGAATAAATCCTATGCATGCAACCAAAGTTCAGAAGGCTACCTTTGTAGTCATGGAAATATTTGAACAAAAAAAGCTTTGAAAGTTTTTCTCTTTTTTCTTGTTGTCCTTCCCTTTCTTGTTGTCATTCTCACAATCTCATTTGTCTCACACAAGTGATCTTTGATATTCTCCACAATCTTTCATTTGGATACTCTTTAAGGTATTTCTTTATGTAGAATGTGGCTTCATAAAGACATATTTGATAGGCCAAAAGGTGGAAGGTGAAATACTTGGATGGGGTGTAGAAAGGCCAAAGTCTAGAGGTGACAACCACTTTTTTTTTTTTTTTGTTTTTTTTTTTTTTTTGGGATTCCATGATTTGGTATCTTTAATAGCATAATGGTAATATGCATAATTGTCCCTAATTTTGCTACTAGTGGGTGCTGTTGATTAAGGTGTAATCCCAAGAGGGGGGGTGAATTAGGTATTTTAAAAAAGTATTTGAAACTTATTTATCATTCAATCCCTATTTCTATGTTTAACTAATTAATGGCTGGAATTTGATGTTGATTTGAATTACTAAATCAATGAAATCCTTTTTACCCAATTAAGTGTGTGTAAAGTTATTCAACATACACAAGCAAGTAGGAAATTAAAATACGATGCGAAAAATAAAAAGGGTAAGGGAAGAGAGAATGCAACCGCAATTTTATGAGGTTCAACCAACCTGGCCTACGTCCTCGCCTTGAGCAACCCACTCAAGGATTCCACTATAATCCCTGCTCCTTAAATTGGGACGGAGCTTCCCTTACAATCCGCTACTTACAAGAGGCACAGCTCCCTCCTAATCCGCTGTTTACAAGAGGTACAACTTCCTCCTAATCTGCTGCTTACAAGAGGTACAACTTCCTCCTCACACTCGGTTCACAACCCGAACCATGTTTACAATTTAGGCTCAAATCTGCAAACACTAAATGTTGCTTCTAACAAAAGCTGGTGAGTACAATTCAAAGTCCTAGTACATTAACATATGATATAACTTGAAGCTCATGAATGTATGAAAAAATGATACAATTGTTTTATGTATGATATGCTTCAACACACAACTCCCTATTTAACCAAAACTCCCAAGTACAGATATATTTAAAATGTTTTGGAGTCAACAAGGGTTCTTAGTTCACTTTGAAAAAATGCACAAATATATTTGAAGTGAACTTGTTAACAAAAACTTTGTCTTGAATATTAAGTCAATGCAAATCACAAAGTTTTATTTCATGTACTCAATCACAAACTGAGTATATTAATTTTTAGATAATATCCCTCAATTAATTGTATAGTTATAAGTACCAAGGATATTTGATTAAGCTATAATATATCTAAAATATAAATCTTTTAGAGAACACACACTTAAATCAACCCTTTCAATCAACCACACAATCTAAATCAAGTATCAATCTTGTTTATAATAACTAAGTATGTGTATGGGCACTTACAAGATCAATCAAGTAATCAAAAATAGGTTTTTCAATAATGAGCTCTATGAAAAAATATATGTATATTTTTATACTCTTGAATCAAAAATCAATCAACCAAAAGCTAAACAACTTTCTCAAGTAATGATCTTTTTAAAAACAATTTTTATATGTATGTGCACACTCAAGATCAAAACTTTTCTAATGATGTTCAATAACAAGTAATGAGATTAGAAGTTCTTGAAAATAATAACTTGAATGATCAAACCTCAATACCAAGTTGACAATCAAGATGTATAAGAGAGATCCCTTTGAGATTCTAAATTGATTTGCCCAAGCTCGATGAGTAGAAGTTGAAGTGTAGGCAATTGTATAGCAATGAGAGCAAGTTTCTCAATATTTTTCAATAATATGTATTCTTCTTTCTTGTATGTCTTAGCTCTGTTCTAGGGTTTAGATATTTAGTATTTATAGTGTCTTACCCTTAGGATCGATCTCAACGGTTGGATCAAAGAAAAAGCTCGCGAGTTCTATTAATAAAAATATGAATTTTAAACTTTCTCGCGACTTCAGGCAACCGAAGTGAGTTCAGGCTCCTAAAGTGGTGACTTCAGGCGACCGAAATTCCAGTTCAGGCAACCGAAGTACCTCGGCCTTCTTGTTGTGTTTTCCCATTAATTCTTCAGGCTACCGAACTTAATCTTCAGGCTACCGAACTTAATCTTCAAGCTACCTAAGAAATTCTTCAGGCTACTGAAGTGAAGTTCAGGCTACCGAAGTCCAAATTTTTTATTTCCTTTTTCTAATTTTAGAAAATGCTTTGCTCTTTTTTTTGGGCCTTTTATAAAGCATATTTTCCATGATTTCAAAAACATTTCTAAGTCCATGAAGGTTCCCTAATGATGTACATGAAATGCATGAATCCTAACAATCATTCTAAGTTATGAGCCTCAAATTAAATCATACGAAAATGAAAGTAAATGAGATCTAAATACTCATTCCCAAGATATTCTTGAACTTTGCCGCTTGCATCTTGATTCTCGCACTCTTTGAGTTTCATGGTGCTTTCTAAAATGTATCAGCTTTACTTTATGGCTTCCATGACTCGTTATCTTTCCATGCATGCTTAATATAGGTCCTGTTCACAAAATTAATGCATAGATCAAATACCAAGTGATTTGTCATTATCAAAACAAGATTGGACTCGTAGAGTCAACAGGTGCTTACTTGGAATTGATGACATGCAATTCAGATTTGAATTTCTCTAGAGTCTATTTTTCCTCTTTATAATTTAGGTTTTAGTTGGGGGGGGGGGTGTAGTCAAATTGTGTATTAAATCACCATTGGGCTTAAATGGCTCTAGAAGTTCCTTTGAATCACCATTACAGTAATTTAACAATAAGGGGTCCCAATTTTTTGTAAGCTGCACTCCAAATCAATGGAATAGTGTGAATTTATGAAGGAGGTCAAAATGGGTTTTACATGTGTATGAATTCAGTTTAGATGCCACATCATAATAAATAAAAAAATTATAAAAATAAACACCTTCTAACATCAAACAATGCTGAATTAAATCAAACAACACTAAAATTGACAAAATATCATCAAAACAACACAAAAAAACCATAATAGCATGAACAAAGACAATTTACAATATAAAAAATAACCCAAAATACCTACAAAAAAAATTGATATGAGGAAATTAAAATAACCAAGTTTCTAAAATATGTTGCTTATTTGTGTTCTCTATGCATTGAAAATCTAGAGTTGATCAAGGATATTATGCCCTTTCTTATGATTTATCTCTCATCTTCCTTCATCTTCTAACCATGCCCATTCTCCAATTCTTGGAATTTTTTTTTTATTATAAGGCATTTATGTTTGTTCTTAGACTTCCTTTCCTTTATTGATTATGGAATATTCCTTTTTATTTGTCATAGTTTAGTTGTTCTCCAATCATTGAATTATTGTTTTGTTTTCATTTTCTTTATATAGAAGCTTGGAAGTAGCTTATGATTGATGCATTTAAGGACTTTTTTCATCCTTAAAATCAACTTAAGGGACATGGGTCATATTAGTTCTACATTAAGAAGAATAATCAAGGGGTGGACATAAGATTATTCTCCATTAATTATAAAATCCAATGAGAAGAAGATGCCAAATGGAGTGACCTTAATAATCACCTAGTCTTCTTTCCTTCTAACAACAAGATTAACATGCACAAGGTTATTAAGGAGGCGGATCCCAAATCTTTTTTCCAACCATAATTCCTCTAATCAATATTCTTTCCTTTAACATGGTGGATGATTTTTATTTGATTCTTTTTTTTTGCTCTATTGCTTTTAAATAATTTATAAGGATATTGTAGTCAGGTAATTATACACTTATTTTTGTAGCTATATTTAATTTAAGCTCAATGAAGGATGCATTAACTTTATAGGGGCAAGCCAAGGTTGCACTGTAACGACCTGCCTATTTTACCATATAATTTTTTTTTTCATAATAACATCTAATATAATAATCCCGATATCCTGTTAAGATGATAAAACATGATCAACCTAGACTTATGGGTACCAGGGATATACTTGTCATGCACAGCGGACACTTAAGCAGTGAAAAACATAGATTACATTCACAGCAAAGAGTACCAGAATTTCACTACAATCCACAACATTTCTGTAATATAAATATACAATCCTCCAAAAAACTAGAAAGGAAAACTAGGATCTTAATCCAACAACCATCATACCCTAACTCAGTAACTCACCCTCCTACCAGAGTAGTATTAGTTGTGTGGCGATATGAGTATATTCGTACTAGAATGGATAAACAATACATAACACATGTCTAGATAAAAATTGGTGATATAATACTAGATAAAACATACATAATCATAATCATGTTAAATCATACTGCATTTCAGTTATGATAAAATCATCTGCTATAACTGAGAGTACTGAAATAATACCTAGAATGGATAGCTAGTGGATGTCATGTATTACCCCCCATGACTGGGTTATGTAGCTCGAAGGCGGGACCTGACAATGGCTGGCCGACCACTACCAAGTCAAATGTGTCTGTAAGTATGATGGGCCCGCCCACCTTGGCCTGGACTGCCAGGGACACGCCTACAACACTACACCGAAGCCACATCGACTATCCATCTCCCACACTCTCTACTGGAAAGTGTGGTAGCACTAGTTTGAACAGAACTGAATAGATACGGTACTGAGCCCTAAATACTTATCTAAACTAAACCATCCAGGTTCTAATAACATATAGTATGTTTACATATACTGATTTAGCATGAACTGGATTGATAGTATTTTTCTGAATTCTGACATAGCATAGATAATCACGGCCTTGCGCAGAATAACATACATAATTACGGCCTTGCGCCGACTATCAATCACGACCTTATGCTGAGCATATTATAAGACACTGAATTGAAATTTGTATTGTTTATCATAAAATTCTGTAACCATAACTTCTTGTATTATTTTTGGTTTTCCTGAAAAACTGTTGTAAACATGCCTTTATTGAAAATATGATATAACATAATATCATCAAATGATACTCATGTCACACAACTTTAAATAATATTAAAACTGAATACCTAAGCTGAATATATTTCTGATTAAATATTTTAAAATCATTTTCCTGTTCAACAGTAGTATTCCTAAATATTCTAATATAACATACATAATTACTGTAAATTCATGCTATTTTAAAATAATAATTTTTCATAAAAATAAACTGACTTAATTTATCCCCTTACCTAACCACTGAAAAGCCCACAAATTTAACTAAATTTACTTATGCGACATTCCTAGCTCAACACTCTGAAATTCACATTTTTCCTTAACAAAACTTTAGTATTATTTCATCTACTACACCTCCTCGGTCCAAAAATACCAAATACCTTATAAAACTTAAAATAATTAACTTACCCAAATTTTGGGATGGTGCCCAAGTTGGCCCAACCAACGATCTACTCCAGCAGATATGAAGAGAATCTTCCTAGGAGTAGCGTGGCGGCCTTGGATCGTCGAACTGGCATGAAATGAGGCCAGATTTCTAGAGAGAATGAGAGAGAAACAAAGTTAGAGAGAGAAAGATAAAATTTGCATGTTTCTCTTGCAGAAAATGAGTTCTTGGCCTTTTATAGAAATGCTTGTCCATGTGTCCTCATCGACGAGTCCAATAAGGAGTTTCATCGACGAACGCTTATCCCTCGTTGATGAAATTCAAGCCTTGGGAAACAGTCTCTTAGTAACTTCTCATCGACGAGACACATGTCCACGTCGACGAGCCCAAGAAGCCTGTTCGTCGATGAGCACTCAACACTTGTCGATGAGACCCTGCTAAAACCCCTTTTTGAAAAATCCTTTTCTCTTCTTTCTTTTAATTTAATTACTATAATTCTTCGGGTCTCTGCATTCTCCCCTCCTTATAAAAACTTTGCCATCAAAATTTACTATATGTATTAAACACAATTCTTTAAAGAAAAATGGGCTACTTATTTTATTACTTACCCTCACTTGTGGGGGAGGAATACCGTGGTTACATTTAGAGTCCTGAGAGATTACAAATACATAAAATAAAATTCTCCCAAAACCAAAATACTTCCAAAAGATTATTACATGTACTGATTAACCTGCAAAAGGGACATTACATACTTATTTGCATCTTTTCCTAATTACTGCTAAACCCCACTGAATAAATGCAGGTATTTCTGTCGTATCTACTTCTCGAGCTCTCATGAAACTTCCTCTACCGCATGATTTCTCCACAGGACTTTTACTAAAGGAATATTCTTATTGCGCAATTCCTGTTCTTTCTTGTCCATAATCTGCACTAGTACCTCTTTATACGTCAGAGTATCCCTGAGCTTGATCTCACCAAAACTGATCACATGGAAAGGGGTCTAGAACATATTTCCTCAATATGGATACATGGAATACGTCGTGTATTTTGGACAAAACAGGTGGTAAGGCTAGCATGTAGGCAGCTGACCCCACTCTCTCAAGGATCTCAAACGGGCCAATAAACCTAGGGCTAAACTTACCATTACTTCCAAAACTTATAGCTCCCTTTAATGGAGCTATTTTTAGAAACACGTGATCTCCCATATCAAATTCCAGTTTCTTGCGGTGAGTATTAGTGTAACTCTTCTGCCGGCTCTGAGCTGCACCGATCCTGTCTCTGATAAGCCAAACTTTATCATATGCTTGTTGCACTAGCTCTGGCCCCACAATTAGTCGCTCACCCATCTCATCCCAATATACTGGGGAATGACACCTTCTTCCATACAACACTTCATAAGGTGCCATCCTGATGCTGGCTCAGTAGCTATTATTATACGCAAACTCCACCAATGGCATATTCTGGGTCCAACTACCACCAAACTCTAGCACGCAAGCCCGTAGCATATCTTCAAGAATCTGAATCATCCTCTCAGTCTACCCATCTGTCTGAGAATAAAAGGTTGTGCTGAAAGATAAATGAGACCCTAGAGCCTCCTAGAATCTCTTCCAAAATCATGACGTGAAATGTGGGTCTCAGTCTGATACTATAGACATTGGCACACCATGAGAACGGACTATCTACCAAACATAAATCTCTACCAGTCTGTCCATGGAGTAGTTGATTTTAATGGGAAGTAAAAGGGTGATCTTCGTTAGACAATCCACGATCGCCCAAATTGCATTTTGACCGTGCAATGCCGACGGTAGTCCTATAACAAAATCCATAGATATGTGATCCCACTTCCACTCCGGAATGAAAAGTGGCTGCAACTAACCCGCCGATCTCTGGTGCTCAGCCTTAACCTGCTGGCACATCAAGCACTGTGTTACAAACTCGGCAATCTCCTTTTTCATGTTGCTCCACGAAAAAAATTCCCGAAGGTCTCTATACATTTTCGTACTGTCAGGATGAACCATGTATAGAGATCTGTGAGCCTCCTATAAAATTGTTCTCTTGATATCAACATCTATAGCTACACATAATTTGGTGCAAAACCTCAGAGCTCCGTCATCCGAAATACTGAACTCCTCTCCCTGGCCACCCTATACTCTGGCTATTACCTCTGCTAATTCTGGGTCCTCTTTCTAGGTATCTTTAATCCTTTCCTGTAATGTAGGCTACACCACTAAGTTAGCAATAAATGCCTGAGAATCACTCTCTACCAACTCTACATTGAGTCTCTCCAAATCCATCTAAATCGGATGCTGAACCTCCTTGGCTTCCAATGCTGGTCCCACTGATTTTCTGCTCAGAGCATCAGCTACCACATTTGCTTTCCCTGGGTGGTAACTGATAGTGCCATCATAATCTTTAATAAGCTCCAACTACCTTATCTGTCTCATGTTTATCTCCTTTTGAGTGAAAAAGTACTTCAAACTTTTGTGATCGGAGAATATCTTGCATCTCTCACCGTACAAGTAATGCCTCCAAATCTTTAATTCCTGTACCACTGCAGCCAATTCCAGATTGTGGGTAGGGTAGTTCTTTTCATACTCTTTCAACTATCGGTAGGCATAAGCTACAACCCTACTATGTTGCATTAATACATAGCCGAGCCCTTTCAAAGATGCGTCACTATAAATTACATAGCCATCACTCCCCAAATGGAATTGTTAGTACTAGTGTAGTGACAAGCCGCTGCTTTAATTCCTGGAAGCTCTACTCACATTCATCATCCCATACAAATCTGGAATTCTTCTTGGTCAGTCACGTCAAAGACCTTGATAGTCCTAAGAATCCCTCTACAAACCGATGGTAATATCCCACCAATCCTAAGAAACTCCTGATCTCCTGAATATTTCTCAGCCTTTCCTTATTTACCACAGCCTCTATCTTATTGGGATCCACTAAAATTCCATTCCTTGATATAACATGCCCCAAAAACGCAACTTTATCTACCTAGAATTCACATTTGCTAAACTTGTCATACAATTTCTTTTCTCTAAGCATCTAAAGTACCAGCCGTAGATGCATCTCATGCTCCTCAAAGCTCCTTGAGTAAACTAGTATGTCATCAATGAAAAATACAATGAACTGATCTAAATACTGGTGAAAATTTCTATTCATCAAATCCATGAATACAACATGAGCATTTTTTAGACCAAAAGGCATAAGGAGGAATTCATAATGCACATACCTGGTCTTGAAGGTTGTCCTCAAAATATCTTCAGTTTTAACTTTCACCTGGTGATAACCTAACCTGAGGTTGATCTTGGAATAGACCCGTGTATCCTGTAGCTAATAAAATTAGTCATCTATTCGGGGTAGAGGATACTTGTTCTTAATTGCTACTTTGTTAATTTCCTTGCAATCTATACACATCCTCATGGACCCGTCTTTTTTCTTTACAAATAATACTGGAGCTCTCCATGGTGATACATTGGGCCGAATAAAACCCTTATCCAACAAGTCTTTCAGCTGATCCTTTAGCTCTCCCAACTCTGTTAGAGCCATTCTGTAAGGAACTTTAGAAATCGGTGCCATTCCTGAAAATAGATCAATAGAGAAATCTACCTTGCGATCAGGAGGCAACCCGGGTAGCTCTTCTGGAAAGACATCTGAAAACTCCTTCACCACTAGCATATTAGCAAGCTTTAGTTCATTTTTTGACGCTTCCTTTAGAAAGGTCACGAACCCCTGACAACCGTCCAGAAGTAATCTCCTCACCTGTATGGCTGATACTAACTAAGGCAGGGATTGCACTTGTGAACCCATGAAGCTGAATTCTGGTCCTCTCCGAGGTCTGAATATCACTTCTTTCAAATGACAATCTATACTGGTGTAGTTACCTACCAGCCAATCCATACCAAATATTACATCGAACCTATGCATGTCCAGCACTATCAAGCTAGCTGGCAAGACTTTCCCCTGAATATCAACTGGATAGTCTCAGAGCACTCTACTACACCTCACTACTGACCCTGTCGGTGTAGTTACTAACAGTTCAGTGTCTAATAACTGTGTTTCTGGCCCACATAGTCTAATACACCTCATAGACATGAACAAGTGTGTGACTTCTGAATCAAACAATACAATAACTTTAAATGGCATGCTAATCATACTTGTCACCACATCGCTAACTGTCTCAGCATCACTAGGCGTTAGGGCGTAAACTCTCTTCAGAGCCGTATTCCTCTACTGACCTCCACGGGGTGCCTAATAGCCTCCTCGAGCAGATCTAGGAGTGGGAGCAGCTCTAGTTTGAGACTGACAGTCCCTCATCATATGCCCTAGCTCCCCGTATCGGTAGAAGATGCCTCGCCTAGCAGGACACTCTCCCAAGTGTTTCTTTCCACAAATCTGAAAGGCTAGGTATGACCGCGTACCCTGAATCCCACGGCTCCTTGACTACTACTTTTAATCCTTATAGTAGCCACCCTTCTTCCACAAACATCGATTGGATCCCTGTTGGAAACTTGAAGGCGTGGATCTCTTTCTCTATTTATGTTCCTTAGCATCCATCCGCTCTCTGGCTTCTGCCACAACTGCTCTATCTACCAACTCGGCAAAGTCCTGCAGTTTCAGTATTGCCACCTACTTATATAATTCTTACCTCAGGCCTCTTTCAAACTATCTTGCTTTCTTCGTCTCATCTGACATAATGTACAGAGCAAAGCGAGACAATTCAATGAACCTCGTCGCATATTGCTACACTGTCTGCCATTCCTGCTTCAAATTCAGGAACTTCTCTACATTGGTTTCTCTAAACAAGGTCGGAAAGTATCTATCAAAAAATATTTATTTAAATCGGTCCCATGTCATCTCTATAGGCACTGACCTTTGCTACTCCAAGAGTTTCACTGCCGTCCACCATCTCTTGGCCTCTCCTTTCAATTTATACGTGGCAAATATAACCCTCTGCTCCTCAGTACACTGCAGCACTGCCAACACCTTTTCAAATTCCTGTATCCAGTTCTCAACGACTACAGGATTAGTTCCTCCTAAGAAAGCCATAGGATTCGTCTTTGTAAACTTCTCAATCGTACATCCATGACCTGCAAACGGACTTCCCTGCTCCCTGGAGCTTCTGGCAATTTCAACCATGACTTGCTGAGCCACGCTACGTAATACTACGTTTGAGTAACCACCAGCTGCACCCAAGGGCCCAACACCCTCACTACCACTTCAATGCGCACTACCACCTCCAGGGTCCATCTTGAAAGACAATAAACTTGGCTTTAGGACCCTATTACCAAAACATATCCAACACGTTTCATCTAACTATTATATCATATCCTTAATTAATTTATCATCCCTGATCTTAATTCAAGGTTTAATCCTGCAACCTAGACACCTAACTCGACAATAGTTTGCTATAACTTTCCTGAAATCGTCACCCTAGGAAAGACACACAATTCATCACGGAAGTCCTACATCTAGACTATAAAACAAAACCTTAAATTCCTTTGTCCTATACTCGTATTGTTTCTGCTACATTCTAAAGTTCATAGAACCTAGCAATTTAGGCTATGATACCAAACTATAACGACCTGCCCATTTTACCATATAATTTTTTTTTCATAATAACATCTAATATAATAATCATGCTATCATGTTAAGCTGATAAAACATGATCAACCTGGACCCATGGGTACTAGGGATATACCTGTCATACACAACGGACACCTAAACAGTGGAAAACATACATTACATTCACAACAAGCAGTACCAAAGTTTCATTACAATCCATAACATTTATGTAATATAAATATACAATCCTCCAAAAAACCATAAAGGAAAACTAGGATCTTAATCCAAAAACCATCTGACCCAAGCTCAGTAACTCACCCTCCTACCAGGGTAGTATGAACTGCCTCTACCGATGCGAAGCTCTGTTCGCCTATCTATTTGGATTCCTTGAAATATTTTATAAGCTGGGGTGAGACACCTCTTAGTAAGGGAAATAAACTAATATTAGTTGTGTGACGGTATGAGTATATTCGTACTATAATGGATAAACAATACATAACACATGTCTGGATAAAAACTGGTGATATAATACTTGATAAAACATACATAATCATAATCATGTTAAATCATATTGAGTTTCAGTTATTATAAAATCATCTACTATAACTGATAGTACTAAATAATACCCAGGATGGATAACTAGTTGATGTCATGTATTACCCCCCATAATTGGGTTATGCAGCCCGAAGGCATTACTTGACAATGGCTGGCCGACCACTGCCAAGTCAAATGTGTCTATAAGTACGTGGGCCCACCCACCTTGGTTCGTACTGCCAGGGGCACGTCTACAGCACTACATTGAAGCCACATCGACTATCCATCTCTCACACTCTCTAGTGGGAAGTGTGGTAGCACTAGTATGAACTGAACTGAATAGCTACGGTACTGAGTTCTAAATACTTATCTAAACTAAACCATCCGGATTCTGATAACATATAGTATGTTTACATATACTGATTTAACATGAAACTGGATTGATAGCATTTTTTTGAATTCTGACATAGTATACATAATCACGACCTTGTGCCGAATAACATACATAATTACAGCCTTGAGCCGGCTATCAATCACGACCTTATTCCAAGCATATTATAACACACTGAACTAAAATTTGTACTATTTATAAAAAAAAATTCTGTAACCATAATTTCCTGTATTATTTATGGTTTTCCTAAAAAACTGTTGTAAACATGCTTTTACTGAAAATCTGACATAACATAGTATTTGTAAAACGATACTCATGCCGCACAACTTTAAATAATATTAAAACGGAATACTTAAGCTGAATATATTTCTGATTACATATTTTTAAATTGTTTTCTTGTTCAACAGCAGTATTCCCAAATATTCGAATATAACATACATAATTACTATAAATGCATGTTGTTTTAAAGTAATAAATTTTCATAAAAATAAACTGACTTAATTTATCCCCTTACCAGACTAGTGAAAAGCTCACAAATTTAACTAAATTTACTTATGTGGCATTCCCAGCTCAACATCTAAAATTCATATTTTTTCTCCAGCAAAACTTCAGTATAATTTCATCTACTACAACTCCTCAGTATAGAAATATCAAATATATTATAAAACTTAAAATAATTAACTTAACCAAATTTTGGGATGGTGCCTAAGTTGGCCCAACCAACAATCTACTCCAATAGATATGAAAAGTATATTCTCAGGAGTGGCGTGGCGGCTTTGGATCGTCGAACCGGCGTGAAATGAGGCTGGATTTCTAGAAAGAAGGAGTGGGAAACGAAGTTGGAGAGAGAGAGAGAGAGAGAGAGAGAGAGAGAGAGAGAGAGAGAGAGAGAAATTTTGCATGTTTCTCTCGCAGAAAATGAGTTCTTGGCCTTTTAAAGAAATTCTTGTTCACGTGAGAGAGAGAGAGAGAGAGAGAGAGAGAGAGAGAGAGAGAGAGAGAGAGAGAGAGAGAGAAAATGAGTTCTTGGCCTTTTATAGAAATTCTTGTTCATGTGGCCTCATCAATGAGCCACATCTCCTCGATGATGAGTCCAAGAAGGAGTTTCGTCAACGAACGCTTATCCCTCGTCGACGAAATTCAAGCCCTAGGAAATAGTCTCTCGTTAAGTTCTCGTCGATGAGACGCATGTCCACATCGATGAGCCCAAGAAGTCTGTTCGTCGATGAGCACTCGGCACTCATCGACGAGACCTTACTGAAACCTCTTTTTGAAAAATCCTTTTCTCTTCTTTCTTTTATTATATAATTACTATAATTCTTTGGGTCTCTATACGCTCCAACTGATGATATTTTATCTAAGTATGCCTCCATGAAGGAAAAGAGGAAGAAAATCATAGTTCCATCCATATAACCTATAGGCAACCCACAAAATTTTGTTTAACTTAGAGGCTAGATTCATTTATTTGGAAACACTTTTTTTTACCTTAACAATGATCCTTGTCTTACAAGCTCACTCATATCCTTAAAGTGGGATTTACAAACTGATATATCAATATTTTTTTAGGTAAATAGTACAGTTGTTGTATGGGGATTATCTTGCTGAGGTACACTAAGGCTTTGGATAGGCCCGGAATTTATCCATAACTTAGTTAGACTATCGAGCACACTAGTAGGATAACTCTACTCAGTAGCTCTCTTGTTTATATTTTATTTATTTTTCACAAGATGATCCTAACATATTGAAAAAAATTTGAGTACGTGGATAGGATTAGAAAACATATTGAAGAGCACAAAAAAGTGGTAGAAGATCTACATTTTTTTATTAAGGAATTTAACTAACTAGACTAAAAAAATTGTTGAGATAGTTTGGCTAATGCAAAATTTTTAGTGACTCCATTTAATGCAAAAATTTAGTCATGATATAGTTAAGGCTAAGAAGGTTGACGAAAAGATACCAAAGGCTTAGTAGAGGTGAAAGAATCTTAGGAAAAGGTAGAAAAGGCCAAACTAGAAAGGAAAAAGGTGAGAAGATGTCCATTAAGGAAGCTATTGTGGAGTAGAGACAAATTGATGCTTACAAGGAACACTTTAAAGAAATTATAAATGGTTTATAAAAATGGTTTCTACCTTTTTCAATCTATCTAGGCCAATGATGTCTTCAACAAGATTAGTTTGGATATATGTGCTTCAAATTACAAGAAGAGGAAGAAAAAACATTTGTGGCCTCTAGCTTTGTACTTTAAAGCATTGTAGAAGGATCAATAACCTTGGATGGTGAAGGGGGTGGTAGGTCCTAGCATTAAGTGTAGAGACTCGTATAATTATAGTAATTTAATAAGAAGAGGGGAGAAAAAGGAAATTGTAAAAAGGGGGTCATAGCAAGTCCTTGTCGCCGAACGCGAAGAGTTCATCGACGAAGTGGCTTATTGGGATCGTCAATGGGGACACATGCCTCGTCGATGAGAAGATACCAAGAGGCTATTTTCAACTCTGAATTTTGTCAACGAGGAATAAGCATTCACCAACGAACTTCCATCGTGGCCTCATCAGCGAAGTGACATGGCTTGTCGACGAGTGTAGGTATATAAATAGCCTAAACTTGAATTTTTCTACAACATCACGTGAAGAAACCCTCTCTCTGTCTCTCTCTCTCTCACCTGTTTGTCCCTTCCCCCTTCTTTATAATATTTTGGGCCGAATTCTTGCCGGTTCGTCGATCCAAGGCCACCATGACACTCTTGGGAAAGTTCTCTTCAAGTCTGTTGGAGTGGATCACTGGTGGGGTTAACTTGGATTTCATCCCAAATTCCAGGTAACTCTTTTTATTTAGTATTTTTCTTTCCTAAAGTTGTAGGAAATGTAGTACTCGCATAAATACTGAAGTTTTGTTTAGGGAGATATTTTTTTTAGGGTGTTGAATGGGGAACCCTGCTGGTGTAGGACTAGACACTGTAGGGACTTTTCAGTAGTCAGGTAAGGGAGTAAACTAAAGTAGTAATTTTTCATGAAAATTATTATTATTTAATAGCAGGTTTATGTTCAGAAAGCATGTATTACATAAAAGCATATTTGTGAAAATATATATTTGGGAAAATATTGCTATTACATAGGAATATGTATTTTTAGTATTAAATGTCAGGAAATATAATTTCATAATAGAATTCATGATTTTATTCAGTTTGTGTGGCATGAATATTATTGTACGCAAATTGTATTATGTTAAGTCAATTTTACAGAAAAAACATGTTTCAGTTATTTTCAAGAATGACATGATAACACAGTAAACTATGACTTCAGAATACATGATAAACAGTATATTTAATCAGATCAGTATGTATGTTATGTTCGGCGCAAGGCCGTGATTGATAGCCGGTGCAAGGTCGCAGTTATGCATGTTATTTGGCGCAAGGCTGTGGTTATGAATGTATTCGACGCAAGGCCGTAATTATTTATATTATTACAGAATTTAGAAAAATGCTATCAATCTATTTACGTTAAATAGTATATTATCATGTACTATATGTTATCAGAACCTGAATGATAGTTCAGATTAGTTTTAGGAGCACGGTACCGTAGCCATACAGTTCAGTTTACTTTAGACTTGTGCTAACTACCCCTACTAGTAGAGGGGGTGGGAGATGGACAGTCGATGTGGCCTTCAGTGTAGTATTGTAGACGTCCACCTAACAGTCCGGACTATGGTGCGACGGACCCATCGTACTTATAGACATTTTTGACTCGGCAGTGGTCAGCCAGCCATTGTTGAGTCCCGCCTTCGGACTGCACAACCCGTCATGGGAGGTAATACATGACTTCAGCTAGCTCTTCATTCTGGTAAATTTCAGAATTACTAGTTATATCAGATGATTTTATGAACAGTGAAATGCAGTTTGGTTTACAATATTTACGAAATAATATGTTTATTCAGTTATGATATTATCAGTGTTTTCAAACATGTGACATGTACATTATATTTATTATAGCACGTAAATATTCATGTTGTCACATAACTGTATTTAGTTTATTTCCCTAGCTGAGAGGTGTCTCATCCCAGCTTAAACCATTTTAGGGAACCCAGAAAGACAGGTGGATCAAGCCCGCCATTGAGATAGTTTTTACTACCCCGCTAGGAGGGTAAGTTTTGAGCTAGTATTAGTTGATTTTTGGTATTAGATCCTAGTTTTATCTTTTGGTGGCTTTGAGGATTGTGTATTTAAATAGCATATGGTGGAATGTAGGTAACTCTGGTATAATGTATCTTATGGTTTGGTGATGAAATCTATATTTATTGCTGCTTAGGTTTCCGCTGTGTATGCCAAGTGCGTCCCCGTTACCCACGGGTTTAGGTTGACTTTGTTATGTTTTAAGTTAATAATAATTAATATGGTTGATTATGTAGTAAATTAAGCAGGTCGTTACAATTTGGTATCAGAGCCTAGGTTGCTAGGTTCTGTAGACCCTAGAATGCAGTAGTAACAATACCAGAGTATAGGATAAGGGAATTTGAGGTCTGATTTTGTAGTCTAGATGCAGGACTTCCGTGATGGTTTATGTGTCTTTCTTGGGGTGACAATTTTAGGAAAGTCATGGTAAACTATTGACAGGTTGGGTATCTAGGTTGCAGGATTGAATTTTGAATTAAGATTGGGGATGATGAATTAGTTAAGGGTATAATATACTAGTTAGATGATATGTTATGGTAATAGGGTCCTAAGTTAAGTTTATTGTCTTTTCAGGATGGACCCTAGAGGTAGTAGCGCCCATGCCAGTGGTAATAAGGGTGCTGGGCCCTCAGGTGCTGCAGGTGGTGATTCAGATGCAGTACTATGTAGTGTGGCTCAGTAAGTCTTGGCTGAAATTTCTAGGAACTCCAGAGAGTAGGGTGGTTCATCTGTAAGTCAGGGCAGCTCGATTGATAAGTTTGTTAAGATGAATCCTCCAGCTTTCTCAGGAGGAACTGATCTTGCGGTCACCGAAAATTGGGTGCAGGAGATAGAAAAAGTATTTTGCAGTACTACAGTGTATTGAGGAGCAGAGGGTGTTGTTCGCTATGTATAAATTGAGAGAAGAGGCCGAGAGATGGTGGACAACATTGAAACTCCTATAGTAGCATAGGACGGTGCCTATAGAGATGACATGGGATCGGTTTAAGGAGATATTTTTCGACAGATTTTTTCTAGCCTCATCCAGAGAAGCCAAGATAGAGGAGTTTCTGAATTTGAAGCAGGGACCGCAGACAATGCAGCAGTACGTGGCGAGGTTCATTAAGTTATCTCGCTTCGCCCCGTACATTATTCTAAACGAGATAAAGAAGGTAAGATAGTTTGAAAGGGGTCTGAGGAGAGAATTATAGAAACTAGTGTCGGTACTGAAATTGCAAGATTTTGCCGAGTTGGTAGACAGGGTAACTATGGCAGAAGTCGGAGAGCGGTTGGAGGCTAAGGAACAGAGATAGAGGAAGAGATCCAAGCCTTCTGGTTCTCAGCAAGGGTTTGGTTATGGTTCATGGTAGAAAGGTGGCTACTATAGAGATCGAAAGCAAGAGTCGGGGATTTGTGGGTTTCAGGGTATGCAACCTTTTCCAGCTTGCCCGACTTGTGGGAAGAGACACCCAGGTGAATGCCATGCTGGGCGAGGTATTTGCTAACGATATGGGGAGTTAGGGTATATAATGAGAGACTTTTAGGCTCAAATTGGTGATGCTCCCACTCCTAGACCTACTTGGGGAGGCTATCAGGTGCCACATGGAGGTCAGCAGAGGAATATGGCTCTAGCCAGAGTTTTTGCTTTGACGCCGAGTGATGCTGAGACAGCCGGCGACGTGGTGATAGGTATGGTTAGCATGCTTTTGTTTAAAGTTATTGTATTATTTGATTCAGAAGCCACACACTCGTTCATGTCTATGGAGTGCACTAAATTATGTGGTGCAGAAACACAACTATTAGACACTGAACTGTTAGTGACTACACTGACCGGGTTAGCAGTGAGTTATAGTAGGGTCCTCTGAGGCTGTCCAGTCAATATCTAGGGGAGAATTTTATCTGCTGATTTGATAGTGCTGGACATGCACAGGTTTGATATCACATTCGACATGGATTGGTTAGCAGCTAACTTTTCCAGTATAGTTGTCATTCAAGATGAGTGATATTTAGACCTCCAGGAATACTAGAATTCAGGTTTATAAGGTCGCGAGTGCAATCCCTACCTCAGCTAGTTTCAACTATTCAGGTGAGGAGATTGCTTTTGAGTGGTTGTTAGGGATTTGTGGCCTTTGTGAAGGAAATGATAGGGAATGAATTGAAGCTCACTAGTACGCCAATAGTAAAAGAGTTTATAGATGTGTTTCCAGATGAGCGACCAGGATTATCACTTGATCGTGAGGTAGATTTTACTATTGATCTGCTTCCAGGTATAGTGCTGATCTCTAAAGCACCTTATCGAATGGCACCAGCAGAGTTGGTAGAATTTAAGAATCAGTTGCAAGATTTGCTTGATAAGGGTTTTATACGACCAAGTGTATCTCTGTGGGGAGCTCCAATATTATTTGTGAAGAAGAAAGACGGGTCCATGAGGATGTGTATAGATTATAGGGAAATTAATAAGGTGACAATCAAGAATAAGTATCCTTTACCTCGTATAGATGATTTATTTGACCAACTCCAGGGTACACGGGTGTATTCTAAAATTGACCTCGGGTCAGGCTATCATTAAGTAAAGGTAAGGGCAGAAGATGTATCGAAGATGGCTTTTCGGACCAGGTATGGGCATTATGAGTTCCTTTTTATGTCTTTTGATCTAACGACTGCTTTTACAATATTCATAAATTTGATGAATAGGATCTTCCACCAATATTTAGACTAGTTTGTTGTTTTTTTATTGATGATGTACTAGTCTATTCGAGGAGCTATGACACATTTGAGGAAGGTTTTACAGACACTCAGGGGAAAAAATGTTGGTCTTACAAGGCTTAACATTTTGTTTTCATACTACAAGCAAATAGAACTTAACATGCTTTGTTTAAGTGATGTATTTTTAGGACTTAAATGATGAATGCAATGTTAAAGAATTCATGAAAGCTTATATTTCAAAGAAAGATGATCAATATGAAGCTTAAAGCATGGATTCAAAAATGGATTTAAAATAACATTTGAGAAAAAGAGGACTTTGGTAGCCTGAACTCAACCTCAGGCGCCTGAAGATTTTATTCGGTTGCCTGAAGATTAAGTTTGGTAGCATGAAGAATTAAATGGGAAAGACAGAACCTGGCAAAGGCTCTTCGATCGCCTGACCCTAGAACCTCAGGCACCTGAAGTCACTTTAGGAGCCTGAAGTCACCAGTTCGGTCTCTTGACCCTGTGTTCCAGCGTGATTTTTTCAAGGCTTAAGGAACTTCGGTCGCCTGGACTTTTACCCTTAGGCACCTGAAGTCGCGGGAATGTTAAAATCGTGTTTTTTATTAAAAGAACTCGCAAGCTATCTTATTGATCCAACGGCTGAGATCAATCCTAAGGGTTATACACTATATATTCTGATTATCTAAACCCTATAAGAAAACTAAAAGACACACAACAAGAGAAGAACACATCTCATTGCAAGATTTGAGAAAACCTTGAGCTGATTGTCTACACTTCATCGTCTTCCATCTTCTTTGGACAAATCTCTTCTGAAAATCAAAAGGCATTCTTTCATTCAACTATACTTCAATCCAGTATTGAGGTTTGATCTTTCAAGTTATTTTTTTTAAGAACCTCTCATCTCATTACATGTTTTCTTGATTATCATTAGAAAAGGTTTTTGATCTTGAGTGATCTTATATGTATAAAAATTGATTTTTGAGAAGATCATTACTTGAGAAAACTTATTTAACTTGCTTGATTGATTTTTGATTCAAGTGTGTGTTTTCTAAAGGATCTATATTTTAGTTATATTACTACTTGATTAAATATCTTTGGTACTTACAACTATACATTTAGTTGAGGGATATTTTCTGAAAATTAATATTCTCAGTTTGTGATTGAATACATGAAATAAAACTTTGTAAGTTTGATTGAGTTTGTATTCAAGACAAAGATTTTGTTAACGAGTTCACTTCAAACATACTTTTGCATCTTTACAAAGTGAACCAAGAACCCTAGTTAACTCCAAGGCATTTCAAATATATTTTTACTTGGGAGTTTTGATTAAATACGAATTTGTGTGTTGACGCATATCATACATCAAACGATTGTACCCTTTTTCATACATTCATGAGCTTCAAGTTATATCATATGTTAATGTGCTAGGAATTTGAATTGTACTCACAAGCTTTTGTTAGAAGCATTGTCTTGAGTGTTGTTTTCCAGATTTATTGTATACACGGCTCGAGGTGTGAACCGGTGTGTGAGGAGAGAGCTGTATCTCTTGTAAGCAGCGGAGTAGGAGGAAGTTGTGCCTCTTGTAAGAAGCGGATAGTACGGGAAGCTCCATCCCACTTTAAGGAGCAAGGTTTTAGTGAATCCTTGAGTGGTTGCTCAAGGCGAGGACGTAGGCCAAGTCGGCTGAACCTCGTAAAACTGTGTTTGTCTTCTCTCTTCCCTTCACTCTTTATTTTCAGCATTGCATTTAATTTGTGTATATTGCGTGCATAGATAGGATAGTCTTGCACTTAAAAAATTGAGTAATAAGAATTTATTGGTAAATTTATAAGAAGGGTGTAAGAGGTAACTAAGTGCCTTAAAATTTTTTAAATACCCAATTCACCCCCCTCTTGGGATTACACCTGACTCAAAAATGAAGATCATGAGAGAATGAGGATTAAAGACAACTTGATAAAAGTTCAAAGAAAGATGAAGCAAGCATAAAAGCCTCAAGGAATTCAAGCATTGAAAATTCAAAAGAGTTTAGGAAATTTCATGTAAGTACTTCAAAGAATTTCAATATGGATGCATGAAACTCTTAGGTTAATTTATTGGACCTAGATACCTTTTAACATACTTGGAAAATATTTTTATAAGGTCAAAAATTGTTTCAAAAAAGTTAGAATCATTTTTGGAATGAAAAGAACCAAAAAGCGGCTTTCTCAAATGCAGTCAATTTTTCTACATCCATGTTGATGTACATTTTTCTCCATAAAAAACTCTTTATTGTAAAATATATTCAAAATGAAAGTTTTAAGGTTTTCTCCTAGCTTTCATTTGACACTAATAACATCAAATATTGAGTTATACAGAAAAAGTTATGACTAAAAGACTAAAGGGTGCTTGAAGTTGACAGCTCAAGAACTTGACAGATGACTATCAGTGCAAAATGAGACGTCTGTGCATGTTTGGAGAGATGACTGACACCCTACTACCCCTTCAATTTAACTGGATAGATGACTACCAAAAATGGACAGTCATCTGTCACGCGTCTGTTTTGAATTTTTTCATAACGGTCAAATTTTTAAATGAGGTTGTTTGGGGCTCAAAATTTGTGAAAACTTGGGGAATACTCCAAGTCACTTGGGTATCAAGTTACATACCTTTTCAAGCCTATAAATAAGCCTCAAATATCATTGAATCAAGGTACCAAGAATTCAAATTCTGTAAAAATTCAAAATCTCTCTTAATTGCTCTCAAATTCTCAAGGCTCTCTCTTGTTTTCAACTTGCACGAATTCAATTGAGTCTTTGCTGATCTTCTTCCACTGAAATTGTGCTACAAATTCTAAATCTTTCAATCATTGAAAGAATTAATCGGTGATATACTTCACTGAGCTTCAAGTTAACATTTCATATTGTTATTTACTTTGAAGTGTATAGTTCTGAATTGTTGTACTAATCAGCTTTTTGAGGAGCAATTATTTGTATGCATCTATTTGATTTATTTCTTGTAGATTGAAGATTCCAAGGATTGTTTGGATCATTGGCTAAGCAAGGGGATATTGCTTAGAGGGGTGGGCTCTAGGCTAGTTAAGGAGTGACCGGACGAGGGTATATCGTTTGGAGAAGGCGGGCTCTAGCCTTAACCAAGGAGTGTTGTAAAGGTATTGTTCCGCCCGTCAAAGGAACAGGTTTAGCGAATCCTTTGGTAGTTTGCCAAAGGCAAGGATGTAGGCTGGGTATAGGCCGAACCTCGTAAAAATCTCCATCTCACTCTCTTTTTCCTTACTCTTTATTTTCTATTCATATTTTAATTGCGTGGATGGTTTAAATTTGAAATCATATATACTATGTACATTTGGAAATCAAGTAAACTTGAAGTCTGATTTTGATTTGCGTTGCGGAAATCGGAAGGGAGTACGTTGGTTAAACCATATTTTTCCGAAACCATACGGGAGTACGTTACTTGGTTAAACTTCTCAAAGATAAATTAACTGAAGAGTTTATTTGGATTTTGAATATTGGGAAGAGTGTTGGATTCTATATTACACATCATATTAAAAAGGCAAATCCATTGATATAGGGCTTTATATCAGCAAGCATAACATTTCATATATACAGGGCTTAATTCAATTTTATATCCAAGGCTGACAATATAAGCTATATTGTGATTGAATGGTTTAAAGTTTGATATTGAGTGGTTTGTGTTTATATTTCAAAGAGTGTCGAATCTTCCATTAGTCAAATAGTGTTGCAGTTAACTTATACTTGACAAATCATTTGGTTGTTCGGTTTAAACATTGTGCTTGATTGGTTCGGTTGAATGATTGATTACTTGTTTGGCTAAGCAATAGTGTTGTTGATTGGATAAAAGAATTTAAGTTCTTTTGTGATTAAAGAGTTAACAAACAAGTTAAGAATTCATTAAAAGAAATAAAAGAAGTTTAAGAATTCTAAAAAGGAATTAAAAGAAAGTTTTTAAATCCAATTCACCCCCCCCCCCTCTTGGGACTACAACTTACTTTTCAATTGGTATTAGAGCCAATTTATAAAATCTTAAATAGTAGCTATAAAAAGATCTAAATGACTCAATTAGGCGTAGCTCCCTTTTGAGAGGGACAATCTTCAACTAGGTTGCCAATCTTTTGTGGACACAACTATACATTTGGGAAAAAAAAAGAATGCAAATATACCTGCAAACCATGGATTGGAAAACTTTGGAGGTTGTTACAGATGGTGATCTAATTCCTACCACATTAGTAGATGGAAAACAAATACCTAAGGAAAAGAAAGACATGACTGAAAGAGATTGTAAAATGTTGCAAATAAACTCTAGTGCTATGAATGCTCTATATTGTGCTTTAGATGCCAATGAATTTAATAGAGTAATGGCTTGCAAATCAGCTAAAGAGATATGGGACAAGCTAGAAGTAACATATGAAGGCACTAAAGATGTTAGGGATAATAGGATCGATATGCTCACAAGTGAATATGAAGCTTTTAAGATGAAACTAGATGAATCTATAACAAATATGTTTACTAGGTTCACTCGCATAATCAATTCTCTAAATGCACTAGGAAAAACATACACTACTTATGAGATGATAAAGAAAATTCTTAGAGGGCTGCCACCTAAATGGGAACCAAAAGCCATTTCTATAACGGAAGTAAGAAATCTGAAAACCACTTCCTTAGATGAGCTTATAAGTTCTTTACTCACATATGAAATGGCAATAAATGAAAAGAGTGGAAAAACCAAAGCCCAAGAATCAATAGCCTTTAAAACCTTAAAAGAAAACTCAAGTAGTGAAATGGATGAAGATGAAAAAGCCTTCATATCTAAAAAGTTAGCAAGCATACTAAGAAGGAGAAACAAATTTAAAAGAAGAAACCAAGACACTGAATCAGATGAAGAAGGAGAAGAAATCAGTAAAAAGAAATCTAAAAGTAAAACTCCAACATGCTATAATTTCAACAAAATTGGACATTTAAAACCAGAATGTCCTCTACTTAAGAAAGAGTCTAAGAAGAAAAATAAAAAGGTCATGAAAGCCACTACTTGGGACATGATGAGTACAAGTAGTTCATAAAATGAATCAAGTGACCAAGAGGTTGCTTATACTTGTTTTATGGCTTGAAACGATGAGGAAAGCTCCTCATCAAAATCTGCAAATAATTCTTGTAGTGATGAATCCAATGATGAGTGTATGCCATCTTATGAAGAACTTCAAAATGACTTATTCAAGGTGCATAAGATGTTAATGAAAGTAACTAAACAAAACACTTCATTGAAAAATAAGAATGAAGATATAATGAAAGAATTAGAATCTCTTAAAACTGCTGAAAGAGAAAAGGATTCAAGAATCAAGAAAATAGAAAACAAGAATGAAGCTATGACAAAGGAGTTAGAATCCAAAAATCTTGCTAAAAAAGAAAAAAATTTTAAAATTAAAGAATTAGAAAGCAAGAATGGAAAAATGATAGAAGACCTACGATCGCTATCCTCTATAGAATATATGAAAATATATATATTTCTGAATTAAAGGATAAAGTAAGAAAATTGTCTCTAGAATTAGAGAAATCACAAAAGAAAGTTGATGGCAAGAAAAACATAGAGATAAATGATCTCAAAAGTAAAATTGAAGATAAAGAAAAGATCATATATAACTTTACGAAAGGAAAAGCAAAATTTGACAAAATGGTAGGCTCCCAAAGAATGTCTCTAAACAAAGAAGGCATTGGATTTAATGGAATTGAAAATAAAAAGAACAGGAATCTTTACGTGGGTTATTTCTCAAAAGCCTCCAAAGATAATGCAAGCACATCCTTTAATGCTTACACTAACACCTTATGCTATCAATGTAAGAAAAAGGGGCATATAAAGTTTGAATGTCCATTTAAGAGAAAAGGTGTGAAAACTAAACAAATATGGAGAGTTAAAGAAACATCCTTTATGAAACCTACCGGACCCAAGAAAGTATGGGTACCAAGATGATAGACTAGTTTATAAATGAAAAACTCTGTGGATTAAGTCATTCCCTTTAAAAATTGAGAAAGTAACTTAATTCATGATCAACAAACAAACTAGTTAAAATAGAAAAACTTAAAGATGAGTTTAAGATAAGTTTGAGAATGAATGCCTATATGAGATGCTACATGCTTACATGCCTATGCTACATGATATGCTTGACTTATATTGAAAATTTATGGCTCACTATGTTGAAAATTTGAGCATGAGATTATTGAGTATAAGCATGAATTTTGATATAAGATTAATTCTTAATCATGCATGCTATTGATGAATTACATGGATAGACTTATTACTTTTTATATTGATATCCATGAGCTATGAGAGATATAATGGTTATATTGGTATTCATGAGCTATGTATAATGTGATAATGACTTTGGTATCTATAAAGTCTTTGGTATCCATGAATATTTTTGGTATCACATTTTAAAAATTTTAATCGGTATCACAATTTTACAAAGCTCACTTGGTATCACAATCTAAAAGTTAAATTTGTCTTTTAAGTAAGACAAGTATGATTATATCTATGAGCATAGTATGACATTGATGATATTAGCATGATATTGATATTTGATACATGACGTGAATCAATGTTTTGAAACATGGGATGATAAAAGCACAATTGGTAACAAAACTGAATGTATTGAATTCAGGGGGAGTGTTATGTCACATTGCTTATATTATGATTATTTCCTATTAATCAATTCAGAGAATTTTCAATTGGTATAATGAATTAAATTTTAAATTGGTATCAATTCTCAATTAGTATCATGAATTTTAAATAGATATCATGAATTCAATTTTAAATTGGTATCATAAAATCAACAATAATGTCAAAGGAAGAAAAAGCTGTTAGTAAAGATATGACTATTAAAACATACTACACATACTATATTGAAAAATAAATTGTGTACATATGTTTGATATGCATGTTTAATGATATGCTCAAAACGTGATTTTATTTGAACTTAATAATTTTTTCTCTTTTTGATTGATGTCAAAAGGGGGAGAGGTTTTAACAAAAATTGAGCATGGTATTACAAAAATTGAGCATGTGATATTGTTTGATAAACTTGAACTTAAATGAAGTGATGAGCAAGATTGTAAAAGAGTTTTTGAAGTTGATATTGATCTTGCAAATATTGTTAAGATGATGCTTATTGAAAGGGGGAGTCTTTTTAAGGCTCACTCCAATTTTTGCTTCTTATTTGTCATCATCAAAAAGGGGAGATTGTTGGCCTTACAAGACTTAACATCTTGTTTTGATGCTAACAAACAAGTAGAACTTAACATGCTTTGTTTAAGTGATGTAATTTTAGGACCTAAATGATGAATGCAAGGTTAAAGAATTCATGAAAGCTTATATGTCAAAGAAGGATGATCAATATGAAGCTTAAAGCATGGATTCAAAAATGGATTTAAAGATAAAGTTTGAAGATCATGAGAGCATGAGGATTTAAGAGAACTTGATGAAAGCTCAAAGAAAGATGAAGCAAGCATAAAAGCCTCCAGGAATTCAAGCATTGAAAATTCGAAAGAGTTTAGGAAATTTCATGTAAGTACTTCAAAGAATTTCAATATGGATGCATGAAGCTCTTAGGTTAATTTATTGGACCTAGATACCTTTTAACATACTTGGAAAATATTTTTATAAGGTCATAAATTGTTTCAAAAAGGTTAGAATCATTTTTGGAATGAAAAGATCCAAAAAGAGGATTTCTCAAATGCTGTCAATTTTTCTACATCCGCATTGATGTACATTTTTCTCCATAAAATAATATTTATTGTAAAACGTGTTCAACATGAAAGTTTTATGATTTTATCTTAGCTCTCATTTGACACCAAGAATGTAAAATTTGGAGTTATACAGAAAACTTATGACCAAAATACTGAAGGATGCTCGAAGTTGATAGCATGACAGACGACTGTCAAGAACTTGACAGACGACTATCAGAGCAAAATGAGACGTCTGTGCGTGTTTGGACAGACGACTGACACCCTACTTCCCCTTTAATTTAATTGGACAGATGACTTCCAAAAATGGACAGTCATCTATCACGTGGCTGTTTTGAATTTTTTCATAACGGTCAAATTTTTAAATGAGGTTGCTTGGGGCTCAAAAATTGTGAAAACTTGGGGAATACTCCAAGTCACTTGGGGATCAAGTTACATACCTTTTCAAGTCTATAAATAAGCCTCAAATATCATTGAATCAAGGTACCAAGAATTCAAATTCTGCAAAAATTCAAAATCTCTCTTAATTGCTCTCAAATTCTCAAGGCTCTCTCTTGCTTTCAACTTGCACGAATTCAACTGAGTCTTTGCTGATCTTCTTCCACTAAAATTGTACTACAAATTCTAAATATTTCAATCATTGAAATAATTAATCGGTGATATACTTCATTGAGCTTCAAGTTAACATTTCATATTATTATTTACTTTGAAGTGTATAGTTCTGAATTGTTGTACTAATCAACTCTTTGAGGAGCAAATTATTTGTATGAATCTATTTAATTTATTTCTTGTAGATTGAAGATTCCAAGGATTTTTTGGATCATTGGCTAAGCAAAGGGATATTGCTTAGAGAGGCGGGCTCTAGCCTAGTTAAGGAGTGACCGGACGAGGGTATATCGTTTGGAGAAGGTGAGCTCTAGCCTTAAGCAAGGAGTGTTGTAAAGGTATTGTTTCACCAGTCAAAGGAACATGCTTAGTGAATCCTTTGGTGGTTTGTCTAAGGCAAGGACGTAGGCTGGGTGTGAGCCGAACCTTATAAAAATCTCCGTTTCACTCTTTTTTTCCTTACTCTTTATTTTCAGTACATATTTAAATTGCGTGGATGGTTTAAATTGGAAATCATATATACTACGTATATTTGGAAATCAAGTAAACTTGAAGATTGATTTTAATTTGGGTTGCGTAAACCGAAAGGGAGTACCTTGGTTAAACCATATTTTGTGGAAACCATACGGGAGTACGTTACTTGGTTAAACATCCCAAAGATAAATTAACTAAGAGTTTATTTGGATTTTGAATATTGGGAAGAGTGTTGGATTCTACATTACACATCATATTAAAGAGGCAAATCCATTCATACAGGGCTTTATATCAGCAGGCGTAACATTTCATATATACAGGGCTTAATTCAATTTTATATCCAAGGCTGACAACATAAACTATATTGTGATTGAATGGTTTAAAGTTTGATATTGAGTGGTTTGTGTTTATATTCAAAAGAGTGTTGAATCTTCCATTAATCAAATAGTGCTACAGTTAACTTATACTTGACAAATCATTTGGTTGTTTGGTTTAAACATTGTGCTTGATTGGTTTGGCTGAATGATTGATTACTTGTTTGGCTAAGCAATAGTGTTGTTGATTGGATAAAATAATTTAAGTTCTTTTGTGATTAAAGAGTTAAACAAACAAGTTAAGAATTTATTAAAAGAAATAAAAGAAGTTTAAGAATTCTCAAAAGGAATCAAAAGAAAGTTTTTAAATCCAATTCACCCCCTTTCTTGGGACTACACCTTACTTTTCAAAGAAGTTGTATGCCAAGTTCAGTAAATGTGAATTCTGGCTCGAGAAGGTTGTGTTTTTGGGGCATGTTATCTCAGGGGATGGAATTTCTGTGGATCCTAGTAAGATTGACGTGGTAATGAATTGGGCTAGACTAAGGAACGTCCGGGAGATCAAGAGTTTCTTAGGGCTGGCTGGTTATTACCATCGTTTTGTTGAGGTATTCTCAGCATTATTAGGGCTTCTAACACGAATGACTAGGAAGAATACCATATTTGAATGGGATGACAGCTGTAAGCAAAATTTCTAAGAATTAAAGCAAAGACTTGTCATGGAATGAGGGATATGTTATTTACAGTGATGCGTCTTTAAAGGGACTTGATTGTGTATTGATGCAGCATGATAGGGTGGTAACATATGCTTCCAGGAAATTGAAAGAGTATGAAAAGAACTATCCTACCCATGATCTTGAATTGGCTGTAGTAGTACATGCATTGAAGATTTGGAGGCATTACCTGTATGGTGAGCGATGTGAAATCTTCTTCATCTATAAGATTTTAAAGTACTTTTTCACTCAAAAGGAACTGAACATGAGGCAAAGAAGGTGGTTGGAGCTTATTAAATATTTTGACTACACTATCACTTACCACCTAGGGAAAGCAAACGTGGTAGCTGATGCGTTGAGTAGGAAGTTTGTGAGACCAGCGTTGGTAGCTATGGAGATTCAGTATCTGATCATGATGGATCCGAAGAGACTTGGCATAGAGGTGGTCAAGAGTGATCCTCATGTATGTGTTGCCAGTTTAGTGGTATAGCCTACTCTGCAGAAAAGGATTAAAGCTACTTAGAAGGAGGATCCAGAATTAGCAAAGGTAATGGTAAGAGTACAGAGTGGTCAAGGAGAGGAGTATTGTATTGCAGATGACGGTGCTCTGTGGTTTCATTCTAGATTATGTGTTTCTGCTAATGCTGATATTAGGAAGACCATTCTAGAAGAGGCTCACAGATCTTTATTCACAGTTCATCCCGGTAGCATGAAAAATGTATAAGGATCTGCGAGAGTCTTATTGGTGGAGTGGTATAAAGAACGAGATTGTCAAGTATGTAGCACAGTGTTTGACATACCAGCAGGTAAAGGCTGAGCACCAGAGGCCAGCAAGCCAGTTGTAGCCACTTTATCCTAGAGTGGAAATGAGATCATATATCCATGGATTTTGTTTCAGGGCCGCCATCAGCATTTCATGGCTAGAATGCAATCTGTGTGATTGTAAATCATTTGACTAAGACCACCCATTTCCTACTTATCAAGATCAGTTACTCCCTAAATCGACTGGTAAAGATTTATATTCAGGAGATAGTTCGTTCTCACGGAGTGCTAGTGTCTATAGTGTCAGATCAAGACCCGTGTTTTGTGTCACATTTTTGGAGGAGCTTGCAGGAGGCTCTAGGGTCTCAGTTATCTTTCAGGATGGCATTCTATCCTCAGTCAGATGGGTAGACTGAGAGGACTATTCAGATATTAGAAGATATGCTTCGAGTATACGTGCTGGGCTTTAGGGAGTTGGACACAATTCATGTCGCTAATGGAGTTTGCATACAATAACAGTTATCACGCCAGCATTGGCATGGCACCGTTTGAGGCACTTTACTGTAAGAGATTTCGTTCTCCTTTATATTGGTACAAGATTAGTGAATGGTTAGTTTTGGGACCAGAATTAGTGCAGTAGGCGTATGATAACGTTCAGCTCATCAGAGATAGAATCAGTGCAGCTTAGAGCCGACATAAAAGTTACCCCGATAACTGCCACAGGAAATTAGAATTTGATATTGGTGATCATGTGTTTTTGAAAATAACTCAGTTAAAAGGGGTTATGAGATTTGGGAAGAAAAACTTAGCCCTAGGTTCATTGGCCCGTTTGAGATTCTAGAAAAAGTGGGGCCGTTGCCTACAGGTTAGCTTTACCACCTGTGTTGTCCAGGATACACAACATATTCCATGTCTCCATGTTGAGGAAATATGTCCCAGACCCTTCTCATGTAATCAATTATAGTAGATTAAAGCTCAGTGATTCACTAGTTTATGAGGAAGTACCAATACAGATTATGGACAGGAAAGAATAAAAATTACATAATAAGAAGATTTCTCTAGTGAAAGTCCTGTGGAGAAATCACGTAATAGAAGAAGTTTCTTGGGAGCTCGAGGAACAGATAAGATAGAAATATCCGCAATTGTTCCATGGGGTTCAGTTATAACTAGGTAAAGTGTACGTAAATTATGTAATGTTTCTTTTGCAAGTTAGTCAATGTATGCATTAGTTTAGTTAATAAGTAATCTTTTGGTTTTGGGAGAATTTTTATTTTGTATATGTAATCTCCTAGAACTCTGAATGTAACCATGATATTCCTCCGTTATATGTGAGGGTAAGTAATTAGATAAGTAGACTATTTATCTTTAAGGGATGGTGAAGCATAGGGACAGTAAATTTCGAGGACGAAATTTTTATGAGGGAAGAATGTAGAGAGCCAAATAATTATAGTAATTTAATAAGAAGAGGGAAGAAAAAGGAAATTGTAAAAAGGGGGTCACAGCAGGTCCTCATCGATGAACGCGAAGAGTTCTTCGATGAAATGGCTTATTGGGATCATCGACGGGGACACGTGTCTCATCGACGAGAAGATACCGAGAGGCTAATTTCATCTCTGAATTTCATCACTGAGGAATAAGCGTTCGTCAATGAACTTCCTTCGTGGGCTTGTCGATGAAGTGGGTGGCTCGTCGACGAGTGCAGGTGTATAAATAGCTTAAACTCGAATTTTTCTGCAGAATCACGCGAAGAAACCTTCTCTCTCTCTCTCTCTCTCTCTCTCTCTCTCTCTCTCTCTCTCTCTCTCTCTCTCTCTCTCTTGTTCATTCCTTCTCCCTTCTCTCTAAGATTTTAGGCTAGATTCTTGCCGGTTCGACGATTCGAGCCCACCACGACACTCCTAGGAAAGTTCTCTTCAAGTCTACTGAAGTGGATCGCTTGTGGGGTTAACTTGGATTTCATCCCAAATTCAAGGTAAGACTTTTTATTTAGTATTTGCCTTTCCCACAGTTGTAGGAAATGTAGTACCCGCAGAAATACTGAAGTTTTGTTCATGGAGATATTGTTTTCAGGGTGTTGAACGGGGAACCTTGCGGGTGTAGGAGTAGACATTGTAGGGGCTTTTAAGTAGTCAAGTAAGGGAGTAAATTAAAGCAGTAATTTTTCATGAAAATTATTATTATTTAATAGCAGGTTTACATTCAGAAAGCATGTATTACATAAATGCATATTTGTGAAAATATATATTTGGGAAAATACTGCTATTACATAGGAATATGTATTTTTACTATGAAATGTCAGGAAATATGATTTCAGAACAGAAATTATGATTTTATTCAGTTTGTGTGGCATGAATATTAATTTACACACATTGTATTATGTTAAGTCATTTTTACAGAAAAAGCATGTTTCAGTTATTTTCAAGAAAGGCATGATAACACAGTAAACTATGATTTCAGAATACATGATAAACAGTATATTTAATCGGATCAATATGTATGTTATGTTCGGCGCAAGGTAGTGATTGATAGCCAGTGCAAAACTGCAGTTATGCATATTATTCAGCCCAAGGTCATAGTTATGAATGTATTCGGTGCAAGGCTGTAATTATTTATGTTATTATAGAATTCAGAACAATGCTATCGATCTATTCACGTTAAATAGTATATTATCATGTACTATATGTTATCAGAACTCGGATGATAGTTCAAATCAATTTCGGGAGCACGGTACCGTAGCTATACAATTCAGTTCAGTTCAGACTTGTGCTAACTGCCCCTGCTAGTAGAAGGGGTGGGAGATGGATAATCGATGTGGCTTTCAGTGTAGTATTGTAGACATCCACCTGGCTATCCGAACCAGAATGCGGTGGGCCCATCGTACTTACACACATTTTTGACTCAGCAGTGGTCGGCCAACCATTATGGGGTCCCGCCTTCGGGCTGCACAACCCTTCATGGGGGGTAATACATGACATCAACTAACTATTCATCTTGGGTAAATTTAAGAATTACTAGTTATATCAGATGATTTTATGAACAATGAAATGTAGTATGATTTAGTATATTTACGAAATGATAGGTTTATTCAGTTATGATACTATTAGTGTTTTCAAACATGTGATATGTACAGTATATTTATTATAGCACGTAAATATTCATGTTAAAAACTGTGCAATCCCAAGAGAGGGAGTGAATTGGGTATTTAAAAATTATAGCCTAAGTTGAATGAGATAAAACGCTATTGTTTAACCTAGGGTCCATCTATGCAAATGTAAATTCAATCATTCACAATATAACATACACGTGCAGTAATTAATTATGGAAATGTAAATGAATATGCAAGATATGTTATCGAGGTTCAGCCAACAGTGCCTACGTCCCCACCTTGGCCACACCAGCACAAGGATTACCACTATAATGCTCACTTAAATAGGTGGAGCGGCACCTAATACAACCAGGTCAATTAAAGGGCTGACCTCAATCGACATGCCTAAACAGGATGACGCACCTAGCTTTCCTAACCGGGTCTAAGCCAGTTCGGGACTATTTCACAGGGATGGTCTCCCTCTTCAGGCCTGCGCCTAGAATACAACCAATGTGTATAAAATGTTTGTACACAAAAATTTGCTTCTAGACAAGAAGATGTGTGCACCAATACAACTTAATCAATAATGCAAGCACAGATGATATGTAAATATGCTCAGTGCTCTAATGTGTGCTAAACACTCAATCACGTATGAGATTTCAGTTCAGATCTAGAGTGTTTACCCAAGCAATATTTGAAACACACTATGTGAATAATACAATGCCATATTAGGGTTTCAAAATATGCTAAGCAAGTTCAAGCAAACAAACTCAATAAGAAATTTCAATATTCAAAGCACACTAAAGTTGTTTGAAGCACTAGCTTTTGAAAAAAAAAAAAAATTTGCACACAGAATCTAGGTTTAGGTATCTTACAACAACAATGCAAGAACACAACCCTTAAGGTTTTTCTGCACCAAATTTATCAAATGAAATTGGTGGAAGAACCTTAACGCCAAACTCTCTAAGAAAATCAATCAAGCAACAATGAAAATGAGAGTTCTAGAAAATGTGATTAAGCACACTAGCCTTACAAAATACTCACAATGCTTTTGAGAAATCAACAATGAAGAGTTTGAGTGTTCGGAAGTAATATTTGGCTAAGGAAGGATTTTGAATGTTGAGAGAGTTTTTGTCTAATCAAGTTGGCTAATCCTTGCTAATTAAAACAAATGAGTGAGTATATATAGGCAAGGAGAATTTTTAACCGTTGGGGACATGGTGGGTATAATTAGATTTGTTTAAAAGACCATTAAGAATATTAACCCTTTTTACCCCATTTAAAAATTCAGAAAAAGATATTTTAAACCGCGGGGTTTGGATGCCCAGCCAGAGGTTCGAGTGCCCGAACAGACACAGTAAAAAGAAATCATCTTTTAGATGTTCGGGTGCCCAAATGATGAGTCGATCGACTGACACAAAGTCAGTAGCAATTTGTTCGATAACTCAGTTGCCTTACTTACAGTTCGGTTAACCGAACTAGGACGTTCGGTCCCCCAAGCCTCATTTTGAACGCAACCCTTCAGTCGCCCGAGTAGTTGAAAAGTGCCTTATCAGGCTTTCGGTTGCTCGAAGACCAAGTCAACATTTTGACTAGTTCGGTCACCCGGGCCATTTTACAAGGCATAAGTTTGGTCGCCCGAACCCTCTCAGCATTTCCCATTAAGTGCATTTTGTCCTTATTTTGATTCCCCTTATTAAGATAAGTGATGTAGGGGACTTTATGTCCTTAGTGTAGGTACCTAAAGTCAAGCTAAGGTCATTTCGAGAATACCTACCTGCCATGCATGATGCAAATTATTACAAGCCATACATGCGCACAATTCATAATAAATTACATCCCAGAATGAAGAAATAAACAAACGAATACAAATAACAACACATAAATCTTCATTCTTTGGCACGAACACGGCACGCCATCATGATGTCTCTTTTAGTCCTCAAGCACACACAAGGTGAACCTGCATACAATTCTCAGTACAACCATTAGTACTTAGAGTATTTGTCATAATCAAAACTGGGTGTGACCTATAAGGTCTACAATCTCCCCCTTTTTGATGATGACAAATACTTTATGCAAAAGTGGGTTCAGCCAAGAGTGGCTCCCCCTAACTTTATGCATAAAGATAATTAATGTAATGGGTAATAAAAGATTAAGCCTGATTAAACATAGTTTTACCCACTTTTGCCTCTTCTCCCACTTTTGGCAACAGTAAAAGGGGTTAATCAATAAGACGCGAAGGCAAAGTATGTCATTTAGAGATAGAAGGTATATTGGGAGGAATTTAAAAAATTCGACAACATGCCGTTTGAATATAGACCATTCCTAATCATAACCCTGTACTTAAGTGACCTGTTTGGAGTTTCCATAGACAAAATATAACAAATTTCAATTAAGGAACCCCAACAGAGTATACATCAAGGAAGTAAGAATAGCATGCAATACATTTATAATTTTTATGTTCTATACTCCCCCAATGGATGACTGTGTAAGGATGAAGATTAAATTTCATTTGGATTTCACTCATCCTTTCAAAAATATTGTCACTTGAATTTAATCATAATCATCTTTTGTTTGCCAAAGACAAGCTTGAATTTCCACAAGGTATAGTAAATGAAAACATGTCAACAAGATACCAAATGATACATAGAACGCAAGCGCAATACATATTTATTTCTTAGGGCCTAATGATTTTAATGTTAAGTGCTCCCTCTAAGACTATGCATCTTATTTATAAATCAACTTGAGTAAAATTCAAATGATATAAAGTTATGTGTAGTAATTTTCAAAAATTTGGCCGCATTTTGTTTGAAAACATGATCAATCCATAAGAACCTGCCAAAGTCCAAGCACTTCAAATATATACGCATGATTAGCTCTAAGGAATTTAGAATTTTAAAACAAGTGAGCTAAGCGTAAATACTTAAATTCTAAGATCAAATTATATTTGCACACTAGGTATTTAAAGACTATTTCAACTAATTGGGCAAATGTCGACAGAAAATTCGGCAGCATGCCAACTGTAAACAGCACATTTTCCAAATTTTACATGCACAAAAGCGATTCTCAAACAAGTAGTATTTCAAGAGTAAGGCATGTGAGAACCTATAATCTACCAGCAGACAATTCTCATCAACTGCATCCGTCATGTAGGAGGTTTTCTATACTAAGAATGCATTTCAATAGAATAGTCATCCAGGCACAAATACATGCAAATCAAAGTACTGTAGATATATATATATATATATATATATATATCATAATCAAAAGCACAATCACCATATCATAGTATATGTGTGTGTGTGGTGAAAGTGATCGTCAAAGGAACAACTATAAAAGTTGTTTTAATAATAAATACAGATCAAATAATAGAAAGTGTATCTAAATAGAACATAACAGATGATCAAAATAGGGAGCTGTAGTACGAAGAAATGGATCCTCATGAAGCACTCCTAGGTCTCTCCGTCATCATGATCATTATCTCCCTCTTCTCCACTCAACTCCATCTGGTCATCCTCCCCGATATCCTTGTCGTTCATCTCTCTCAGCCGCTCACCAAGGATGTGGAAGTTAGCCTGCACCTCAGACTAGAAGTTAGTGAACTCGCTACAAAAGAAGTCAAGTCTAGCCTATGAAGAAGATGCTTGCTCTGTCATGGAGACTCTAAACTCCTGAAACGATGTGGAGAGATCGATGATAGCAGCTATGATCTCGGCGCTAGATGGTATATGAGGCAGCTTCTGTGGGACCTCCTGAGCTCCTCGGTTTTTCTCATGTGTAGTGGGCAACCACATGTTTTCAGTGAGCTCGTATCCCATCAACTTTAAGGTGGTGGAGTTGAAGACATCGGAGGGCCGCACTTTCTTGATGGTAGCTAGTGGTGACCTATTCGGCCTTTCCCTAACAAATATCCTAGATAGAATCCCACCGTAGGGCAAAATGATCCTCTTTCCCATGGTTTTGACAAAAATCCACCATAGGATCAATCTAGGTAGGTCTAGCTTCTTCTTGGTGAAGAGGCACCACATAACGAAGCAATCCAAGTAGGACACATAATCCCTCAATCCTAACTTGGGCAAAATGTTATAGGAAATCAGGTGGTCTACCACCTTTGCCTCCAGAGTCAAGGATCCGTTGCTGGGGGTATGGGTTAAGTCAACTACTGGATTTGTCATGACCAATTAACAAATTTACTCATAATGAAGTCCTGCTTGGCTATCCAGGTGGAGGAAGAATCAGGGTAGATGAAGTCGCCACGTTGGATATCAAAAGTCTCTGCTACGTAGGCATCATCAAAGTGGATATCTATCTCCAGCACCCTAGTGTAGTAGCCCTAGCCATCTTGAGCAAGATTGGCATAAAAGAGTCGGATGAGCAGTAGGTATATCCCTCTCGACTGAAAGGCTATAAAATCATACCATCCTTGGTACCGAAACATGTTTAGAACATTGTTGAAGTGAGTTTGCATGAATTTGATATCAAGGGTCTTTCCTAGGATGGGGTCTTTGAGATGAAAGATTTTCTCGTATTTGATTCTTCGATTGGGTATGGGGAACCACTGGTCTAGTGGAACACCCACGGTAACTTGTCTTTATTCCTTGGCCATGGAAACAAATCTCATAGAAGATTGGGCAAGGATGTAAAAGAAAAGCCTACGGAGGCTCTCAAATTTGTGGAAGAAATGAACCATTTTTCGAAGAGAACCATATATATCAGTGCAGTTCGGGCGCCTGAGCGATGGTTTGGTCACCCAAATAGCTTTAATTATGAGAGCCCACTGAGTCTTTTCGGCAGCCAGAAGAAGGGTTCAGTTGGCTAAATTTCAGGTGCCATTTTGTATTTTCAAGAGTTGGCCGTCCGAATTAATTTTGAGCCGATCCAATCAGTCCCTTGAAACCTCAGTTAGGTAACTCGAAAATATATTTAGGGACCCGAAGATTGTTTGGAAGCCCTAGATGATTTCAACACGAAGGCAAAGCTGCTCGAAGTGGTCAAAAGCTTGGTCAAACTTCTTGTTCGGTTGACCGAAGTACAAATGTACTTATGGGTTCGGTCGCCCAACCTTGGTCTATTTATTCTTATTCGATCTGATTTTTAAAGCAAGAGACCCTATGGATTATATGTAGGATTTAGGGCAATGATATGGCTTCAAGGTAAGATTAGGGCAAGATTTTTTACTTTAATTTTCAAACCTCAAGGCTGAACAATGGATAAAGTATGCTTAACGTTAGATGTTCATATTTAAGCAAGGGGTTAAGCAGTTTGAAGTTTAAATGCAAGGCACACATGCCATGTTCACTTAGGAGAAGATTTTTATTTAAACAGCTAATGATTTATATTTAAGCCAACAAGAATATTCACTTAGACTTGAATTTACATATTGGTTTAACTCTCCAAGATACTTGGGGCGCTTTTGAATGGTGAATATACTAAGATTTTACATTTATTAGTCCCAAGCCACTACCTAATCCTTTTGAGAATGCTACCCCCCATGACTAATCCTAACAATTAAGGAAGAGCTATGTGTTCATGTAATTCCTGTTTGAGCAAGTTTTTCCTTGTCTTTCAAGCGGTTTTCTTTCTTAACTACCCATACCATTTTTCTTCTTTTTATTTTAGATTGGTTAGGGGTAGGTGATTCTTTAACTTTCCAAACCTTTTTGGGCTTCACACCTTTCCTTTTAAATGGGCAATCAAATTTTGTGTGCCCCTTCCTTTTACATAAGATGCATGTGGTGTGAATTTATGACCAGTCGAGGTACTAGCATAATATTTTGATTCTTTTACAAAGTACCCCATGTATAGGTTTTTTCTTTTCTTATTTTCAATTCCATTATAACCTATACCTTCCTTATCTAAGGTCATTTTTGTGCACCTAGTAGTTTATCAAAGTTGTCCTTGCCTCTAGTGAACGTGTAGATGATTATAGATTGGTCTTTTATTTCCTTCTCTAGATCTTGAATTTTTGAGTTCTCCAAATTTTTGCAAACATTCTGAAGTTTCAAAAGTTCTTTAGACATATTGTTTGCTTTACTTTCAAGATCTGCAATCAAGTGATCCTTATTATTATCATTAGAGACTTTAGATATTAAAACAGTTAATTCATTTGTTAATGATTCATTTTTGCTTTCTAGTTTTTTGATTTTCAAATTATTTTCTCTTTCAACAAGAACTTTAGAGTCACATTCTTTCATGCATGCTTCATACTTGTTTTCTAAAACAGAATATTTCTTAATACATTTAACAAGTGACTTATGAGTCCTAAGATATTCAATTTGCAATTCCTCATAAGTAGGCATGCTCTCACTATCAATGCTATTATATGATTCGGTATCAGATGCATCATTCAATTCATCACATGAATTATCACTAGATTTATCTACTAAAGCAGAAGGAACAGAGATAACCTCATTTTTAGTTAAGGCAACAAGGCACTAGTTACCTCCCTCAAGATCAGTAGAGCTTGAGTTGTATGGAGAGATATCCTCCTTTTGCATGGACACATCATATCTCCACTCAAGTTCATCCCAAATCTACTTAGCACTACTACAAGCCATAACCTCACATAGAACATTAGAATCTAAAGTATGCAGTAAGGTATTCATGGCATCAAAATTTATCTGTACTAAGTTCCTATCATGATCATTCATTTCACACTCAGATTTAGGAACATTAATACACCCAATAGATTTCACAGGTACACAATCACCCTAATCAATGACTTTCCAAAATTTCCAATTCAAAGCTTTCACATACACAGTCATTCTAAATTTCCATATAGCATAATCAATACCACAGAATACAGGTGGGTGTGTGACCAATCTTCCCTCACATGAAGGGGATGCACTAAAACGAGCCATCATGATCTTTTACTAAATGACGTTTAAGTCTAGGTTACAAGGCTTTTATACCAATTGTTAGAAACGGTGCAACCCCAACAGGGGGGGAGTGAATTGGGTATTTAAAAATTATAGCCTAAGTTGAATAAGATAAAATAGTATTGCTTAACCTACTGTCTATCTATGCAAATGTAAATTCAATCATTCACAATATAACATACATGTGTAGTAATTAAATTGCGAAAATGTAAATGAACACACACGATATGTTATCGAGATTCGTCCAACAGTGCCTACGTCCTCGCCTTGGCCACACCAGCACAAGGATTACCACTATAATACTCACTTAAACGGGTGGAGCGACACCTAATACAACCAGGTCAATTAAAGGGCTGACCTCAACCGACATGCCTTAACAGGATGACGCACCTAGCTTTCCTAACCGGGTCTAAGCCAGTCTGAGACTATTCCACAGGACTAGTCTCCCTCTTCAGGCCTGCGCCTGGAATACAACCAATGTGTATAAAATGTTTGTATACAGAAATTCGCTTCTAGACAAGCATATGTGTGCACTAATACAGCTTAATCAATAATGCAAGCACAGATGATATGTAAATATGCTCAATGCTCTAATGTGTGCTAAACACTCAATCACGTATAAGATTTCAGTTCAGATCTAGAGTGTTTACCCAAGCAATATTTAAAACACACTATATGAATAATACAATGTCATATTAGGGTTTCAAAATATGCTAAGCAAGTTCAAGCAAACAAACTCAATAACAAATTTCAATATTCAAAGCACACTAGAGTTGTTTGAAGCACTAGCTTTTGAAAAAAAAATTTGCACACAAAATCTAGGTTTAGGTATCTTGCAACAACAATGCAAGAACCACAACCCTCAAGGTTTTTCCACACCAAATTTATCAAATGAAATTGGTGGGAGAACCTTAATTCCAAACTCTCTTAGAAAATCAATCAAGCAACAATGTAAATGAGAGTTCCAGCAAATGTGATTAAGCACACTAGCCTTACAAAATACTCACAATGCTTTTGAGAAATCAACAATGAAGAGTTTGTGAGTGTTTGGAAGTAATATTTGGCTAAGGAAGGATTTTGAATGTTGAGAGAGTTTTTGTCTAATCAAGTTGGCTAATCCTTGCTAATTAAAACAAATGAGTGAGTATATATAGGCAAGGAGGAATTTTTGACCGTTGGGGACATAGTGGGTATAATTAGATTTGTTTAAAAGACCATTAAGAATTTTAACCCTTTTTACCCTGTTTAAAAATTTGGAAAAGATATTTTAACCCACGGGGTTCGAGTGCCTGGCCAGAGGTTTGGGTGCCCGAACAGACACAGTAAAAAAAAATCATCTTTTAGATGTTCGGGTGCTTGAATGATGAGTCGGTCAACTGACACAAAGTTAGTTGCAATTTTTTTGATAACTCGGTTGCTTCACTTACAGTTTGGTTAACCGAACTAGGATGTTCAGTTGCCCGAGCCTCATTTTGAACGCAACCCTTTAGTCGCCCGAGTAAGGTGTGTTCAAAATAGGTTCCGGTGCCCGAAGACCAAGTCAACATGTTGACTAGTTCGGTCGCCCGAGCCATTTTACAAGGCATAAGTTCGGTCACCCGAACCCTCTCAGCATTTCCCATTAAGTGCATTTTGTCCTTATTTTGATTCCCCTTATTAAGATAAGTGATGTAGGGGACTTTGTGTCCTTAGTGTAGGTACCTAAAGTCAAGCTAAGGTCATTTCGAGCATACCTACCTGCCATGCATGATGCAAATTATTACAAGCCATACACGTGCACAGTTCATAATAAATTACATTCCAGAATGAATAAATAAACAAATGAATACAAATAACAACACATAAATCTTCATTCTTTGGCACGAACACAGCATGCCATCATGATGTCTCTTTCAGTCCGGAAGCGCGCACAAGGTGAACCTGCATGCAATTCTTAGTACAACCATTAGTACTCAGAGTATGAGTATTTGTCATAATCAAAACTGGGTGTGACCTATACGGTCAACAATTTATGTTGTCACACAACTGTATTTAGTTTATTTCCCTTACTGAGAGGTGTCTCACCCCAGCTTAAACCATTTCAGGGAACCCAGAAAGACAAGCGGACTGAGCCCACTGTTGAGATAGTTTTTACTACCCCGCTAGGAGGGTAAGTTTTGAGTTAGGATCAGCTAATTTTTTTTTTTTTTATTATATCCTAGTTTTATCTTTTGGTGACTTTGAGGATTGTATATTTAAATAGTATATGGTGGAATGTAGGTAACTCTGGTATAATGTATCTTATGTTTTGGTGAATGAAATCTATATTTACTGCTACTTAGGTTTCCGCTGTGTATGACAAGTGTGTCCCCATTACCCACGAGTTTGTGCTAACTTTTTTATGTTTTAAGTTAATAATAATTAATATGGTTGATTATATAGTAAATTAAGTAGGTTGTTACACTAAGTGTCCTCAAAAGCTAGTCATGATGCTGAAGAGGCAATGAAGTGTCTAATTGCATTGTTTTCCCCCAAATATAAACTTTGTATTTTTTAAGATATAATTTTTGGTTGCCCTAGATTTATTTTATTTTTGCAATGCTTTTACAATTTCTCAACCCCTCTGTTTTTCATTAATTTTTTTAATATTCTACTTTGTATTTGAATTACCTATATGGAAATACTAACTCTATTGGGATAATGTTTGACTTATATACTCATATATGCAACCCTCTAGGTTTTATGAGTGTACTTTTGTGCCTAGTCATGAAAATAGCTTCATTTTAACGCAAACATTTCTTCTTTTTTACATGGGAGTTTGGATGTTTTCTTCATTAGGGAATGATTTTCTTTAAATTTTATAACCATTACTAATCAATGTTGTTGTGAGAATTATATCACCCCTTTGTAGGGAATCTAATCTATGGCTTAGAAATTTTCTTAATGTGTTTTTAAATTGGCTCTAGAACCTTAGAACAAGTTCTTTTTCAAGTTTATCTAGCCTATAGGTTGATTCTAAGGTGGATGAGAATAGGTCTTTGCCTTCCTTTCATATGTATTGATCAATGAATTGGGGGGTTTTTTTTTGGCTAATGCTTTATATATATATATAGTTAAGATAAGACCTTAGAATAGGACTTTTTATGTCCTTTAACCCTAATAGGTTAGAGCTAGCATAAGAATAGGTCTTCACCATATCATTATATACATTTGGTCTATAACTTTTTTGACACATTTGTAAATTCTTTTGTTTCCCATTTTGGAATAGGATTTTGAATAAGTCGTTTAAGGTCCATTAACCATTATAGCTCAATGCCGAGATGAGATTAGGCCAGCAATGTAACGACCTGATTTTTCATGCCATTTTTTTGTTATATTTTTTTATTTCATAATAATAATAAACATAATACTATCTGGTAAATATATCCTGTTCGCTGATACCAGAAACATAATACCTAGGCAGCAGAATACATAAAGTGTGCAACCAGAAACACAATACCAGAATTTTCACCATGCATGTACATCATTGTAGTTTAAAACTCCAAATACCCTAGGATCTATACACGAATACATCTCACCTAAACACGACTTACCCTATAAATAGGGTAGAACTGATATCTCCTCTATCTTCAAGCCTAGTCTGCCCGTCTAGCTAGATCACTTGAAAAATATTAAATTATTGGGATGAGACAACGTTCGGTAAGATGAAATATGTTATTACCAGTGTGTGGTACATGAGTTTCTTTAAGCTATATACATATATTATAATTAACTGAATCTAAATTAACAAGCAATAGTAAAATACCACGTATCTTACTCCTATGTTTCTTAAAATATATATGTTACTAAACTTTCTATTTGAATATACTTTTAATAACTATAAGTAATCCTGCTATTTCCTGTACAAATATAATAATTGTGAAAACTTCCCTGGATGGATAACTGGATGTCATGATTCAAATATCCTCATGACAGGGTTGTGCAGCCTGAAGGCGGGACTTGATCCTGGTCGGCCCTCCAAGATAAGTCAACTGAAACTCCACTGAGGTACGATTGGCCTCTCAACCCGGCTCTGTCCAGGGAGCACTGCAATCTCTCCCCTCCACTTGGATTAGATTACCATGTAGTTTGAAATCTCTCCAAAGGCACAATTGACCATAAAATGCCACACTCTATCTGAGATGTGTGGTTGCACTCTCTCCATTATATAGCTACGGTACCTTGCTCTGTAATCTGATCTATAATGGTCCATCAGGGTCTAATACTATATACATATAATACTCTGGTATATACATGTATTTTACTTTTTACCATGATTTTGTTTCTTCTATAATAGCCATAACACTAAAATAATTATCTTGTATAAGTTGTATGGTCTATTTTGAATATATACTATAATAACTGATTTGTAAACTGCATATCTGTTTGTTATAGCTCTGAGATCTGTATGTCATGGTATTTTGAAAACTATATAGCTAATTTCTATAAACTGTATATAACATGCTCACTATAAAATTGTAAACTAAACTTATATTGAACTGTGTTAAATTCATAATCCAGTAAATTGCTGGATAGTCATAGCTTTAAAATAAATACTGTATAATCTGCTCTGTAAATAACTGTACATCCAATATATTATAGTTCTATAAAATTGTATACCCATTCATGATTCTATAACATTTGTATAAATTTAGTAATGTACTCATATTACTCATGCCACACAACAATTAATAACTCATTAAATATAATTTTCATAACTATATAATACCTATTCTGAAAATACCCATAATCTCATACTATCTTTACTAGTAAAAATTTAATTTATCTGGCATAGCATATTTCCCTTACCTCGTAATTAAGTTCGCCTACTAACATTCTAAATTACACCTTTGGTATTTATAATTTCATAACCCTGAAAATATTATATATATCCTGTCAATTAACTAATACCCAAAATTTGCTTCATTTTTCCATCTTCGTAATTATAAACTATTCATTATTTACCTTGGTTTCTGAAAAGATATCCACTTGGGGTCCTTAACCCACTCCTGTAGGGTCCCCAAAACACCTTATTCCTGAAAATATAATACCTAAATTTTACTTCACAAAACTCTAGCATATTCTCGTATAATGCAAAATCTAGGCTCAAATGAACTTTGTAATACTGACAAAACCCAAATAATCTACTTATCTTGGTTTTGGGATAGTTCCTAAACTTCTTAAATCAACATTTCGCTCAGGCTATGTTGTAAAAAGTCTCCCCAGGGTCACCTTGGTAGCTTCTGATCGTTGAACCGGGGAGAGACGGAGCCGGAAACTTAGAGAGAAGTTAGAGGAATCAAGTTAGAGAGAGAGAGAGAAACTGTAAAAATAATTTTTTTTTTCATTAAAAATCTGTCTTAGGGCTATATATAGAGTGATGTCCACATGGCCTCTTTAATGAGCCACGTCTCCTCGTTGACGAGTCCAAGCAGTAGTCTCGTCGACGAAAGTCTACTCCTTATCGATGAGATTCAAGCTCTAAAAACGGCCCTCTCGGTAACTTCTTGTCGACGAGACGAATGTCCCCATCAACAAACCCCAGAAATATGCTCGTCAACGAGCGCCCTGCGTTCGTCGATGAGACCCTATAAGTCACCTTTTTAAAATTCCTTTTTGTCTTCTTTCTTTATTGTATTATTACTATAATTCTTCGGGTCTCTACATTCTTCCTTCCTTAAAAAAATTTTTTCCTCGAAATTACTATTTGTATTGTACACCACCCTAAAAGAAAAATGGCTACTTATTTTATTACTAACCCTCTCTTATGGCAGAGAAATACTGTGGTTACATAAGTAGTTCTAGGAGATTACAAATATACTCATAAAAGAAAATTCTCCCAAAACCAAAACACTACCTATCCTATATTCTAAATTACAATTACACATTTATTACCTTATACTACACAAAATAAAATTGTCATTATTGAACTTTATATATCACTATTGTACCCCACTAAATAGGTGTGGGTATTTCTGTCTAATTTCCTCTTCAAGCTCCCAATAAGTTTCTTCCACCACGTGATTCCTCCATAGGACTTTTACTAATGGTATTTTCTTACTGCGCAAGTCCTGTTCCTTCTTTTCTAAGATTTGTACTGGAGCTTCCTTATATGCTGGAGCATCACTGAATTCTAATTCTGCATAACTGATGACATGGGAAGGATCTGAGACATATTTCCTTAACATAGAAACATGAAATACGTCATGTATTCTGAAAAAAGCTAGTGGTAAAGCTAGCCAATAGGACCCAACCTTCTCAAGTATCTCAAATGGGCCAATAAACCTAGGGCTCAACTTACCCTTCTTCCCAAACCTCATGACTCCCTTCCATGGTGCTATTTTCAAAAACACATAGTCACCCACTTTAAATACCAATTCCCGGTGGTGAGTATCTGCATAACTTTTTTGCCGATTCTGAGTTGCACCGATTCTATCTCGAATAAGTCAGACTTTATCGTATGCCTGTTGCATTATTTTTAGACCCAAAACTCACCTCTCACCTAACTCATCCCAGTATAAAGGACAATGACACTTCCTACCATAAAAAGCCTCGTAAGGTGCCATGTCGATGCTGGTCTGATAACTATTATTGTATGCAAATTATACCAGCGGTGAATACTGGGTCCAGCTGCCCCCGAAATTCAATACACATGCTTACAGCATATCCTCAAGTACCTGAATTGTTCTCTTTGTCAGACCATCTATATGAGGATGGAAAGCGGCATTGAATGCTAACTGAGACCCCAAAGCCTCATGCAAACTTTTCCAAAACCGTGATGTAAAGCATGGATCACGATCCGAGACTATAGATATTGGCACTCCATGGGGTTGAACAATCTCCTCAATGTAAATCTCTGTCAATCTGTTCATAGGGTAGCTGACTTTAATAGGTAGAAAGTGAGTTGTCTTCGTCTTCGTCATCCGATCAACAACTACCTAGATAGCATTCTGACCATGCGGTGCTGACGTTAGCCCAATGATGAAGTCCATGGATATGTGGTCCCACTTCCAAAAAGGGATGAAAAGTGGTTGTAACTGCCCTTCCAGCCTTTGGTGCTCAGCCTTAACATACTAGCACATCAAGCACTGCTGCACAAATTCAATAATCTCCCTCTTCATGCCACTTTACCAGAAATACTCTCGCGGATCCCTACACATTTTAGTATTGCCAGGATGAACCGTATATAGAGATCTATGGGCCTCCTCTAGAATCATTTTCCTAATATCATCATCTGCATGCACACATAATCTAGTACGAAACCTCAGAGCTCCATCATCAGAAATATTGAACTCTTCTTCCTGACCATCTTGTACTCTGGCTATTACCTCTGTTAATTCAGCATCATCTCCCTAAGCGGTTTTAGTCTTTTCATATAGCATAGGATGCACAACCAGGCTAGCAATAAATGCCTGAGAATTACTCTTTACTAACTATACTACTAGTCTCTCCAGATCCATCAGGATCGGATGCTGAACCTCCACTGCTAACACCACTGCTTTTGCCATTTTCCTACTCAATGCATCAGCCACCACATTTGCTTTTCCTGGGTGGTAGCCAATAGCACAATAATAGTCTTTGATAAGCAATAACCATCTTCTCTGCTGCATATTCAAATCATTCTGGGTGAAGAAATACTTTAAGCTTTATGATTGGTAAAAATCTCACATCTCCCACTATAAAGATAGTGCCTCCATATCTTCAATGCATACACCACTGCGGCTAACTTTATGTCATGCACAAGGTAATTCTTTTCATATTCTTTAATTTGTCTAGATGTGTAGGAAATGACTCTTCCATGCTACATTAACACACATCCCAGACCTTTCAAAGATGCATCATTGTTTGTCATAAACCCATCCTCCCCTGATGGAATAGCCAGTACCGGTGCTGAAACCAACCACCGCTTTAACTCCTGGAAGCTCTACTCACAATCATCAGTCCAATCAAACTTCACATTTTTCCTTATAAGTAGTGTTAGTGGACCCGATAATCTGGAGAAACCATCTACGAAGCGTCGATAATAGCCTGCCAAACCAAAAAAACTCCTGACCTCCTAGACATTTCCTGGCCTTATCGACCTTACCACTGCTTCTATCTTACTCGAGTAAACCGATATACCATCCTCGGAGATCACATGCCTGAGGAAAGTAACTTGCCTTAACCAGAATTCACATTTCTTAAATTTTGCATACACCTTTCTTTCTTTTAATATCTACAACACCAGCCTCAGATGATGCTCATGCTCCTCAAAACTTCTCGAGTATACCAATATATCATCAATGAAAACCACTACAAATTGGTATAGGTACTAATGGAACACCCGATTCATTAAATCCATAAATATTTCTATTGCATTAGTCAACCCAAACAGCATCACCAAAAATTCGTAATGCCCATATCTGGTTTAGAATGCTGTTTTCAAAATATTCTCTGCTTTAACTTTCACCTGATGACAACCCGACCGCAAGTCAATTTTAGAGTAGATCTGGGTCCCCTGAAGCTGATCAAATAAGTCATCAATCCTAGGAAGAGGATATTTATTCTTGACCATCAATTTGTTTATCTCCCTATAATCTATGCACATCCTCATGGTCCTATCTTTTTTTTCACAAATAGGACTAAGGCCCCCCATGACAACACACTGGGCCTAAACCCTTTATGTAGCCACTCCCACAACTGATTTTCAATTCCTTCAATTTGTCTAGAGCCATACAATATGGTGCTTTAGATACTGGTGCTGACTTTGGTAGTAGATTCATGGTAAATTCAATCTTTCGGTCTGGTGGTAAGCCAGGCAATTATTCTGGAAAAACATCTGGATATTCTCTAATTACTAAAATATTGGCCTGTTTTAGTTCTTCTTTTGGCAATTCCTTTATATAGGCAACATACCCCTAGCAACCACCCTGTAGCAATCTTCTTACCTGAATAGCTGACACTAGTTGTGGCAAGACACGCACCTATGAACCCATAAATGTGTATTCTTGCTTACCCGGGGGTCTGAAAATCACTTTTTTTATGGCAATCTATGCTGGCGTGATTAGCTGCCAGCCAATCCATACCCAATATCACATCAAACCCCTGCATATCTAGTACCATGACATCAACTGGTAGTACTTTCTCCTGAATGCTTACTGGAAAGTTCCGAAGTACCTTCCTACACCTCACCATAGATCCCATCGACATGACTACAGACAGCTCAACATCTAATAACTGTGCATCTACCCCAATTACTTTAACATACCCCGCTGATATAAAGAAATGGGTGGCACCTGTATAAAATGAAACAACAACTTTATATGGTAAAATAGTAAGAATACTTGTAACAACATCTCCAGCAACCTCGAAATCTCCCGATGTCAGAGCATAAACCCTTATCGGTGTTGTGTTCCTTTATTGGCATCCACGGGGCGCTTGGTAACCACCCAGAAATGGTCTGGGAGCTAGTGCATAGTTCGATGGTCCCTGACAAGATCGAGCCATATGGCTAGGTCTCCCACATCAGTAACAAACATTCTCATCCAACTGGCACTCGCCTGGAAGTCTCCGACTACACTTAGGGTAGATTGGATAAGTCTGCCCACCCTGATACTAACTGTGTCCTGTCATCTACCTCTGACCCTCACTAGCTCTACCTCCTCTCCATGGACCCCAAATAGGCCTGGTCTAAAAACTCAGAGGTGTGGGCCTCTTCCTCTGGCTTGGTACTCCCATATCTGCCTGCTCACTCTCCTATACTACCATGGCCCTATCGACTAACTATGAGAAGTCCTATATCTTAAGAACTGTCACCTGTTTATAAATGTCCCACCTCAAATTCCTCTTGAACATCCTGGCCTTCTTAGCTTCATCTAGGAAAATATAAGGGCAAAAGCGTGACAACTCGATCAATTTTTTCGCATACTGCTGGACTGTCATCGATCCCTGGGAAAAACTCAGAAATTCATGTACTTTAGCCTCTTTGACCAAGGCAGGATAATATCTGTCCAAGAATATGTCCTTGAATCGGGCTCAGGTCATTGGCACTGGAATTGATCTCTGCTCCTTCAATAATCTAGTGGTCATCCACCATCTCTTGGCCTCCCCTGTCAACTTATTCATAGCATAGAGGACCCTTTGCTCATCGGTGCAGTGGAGCACCATTAAAATCTTCTCTATCTCCTGTATCCAATTCTCTGCAACTACAGGATCAGCCGCTCCTAAAAATGTTGGTGGGTTCATCTTTGTAATTTTTTCTATCGTGCACCCCTGAGTTGTAGATGGACCTCTATGCTCCCTGGAACTCCAGGCAATCTTAGCCATGACCTGCTGAGCCACACTGTGTAACACATCATCTGAATCCCCGCCTCCTGCACCAGAAGGCCCTGCTCCGTCGTCGCCACTAGCGTGAGCGCTACTACCTCCTAGGTCCATCCTACAATATTACCAAATTATTCTGAGAAACCACCCCCGAATCTCCACCTCTAGACCACAGAACAGAATCCCAAATTCTCATTCTAATTCCCTAACATTAACTCACTGATACTCTATTCTATCTTTCTCCAAACTCTATTCCTATAATATGGTATTGTTTTCCGCTGCACTCTAAAATCTACAGAACCTAGCAACCTAGGCTCTGATACCAAATTGTAATGACCTAATTTTTCATGCCATTTTTTTTTATATTTTTTATTTCATAATAATAATAATAAACATAATACTGTCTGGTAAATATATCCTGTTGTCTGATACCCAAAAACATAATACCTAGGCAACGGAAAACATAAAATGTGCAACCAGAAACACAATACTAGAATTTTCACCACGTATGTACATCACTCTAGTTTAAAAGTCCAGATACCCTAGGATCTATACATGAATGCATCTCACCCAAACACGACTTACCCTATAAATGGGGTAGAACTAATATCTCCTCTATCTACGAGCCTGGTCTGCCTGTCTAGCTAGATCACCTAAAAAATATTAAATTATTGGGATGAGACAATGCTCAGTAAGACGAAATATGCTATTACCAGTGTGTGGCATATGAGTTTCTTTAAGCTATATACATATATTATAATTAATTGAATCTTAAAATATATAAGTTACTGAACTTTTTATTTGAATATACTTTCAATAACTATAAGAAATTCTATTGTTTCATGTACATATATAATAACTGTGAAAACTTCCCTAGATGGATAACTGGATGTCATGATTCAAATCCCCTCATGACAAGGTTGTGCGGCCCGAAGGCGGGACTTGATCCTGGTTGGCCCTCTAAGATAAGTCAACTAAAACTCCACTGAGGTACGATTGGCCCCTCAAATTGGGTCTGTCCAAGGAGCATTGCAATCTCTCCCCTATACCTAGATCAGATTACCAAGGAGTCTGTAATCTCTCCAATGGCACAATCGACCATAAAATGCCACACTCTATCTGAGATGTGTGGTTGCACTCTCTCCACTGTATAACTACGGTACCGTGCTCTATAATCTGATCTCTAATGGTCGATCAGGGTCTGATACTATATACGTATAATACTCTGGTATATACATGTATTGTACTATTTATCATGATTTTGTTTCTGCTGTAATAGTCATAACATTGAAATAATTATTCTGTATAAGATGTACGGTCTATTCTAAATATATACTATAATAACTAATCTATATAACTGTATATCTGTTTGTTATGGTTTTGAGATCTGTATGTCATGGTATTCTGAAAACTATATAACTAATTTTTGTAAATTGTATATAACATGCTCACTGTAAAACTGTAGACTAAACTTATATTGAACTGTGTTAAACTCACAATCCTGTAAATTACTGGATAGTCATAGCTTTAAAATAAATATTGTATAATCTGCTATGTAAATAACTGTATATCCAATATATTGTAATTCTATAAAATTGTATACCCATTCATGATTCTGTAACATTTGTATAAATTTAGTATTGTACTCATATTACTCATGCCACACAACAATTAATAACTCATTAAATATAATTTGCATAGCTATATGATACCTATTTTTAAAATACCTATGATCTCATACTATCTTTACTGGTAAAAATTCTAATTTATTTGGCATAGTATATTTCCCTTACTTCGTAATTAAGTTCGCCTACTAATGTTCTAAATTACACCTCTGACATTTATAATTCCATAACCCTGAAAATATTATATATATATATGCATGTATCTTGTCAATCAACTAATACCCATAATTTTCTTCATTTTTTTTATCTTCAGAATTATAAACTATTTATTATTTACCTGGGTTTTTGAAAAAATATCCACTTGGGGTCCTCAACCCACTCCTGTAGGGTCCCCAAAACACCCTATTCCTAAAAATATAATACCCTAATTTTACTTCGCAAAACTCTAGTATATTCTCATATAATACAAAAACTAGGCTCAAACGAACTTGGTAATACTGACAAACTCAAATAATCTACTTACCTTGGTTTTGGGTTGGTTCCCAAACTTCTCAAATCAACATTTTGCTCCAACTATGTTGTAGAGAATCTCCCCAAGGTCACCATGGTAGCTTCTGATCATCGAATCGGGGAGAGATGGAGCCGAAAGCTTAGAGAGAAGTCATAGGAATTGAGTTAGAGAGAAAGAGAGAGAGAAACTGTAAAAATAAATTTTTTTCGTTAAAAATCCATTTTAGGGCTATTATAGAGTGCTGTCCATGTGGTCTCGTCGACAAGCCACGTCTCCTTATCAACGAGTCCAAGCAATAGTCTCGTCGACGAACGCCTACTTCTCATCGACGAGATTCAGACCCTAAAACAGCCCTCTCGATAACTTCTCGTCGACGAGACGAATGTCCCCATCGATAAACCCCAGAAGGATGCTTGTCGATGAGCACTGTGCTTTCGTCGACGAGACCCTATAAGTCTCCTTTTTAAAATTCCTTTTCCTCTCCTTTCTTTATTGTTTAATTACTATAATTCTTCGGGTCTCTACAAGCAATGCCCCTTTGTAGGGATCTGACATATGTTGTAAACATTTTTATGAATGTCCTTTTTCATTTAGAGTAAGGCCTAAGAATATTTTTCTTCAATTTGTTGAATCCTTATAGTTTTTTTATCATAGTGAACATATATCTTCACCACAACCTTTTAGGCATCCTACTTATGAATTAGATAGATTTTTTCATTTGCCACTATCACCAAAGAGGTATTCTTTAAATCCTTTAACCATTACAAATTAGTGTTGCAAAAAATTTGGCTAATTAATTAAAAAAATTCTATCTTCAATCTATGATCATGTTAAATAAACTACAAAGTGAAATCAATGAGAAAGTGCTCTGACATCATCCCTTTGATACCCAAGCTAGTATTTCACTTCTAGTTTTAAGAGTGGTGAACTATACAAAGAGGACTTACCTTCATCATTAAGACCTTTTTCTTGTCCTTATCATTTTTCCATGTTAGGACAAAGCATTTGGTCGATATGGTTAATTTGTTAATTAACTGAATTAATCGAAAGATTTTAGTTAATAAAATCCATATATCGAACTGAGCAGAGTTGCTTGTTATATAAATTCCTTAACGAACCAAATAACTACTTGGTTAATCCTTATATCATGGGGAAAATATATGTTCACCACCACCTTAGAGTAGTTCTTCTCTATATCCTTTAATCCTCAAGGGTTAGTGCTAGGGCAAGAGTAGGTCTCTACCATTTCATTGTAGACATCTGACCTATGAATTAATTAATTTATTTTTCAAATGTGTTTTGTTTTTTTTTTCATTTGGGAATAGCACTTGAGAATCGATCTTCCTTAGGTAAGGAACCTTAAGCATTATTGCTCAATGTTGGGATGAGAATAGGTCTTTAACGCCTCTTTGTCGGCATCTAATCTATATTGTTTACATTTTTTATTTTTTTTCATTTGGGATGGCGACCGAAGAATAGGTTTCAACTCCTTTAATCCTTATATCACGGGGAAAATATATGTTCACCACCACCTTCTAGGCATCCGACTAGTGAGTCATAGATTTTTGTAAACGCCTTTTTTCATTTGCTATTAGGACTTGAGAATAGTCACAAATGATGTAATTAGTTAATTTTTTTCATCTAATAAACTTATATATATATGCGTATGTACGTATGTATTTATTTTAAAGCTTAATTTTTTCTCATCCAATATAATTCATACGTACATATAAATATTTGCTTTAAATTTTCTTTTTTGCTTTTAGGTGGGTTTGAGTGCAATAGTTGCACTCATAATGGTACGCAAGGGCAAGGGAGGCAGACAGCATGGGCAGGGGCAGGGGAGCGAGGTGTCTAAGCCTAGCAAAAGAAGATAGATAGTCTCGGGGGCAAGCGTGGAGCCAAATACAAGTAGGTGGGAAGTTACATTTGCTTTGAGCAAAAGGCAAGGGGTAGGGCTGTCGGTAGGAAAGGTATGAAGAAAACAAAAATTCAAAATCTAAAACAATTGCTTGTGGCTGGGTTTGCATCTGTCAAAGCAGGGCGGACACATGGGCGTGGGCCTTTCTAATCTGGTATTTAATTCAATCTCCATCATTGCTGGTCGCATGTTTGGGTTTGATCCCCATTGGATCTTGAGGTTGAGCACTGCCGGTGTCCTGTCTGTCGCTCTGCATGTGCTTGTATCATACTCGGACATTCATTTGTTTGTTGGATAGTACTGGCCACACCCTTTTGTGTTTTATGACGAGGTTTGTACTATTTCACTCGGAATGCAGTTATTAGATTTTGGAATGTTAAGTAATTAGAAATAGAAATTAAAATCGAAAAAGCAACCATTTATTTGGTTAATACTTATGGAAGCCCCTCAAGTGCATCAATTGTATTAGTTTCAGTTATGAAGCTTCTATGGAACATGTGTATCCCAAAAAACTCTATGTGGGTGATTTGAATTTATACATAGAAACTAAAAGGGTTAGAATATATGGGATGTGAAAGCTACAATTGGGAGTTCTTGGACTTGGAAGCAGATTTTGAAACTCAGACCTTCTACCTATAAGCACATAAGTATCAAAATAGGTAATGGTAGATCCACTTCCTTTTTCTTGACAACTATAACTCCTTCAACCCTCTTATTAATCATTATGGTGAACGTATTATCTCAAACATGGGCTTACAAAGAAATGATACTGTCAGCTGCTGCCAACACTTGGAAATGGCCGAGGAGGCCTTCAACAAATGTGCCTAATCTTAAACATAATACTAACTTCCTATCAAACATAGGAGCTAAGGACAAGATTAGCTAGATCCATTCTGCTAAAGGAAAGTTTTCCTTTAACTTAGCTTAGGAAATAACAAGACAAAAAGGAAACATTATTGCATGGGCTAAAGTTGTTTGGTTAAAAAGTTGTGTGCCTACAATATCCTTCCTAACATGGTTGGTTGTCCTTAATAGGATAAACACACTTCATTAATTTGCAAACTATAAAACTAGGAATCACATTTTCTTTAGTTGCCACTGCTCGGGGAAAATATACTTGGAAGTGACCTCTGAGTTTCATTTGTTGGTGCATCTCTTTTTTGGGAAGATAACCTTAGATGGATCTCCTCTTTTGGTACCTCTTGCTAAGATACTCTACGTAGACTTGTGTGGACCACCTCCATATACTACACTTAGAGAGCAAGAAATTTGCTCATCTTCGAAGAGGAGCATATCAACATGGACAAAGCCATTAAAAAAAAAAATCATCTTTGATGTTTAAAGTATATGTTTGGATCTCAAAAGATTTGATTTCTTGCTTGATCCTTGAGCTCAACTACCTCTATTGTGCTTAATTTGTTTCGGTTGTTATATCATCTAAGGCTTCGCCTCTTTGAAACAAAATATTGTTCACTCCAAAAAAAAAAAAAAAGTTACGGTCTTTAGTTTTTCCACAAACAAATAAAAACTATCAATAAAAGCAGAAAATCAACAACATAAACAAATGCATCTTTGTAATCTATTTATTCACTATACATAAAACCAAAAATAAAAACGATAATAAAAAATCCCTTAGTTCATCAAACATAATGACATTAGAATCACAATTTTTTTTTTTTTTTAGTTGGCAACTACAATAAAATGAAAATTGGCCTTTCTTTTTCTTGAATTTTCCGTAATAAAGAATTATGTAAATTTCAAGCATGCAAACATGACTTAATCTTATTTTCTTAAAATCTTTTATATATTTTATATTAATTTTTTACATTTTTAATTAAAAAATAATAGTTTTGTTGTTGTTGTTGTTGTTGTTGTTATTTCTGTTGTTGTTGTCGTCGTCAACATCGTCATAATTGTCTTGGTCATTATTATTGTCGCAGGGTCCAAGTTGAAATTGCACATCTCGACACTATAATGGCATCAAGTGATACTCTTGGTTAGACAATAAACACAATCTTATGTGTAAAGAAGGATGGCATACACAAGCAACAATGAGATATATAAGGTAGAAATTAACAAGAACAGCACCTACAAATCTTATTCTTATTCAAGGACAAAGATTACACACTCAATACATGTGCAAGAGCACTATACATGAATTCTCTCTAGTGTCCCATGCCACTCATATGTTATATTAATACTCAGTTGACACCCCGTCTAGAAACTCCAATTTTAATCGGGTCTCTTTCGAATGGGATCCCTTTATTTGTTGCCTCATCTTGTATGAAATAAACCTATGAGGTCCTGTGTAACCAATTTGCAATGTGAGGTCAATTTTTGTAACATTTTTTTATTTTTTTTTTTCTTTTGAAGAATGTAAGGGTTGTTAGGATAAATTTTATGTTACTATTATTTTAACAAGGATCCCAGTTAGTAGCATTCAACTAGGTCCTTTTACAATCCTTTAATTAAGTCATTTTGATCTATATTCCTGGGAGCAAGTCCTTTTGTTCTAGGTTCCTTTAATTGAGTCCCTTTGTTTTGCATAATTGAGTCCGTTTGTTTTAAATTCCTTTAATTGAGCCATTCTACTTCCTTGAATTAAGATAATCCCTTGGCAACTAGGTCTCCTAAGGCAACTATTGAAAAATCAAGTCCTTATATTTATTGCATCAATATACTAGAATACATATATAGGGAATACAAATACGATGGAATATACATACAGGGAAATTCAAATACATGAATACATAAGAATTTATAGGAAAATACAAATACAGGGAGATACCTCAAGGTTAAAAAAATACATTGGTGGAGTTACGGGGGTAACAAAAATACAAAAATACATTGGGGGATTATGGGGGCAACAAAATACAAAAAAATACAGCATGTGCATAATAGAATATCCCAAAGCATCTTCAGGGATACTTGCATCCAAAATCAGAAGAAAAACAAGTAGTAAAGGAAATTAATGTGAGCAATCTAGCAATTAATTAGAAAAAAAAATATTCAGAATATTGGGATTTATCCCCCTATATATTCGAACAAAGATTTAGAGAAAGAGAGAATCAACCAAATTCCATGAAGGGGGGGGCGGGATCAATTGTTGTAGGAAGGAAAGCACGGGCTAGGGTTTTGTTTAAAAGAAAAATAATGGAAAAGGAAAGGATCGAAGGCTACCTAAATTAGCTAATACCCCAAACCTATAACTTGGGGGCCTCGCGAAAGGAGAAACACAAAAATTTAGAGAGAGAACACACTGAGAATAGTTCAAAAATAAAAGAGAGGCAATACTGAGAGTGGAGGGATAGGCTAGGGCAAAACCCTAGAGAAATTAAAGGGTAAAGCTCTCGCCCTACTTACAGAGGGTGAAGGCACAATCAATGCCCCCCCCCCTCTCGAAACCCAAGGACACAACCCACAAACCAGTGCCGCCTAGCACTCGAAAGCACAACCTAGTGATCCTCAACACCCGACGACACAACCCACAAACTAGTGCCCTTTGGTAACCCGAAAGCACAACCTAGTGATTGTTGACCTTTTGAGTCTAATCCCTATTTTGATACTGACAAAGTACAAGTTACTTATGTGTGCATTCAGTATGTGAATAAGTCTACTATTCAGTGCACACACAAGGGTACGAAAAATGGAAGCCATTAAGGACTTCAAGTTTATATTGTGTGGTGTAATCCATGGAGCAAAAGAAGAAAGAAGAAGACATTTGTTTTATTTGTAAATGCATTTTGTTTTCATATTTGGTCTATAATAATGCATTGCATGCATGATGTGAATGAAAGCACAGAATGACTGTAGGCATACCCTAGGGACCAACACACTTTCCACAAAAAAACTTTCTTTTAATAACTAATTGGTTAGGGTCAAAGATTAGAGCTAAAATGAACTTTACAAATGGTTAACAACGTTGGAGTTTTTGGCTTAATCAAGAAGCTCGATCGATCGACCACACCGTAAACTTGAAGTCAAAGTCTGACTAAGGCTTAGTCGACCGACCTAGTTTTGAACGCAATGTCCACAGTCGACTGGCCTCTAAAATTTGGATTTTTCACCTTCCTCGGCCAACCGATCACATAGTTCAAATAAGTCTTGACTAACCAAACTTGTTGCACTCGGCATGCCGTCCTAAGCCCCGGTCAAACGAAACTATGAAGATTCAGAAATGGCCCTGGCTCGGCCGACCAGCCCTTATCCTCGGTTGACCGAACTTCTCAGGTTCAAGCTATTTTAAGCACTTAAGAAATGTTTAATTTTAATTAAATAATTTTTTAAATGCCTATTGTGTCTCTAACGGTCACATTTACTTCAGTCTTCGTATATACCCCCTCTTATAACTCAATTTTAACAAATGCTTAGATTAGAACATCCTCCCAAATAATTTTATTCATTTTACTCTCTTGCATTCACTCATTTCATACATTTTTCAAGAGAGAACTTGATTTAGATTCATTTTTCTTGGGCATCTGTTATATCATTCAAAGCATCATACTCTCACTCATCTTGTTTGTTGAAAATCCCTTTTGAGAGTATGGCTATAGGTTCCCCTATGTATTTTACTTCATAGATATTTTTGGGGTGAACTAATTACAGCTTGTGGATCATAGCATAATTGTTGCAAGACTCCACAAGCTCATTGTGTTTTCTTTGCAAAAATAGTTTTGAGCTATAATCCTTGCTTCCTTTGAGTTGTAATATTTGATTATCTATTTTGGGAATATTTATTAAGGGTTCAAGATCTTTAAACATATTTATTGCATACTTTGTTTTAGATCAGAGATCGTATATTGTTATTTTGGAGAAAATCATTTGAAGGGAAAGGCCCTAAGTTCTCCTACACTCTTTAATTGAAAAATATTTTTGGATATATGTGTGTGTATATATATATATATATATAGATAGATATATATATCATCTTCCAAAGATTATAAAATAACTTGGTGAAATTACACATACTTATATTCATATCATAAGCGAGTGCATTTTTGTGATTAATTGTGTGCACGTCTACTTGTTGTAGAAGCATTCATTGTTGTATGAAAAATTATCATTTTTGTTTCTCTAACATGTGGTTGGAAGAGAATTGCACAGGCCTGTAACATGCACTGGATAGTTCAAACCTGGTTAAGAGGACCTGTTGCATCGTAAGGTGTAGTTGTAAAGGTTGGGGTCAACAATGTGAATGTGACCTGGGGTAATTCCTCGCCCAGTAAAGAGAGGAGGTTTGTAATTGGTGCCGCTCCACCCGTAAGTGGGAAAAAGATAGCAGAATCCTCTTTCTTGTTAGCCTAAGGCGGGGACGTAGGCAGCATTGGCCGAACCCCGATAACAAATTTGTGTTAGCCCTCTATTTTATTTCCGCACTTTCAATTTCAGTACATGTATTTTTATGTTTGAATCATTATATGATGTATGTGTGTTTAATTGTTTAAATTTTTGATTGGGTTTCTAATTGTAAGAAAAGACCCTAAGTTTGTGTAATACTGTAAAGACCCAGAAAATAATAGTAATTAAATAAAGAGGAAAAGAAAATTTAAAGGAGACAAAGCAAGGTTTGTCGATGAATGCCCTAGCTTCATCAACGAACTCCCTCACGTGGTTCGTGGACAAGGTTCAATGCCTTGTTGATGAAAAGATACTGAGAAGGGGGGCTTGTAGACCCTTTGGCACTTCGATGAATTCATTATCCTCTTTGACGAACTTCCTTCTTTGGTTCGTCGATGAGTCCACGTTTCTCATCGACAAATCCACATGACCAGCTTATCTATATAAGTGCAAAAATCATATTTTTGATGAGAAATTCTATTGCTCCTCTCTCTCTCTCTCTCTCTCTCTCTCTCTCTCTCTCTCTCTCTCTCTCTCTCTCTCTCTCTCTCTCGCTCTCTCTCTCTCTCTAGAATTCGGTCTCTCTTACTTCTCTCTAAGATTCCAGCTCTGTTTCTCCCCGGTTCAACGATCAGAAGCTACCACGATGATCTTGGGGCGATTATTTACAACTTAACTGGAGCAGAATTTTGATTTGAGAAGTTTGGGAACCATCCCAAAAATAGGGTAAGTAGGTTATTTAAGGGTTATTTGGCTTGTAGGTTTTTCTGAACCCAGATTTGGTTTTAGATGTTGTTATACTGGTGTTTGAGATGATTGAATTTGGATGTTGTGAATTTTGGGTTTTGTGGCTTATACTGCAGGCAGGTTAGAGAACCTAGTGGGTGTTCTTAAGAATCCAGGTAATTGATAAATAGTTTTTAAATTCATGAAATATGAGTATGAAACTATTCTAGGAAATTCAATTGATTGACAGAGGAATATATATAATTTCAGGATCTTGGTATTATGGACACCGTGGGTGTGAGTTAGAAATTAATAGACGATCTTAGTAGCCAAGTAAGGGAAATATGCTATGTTAGGAATTTTAGAAATTTTATCAGTAATATATATGTGTTTTAGAGTATATTCTGTGAAGTATAAATTATCTTTATTATTAGAAAATACAGATTTTAGTACAAGGGTTCTTTGTTTAGTTGTGTGGCATGAGTTAATATTAGAACAATTTAGAATTTATGCAGTTTTCAGATTATCATGATTTACAGTATTTTTATATAGAAATATGCTTTACCAAATTTTATAGAACGATGAACTATAGTGTATATACAGACAAATATTTTATAGACAGAAACTTTACAGGCAGATATTTTACAATATTTACAGAATACCATGATTTCCAATATTACAAAACCATAACACTCAGATATTCATATATTACTGTTTATTTTGTTCAGAGACTACAGATCAGATATTACAGTTGTTAGATATTACAGTATTTTCATATCAGTTTTACTGTGTTATGATTATTTTGGAATTATGATGAAATAGTAAGATAATTATATATATTAGTATTATAAAGTATCTGTCCTTGATAAATTGTTTCAGTCAAATTTAGTCAGCAGAGCACAGTACCGTTGCTATTTCAGATTAGAGTGCAACTACATATCTCAAATAGTGTGTAGATTTTCGTCAACCATGCCTTTGGAGGGATTGCAGGTTCCCCAAAAATTTAGGTTGAGGTGGCTGGTTTTATGAGGGAGAGATCAGTTACCGTGCTTGGAGGGATTGAAGGCTCCCTAGTATTTTGGGTTGAGGATGCCAATTTGATGATTAATAGAGTTTCAGTTGACTTATCCAGGTGAGTCAACCAAAGTTAAGTCTTGCCTACGAGCTGCAAAATCCTGTCATGAGGGGTTAAATCATAACATACAAATTTCTAGGATAGTTTTCACATATATATATATATATATATATATATATATATATTTACAAGATAACGACAGATATATTATAATACTAGAAGTATGATTCAATAGAAAGACCAGACATTACAGATATATTTTAAGCCACGTAGGTGTGAGTTATTTTGTGTATTATTTTACAGGCTATCTTAGTTTTAGTTATTTATTAGTAAATTATTTATGTAAACTCAGTTGCCACACACTAGTAATAGCATATTTCTTCCTACTAAGAGTTATCACATCCTAGTAAATTAACATTTATCTGGTGATCCAACTAGATGAGCAGATCAGGCTCGAAGATAAGGAGGTTGGTTGCAGTGCCTTGTTGTAGGGTAAATCTTTTCAAGGAGAAGTATTTTTAGGTAAACTGCAGGAATTTTGTAAGATGAAACTGGAAAGATATGTATTTATGTGCATATATTTTGGAGTAATACTGAATTCTAGTATTGTGTATATGGTTATACAGTATTATGTTTTTTACTGCATAGGTTTTCCTAGTAGTTGTTACAGGGCTATCAAAGTAAGTGATTGTCAATCTATTTACATTTTATTTGAAAAAAGAAATGGTAAAATAATTTGAGGTCGTTATATTTTGGTATCAGAACCTAGGTTGTTAAGTTCTGTAGACTCTAAAGTACAACGAAAAACAATACCAAAATATAGGAATGGAATTTTGAGAAGGATACAACAAAGTATTAGTGAGTTAATGTTGGGAAACTAGGGTGAGAATTTAGGGTTCTATTTTGCAGTCTAGAAGCAGGAACTTCAAGGTGGTTTCTGCATTTTTCCTGGGGTGACGATTTCAGTAAAATCGTAGTAAACTATCGTCGGTTTCTTTTCCATATGGTATGACTAGACCTTAAATTAGTAATAGGTAGTATGAGGGCATTATATCTAGATTAAAGTTAGAATAGTATTATAAGGTTTGGATTCTCAGAATAATTTGGTATTATTGCAAGATAGACCCTAGAGGTAGTAGTGCTCACGCTAGCGACAATGATGGAGCAGGGCCCTCTAACATGGGTGACGGGGACTCAGATGTTGTTTTACGCAGCGTAGCTCAGCAGGTCATGGCTGAGATTGCATGGAGCTCCAAAAAGCAGGGTGGTCCATCTGCAGCCCAAGGTTGTATGATAGAGAAGTTTACTAATATGAACCCTCCTACATTTTTAGGAGCAGCTGATCCTGTAGTTACTAAGAACTAGATGCAAAAGATAGAAAAAGTACTAACAGTGCTTCACTGCATCGATGAGCACAGGGTCTTCTATGCCACATATAAGTTGACAGGAGAGACCAAGAGATGGTGGAAGGCTACTAGATTATTGGAGGAGCAAAGATCTATACCAATTCCTATGACCTGAAGCCGATTCAGAGAGATATTCTTTGAAAGATATTTTCCTGCTACTACCAGAAAGGCTAAAGTGCAAGAGTTTCTAAGTTTGACTCAGAGGTCGTTGACAGTTCACCAGTATGCAGCAAAATTTATCGATCTATCGCGATTTGCTCCATATAGAGTGTCAAATGAAGCTAAAAAGGCCAATATGTTTGAGAGTAGTTTGAGGTGATATATATAAGCAGGTGGCTATTCTAAAGATATAGAACTTCTTTGAATTAGTTGATAGAACCACAATAGCAGAGGAAAGTGAATAGATAGATGTGGGAGTACTAAGCCAGAGGAAGAGGCCAGCACCTTCGAGATTTCAGGAGGGTTCTAGCCAAGGCCCATGGAGAGGAGACTGGGTCAGAGGAGGCCAAAGACAAATGATAGGACACCGAGAGTTTTAAGGTGTGCAGGCTTACCCCATTTGTCCCAAATGTGGCCAGAGGCATCCAGGTGAATGTAGGATGGGTGAGAATGTCTCTTATCATTATGGGAGACCCAATCATAAGGCTTGGTCATGTCTGGGATCGCTGGCCCAACCGCAAGTTTGTAGACTGTTCTAGGGTCATCACTAGGTGCCTTGTAAAGATTAACAAAGGAATACAGCACCGATGAGGGTCTATGCATTGATGCCAAGAGACGCTGAGGCTGCTATAAACGTTGTGACAGGTATTCTTACTATTTTACCATATAAATTTGTTATTTTGTTTAACACAGGTGCCACTCATTCTTTCATTTTGTCCAGATATGTGAAGTTATCTGAGATTAAGGCATAGTTGTTAGATGTTAAATTGTTAGTAGCCACGCCAACTGGATCAGTAATAAGGTGTAGGAGCGTGCTTAAAAAATTTCAAGTAAGCATTCGAAGAAAGTTCTACCAGCTGATTTTGTGGTATTAGATATGTAAGGATTTGATGTGATATTGGGTATGGACTGGCTGGCTACTAACCATGCCAACATAGATTGTCATAAAAAAAGAAGTGATTTTCAAAGCACCAAGTGAGCAAGAATTCAGATTTGTGGGATCATGGGTACATACCTTGCCACAGTTAGTATTGGCAATTCAGGCAAGGAAGTTGCTTCAGGGTGGTTGCTAAGGTTATATTGCATCTATAAAGGAGAATCTAGAAGAAGAATTAAAATAGACTAATATTCCAGTAGTCAGAGAATTTTCAGATGTATTTCCAAAGGAATTACCTAGCTTACCACCAGACTGAGAAATTGAATTTACTATGGATCTTCTACTAGGGTCGGCACCGGTATCTAAAGTGTTGTATAGAATTGCTCCAGCCAAACTGAAAGAATTGAAAGATTAGTTACAAGAGTTAATGGATAAAGGGTTTATCAGACCTAGTGTATCACCTTGGGGAGGAAAAGTTTTGTTCCTGAAAAAGAAAGATGGCACTATGAAGATGTGCATTGATTATAGACAGATAAACAAACTGACAGTCAAGAATAAATATCCTCTTCTCACAATTGACAATTTATTTGATCTGCTCTAGGGGACCCAAGTTTATTCTAAGATTGGCCATCAGTTAGAATATCTCCAGGTTAAATTTAGAGTAGAGGATATTTCAAAGATAGCATTCCGAACCAGGTATGGGAACTACGAGCTTTTGGTAATGTCATTCAGATTGACTAATGCACTGACAATGTTTATAGATTTAATGAATGGAGTGTTCCATCAATATTTGGACCAGTTTTTTGTGGTATTTATTGATGATATACTTGTCTACTCAAAAAGTTTTGAGGAATATAAGGATCATTTGAGGCAGGTTTTGCACGTGTTAAGGGAGAAAGAGTTATATGCTAAATTCAAGAAAGGTGAATTCTAGCTGAGAAGGGGGTGAATTGGGTTATTAAAATTTCTTCTAAATCTTTTTATGAATTCTTAACCTCTTTCAAATTATTTCAAAGATTTCTTGACTTCTTGTTGATTTAGCAATCATATAAAATTCAATTTTATTTTATTCAATCCACAACCATACAATCATTTAATCAATCAACCAAGCCAATTAAGCGCAATATATTTAGACAAGATATAAGATCTAGCTTTCAGCTTTTGCAACCCTATTTATTTGATCCAAGCCCTATAGTAATGAAATTTGTTTCTTCAATGCAAACCACAACTCAAATTCCCAACAACTTGAAATTTAAATAAACTCTTAGTTAATTTGTCTTTGGTTGTTAACCAATCAATGTACTCCCCTTAAGGTTTCCGCAAAGTATTGATCAACCAACATACTCCCTTTCGATTTTCGTAATCCCAAAACCAAATTAAACTTAAGTTTATTTAATTTTCAAATTACATAGTATATATGATTAAGAAATTAAATCATCCAAGCAGTTTATATGTTTGCTGGAATTTAAAGAGAGTAAGGGAAAGAAAGTGACACCAAGCTTTTATGAGGTTTGGCTTATCCCTAGCCTACGTCCTTGCCTTAGGTAAACCACCTAAGGATTCCACTATACCAGTTCCTTTCCAGGTGGAACAAAACCATTACACACTCCTTCAATACGCTAGAGCACCGCCTCTCCAAGTGATACCCCACACTTGGTCACTCCTTCAATAGGCTAGAGCTACACCTCTCCAAGTGATACCCCACACTTGGCCAACGATCCAACAACCTAGAATCATCAATGAAATGAGAAACAAGAGCTACGTACAATAATGCTTTCACACAAAGAAGATTAGTACAATTTAAAAACTATATACTTCAAAGTAATACAATATGAAATTGAAATTGAAGTTCAAGGAGTTTTATCACCGGTTGATTCTTTCAATGAATGAAAGATTTAGACTTAAAGCACAAACTTTGTGATTGAGATTCAGTAATACTCAGAGGAATTCATGAGCAATATGTGAGCAAGAGAGCCTTTGAAAGATAAGAGTAATTGAGAGAGTTTGAGAGCTAAATTTGATGCTTGGTTAATAAAATCAATGGCCTTGGGGGCTATTTGTAGATTTGGAAAAGTGACTTACTTGATCCTCAAGTTTACTTGGAGTAATGTCCAAGTTTTAGACAAATTTGAACCCGAAGCAATCAATTTTAAAAACTTTACCTTTATAAAAATTTAAATTTTCTACGTGGCAGTAGCCTATCACTTTTGGTCAGGTGCCTGTCATTTTAAAACTCAGTTTTAAATCAAAGGTAGAAGGGTGGTAGTCGCCTAGCAGAACCCAGTTAGGCTTCTCAATTTACCACATCAGGCGTCTATTAAGGTCTGGTCAATAGCCTGATGACTTTCTGTCTGTCCATCTTAAAAATACTAAATATGTCAACCTACTGAGGGTTTTCAGTCAGGAGTCTGTCTAGTTCAAAACACTGTTTTTGAGATTTCTTTGCAAAAACTCTATTTGCTTCTCAAATCTTGAATTTTTGATTTGTTTACTTAAAAAATATTTTCCAAGATAAAAATTTAGGTCTCTAGGTCTCTTATACCTAATGAGCTTTATAGAATTTCATATTGGAGTATACTTGAAGTACTTATATAATATGTCCTATATATGAACTTTGAAGCCTTCATGTATGTCCTTACTTTGAGTCCATCTTTTCTTCAAGCTTTCAATGTACTTTAGGCTTTTAGCAAGTTCACTTTAATATGCGTGCTTTCATAATCTTCAAGCTTTATTAAATCATCTTTGAATCCATGCCTTAAACTTCATATGATTATCCTTCTTTGAAGTATAGGCTTTCAATGAATCCTTCTGAACACTTTACCTTACTTTCTCATAGTTGAATCCTGACATGTTATCACTTAACCAAATATGTTAAGTTCCACTTGTTTTTTAGCATCAAAACATGATGTTAAGCCTTGTAAGGCCAACAAGAAGTAGTGGTAAATTGGGTAAGACTGGGAAATGTTCAGGAGGTCAGGAGCTTTCTAGGTCTAGCAATGTACTACCAACACTTTGTAGATGGTTTTTCCATATTATCAGGTCCACTAACACAACTTACAAGGAAGAATGTGAGGTTTGAATGGACAGATGATTGTGAGCAAAGCTTTCAGGAGTTAAAGCGGCGGCTGACCACTGCACCAGTATTATCTATTCCATCGGGAGAGAATGAGTTTGTGATATACAATGATGCATCCCAAAAGGGACTCAAGTGCATGTTGATGCAGTACGAAAAAGTTATTTCCTACACTTTTTGGCATCTTAAAGAATATGAAAATAACTACCTAGTACATGATTTAGAGTTAGTTGTAGTGGTGTATGCTCTAAAGATATGGAGGCACTACCTTTATGGTGGAAGATGTGAAATCTTCATTAACGATAAAAGTTCGAAGTATTTCTTCACTAAAAAAGAATTGAATATAAGGCAAAGAACATGGCTAGAGCTCATTAAAGATTATGATCGTATGATCAGCCACCATCCAAGGAAAGCAAACGTGGTGACTAATGCGTTAAGCCGAAAGACAGTGAGTATAGCATTGTTAGCAGTAAAGGTACAGCATCCAATCCGGATGGACTTGAAGAGGCTCAGTACAGAGTTAGTAAAGGGTGGTCACCAAGCATTTATTGCCAAGCTGGTGATATAGCCTACCTTGCAAGAAATAATTAAATTTGCTCAGAGAAATGACGCAGAGTTAGTGGAGTTGATAGTGAAGGTGTAGGACGGATAGGGGGAGGATTTTAGTATATCGGATGATGGAGCCCTACGGTTTCATACCAAACTGTGTGTTCTTGTAAATGCTAAAATTAGGAGAGCTATCTTAGAGAAGGCACATAGATCCCTATACACAGTTCATCTTGGTGGTACTAAAATGTATCGAGATCTCTAGGAATCTTTCTGGCGGAGCGACATGAAAAGAGAGATAGCAAAATTTGTGAAGCAGTGTTTGATGTTCCAATAGGTAAAGGCTAAGCACTATAAGCCAGTAGGATAGTTGTAGCCACTCCACATCCCTGAGTGGAAGTGGGACCATATATATCTATGGACTTCATGATAGGGTTACCACTGACGCTACACAGACAGAACACTATTTTGGTGATTGTGGATAGGCTGACGAAGACTGCACACTTCCCACCTATTAAAGTTAGATACCTTATGAATAGACTGGCAGAGATATACATTCAAGAGATAGTTCAACCTCATGGAGTGTCAATATCTATAGTTTCATACCAAGACCCGTGTTTCACATCACGGTTTTAGAGAAGCTTATAGGAGGCTTTGGGGTCTCAGTTATCATTTAGCACAACTGTTTATCCTTAGTCAGATGGGCAAGCAGAAAGGACAATGCATATACTTGAGGATATGCTATGAGCGTGTGTGCTGGATTTTGGGGGTAGTTGGACCCAGTATATGTCGCTAGTTGAGTTCGCATATCATAACAGCTATCAGACCAACATTGGAATGGTACCTTATAAGGCATTGTATGGTAGGAGGTGTCATTCTCCACTATACTGGGATGAAATAGGCAAGAGGCGAGTTTTGGGACCAGAATTAGTGCAACAAGCATACAATAAAGTTTGACTAATTAAAGATAGATTTGATGCAGCTTAGAATCGGCAGAAAATCTACGTAGATACTCACCGCCGAAAACTAGAATTTGATGTTGAAGATCAAGTGTTTTTGAAAGAAGCACCACTGAGAGGGGCTATGAGATTTGGGAGGAAGGGTAAGCTGAGCCCTAGGTTTATTGGTCCATTCGATATACTAGAAAGAGTGGGTCCGATTGCCTACAGGCTAGCTTTACCACTAGCATTATCAAGAATACATGACGTATTGCATGTATCCATGCTAAGGAAATATGTCTTGAATCCCTCTCATGTGATCAATTACAAGGAGATAGAACTCAGAGATACACTAGCATATGAGGAAACACTAGTACAAATTCTAGACAAAAAAAAAAAAAAAAACAAGAGCTACGTACTAAAAGAATTCCACTAGTAAAAATCCTGTGGAGGAATCACGCAGTAGAGGAGGCCTTATGGGAGTTAAAGGAGGAGATATGATAGAAATACCCACAGCTATTTGGTGGGGATCAATAGAAGTTAGGGGTGATAATTCAGAGAAAATTATTATTACTTATTTTAGTGCAGAGTAATTAAAGTATGAATGTATATTAAATTATAGGATAGATAGTGTTTTTGGTTGTGGGAGAATTTTTTTTATATGTATATATATGTACTCTCCCAGAACCCTAGTTGTAACCATGGTATTCCTCCACCATAAGTGAGGGTAAGTAATAAAATAAGTAGCCAATTTTTCTCAGAGGATGCTGTACAACACATATAGCACATTTCGATGACGAAATTTTATAAGGAGGGGAGAATGTAAAGACCTAGAAAATAATAGTAATTAAATAAAAAGGAAAGGAAAATTTAAAGGAGATAAAGTAAGGTTCATCGATGACTGCCATGGCTTCGTCGAGAAACTCCCTCATACGGTTTGTGGATGAGGTTTAGTGCCTCGTCGACGAAGAGATATCGAAAGGGGGGCTTGCAGACCCTTTGGTTCATTGAAGAATTAATTATCTTCATCAATGAACTTCCTTCTTTGGTTCATCGATGAGTCCACATGTCTCGTCAATGAAGCCATGTGGCCAACTATCTATATAAGCACAAAAATCAGATTTTTGACGAGAAATTCAACTGCTCTTCTCTCTCTCTCTCTCTCTCTCTCTCTCTCTCTCTCTCTCTCTCTCTCTCTCTCTCTCTCTCTCTCTCTCTCTTTAGAATTTGATTTCTCTCACTTCTCCCTAAGATTTCAACTTCGTTTCTCCCTGGTTCAATGATCCAAAGCTACCACAATGATCCTGGGGAGATTTTCTACAACTTAGCCAGAGAAGAATTTCGATTTGAGAAGTTTGAGAACCATCCCAAAATCAGGGTAAGTAGGTTATTTAAATTTGGCTTGTAGCTTTTTCTGAACCCAAATTTCGTTTTAGATTTTGTTATACTGGTGTTTGGGATGATTGAATTTGGATGTTGAGAATACTAGGTTTTGGGACTTATACTGCAGGCAGGTTAGAGAACCTAGTGGGTGTTCTCAAGAATCCAGGTAAATGATAAATAGTTTATAAATTCAAGAAATGTGAGTATGAAACTATTATAGAAAATTCAGTTGATCAATAAGGGAATATATATAATTTCAGGATCTTGGTATTATGGACGCCATGGGCATGAGTTAGAAATTAACAGACAAGCTTAGTAGCTAGGTAAGGAAAATATGCTATGCTAGGAATTTTAGAAATTTTATCAATAATATATATGTGTTTTAGGGTATATTCTATGGAGTATAAATTATCTTTATTATCAAAAAATATAGATTTTAGTACAAGGGTTTTTTTTGTTTAGTTGTGTGGCATGAGTTAATATCAAATAGTTCAGAAGTTATGCAGTTTCTAGATTATCATGATTTACAATATTTTTGCAAAGAAATATGCTTTACTAGATTTTGCAGAAATATGAATTACAACGTATATACTGATAGATTTTTTACAAACAGATACTTTACAGACAGATAATTTACAGTATTTACAGAATACCATGATTTCCAAAATTACAAATTCATAACACTCAGATATTCAGACATTACAGTTTATTCAATTAAGATATTACAGTATTTTCAGATCAGTTTTACAGTGTTATGATTATTTTGGAATCATGATGAAACAATAAGATAATTATATATATATATATATATTAACATTATTAAGTATCAGATCCTGTTGAATTATTTCAGTTAGATTCAGTCAGTAGAGCACAGTACCATTGCTATTTCAGATCACAGTGCAACCACATATCTCAGATAGTGTGTGGATTTCCATCAACTGTGCCTTTGGAGGGATTGTAGGCTCCCCAAAAATATGGGTTGAGGTGGCCAGTTTGACGAGGGAGAGATCAGTTACCGTGCTTGGAGGGATTATAGGCTCCCCAGTATTCTCGGTTGAGAGATCTATCTGATGATTGATAGAGTTTTGATTGACTTATCCTGGTGGGCCAACCACAGTTAAGTCACGTCTACGACCTGCACAACCCTGCATATATATATATATATATATATATATATATATATATATACAGATTTACAAGATAATGGCAGATATATTATAATACTAGAAGTATGATTAAATAGAAAGCCCGGATATTATAGATCTATTTTAAGTCATGTAGGTGTGAGTTATACTATGTATTATTTTACAGACCATCTCAGTTTCAGTTATTTATCAGTAAATTATTTATGTAAACTCAGTTGTCACATACTGGTAATAGTATATTTCTTCTTACTAGGAGTTGTCTCATCCCAGTAAATTAACATTTTTCAAGTGATTCAGTTAGACGAGCAGATCAGGCTCGAAGATAGGGAGGTTGGTTTCACTGCCCTATTGTAGGGTAAGTGTTTTTAGGGAGAAGTATTTTTGGTTAAACTGCAAAAATTTTGTTAGATGAAACTGGAAAGATATGTATTTATGTGCATATATTTTGGAGTAATACTGAATTCTAGTATTATGTATATGGTTGTACAATATTATTTTTTCCGCTGCATAGGTTTTCCCAATAGTCATTACAGGGGTATCAAGGTAAATGATTATCAGTCTATTTATATTTTATTTGAAAAAAAATTGGTATGAAATTTTGAGATCATTACAAATACTATTTGTGGAATTTGAATTAACATAGGAGAAAATTTTTAAATACCCAATTTAGCCTCCTTGTGAATACACCAATTCCAAAAATTGGTATTAGAGCCTTGTTGCACTTGACTTAAACGTTTTTGCAAAAATGATCACAATGGCTCATATTGGTGTATCCCTATTAGGTGAGGGACAGTCATTTAAGCCTTCAGTATTTTGTGTTGTCAATTACACTGCTTAGAAAATTAGAATGAGTGTATTTATAAAATCAATGGATTGGAGGACCTAGCAATTGATTGCTAAAGTAAAATGTGCACAGAAAAATGAAAATGATTTTAAGTTGATTAGTTGTACTACCATAGACATACTATACTATGTTTTAGATTATAATATTTTTCTTGAGATCATGACATGTTCTAGTGCCAAGGATATATGGGAAGAGCTTGACTGAAGGTATGGAGTACCGAAGAAAGAAGAGACTGCCACTCCAAAAGCTCCAAGCTCAAATGATCAAGAAGTGGCAGATCATAGGCTAATGACATTAGTAGACGACGAGGTATATAATTCTCACTCAATATCTTTTGATGATTCGTGTGCTCAATGTTGCAATATATCTTATGAAGAATCATCTGATGACCTCTATGATAAGTCTATTTATAATGCATGCATTGATTCATGTGATATTTATTTTGATAAATCTCGTGATGAATCAATTTGTTGAAATTTATAATGAAAGCATGCCCTCTCCTAAAAAACTAGAAAATTCTTTATTGAACATGCATAAGGTTCTAGTTAGGATGTCTAAGTAGAAAATGATCTTGAAAAAAGAAAATAAAGGTTGACAAAGCAATTAGGAGAATTAAAAGATTATTGTGCCACCTTAGAAGGAAAAATATTAAGAAGATATTAAAAATTATTTGTTTAGAAGAAGAAATGGATGATTATTTTAGAGTTACTCTCGAAGTTAAAAATGAAAAGAATAATCATATTAAACCCTTAGGAATTAAAAGAAATAAATCCTTCAAAAAGGGTTCATCCTTTTAAACCCATATTCTTCTGCATGCCTCATCTAGAGTAAATAAGTATAATCTTTCACGTACATATAAAACTTACTTATTCTGTCAAATAAAATATCACATTAGATATATCTACTCATTTAAAGGTGCCAAAGGCATAGACAAAGAAATTATGTGGGTGATCATGAAGGAAAACCTCGTAGGACAAGAGGAAGGATGGATTCTAATAGGAATTATATAATTATTTAATTCTTCCTTAGATTGTAGGTTTAGTTGGGATTGTGTTGACTAAAAGGCTTTGGAAGTGGTTCGGACTTAAAATGTAAAAACCTAGTATAGGCATTCACTATACTATTATTATACTAAGACTTTTACAAGAAAATTTAGCCAATACAAAAATTCAAGGAATTTATCCAATCTAAACTTCAAGCATAAACATCATAATGATTGGGTAAAATACGAAATCGTCGACTATTGCATGCTAAAAGGAAAATCCACTTCCAAATGGATAAGGCACCTTTGCTTGGAATATAAATCTTAATGCTTAACCCTTGCTTAAAGTTTTAAAATCCTCAGTTAAGCATATTTTGTCCATTGCACAAGTTTGGCCTTTAGGAAATCCATTTCATACTATATGTCATCTTATCCTAAAACTCTTCTTGGTATCCAAAAGCTTTGACCAAATATTAGTCCTCACTCAAGTCATAAGAACTGATCATTATAAACTCCCTATTTATTAAGTGCTTCTTCAAAGACATCCTTCAGTAATAAAATTAGAGACATCGACTAAGGGATTCAAGTCTTGTTGTTCAATCAAAATAATCCCTTGTGCTCTAAATGTAAAATTATCTAATTTTGATTCATGATAATGCCTTCCTCCTCAAGTGGAAAACTTTACCACTCCACGATCATATCTAGTAAAGTATCACCAACTCCTTGATTGGCATCCTTGCTCAAAAGTGTGATCATATATAAAGGATACTTTCCAATCACCAAAGAGCATCGTTCAAGGTTCATATACTCATAATGTTCTTTGCCCAATCTGTTTGGACATGTTCTCTTCCATGAATATATCTTGAATTTTGTCCATTCATAATCACTTATAAATACTCTTCTAAACATAATAGAAATTTAATCCTTAAGAATATTCACTTTTCCTACAAGCTCTCAAAATTCAATCAAATCTTTTAGAGCTTCAAATGATATTGAATGGCTAAAGTGGTTGCACTAGGTTTCAAATCTATATGATGAAATGAAATTTCAAAGAGACCTATGCACATGTAGTTAAAATTCAAAGTTATTCGATCTTGTGCCTCTCACACATATTAAGATTCACAAGAATAGAGGCAAATGTAGGCTTAGTGCATCTAAATAAATATTCTTTGTGACATTTTGGTCCTGTAAGCCTAAGCATGAAAAGCCAAGTCTGAATCATTGAAAACCTTAGAATACTTGGCTAAGAATTTGAAGAATGAAAAAGGCATAAGATTGCAATAGTGCATAACTTAGAAGGAGCATTTCATGGCTCTATTAAATGCTCTCACAATTATACTCTGCATGTATATGCCTTTATGAATAGCATTATAGTGTACTATCCATAATGTATTAAAATGATCAAATTTCTCTGATGGATGATTTTAATTTTGTTTGTATGATTAGTCGATTGAACTATTGGAATGCATGCTTGTGTTGAAATCCTCCTGCATGGCGGATGTAGTGATGTGACTTGCATATTGGTAGTGGATTTTAGATTGATGCATGCTTTATATGAATATTTTCTTAAAAACAACCACATTTCACATACAGGTTTTATGGAAAAATGTTCAATTTAAAGACGGTATACTACCAAATTTTCGTTAGAATTTTCCCAAAAATAAAATCGTGTATAAAGATGATTATAATAAAATTAATGCTAAAACATTTTTGAAAAGATGAGTGAAAATCAATTGAATATCAAACTTCATCCTGGAATAATCATCGAACACTTAGAGGAGCTTGAAGGGACTTGCAGAATAGCACTAAGATCCAATTGTAGTGCATACGAATAACAAAAAAAAAATAATCAAATCATGCAATCCCTAATTATATGATTAGGATTATACCTACGAGATCTATATGGTTTGATCTTGAATTTGCAAGTATGAAAATGAGCTCTTGAAGACGACCAGAAAATCTTTTACTGTATTCCTTGAACACGCCTTACTTCTGAGAGAGTGGGCTCGTAAGAGGCTGCTAAGGTTTTCTTCTGTCATGAAAACGTTTGCCTCTGTGAGAGTTTGCTTGTCTCCCCTAGTTGCTGAATGGAGCACATGTATATATAGGCTACAGAAGGGACCTCTGGGCAAATATGACTAGGGCATTCCATGTAATTAAGAATTCTAATCCGACCCGAATTCATCCTTAATTACTTTAATTATAATTCATAACACTAAAGAATTATAATTGCACTCCTAGTCATATTCAAAATTAAATTTCGAGATTCTATTATTAAATGCTTTTTTATCTCCCCAAGTGAAGATTACAGATACCCGTCCATTAAATTAAATTACAGACAATGTAATTAATTTGCATATTAATTCCCTGAAGCCTTGCACTTAACTTATTTGATGTGCCGGATTCAAAATCCATCTACAATGTTTGACATAATCAAAACTTATAAGTTTCCTAAAGAGGGTATCATCAATCCTGATACCGAGACATGGATTACATCAATAATTAATGTTCACCATGCACATAATGTCATCACCCAACTCACTAAGTATTTTAACCCATAAAGAATCTCACTATTCTATGAATTAAAGTAACAAACACTATATGCATGTGTCCAAAACTCATATCAGGATTAAGATCATAAGCACTCATAATAACCATGAGGTATTAATTGTTTTATATAGTCAGTATAAAAACAATTACCCCAAGACGGTCTTGTTCAAAACACACAAAGTGTACTAGCACAAGGAGTTGGAACTGTACCATTCCCAATAGTCAAGACAGAGATATTAAAACCTTGTGCTACAGTCCTACCAATGGTGTGTCCAATTTCATTTAAAACTATGAATAATAAACTTATATTCTATAAAACTAATGATTTAATCTTCTGTGTATAAGCCTTACTCTACACACTATATCACCTACTACATAGAATAGAAGACACATGCATAACTATTAAATAAATAATGTTAGGCAAACATTGCTCACAATGATTCTCATTAAAATGGAATAATTGAAGTTATTATTAAATACTAAAACCAATTACATAAAGCACGTTTTTCAATATAAATCCCTAACAATCTCCCACATAGACTCATAGCCATGCTGCCATACATTTCACTCCCATTTCCTCTACATAACTATCAAAAGTCCTATTGGTAAGCTCTTTGTAAATGGGTATGCCAAGTTGCTTGCCTATGCAATCTTGATCACCATTACATCAGCTCTCTACACAATATCTCGTATCAGGTGATACTTGCGCTCGATGTGATTTAACCTCTTGTGGCTCCAGGGTTCCTTTGAGTTTGCAACCCCCACGCTATTATCACAGTAAAGTGTAATAGGCAATTGCACCAAAGGCACCCCTTCGAGATCCAATAGAAAGTTCCTAAGCTAAACAGCCTCCTTGGCTGCCTTAGAGGCTACCACATATTCAACCTCCATAGTGGAATCAGCTACAGATGATTGCTTGATATTCCTTCAACTAATGACTCGACCTCCTAGGGTAAACACATTTCCTGAGGTTGATTTTCTAGAATCCTTATCTAATTGAAAATCTGAGTCTGTGTACTCAATGGGTACTAGACTATCTACCTGATAAACGAACATATAATCCCTAGTCCTTTTCAACTACTTGATTATATGTTTTACCGTAGTCCAATCTTCTTGCCCTAGGTTAGACTAATATCTGCTGACCATGCCTACCAAAAAACAGATGTCAAAGCATAGCATACATGAGGCTTCCTACTGCTAATTCTTAAGGAATTGTCTTCATGTTCTCCACCTCAATCGATGTTTTAGGACACTGATCCTTGGATAGAGAGATTCCATGTCTGAAAGGGAGTAACCTTTTCTCAGAATCCTGCATGCTAAAATGGGCAAGAATCATATTGACACAAGTAGTTTGTGATAAGCCCAACACCTTTAGCTTGCAATCTCACAAAAGCTTGATCCCAAGGATGTGACCGGCTTCTCCCAAGTCCTTCATGTCGAATTGTCTGGATAACCATACCTTAACCGAAGATAATACCCCCACATCGTTTCCGATGAGTAAGATGTCATCCACATATAACACCAAGAATACCACCACATTTCCATCATGCTTTTTGTATACACATGACTCATCAGGGCATTAATCAAAACCATAAGATTTAATGGCTTGATCAAAACGAATGTTCCAAGCCCTAGATGCTTGATTAAGTCCATAAATGGACTTCTTAAGCTTGCACAACATGTGTTATTGGCCTACTGCTGCAAAACCATCTAGTTGCACAATATAGATGCACTCAATAAGACTTCCATTAAGGAGAGCTGTCTTGACATCCATTTGCCAAATTTCATAATCGAAATAAGCTGCAATGGATAAGAGAATCTGGATAGACTTTAGCATGGCTACTAGTGAGAAAGTTTCCTCATAGTCGATTCCCTTTTTTTGAGTAAACCCTTTCACAAAAATCCTAGCCTTGAAGGTTTCCACCCTCCCATCTGCTTCTCTCTTCTCCTTATAGATCCACTTGCATCTGATGGGTTTTATCCCTTTGGGTGGCTCTACAAGATCCCAGACTTGATTATAGTACATGGACTCCATCTCTGATTTCATAGCCTTCTGCCATAGTTTTGCATCTTTATCTTAAAGTTCTTTACAGTAGTTGTCAAGTTCAGTATCCAATTCATCAAGGATCCTGTCATATGACTCTCCTAAGAACATATATCGATCAGGATGGTGTATAACCCTCCCACTACGACGAGGCACGTTTTTCTATGTTGATCCTTATCCTTATGCGCCATCATTCTGCCCTAGTTGTACAACTAGCTTATTGATGGTAGTTGCACATGATGAGTCAGACTCCGCTTGAGTTACAACATTCCTCCCACTATGACAAGGCAATGGGATGTTAATAACTCTATCTTGTGGAAGTTCTTTTTGCACTATTGGTATAGCGGGTATATTTTCTCTCAACTCTTTTAGAACAATCCTACTTTTGGATTTGTGGTTCATTACATAGTCCCCTTCTAAGAATCGAGCATTGGTGCTAACAATGACCATCTGATCTTTAGGATAATAAAATAAACCACCTTTCGTTCCTTTAGGGTAGCCAATAAATAGAAAGACATTTGTCCTTAATTCCAACTTGTCTATTTTCCCTTTTAGCACGTGTTTTGGACTACCCCATATTCGAACATGCCATAGACTAGGTTTGCGCCAAGTCCACAATTTTGTGGGTGTAGTAGGTACTGACTTAAATGGGACCAAATTCAGATATATGTTGCTGTTTGTAGTGCATGCTCCCAAAATGAATTAGGGAAATCTGAATAACTCATCATAGATCAAACCATGTCCATAAGAGACCTATTCCTCCTTTCTTTTATACCATTCTGTTGTGGCATACCAGGTGTAGACAACTGGGATTCAATTCCCTCCTTTGGTAAGTAATTTGTTTACTTTTTGGGTCCGATCTCTATTTTGATGCTGACAAACCACTTGGATCTAATGTGTGTGCCTAGTACTTGAACAGGTTTATGATTCATATCTTAAGCATGGAAGAGGATTAATGGAAGCCTAGATGAAACTTAAAGCTTGCATCATTGGGAATTTTCCATGCACAAGAGCAAAAGGAGAAGGTGATATTTATGGTTATTGTAAATGCATTTAATTAATTGGTTTGTAATTATAATGGTCTATAATAACTGCATCATGCATGATAGGTTTAAGCTCAAAGAGACCTTAGAATGACCATAGGAATCATCAACCCTCAAACTTAGATGACATATGCTTATTCACACAGGGTTGATGAAGCATAAAGACCAAACCAGGCTTAAATGCACACTTTTAAGTGGCCTCAGTCGACCGAGCCCTTGGCAATATAAATGTCTCGGTCGACCGAATAGGTTAGAGGTTAACGGTTTGACCATGCCTCAACCAACCAAACATGTGTTGTGTGTATCGTCCATGGTCGACTGAAGCTGAGATGTGACTTTCCTCACCTACCTTAGCCGACCGAACATATTTTGAACATACTGTCCACGATCGTCCGAATCTTGGATGTGACCCCTTTCACCTTTCTCAGTTGACCGAATTGGTAGTTCAAATTGAACTCAACTGACCAAGTTCAAGACTCAGCAAACCGAACCACTCACCGGGTGACCAAAACCATGTAGCTTTGGAAAATTACCTAGGCTCAGCCAACTGAGTATGTCCACGGCTAACCAAACTAGAAAATTGCCTGTGAGCTATTGTGAGTGTTCAGGCAACCGAAACTCTTGAGTTAGCCCTTTTTTTACCACAATTAACTGAGGTTAGATTGAATTAAACTCATTAATCTTTTTCAAAAAAGACCTCCATGTCCCCAACGATTATTTTTTCATGAAGATTTATAAATACTCTCTTATTTGTCTTAATTAACAAGAGATTAGCAAAAATCATTAACATGAATCCTCTAAAATCTTTTATACTCATACTCCTCTTATTGCTTAAATTCTTTCAATCTTTCAAAGCATATTACTCATTCTCCTCACACTTTGATTTGAAAAACTATTTTTGAGAAGAATCATTTGTTATACTCCTTGGTTGCAAACTAATTGCAACTTGAAAGGGAGTTTGATTTTTGATTGTTGTGCACATTTCATACATCTTCTTGAAGCTTACAACTCTCTCATTTTGCATTATCTGAAATTGATTTTTTTTAAAGAGTAAGTTAAAGTTATTCCTATTGTATTTGATTGATAAATATCATTTGGGAAGAACTCATTCTTTCTTCTGAGTCTTGGCATTCTTTTTGCCAGATTCAAAGGCTTGCTTGTGCTATTTGATAAAATATATTTTTGCAAGCTTGATCCTAATCTTGATTGTGCTTAACATTGGAAATATATTTGTTGAGATATCTGCTTAAAAGTTTAAAGTCTTTTAATTATTTACTTGTTGAATATATTATTTCTAATCAAAGGCATTACTCTCACGTATATACAATATATATACACATCGGTTGAGAGTTGACGCATAGCTTGACCCTATCTCACTTGAGCATAAATTACTATTATCTGTGAGTGCACTAATTGTGCATATTGGTACATACTTGCTTATTAGAGAAGCATTAACATTGTACACAAAAATCATTTGATTATCTGTTGTATTCCAAGCGTGGCCTGAGGGGGTGTTGATCTAGCCCGTAAGGATCGGTTATAAAGGGAGGGGTTAGCCCTATTAATCAGACCTAGGGTTTCCCTTACCTAGTAAGGAAAGGGAGGTTGTAATCAGTGTCGTTCCACCCATAAGTGAGCTTTAGTAGAATCCTCGGGCTTGCGAGCTAGAAGCAAGGACGTAGGCAGTACTGGCCGAACCCCGATAACATATCGTGTGTCACTTTTTCTTTCCCTTATCTCTTTACTTTCGGTATATGTATGCTTGCACTTAAATTATTGTGAATGATTTAATTGGTTTGAATTTTTGCATACATATCTACTTGGTAGATACTGAGTTTGCTATAATTGTTATAACTTCTGTTCAGTGTTAAATTATTGGGTTATTGGTATTTGCATAGACTGACCCTAGGTTGTGAAATACTACTTATGATTAGGATTTAACCTATGAAGAATTTTAAATTTTCAATTCACCTCCTCTTGTGTTTACACCAATTCCAACAATTGGTATCCGAGCCTCGTTACATAGACTTAAACGTTTTTATAAAAGATCATGATGGCTCGAGTTGGTGTATCCCCATCTTGTGAGGGAAGGTTATCTAAAAACCCTCCAAAGGGTTTTGGTGAAAATTTCATTCAGTGGAAATTTAGAATGATTATTTATTAAAGCATTAAATTGGAGGATTTGGAAAGTTATTACTCAGGGAAATGTTGTGCCTATGAAAGCCGTTGATTTTGCTGAAGTTCCCAAATTAGAAAATGAGTTGAATAAGAATGACATGAATTTAATGCAAATAAATTTTGATTCCATGAACACTTTATTGTATGCTTTAGATACTAACATCCATCATGAAGTTATGACATGTTATAATGCTAAAGAAATGTGGGAGCAACTAAAAAAGAGTTATGGAAAAACTAAGCTAGAAAAGGCTATTACTTCAAGTGAGTCAAACTCAAAAGATCATAGAGGAGAAAACCAATGCTTTATAGCAATAACTGACGAAGAGGTAAATTCGTCTCTTTCTATCTCATTAAATGATTCATGCAATGCTTCATGCGATAAATCTTATGATACATTTGATACTAAATCATGTGATAGTTCTAGTAGTGAAAACATGCCCACTTATGAGGAACTCAAATAAGAATACATTAAAACTAATAAGTCTCTTGTTAAAGCACTTAAACACTGTACTGTTTTCAAAAAAGAAAGAAAGAAAGAAAGAATGAAACATCATTGAAAAAAATTGAATAAAAAATTCTTGATGAAAAGGAAAATGAGTTGAAAATAAAAAATTTAGAAAACAAGAATAAAAAATTGGAAAAAGAGTTGAATGTCGTAAGATCCCAAATCTCTAGTGATAACAGAAAGGATCTTCTCATTTTAGAACTTGAGTGCAAAGAAAACACAATTTCCAAAGAATTCATAAAACTACAAAGTGTTTGCAAGGGCTTAAAAGATTTAAAAACTCAAAAACTAGAAAGAAAAATTGAGGACCAAACCAAAATCATTCATACATTTAGTAAGGGCATAAAAGACTTTGACAAGCTTCTAGGTTCACAAAATATGACCTTAGACAAAGAAGGTATATGTTATAATGGGACTAAAAATAGGAAAAGAAAGAACCTATACATGGGCTACTTTATAAGAGCATCAAAACACTATGCTAATACCTCCTCTAATATGTATACCCACACCACTTGCATCTTGTGTAAAAGGAAGGGGCACATAAAATTTGATTGCCTATTTAAAAGGAAAAGAGTGAAACCCAAACAGGTCTGGAGAGTCAAAGTACCACATGGTCCTAACCCATCGATACTCAAAGATAGAAAAATGACTTGGGTTGTCAAGGCAACAAACTACTTAGGATTACAGGGGGGATAGATTCCAATAGGAGTTACATCATCACACAATTCTTCCTTAGTTCTAGGATTAGTTTTAAGGGTAGTGATGATTGCAGGCTCGAGAAGTGGGTGTGCTTAAAATTTTAAAATCTTAGTTCATGCCTTCACTATACATTATTATGCTACTAAGAGCCATTTGAAAAGCTAGTCGATACATGAAAATCTAGTCAATACAAAATTTTAGTTAAAATATCCAATCTTTTCATTGAACTATATATATCATTATGATTGGATAATTTATATTGGCTATAGCATAATTGACTTCATAAATCGACTTCCAAATAGAGAGGGCATCTATGCCTGGTAAATAACTCTTCATGCGTAACACATACTTAAATATGAAAATCTAAGGTTAAGCATACTCTGTCCATTGTGTAAGACTGAGCTTTAGGAAATGAATCATATATTAAGCATCATCTAATCCTAAACTCATCTTGGAGCCTTAAAAGCCTAATAAAATTTTAGTCATCTCTTTAGGCTTAAGTACTGTTGATCATAACTCCTTATTCATCTAGTGCTTATTAATAGACATCCCTTTTGTAATCAAAATTAGAGGCATTCATTAAGGAATTCAAGTTTTATTGTCAAATCAAAATATTTCCTTTGAACCTTAAACGCAAATTTCTCTAATTTTGGTTCATGCAAAAGCCTTCCTCCTCCACAAGAAATCTTTACCACTCCATGATCATATTTGGTAAAGTATTGTCCATCCATGGGCTCATATCCTTACCTTAAATTGTAATTATATTTTAATGGATACCCTCCAACCATGGTTGATCTAAAATTACCAAAGAGCATCATTCTCTAAATATTCATACACTCCATATTGCTCTTTGCTAAAATTAGTTAGGACATATTGTTTGGCATGCTCATCATGCATAATATCCCGCATCCTCAAATACACTTCTGAACATAATAGAAATATAATCCTCAAGAGTATTCATCCTAACTCCCCGTTACAAGCTCTCAAATAAAAGTTAAATCAGTTAAAGCTTCATATCCTTAGAAATAAGTTGAATGCCTAAATTGGTTGCACTAGGTCTTAATCTAGAAATTTCAAGGAGACCTATGCACATGCAATTTAAATTGTAAGCCATTCCAACTTGTGTCTCTCACATGTATTGAAATTCATAAGAAAATAATAAAATAGGCTTAGTTCATCTAAAGAAATATTCACTGTGACTTTTTGGTCCTCTAAACCTATTTTTCCAAAGCCAAGCATATATCATTAAAAATCTAGAACTCTTGGCTAAAGAATTTGAAAAATAAGAAAATACATAAGATGGATAAGTGCATAGCTCAAGGGGAGCATTTCTTTCTCATGAATATATATATATATATATATATATATATATATTAAAAGTGCTTTCATTATCTTATCTTATATTTTTATATGCCTTCATAAGAACAACACTGAATTCCTACTATCCATAATTTAAATGATTATATCTTCTAATGGATGGTTTATTTTTTATATCATTTGTTGATGGAACTACTGAAATGCATGCTTGTATTGGAACACTAACTGTATGGTAGATGCAATATCTTGTGAATTTCATACTAGTAGTGGATATAGGTTTTCACATGCTTAAGCTGAATTATAAATTACTTGTTTGAACCTATCAGGTACAGGTTTTATAGGAAAATGTCCAATATATAGATGGCATGCTACCAAAATTTCATAAAATTTTCCCAAAATAAATCGTGTGCTAAAGATGATTATGATAAAATTATTGTTAAAATATTTTTGAAAGGATGAGTGAAAACTCAAATAGATAATTAAACTTCATCCTTACATAAACATCATATACTTAGGGGGAGCTGAGCTCCAGTTGTAGAAAAAGAGCATAAAAGACTCATTTGCATCACGTTTAGCTATTTAAATATTGAGGCTCTTCTAAGAACCCTAAACATCATATCCTGCTCTTAAAGTTTTATGTACAGATATGGATTGTTCTTGGTTATGAACATCATTTTATGCCTTAATATATATTCTTTGATGCATCTGTGACCTATAGGGATGATTATATTGGTCGCATGGTAAAATGAGTAAATCTTTATCTAGTATACTCATCTTAAAATACTTAAAAATGAAACTTATTTTGCTTGGCATGTTAAATGAATTTAATCTTTGGCTAGTATATGTAGTTCACTATATCTAAGCTAGAATCCAAATCGATAGGGAGGCATCCAAAAATTAAAATGCCTATTAAATTATGCTCACAATTTTTGCTACTTAGATCAATTTTTGAATTCATTGTGGTTTGTGTGTAAAAGTGATGTTTTTATTGAAAATCATAATTAGAAATATATTGCTTAGCCACAATGGTTCTTCTTTGCCATATGATCCTGCATTTGACTGTTAATATTTTCTTCAGATCCATATAGTTATGATTCTGGTTATTTTATGAATTGTACTTAAATGAGAAACCAGAAAAGTGTTGCTTGCTCGCTTTAAATTAAAGTTTCTTTTCAGCATGCACACCCCTAGTACCTTTTGAAAATGTCAAAAGGGGGTGTATACATACATACATATATATATATATATATGACAAGAAATGTTTTTAAAATGAGAAATATCTAATTTCTTGTATGTGTGCTTAAATGGATTCATGACACATGCAATTAAAAATGTTATACAAATTTTTATATCATGAAATTTATATATATTTTTTACATTGCATTACCGGTTAGTTGATATATGAAAATGCATGGGAACTAGTTAAATTAGTCTTATATTCAAACCTACACTTGCTATCATATGTCGTGTCTTTTAAACTCAAATATTTTCACAAGTCTTATGTAGTGTTTAAAATGCAATGGTTTGAGAATACTTTTGGCCCAACCTGGTTTATCATGTTATTTTAATCTTTTATGACCAGTTATACTGTTTGCTTTCTTTGTCCTAAATTGCTATAAATTTTAAACACTTGCAAATTTTTATGCCCAAATGCTATATCAAAAAGGGGAGAAATTATTTTTGAGCTTATATGACTAATGGGGGAAAGTATTTCAAAATTGGGGAGAATTTTTTTTAAATGAACAAATATTTTTACTTAGCCTAACCCTTTTGCTAATACCAAAAGGGGGATATTTTCTGTGAGCAAAATGTTAAATCTTGAGGTGTCCAAAATGGGGGGAGGTTTGCTGAGCTGCATGCATGTGTGCCTGTGCTTTATTGTCAAAACTAAATGCATATTATTTGAGATGTCTTTGTTTGTGAATATGCTTGACCTATATTCTTTATTTTAATTTATGTGTATTCTTAGGGAGAGCCTTCTCAGGCTTTTCCCATTTTGCTCCGGTGCATCTGTTATCATCAAAAAGGGGAACATTGTTGACTTTTTTAGTTCGGTCTCTATTTTGATGCTGACAAAGCACTTGGATCTAATGTGTGTGCCTAGCACTTGAATAGATTTATGATTCATATCACACATACAGAAGAAGATTAATGAAAGCCTAGATGAAACTTAAATCTCGCATCATCCAGCATTTTCCATGCACAAGAGCAAAAGAAGAATGAGATATTTATGTTTATTGTAAATGAATTTAATTATTTGGTATGTAATTATAATGGTCTGTAATAATTGCATCATGTATGATAGATTTATGCTAAAAAAAGGCCTTAGAATGACCATAGGAACCATCATCCCCCTCAAACTTAGATGACATATGCTTATTCACACAGGATTGATGAAACATAAAGACCAAATCAGGCTTAAATGCACACTTTTAAGTGGTCTCGAACGACTGAACCCTTGGCAATATAAATTCCTCGGTTAACCAAACAGGTTAAAGGTCAATAGTTTGGCTTGAGGGGACATTGATCTAACCCATAATCAGTTGTAAAGGTTGGGGTCTTAATCTGACTTGGGGTTTTCCTTGCCCAGTAGGGAGAGGGAGGTTGTAATCGGTGTCGCTCCACCCACAAGTGAGCTTTAGTGAATCCTCGGGCTTCCGAGCTAAAGATGAACACATAGGCAGTATTGGCCGAACCCCAATAACATATCGTGTGTCGCTTTCTCTTTCCATTGTCTCTTTACTTTCCGTATATGTATGCTTACACTTAAATTATTGTGAATGATTTAATTTTTTTGAATTTTGGCATACATATTTACTTCGGAAATATGGTGTTTGCTATAACTGGTATAACTTCTGCTCAGTTTTAAATTGTTGGGTGATTGGTATTTGCGTAAACTGACCCTAGGTTGTGAAATACTACTTGTGATTAGGATTTAACTTAGGAAGAATTTTAAATTTCCAATTCACCACCCCCACTCTCTTGGGTTTACACCAATTCCAACATAATCCACAAATACTCCTAAGAGGTACTCGCCACCACGATTAGATCGTAGTGTATTGATACATTTACCCTGACATTTCTCTGTTTCTACCTTAAATACATTGAATTTCCCAAAGCATTCAAACTTACGACGCATCAAATAAATATACCCATACCTTGAGTAGTCATCAATGAAAGTAATGAAATAATCAAAGCGACCTCTAGCCTGGATATTCATGGGACCACACAAATCAAAGTGAACCATTTTTAATGCCTCTTTTTCTTTATAGCCCTTGGCCAAAAAGGGTCGCTTGGTCATCTTACCTTCTAAACAAGATTTACAAACTGGTAGTGCCTCTACTTCTTATGAACCTAATGGTCCATTCTGAACTAGCCTTGAAATTCGTGTTAGATTAATATGACCTAGGCATAAGTGTGAAAGATAAGTTTGGTTCAATTCATAAGGTTTCTTTCTCTTACATGGTAGTTTATCAGAGTTATTCAATTCATGTAGTTGCACTATAGGAGAAACATGATTAATAATATAAAGATTCCACCAATGTACCAGAATAGATAAAATGTTTATTTAACTTAATAACAACTGAGTTATTAAAATAAATGGAATATCCGTGATCAACCAACTTAGAAACTGAGATCAAATTCCTTCTAATGGAAGGTACATAAAGAGATTCTTTCAATTTTAAAATCCTATCTCTACAAAAAGGAATGCAAATATCTCCTACTACAACTACTGAAACTCTCATGTCATCTCCCAAAAATATGTTAATCTCCCATCACTTAGCTGGAGGGTTTGCTGGAACCCCTACAAAGAATTGCAGATATGATTAGTGGCCCCCATATCTACACACCAAGTACTGGTAGATATCACCGCTAAACACATTTCAACTATTAGTGAATAAGATACACCTTTGTTGTTCTGTTTGGCGAGAAAAACTGAACATTGTGACTTTCAGTGCCCTGGCTATTTGCAGTGAAAACTCTTGTCCTCAAACTTTTTCACTCCATCCTGTAGCCCAGGCACTGCTGGAGGAGCTCCTTGTAATTTCTGAATCTTTTTCTGCTTCTTTTAGCCTTTTGGCCTAGAAGAAGAGCCTTTCTCAGTTGCAAGAGCAATAGTTGGCTTCCTAATGAGGCCCTCAACTGCTTGAAGCTCTTTAAGTAGTTATGCCAATGAGTAAGAGAGCTTATTCATGTTGTAGTTCAAGAAAAAATGCTTGAAAGAGTTACGTAGCAACTGGAGAATGATATTGACCAAGGTTTCCCCATCGATTTCAGCTCCAAGGATCTCTAGCTCATTGAGAACACCAACCATCTTCAGAACATGATCCCTTACTGGGGTCCCTTCCACCATAGTAGTATTCATAAGTTCTTTTATAGTAGTCTTCCTAGCAGCACAATTTTGATCCATAAATATTTCTTTGAGGTTCTGCATTATATCATAGGCAAAAGGCATAGACTAATGCTGATGTTGCAGAACATTCGACATCGATGCCAAAATGTAACACTGTGCCATCTCATCAGCCTTAATCCACTTCCGGTAAGCCTGGGTTTCCTCATTGGTTGCCCCTTCATCGGATTTTCGTAGACATACCTCTACGAGCATATACTTGTACTCCTCTACAATCAGTACAATATCCAAGTTCCTTTTCTAGTCAATATAATTAGGTCCAACCAATTTGTTTTCTTTAAGAATAACAGTCAGGGGATTGAAATCCATTTCAATCCTGAGAATCACATATTATAACAAAATATGATGAGCAATAATAAACTTTTAATTCAATTAAAAGAATATGGTTCCCTCTACCAATATTTTCTTTTAAAGAATCTTTCAGCAACCTAGCACACCATGAGTAGTATACCTTGATGGGAGGTCGTCTACTATTCAACATTTGTGTAGATAGGTGAGGACCTATTAATTTTACTATCTGGGCAAGTAATTATGCCAATAAAAATTAAACTGCTGACTTAACTTTGGTCTTATAAACAATAGCAATGACTCAGATGGTGAGGATACTATTATTCATAGCTAAGTGTATACCATCACAAAATAATAGACCTATTGTCCCATAGTGAATCCCTAGATGGAGAGGTGACCCAATACTAACAATTACTAGAGTTTATACATGGTAAGTCTATAATCAGTTCCATCCAATGGGGAGGAAGATACTAATATCAGCACATAAAATTAATTACTTCACCTATAAGTTAGTGATGGAGACCATGGGATTTATGTGTAATAAATTCCCTCACCCACTTAATTATTTAATTCATGAAGGATACAAATACATGTTTAATATTCGAATAAATTTAATATTCCAATATTGGTAACTAAATTACACGCAACAAATTAAATTCCAAATTCCCTTAGTATAATTTTTTTGTAAAATAATTGTATTATAACTTGAGAATTAATTTTATTCTCTAGTTGCACAAGCATGAACCAACACTGAAATTTTAAATTTTACATGCTAATGACATAACGCGAGAACAACAAACATGCCAAGCAAGCATATATAAACAAGAAATACGATATAATAAATATTCGGCTATTATGGTCAAGCATCTTGCATCATAACACCATGAATCCTTGTTTGCCATTACGCAGTGCCGAGGCTCGGCAGGGCACAAAGGCAATGCCCTCGACGGGGTTCGACCTACCCGATCAAGTCGTAGGGGTCTAGGAAAATTTAAATTCAAATTCAAATTCATAAAAGGAATGAAAAACCGTATCTTTGTTCTAGGATTTTTTCTATTTTTCGCCTCTACTATGCACATACCGCAACTGTGCTTCCTTCTCAGATGAAGCTGCATCAGATTACAAAATCCTATGCCTCCATAACCGGAGTTCACATGCTACGAATCTTATAATAAACAATCATAATCACAAAACATATATTCATGTGATGAAGCTACATCAGATCACAAAATCCTATGCCTTCATAATCGGAATTCACATGCTACAAATCTTGTAATAAACACAAAACATATATTCACGTGACTCAAAGTAATAAACACTATATGCACGTGTCCAATAATCATATCAAGATTAAGAGCATAAGCATTCATAATAACCATGAGGTATTAATTGTTTTATATAGTCATTATAAAACCAATTACCCCAAGATGGTCCTACTCAATACACACAAAGTGTACTAGCACAAAAATTTGGAACTGTACCAATCCCAATAGTCAAGACAGACCTATTAAAATCTTGTGGTACAGTTTGACCAATGGTGTGTCCAATTTCATTTAAGACTGTGAACAATAAACTTATATTCTATAAGAACTGATGATCTAATCTTCTATGTATAAGTTATACTCTACACACTAGATCACCTACTATATAGAATAAAAGACGCACATGCATAATCATTAAATAAATAATGTTAGGCAAACATTGCTTACAAAGATTCTCATTAAAATGGAATAACTAAAGTTATTAATAAATACTAAAACCAATTACATAAAGCATGTATTTCAGTGTAAATCCCTAACAGAGCTAAGCTCCATTCCTAGAAGTAAGAGCATAAAGAAGTCAGATGCATCACTTTCACTTTTTGAATATTGAGGCTCTTTTAAAAAACTCTAAACATCATATCCAGTTTTTTAAGCGTCTATAAACAGATACGGATTGTTCTGGGTTATAATTATTATTCCATGCCTTAATATATTTTCTCTGGTGCATTTGAAGGCTCTTGGGAGACTATACTGGTCGCATTGTTTGAAATGAATTAATTAATTAATATCCAGTATAGTTATGTTGAAAGGTTTAAAAAGGAGTGCTTATTCTACTTGGCATACTCAGTGAAATTAATCTTGATTAGCATAAGCATTTCATAACTTCCAAGCAAGTATTCAACTTCATAGGGGGAGCATCTAAAAATAAATGTTGTTGTGTTCACCAATTTTTATGCTTAGATATCTATTGAACATTATGTGGCATGTGCTTAAATGTAAAAATTTTATTGAAAATCTCAATGTGAAATATGTTGTTAGCCACTATTACTTGTGTCACCATATGATCTTGCATTTGATTATTAAATTTTTTAAGATCTATATGGTTGTCCTATTCTGGTTATCTTATGAAATTGTGCTTAAATGCTAAACCTAAATAACGTTTGCTTTCTTAAGCGTTGAATTAAAATTTATTTTTTAACAAGCATCGGCCCCCAGTACTTCTTGATAATATCATAAGGACGATATATATTTATATATTTATAGACATATACTTTTCATGGCAAAAAATTATTTTACATGATATATATCTTGTTTCTTGCTTGTGTGCTTAAGCACCATATTCTTTCAACAGTTAAAAGTTTGTTTTATGCTCAAATAATATACTAAATGGGGGGAGTATCTTTGTAAGTGCAATAAAAGTTATTTCAAAAGGGGGTAGAGTCATTTTTTTAAGCTAAGTGTTTGCCTTACAAGGCTTAAAATCTTGTTTTAATGATAACAAAATAGAGGAACTTACATATATTTGGTTAAGTGATAATGTGACAGGACTCAAGAAAGAGAATAAAAGCCTATACTCCAAAGAAAGATGATCAAATGAAGCTTAAAAGGCATGGATTCAAAGATGATCTAATAAAGCTTGAAGATCATGAGAGCATGAATGAAAACTTGCTAAAGTATATTGAAGCTTGAAGACAAGATGGAGTCAAAGCAAAAATATCATGAAAGACTTCAAAGCTTAGAGTTATAGGCTTTAAGAGATATAATGTAAGTACTTTATGTTTTAAATATCTTATGGAAATATGTTGAAAGCTCTTTTAGGATTATTCATTGACTTAGAAACCTTATTTCAAAACCCCAGAAAATGTTTTATAAGAAATCAAAGCAAGAGAGCAAAAAGGATTTTTGAAAACTGAAATAAAATATTTGAATTTGGTCTACCTAGACGACTAAGGTACACCCTCAGAAGACTGAAGTTTTACTTCAGTCTACTGAAGAATATCTTCAGAAAACTGAAGAATTAGTTCAGTCTACTAAAGAGTTTTCTAAAGGAATTTAGAAGAGGTAGTACACCCTTAGTTCAATCGTCTGATATGGGACTTCAGAAGACTGAACCTCTAGTTTAATCGTCTGACCCTATGTCCTATTCAAACTTTTGAGTGTGTTAAGGAACATCAGAATACTGAATCTGATACTTTAGTCGTCTAAACACTATTAACGACTAGAAATTTTAAATGTTTTAAATTTCAAATAAAGGTTTCTTGTGACCCAAAATTTATAAAAACTTGGGGGATATTCCAATTAATCTTGGGCCACACGAAATTACTTTTGGAAGCCTATAAATACATGGTTTTGCAAATCAAATTAAATCAAGAATTGAAAATTTTGTTTCAAAGCTGAAAGCACACTAGCTCTTTCAAAGCTCTCTCTTACTTACTCATTGCAAAATCTGATTTGTTAAGAATACTGAATTGTTGATCCATCTTACTCTGATTTCTACTATTGATCCTCATCTAGAGAAAAATATAGGTGAAATCTAACTTGAGCTTCAATTTTATTTCAATTTGATATTTGAATATTGAAGTATCTAGTGTTTGAAATTGTACTAATCTGCTCTTTGTGAGAGTATTCTTGTACGCAGAAATTATTTGTTGTTTCTTATAGTTCTTGGATGATTCCAGGTTATTGGATCGTTGGACCAAGTGTGGGGTATCACTTCGAGAGGCATTTCTTAAGCCTATTGAAGGAGTGACCGGGCATGGGGTATTGCTTTGAGAGGCATTGCTCTAGCTTATTGAAGGAGTGATCAAGTATGGGGTATCACTTGTAAAAGTTTATTCCATCCGGAAAGGAATGGTATAGTGGAATCCTTAGGTGGTATTGGCCTAAGGCGAGGATGTAGGCTGGGGATAAGCCGAACCATGTAAAAAATGTGGTGTCACTCTTTTTCCTTACTCTCTTTAAATTCCAACATATATTAACTGCATGGTTGAATTTAATTTTTGATCATATATACTGCGTGGATTGGATATTAAATAAACTAAAGATTAATTTGATTTTGGGATTTGAGGAAGTCGAAAGGAAGTACGTTGGTTGATCAATACAAATTGTGAAAACCGTAAGGGAGTACGTTGATTGGTTAATACCCATGACTCATTAACTGAAAGTTTATCTAAAGTCCAAGTTCTTGGAAGGAGTGTTGGATTTCATATTGTGCATCCTATTGAGAAATCAATTCCATCAATACAAGGCTTGAAACAAACTCATATATTCATAGGGCTATAATACTAAAACTTGTCAAAACGCTGCTTACCATATCTTAATTGGGTATTTTATGGTTGATTACTTTAATTGAAAATTGGTTGGTTGAATGTTATAAGTTGTGTTTACTTGTGGAGTGTTAAATGTTGATTTGTGGATTGATTAAGTGATCAAAAAGCTTTGTTGTGTGTTTGATAAATCAACAAGAGATTAAGAATCCATAAAAAGAATTAAAAGAAAATTTTAATAACCCAATTCACCCCCCTATTGGGACTACAGCTCAACTTTCACTAAGGTTTCTTTTAAAACGAAAAAATATTTTTTTTACTTAGCTTAGCCCTTTTGCTTATGCCAAAAGGGGGAGAATTTCTCTGAGCAAAATGAAAATTAATTGAAATGTTTTGTAAGGGGGGGGGGGGGGTGGAATATTTTTTTAAAATGAAAAATATATGAGCTGCAAGCTTAAATGACAAAACTAAATGCATTATTTATTTGAAATGTATTCTTTTCATGATATGTCTAAATTGTATTGAATATATTTTTAGATATGCATATTCTTAGGGGGAGCCTTATCAAGCTTAACCCATTTTGCTCTAGTGCGCTTGTCATCATCAAAATGGGGGAGATTGTTGACTTTTTGAGTCTGATCCCTGTTTTTATGCTGACAAAGTATAAGTTACTTTTGTGTTTGATCAGTATGTGAACAAATCTATAGTTTAGCACACACATAAAGGTACATAAAATGGAAGCGATAAAGGACTTCATGTTTATATTGCATGGTGTAATCCATAGATGATAGAGCAGCAAAAGAAGAAAGAAGAAGACATATTCAATTTTTTTTTTTTTTGTAAATGCAATTTGTTTTCATATTTGGTCTATAATAATGCATTATCTGCATGATGTGAATGAAAGCTCAGAATGACCATAGACAGACCCTAGGGACCAACACACTTTTCACAGAAAAACTTTCTCTTAATAACTAATTGGTTAGGGTCAAAGATTAGAGCTAAAATGAACTTTACAAATGGTCAACCGACATTGGAGTTTTTGGCTTAATTAAAAAGCTCGGTCGACCGACCAAATTTGAACTAAGCGTCCACGATCGATCAATGACACTGTAAGCTTGAAGTCAAAGTTTGACTATGGCTAGGTTGACCGACCTAGTTTTGAACGTAGTGTCCACAATCAACCGGCCTTTGAAACTTGGACTTTTCACCTTCCTCGACTAACCGAACTTGTTCCACTCGACATGCCGTCCTAAGCTCCAGTCGACTGAACCTTCGAAAGTTTGAAAATTGCCCTGGCTTGTCCGACCAACCCTTGTCCTCGGTCAACTAAACCTCTCGGGCTCAGGTTATTTTAAGCACTTTAGACACGTTTAATTTTAATTAAACAAATTTTAAAATGCCTATTGTGTCCCTAATGGTGACATTTACTTCAGACTTTATATATACCCCCTCATAACTCAATTTTAAAAAATGCTTAGATTAGATTATCCTCCCAAATAATTTTGTACTTCATTGATTTTACTCTCTTGCACTCACTCATTTCATACAATTTTCAAGAAAGCATTTGATTTAGAATCATTTTTCTTAGGCATTCAAAGCATCATACTCTCACTTATCTTGTTTGTTGAAAATCCCTTTTGAGAGTATAGCTATAGATTCCCCCATATAATTTACTAGATAGATATTTTTGGGGTGAACTAACTACAACTTGTGGATCTTAGCATAATTGTTGCAAGACTCCACAAGCTCATTGAGTTTTCATTGAAAAAATTGTTTTAAGCTATAATCCTTTCTTCCTTTGAGTTGTAATATTTGAATATCATTTTTGGGAAGATTTATTAAGGGTTCAAGATCTTTGAACAAATTTATTGCATACTCTATTTTAGATCAAAGATCGTATATCATTATTTTGGAAAAAATCATTCGAAGGGAAAAACCCTAGGTTCTCCTACACTCTTTTATTGAAAAAATATATTTGGAAAAAGATTTCATTTGGATTTAATATTTGAAGTGCATTATCATATATATATATATATATATATATATTCCAAAGATTATAAAATTACTTTGTGAAATTACACATACTCACATTGAGTCTATATTAATGCCATACATAAGTGCATTTTTGTGCTTAATTGTTTACACATCTGCTTGTTGTAGAAGCATTCATTGTTGTACGAAAAATTATCATTGTTTTTTTCCTGACGTGTGGTCAAAAGAGGATTGCACTGGCTTATAACGTGCACCGGATAGTTCAAACCCGGTTAGGACGACCTGTTGCTTCATAAGGTGTAGTTGTAAAGGTTTGGATCAGCCCTGTGAATGTGACCTGAGGTAATTCCATGTAAGGACAGGAGGTTTGTAATTGGTGCCGCTCCATGCATAAGTGGGCAAAGGATAATGGAATCCTCTTCCTTGTTAGCTTGAAGTGGGGATGTATGCAGTATTGGCCAACCCCCGATAACAAATTTGTGTCAGCCCTCTATTTTTTTTCTACGCTTTCAATTTCAGTGCATGTAGGTTTATGTTTGATTCATTATATGTTGTACATGTTCTTAATTATTTGAATTTTTTATTTGGTTTTTGATTGTATGAAAAGACCCTAGGTTTTTGTAATACTGTTTGTGGAATTTGAATTGACCTAGGAAAAAAAATTTAAATACCCAATATTCCCCCCTTTTGGGAACACACCAATTCCAACAGTGATCACCCGCACCCAAAGGCACAACCCTATGTTCCCTGCAACCTAGAAGGCTACTTAAGACAAATTAGCACGTAGGGATTAGAAGACTCGTAAGAGTAAAAGACCTTAGGTATACACTTTGTTGGTTTTGGTGTATACCCAAGAGGGGGTGAATTGGGTAATTAAAATTTCCTAGGTTGATTTCAATTCCACAATCAGTAATTCCCAACCTAGGGTCTGTTTAAACACATACCAATACCCCAACAGGATAATACTAAGCAGATATATAAAATAGATGCAGCAGACTCAGTATTTTCAAATCATTCACAGTATTTAAAGCATGCATAGCATTCATATAACTATTCAAATATAAACATATAGGTGCATAAATTAAATTGCAGAAATATAAATAGTATAGGTAAAGAGAAAGCCAACACAGGATATGTTATTGAGTTTGACCAATTGTGCCTACGTCCCCACCTTGGCTCACTAGCACAAGGATTTTACTAATGCTCACTTAACGGGTCGAGCAATATCGGTTACAACCAGGTCAATTAACGGGACTGACCTCAACCTACACCTTACCATGATGGTGCACCTAACTTTCCTAACCGGTTCTAAGCCAATCTGGGACTATTCATAGGGCTAGTCTCCCTCTTCCAACCATACGTCGGGAATATAATAGATATGAATAATTTTTGTACAATCAAATGTGCTTCTTACGCTAAGCATATGTGTACAACAATACAGCTCAAGATACACTCACGTATGATGTGAAAATAAGCTCAGTGTGAGTATATGATTTTCGTGTTAAAAATAATCCTTAAATAAAAATATATAAGATGGATGCTCAAGGATTTAAATCCTAACAGAATATTTCTCCAAATATGTTTTTCCCAAATAAAGTGCAGGAGAATTGAGGGTTTTTGTTTACTTACAAATGAACTTGCAATATAGTATGTGTGAGTGTAAGCACGATTGCAATAAGACTGTTCTAGCACAAGTTATATGTGCTCAAGTCTTTCAAAAATAACTAATATAAATTTTCTTCCATTGATATTTATCAATAAAATATATAAGAGATCCAAGTAGCTAACTCTCAAAAATAAATTTTCACAAACAAAGAACAAGTGAGAGTACAAGCTTTGAAGAAAATAAATGCCCAAGGTTTAAAGTGCTCTATTTCGAAATGATTTTTCAAAGATATGTAAAAGAGAGAGCAAGTATGAATAGTATACTTTGAAAAAGATTAAAAGAAAATGACCAAAATGAATATAAAAATTTAAGAGAAAACTTTCTTAATGATTTTGCTAATCTCTCACTAATTAAGACAAATGAAGGGGTATATATAGACTTGGGGGAAAATATGACCTTTGGGGACACGGAGGTCATTTTAGAAAAAGATTAATGATGTTTAACTAAAATTAATCTCGTTTAAACTTGATAAAAATTAGGCAACCTGAGAGGGTCGGTTAACCATCTTGATGGTTCGGTCGACCGTGGTGAATAGTTCGGTCGACCAGGGAGAATTTAAATTTTGAGTTCGGTCAACCAGACTTGAGATGATTTCTGATCTCTCAAGTTCCGTCGACCAAGGTGTAAGAACCTGATCTGTCATATTTGGGTTAAACAATAAAGAGAAGGGTAAAATGGTGATTAAGCAAGCTTCATCGATGAAGATAGAGTTCTTCGATGAAGGCCTAAAGTTTATCAACAACGAGTTTCAGAGGCTCATCGATGAGGAGAAACCAAGAGGTTTTGGGAAACCAGGAATCTCAGGCTCGTCGACGAAGTCACTGTCTCATCGACAAATTGTTGTTATTGACTCGTCAACGAGGGCGACCGAGTCAAGGGGCTATAAATATCTTTTTTCATTGCTTAACCACTAAGAAATCTCAAACCCTCTCTCTCTCTCTCTCTCTCTCTCTCTCTCTCTCTCTCTCTCTCTCTCTCTCTCTAGGAACTCAAGATACTCTCTTTCTCTCTCAATATTTCTTCATCATACATTGCTAGAATCATCGATCCTTCGTTACCACTAGGATCAAAGAAGGATTCTCTTCATGATTTGTGGATCGGATTTTCGTTTTAGGTATTTTTGGGTTTTGGTTCAAAATTTAGGTAAGGCTTGGTTTTCATTTCTGTTCGAGTTGTTTTGTAAAGAATGGAGTTGTGACTATATTTTGTACTATGTTTTGTAGATTTTGAGAACTCAACTTGCTATTTAGGAGTTGTAGAGTTCAGGTTTGCCTATTTGGGGGAAAGGTAAAGGGATTTAGTTTATGTCAGTTATTTTTGAAATCAAACTCGGTAGAACTGTGGTTCACAGTCCTGTGTGCGTTTTGGTTACTCATTTGAGGAAATCTAACGGGTGGAAATTATAGGTTTTTCATATTACAGTTTTGGGTAAAAGGGGGCATTGGGCTGAAATCCCTGGTTTTGTTGGAAAACCTTTGATATGCTATGTTATGTATTGTGTTAAGGGTGGCCATGCCTTGACTTTATTAAAATGTATATGTTTGGAAAATCATGATTTATAGATTACCATATGGCTGTGGTTTGTTTGGTTATATGAGCATGCATAGTTGTATTTTGATGCAATGCAATAGGAATTGGGTTGCGAATTGTTCCAAGTATAGAAAGAGTGTTCGACTCTATATCCGAGGGCGTATGAAATCGCTGGCTATGTTTGGAAAGAGTGTTTGGCTCTATATCCTAGGGTGTGAGCCTTACTGGCTGATCACCAAAGGGTGTGGATCCACTAGTTTGTGCCAATATGATGTCATGGGAGTCTGGGACTAGCCAAGTGCCAGTCACACCTTGTATCGCAGGCTGACTACGAGTCGAAGGGTGTGACAACACCGGGTTGCTTGATCATGTGAGTGTGCGTGTGTGCACTGTACTGGAACTGTTTTGTGAAAATATTGGATTTGCATTTAACTATGTATGTTTTGTGTATCATGATAACACTCATATGCCATACACTGATATCACTTGTATCTGCCTTACTGAGAGGTGCCTTACCCCTACTGTACATACATATTTTTCAGGTCCTTCGAGTAAACGAAACTAGCGTCCTTGGGTGGGAGCGTAGTGGTTGGTGTACTGCGAATAGCGCTTGTGTAAGTGTTAGGACTTTTGTTTCGTGTTGTCATTTTTGAGATAAGGTTGGCACCTGGGTATGTTTTGTATTATGGAGCTTGGACTCCTATTGTATAGACTCTGGTATGGTACTATATATGTATAGAAAGACATTTTTTTTGCTGTGTGTATGGTTTGTATATGAATGTATATAGGGTGCCTGGAAACCCCACGGGGTTGGACCCTCATTCATTGTGTCGTGTCATCATTATATTGTATGATACAAGGATAGATTTGGTTACTTATTCACCCCTGGGTCCCATTTTCTGGTTCGGGGCGAGACAGCTTCGTATCAAAGCCATGGTGTTAGGTCTTGTAGACTTGGTTAGGCATAGGTATGTGTACATACCAGAGTATAAGAGGTGGAAAATGGGTAGAGTAGGTTAAGGGTTGTTTTGTTGCTAGACAAGGATTCATTGGCAATGTTCCATGTTTTTCCTAGAATAACGATTTTAGTAAAATCATGGCAAACCATTGATGACTTCTGTGTCGGTGTGATAGGATGGACCTAGCCCTGAGAGGTGGTAGTTAACATGATTAGTTGTAGATGATTATGTTAACCGTATCTGTGTAGGAATGCTAATAGGTTCCTATTGGATTTTCAGAATGGAGCCCAAGGATAATAACTTGGAAAGTGGCTCTGAAGAAACTATAAGCAATGAGTCTCCATCAGTGCCTCGAGGTTTGACAAGGCTGGTTATACGGGAGATCAGGCGAAGTGTAAGGAGATGCGAATGCTCTCCTACTACTGCGGGGTGTACCATCAAGAGGTTCACACATATACACCCTCCGATGTTTTTAAGAGGACCCGATCCAATGATGGCTAAAGATTGGGTTGAGAAGACCGAGAGGATTCTAGAAGTCCTCCACTGCACAGAGAAGCAGATGGTCCTATACGCTACCTTCTAGCTATTTGGGGAGGCGAGGCTTTGGTGGACTGCGGTGAATCTGCTGGAGAAGCAGAGAGCCGATGTGGCAAAGATGTCTTAAAGCCATTTCAAGGAGGTGTTCTTTGAGAAATACTTCCTAACCTCCACTCGTGATGTGGAGGCGGATAAGTTTTCTGCTCTATCGCAAGGAGATATGACAGTGCAGGGGTATGCTGTTTAGTATATAGAGTTATCCCATTTTGCACCGTGTTTGATTTCGAGCGAGTATGAGAAGACTCGAAGGTTCGAGAAGGGTTAGAGGAAGGATATTCGCAGGCTAGTGGGTATGTTTCAGATCCATGAATTCTCGGTTTAGGTGGATAAGGCTATGGTGATCGAAACTGGCATCCGAGAGAATGAGGTGGATCAGGAATCAAAGAAGAGGTCAGTACCTTTTGGGTTTCAGTCAAAATCTCATCAAGGATCATAGAAGAAGAAGAGTAAGAGCTCGAGTTACCATTAGAATACCGAGCGCTAGAGTTCTCAGGCGAGTCAATCTAGTGATTGTTGAACCAAGTCCCACAAATGGCATAGCGGTTAATGCCAGCCATTTGGGGGTAATTGCTACAATTGTGGCCAGTCGGGTCACATGGCTTGAGATTGTCACGTTCCAAAGAGGGGTACACCCGCTTCAAGTCAGAATCGAGGGAGTAATCAAGTATCCCGAGGAACTTACCAGGCAAACACAGCTCCGACCAAGGTATACTCACTTACTTTAGTGGATGCTGAGCATTCGAGGAATGTGGTGACAAGTACTTTGATATTGCTTTTAAGTAGAGCTCTGGTTTTATTTGATTCAAGTGCAACCCATTCTTTTATATCTACTAATTTTGTGAAACTGTATGGGGTTGAGACCCGAGTCATGAATGAAGAATTGTCTGTAGTTACACAACCTGGGAGTATATCTTTCTATAGAAGGATGTTTGAAGACTGCCCTGTGATGGGAACATTGCTACCAACGAATCTAATGGTCTATGATATGTCAAGGTTCGATGTTATACTGGGGATGGATTGGTTATTCTCCAATTATACCATGATCGACTGTCGTAGGAGGGTGGTAGTATTTAGACTTCCTAGGGAGCAGGAGTACGAGTTTATGGGATCGTGTGTACGTTCAATGCCACAAGTTCTATCGATAATACAGGCAAGGAGGCTACTCTTGGACGGATGTCAAGGGTACCAAGCTTGTGTGAGGGAACCACCATGGGATAAGTTGAGGCTCAAGGATATTCGAGTTGTTAGCAAGTTTCCAGATGTGTTTCCAGAAGATTTGCCCAATTTACCTTCAGATCGTGAGGTGGAGTTTATAATAGAGTTGCTACCTAGTAAGGCACCGATCTCTAAAGCTCCATACCAGATGGCTCTAGTGGAACTTCAAGAATTGAAGGGGCAGTTGCGGGAATTACTGGACAAGGGCTTCATCCGACCTAGTGTTTCACCCTAGGGAGCTCCATTTTTGTTTGTGAAGAAGAAGGATGGGTCGATGCGCATGTGCATTGATTACCGTGAGATCAACAAGGTGACGGTGAAGAATCATTACCTTTTACCTCGTGTCGATGCTCTCTTTGACCAGCTATAGGGGATGTAGGTCTTTTCGAAGATCGACCTACAGTCAGGGTATCATCAGGTGAGGGTTCAATCTGAATATGTTGTGAAAACTGCTTTTTGAACCAGATATGGCAACTAAGAGTTCTTAGTCATGCCTTTTGGGTTAACGAATGCTCCGGAGGTGTTCATGGATCTGATGAACAGAGTTTTCCATGAGTACCTGGACCAGTTCATAGTGGTGTTTATCAGCGACATTCTGGTGTATTCGAGGAGTTCGGAAGAGCATAAGAACCATCTGAGGTTGGTACTATAATTTATGTAAGAAAGGAAGTTGTATGTCAAGCTGAAGAAGTGTGAGTTCTGGTTGAATCAGGTGGTGTTTTTAGGCCATGTGGTGTCTAAGGGCAGTATCTCAGTTGATCCTAGCAAGATTGAAGCTGTGGTTGACTGGGTAAGGCCAAAGAATGTTCAAGAGGTTTGGAGTTTTATGGGACTGGCGGGTTATTTTCGTCAGTTCGTAGAGTAATTCTTTAAGTTGTCTGGGCCTCTAACATGTCTGACCAGGAAGGGGGTAAAGTTTGAGTGGACCAGTGATTACTGGCAGTATTTTTAGGAGTTGAAGCATAATCTAGTTACCGCTCCGGTTTTGACCATTCCTTTGGGGGATGGGGGTTTTTTGATTTATAGCGACGCATCTTTGAAGGGTTTGGGATGTGTACTTATACAACAGGGTAAGGTAGTAGCATATGCTTCTCGAAAACTTAAAGATTATAAGAAGAATTACCCCACGTATGATCTGGAATTAGCTGGTGTTGTATATGCACTAGAGATTAGGCGACAATACTTGTATGGTGTGCAGTACAAGATTTTCACTGACTATAAAAGCTTCAGGTACTTTTTTACACAAAAGGAGTTGAATATGAGACAAAAACGGTGGCTTAAGTTGATCAAGGGGTACAATTGCACCATCAGTTATCACCCGAGGAAAGCTAATGTGGTAGCCTATGCATTGAGTTAGAAGTCAGAGCATTCAGCAGTATCTGCGATGATAACGCAGCATCATATCAGACGGGATCTAGAAAGCCTTGGCATAGAGTTGGTGGCTGGTGATCATCAGGCCTCCATTGCTAGTTTTGTGGTCTAGCTGATTTTGTTTGAGCGTATTAAAGCCACGCCGACTAGTGATGCGCAGTTAGTTGAGACTGTGGAGAAAGTGCAGTTGGGGTTGGCTGTGGACTTTAACATCTCTAAGGGAGGTGTGTTAAGGTTTGGAACCAGGCTGTGCATTCCAAACGACGACGAGATCAGAAAGGCGATTCTAGAAGAAGCGCATCATTCTGTATATACGGTATATCCTCGTAGCACAAAGCTGTATTATGACTTGCGTGAGACCTTATGGTGGACTGGTATGAAGAGGCAGATTGCCCAGTTTGTGGGGCAGTGTCAAACGTGCCAGCAGGTGAAAGTTGAACATCAAAGGCCGGCGGGGCCATCGCAGCCCTTAGCTATTCCAGAATGGAAATAGGAGCATGTTTCTATAGATTTTGTGATCGGATTGCCACTAGCACTTCACGAGCAAAATGCCATTTGGGTGATTATGGATAAATTGACGAAATCTACTTATTTCATACCAAAGAAGGTTAGCTACCCTTTGAGTAGGCTAGCAGACCTTTAAGTGCAGGAGATAGTCAGAATGCACGGAGTGCCGGTGGCCATTGTGTCTGATCGACACCTAAGGTTTACCTCTTGTTTCTAAAAGAGCTTGTAAGAAGCACTAGGGATGAAGCTTACTTTCAGTACAGCATTCCACCCCCAGACTGATGGATAGTCGGAGAGAACAATATAGATCTTGGAGGATATGTTATGGGCTTGTGTGCTAGACTTCGGTGGTAGCTAGTTACAGTTTATGCCACTGGTGGATCTCGCCTATAACAATAGCTTCTTGTCCAGTATCAGGATGGCACCATTCGATCTCCTTTGTATTGGGATGAGGTTGGTGAACGTCAGGTGTTAGGACCTGAACTCATGCAGCAAGCGTCTGAGAAGGTGGGTTTGATCTAAGATAGGATTAAATCGACTCAGAGTCGGCAGAAGAGTTATGCAGATGTTCGCCGCCATGAGTTGGAGTTCGAGGTGGGGGGTAAGGTATTTATGCAAATTGCTCTAATGAAAGGGGCGATGAGATTTGGGAAGAAGGGCAAGTTGAGCCCAAAATATATCAGACCATTTGAGATTCTTGAACTAGTGGGTCTGGTAGCCTACAAGATTGCACTGCCCCCAGCCCTCTCGAGAATCCATGATGTGTTTCACGTATCTATGTTGAGGAGGTACGTGTTGGATCCATCGCATGCTGTTAGTTAGGAGGACTTGGAAATTGAGGATACTTTAGCGTATGAAGAAATACCTGTTCAAATTATGGACCACAAAATTCAGAAGCTATGTACCAAGGATATACCGCTAGTGAAGGTATTGTGGCAGAATCATGAGGTTGAGCAAGCTTCTTGGAAACGAGAAGTTGAGATACATCGGAAGTATCCATAGTTGTTCTGAGTATGTGTGCATTACCCTACTTTGTTTTGGAATAAGTGGTTAATCATCGGGATTGTGAACTCCTGAGACAGTTTATATTTGTAACCACGATATTACTCTACCATAAGTGAGGGTATGTATATGTATTATGACAAGGCTATGTTATGGTAGTCACCAGTTCTTTTTAGAGATGAGTGTGTGTGTTTAGTAATGTGACTGAGTTCGTGAATGATAGATTGCAAATTTTGAGGACCAAATTTTTGTAAGGAGGGGGGGTTGTAAGAACCCGATCCATGATATTTGGGTTAAACAATAAAGAGAAGGGTAAAATGGTGATTAAGCAAGCTTTATCGACGAAGCCAGAGTTCGCCGAAGAAGGCCTTAGGTTTCTTGGCGATGATTTTCAGAGGCTCGTCGATGAGGAGAAGCTGAGAGGTTTCGAGAAATTGAGAATCTCAGGCTTGTCAACGAGGTCACCATCTCGTCAACGAATTGTCTTCAGTGACTCGTCAACAAGGATGCCATTTCTTCGATGGGGGCGGCCGAGTCAAGGGGCTATAAATATCTCTTTTCATTGCTTAACCACTAAGAAATCTCAAACCCTCTCTCTCTCTCTCTCTCTCTCTCTCTCTCTCTCTTTGGGAACTCAGCATACTCTCTCTCTCTCTCTCTCTCTCTCTCTCTCTAGATTTCTTCGTCGCACATTGCTGGAATCATTGATTCGACATTACCACGAGGATCAGGGAAGGATTCTCTTCAAGATTTGCAGATCAGATCTTCGTTCCGGGCATTTTTAGGTTTTTACTGAATATCAAGGTAAGGCTCGGTTTTCATTTCCGTTCCGAAAATTTTGTAAAGAACGGAGTTGTAAGTATATTCTGTACTATGTTTTGTAGATTTTGAGAACTCGGTTCACTTTTTAGGAGCCGTAGAGTTTGAGTTTGCCTATTTGGGGGAAAGGTAAAGCAATTTAGTTTATATCGGTTATTTTTGAAATCGAACTTGGTAGAACTGTGATTCACGATCCTGTGTGCATTTCGGTTACTCATTTGGGGAAATCTAACGGGTGGATATTATGGGTTTTTCATATTACAGTTTTGAGTAAAAAGGGGCATTGGGCTGAAATCCCTGGTTTTGTTGAAAAACCTTTGATACGATGTGTTATGTATTGTGTTAAGGGTGGTCGTGCCTTGAATTTATTAAACTATATACGTTTAGAAAATCATGATTTGTAGATTACCATATGGGTGTGGTTTGCTTGGTTATATGAGCATGCATGGTTTTGTTTTGATCCAGTGCAATAGGAATTGGGTTCCGAATTATTCTAGGTATGGAAAGAGTGTCCGACTCTATATCTGAGGGCGTATGAAATCGCTGGCTATGTTTGGCGAGAATGCCGAGTTCTATATTCGAGGGGGTGAGCCTTACCAGCTGATCACCGAAGGGTGTGGATCCACCAGTTTGTGCTGGTTTGATGCCATGGGAGTCTAGGATTAGCCATGTGTCAATGACGCCATGTATCGCGGCCTGATGTCGAGTATTACGAGCGGGATTAAGGCTAAAAGGTGTGACAACACCGAGTTGCTTGCTCATGTGTGTGTGTGTGTGCACCGTACTAGAACTGTTTTATGAAAATACTGGACTTGCATTTAACTGTGTATGTTTTTTGTATCATGATAACACTCATATGCCACACACCGATATAACCTGTATTTGACTTACTGAGAGGTGTCTCACCCCTGCTGTATGTACAAATTTTTTAGTTCCTTCGAGTAACCGGAACTAGCGTCCTTGGGTGGGAGCGTAGCAGTCAGTGCACTACGAATAGCACTTGTGTAAGTGCTAGGACTTTGCTTCAAGTTGTCATTTTTGGGACAAGGTTGGCAACCGGGTATGTTTTGTATTATGGAACCTGGACTCCTATTGTATAGACTCTAGTATGGTACTGTATATGTATAGAAAGACCCTTTTTCATTGTGTGTATGGTTTGTATATGAATGTGTACAGGGTGCCTGGAAACCCTATGGGGTCAGACCCTCATTCATTGTGTTGTGTCATCATTATGTTGCATGAAATAGGGATAGATTCTCCCCAGGGTCCCATTTTCGGGTTCAGGGCGTGACACAAGGTCTTTTGATCTTAAAGGTTCGGTTAACCAGAGGGTTGGGACATCCCTTAAGGTGGTTAAGTTGACCAGAGCGTTGCTGCTCATTTCTGATCGGTCTGTTGACTCCAGGGAGGTTCGATCGACCAGGGTGTTTGAGTACATTCCTAGTCATTCAACCAATTGGTCAAAATTTTGACCTTTCGGAACTTCGATCAACCAAAATTCTCTGTGTGTTGGGGATCAGTCGACAAAACACACCAAACTTGTGCAATTCATCCCTATTCTTCTTATAAAGTCACCCGTATTCACATGATAATTGATTCTAAGATTATGGGGACTTTTCATGTGATAATTTGGGACCTAAAGTTGGTCTATGGTCTTTTAGCTTTTTAAATTGTCCCAAAAATCTTGTGTTGGTTGACCGATCCCTAAGGTTCTATGGTCCCCTATGGTTAGTCTATGGTCATCACTGAGCTTTTATCCATACCATGCATGCAATGTTATTACATACCAAATTAAAAATTAAATGCAATACAATGAAATTTAAATGTCTTCTTTTGTCTTGCTCTTCAATTCCATGGAATGTGTCAGATTAATGTGAGCCTTAAGTTCTTGCTAGCTTCCATTTTATGATATCTTATGTCTGTACTAAAATGAAAACTTGTTCACGCACTAAATGCACACATAAGATACTGGTGGTTTGTTAGCATTAAAACAGAGATCGGACTCAAAAATTCAACACACTTGACTTATCCTTCCCTAAACTATCATGTATTACAAGTTCTTGGTCAAAAGAAAAAAGCCCCCTCCCATGCATGCACGTAGGTCTTCCTTGTGAAACTTGAAAACCCCTAAAAGTTAAGGTGTAATCCAAAGGGGGGTGAATTGGGTATTTTAAAATTTTATGTGCAAAAGCTTTATCAATTTTAAAACTTATTTAACACATGCTCTAAATATTTTAATTACCACAGAAATATTTTCAACAAACAACTATACCAATAATAATATTCCTAAATATGGAAGAACTTAAAATTATATATAAATATGTAATCAACTACACTCCATCAATAGTTCTTGCAGCAAATCAATATTAACAAGAGTTTGCTTGGCCACCAAATAATTTGTATAGTAACTTGAATGAATGATGTACAAACACAATACTATTTCCAATAGCTAAATCACAATACTTATATTCATAGCTATAGTAGATTTTGATCAACAAGATTATTCAAATCATTTACGGCATTCACAACATTCACAAATCTAAACAAACCATTCACAACATATACAACAGATATACTTCAATATAAATATGCCGGGAAAGTAAAAGAGATAAGGGAAAGAGTGACATCAGAATTTTTTACAAGGTTTGGCAACTGTGCTAACGTCCTTGCCTTAATAAACTTGCTCTAAGGATTTTACTAATCCCTCCATTCAATAAGTGGAGACACATCTCTCCTTCAGTAGTCGAAGACACCTCTCAAGCAAGAACAACCCTCTTGCTTGTCAACGATTCATAGTCAGTACCGTCAATTTATAGAGAACTCAATAAATGATTTTTGTACAATGAAGAACTCTCTTAATAGAGTAGCTTTGTACACGAAGAAATACTATGATACTCTCAAAATAATATTTGCTACGAAACTCAAGAGATTGGCTTGGTTTTCTGGGTTTAAAACTTTAAACTTTGAAAGAATAATGAGAAAAATATTTTTAGCAAAGAGAATTGACACTTAGCATATTTTCAATATAAAATCAATGTAGTTTCATGCCCTAACATGAATAGGGTTAGCTTTTTATAGTTAGGTTGAAATCTGAATGTTTGTGCAAGTTTTGGTAACAATATATTTCAAAATCGGAAAGATATTGCACTATTGGAAAAAATATATCGCGCACTTCGGAGTACTGAACTTGTGGCTCCATCAACCGAACCAATTAAAATTATAAATTTTGAAACAGGAAGTAGCCTTTCGATCGACTAAAATTTACATTTGATCAACTAAACTCTTAGTTCGGTTGCCCGAACCAACGCTATCTAGACTTTAACAATGGGAGTAACCATTTAGTCAACTAAACCATAGGTTTGGTTGCCTAAACTCTCTAATGTAAGACCAGGTTATTTAGATTCCAACATTTAGTCGACTGAGCATAAGCCTCAGGCGCACGAACACCTTGAAATTCAATGTTCTTTGTCTTTTTAATTCCAAAACTTCTTTGTATCCTTTTGAAATGATATTTAGACTTTGTAAACATATTGTCCAAGTTATTAAAATAGGTCTCTAGGTCCAATAATTAATCCTAAGAGCTTTATAAACAAATATTGTTTTGAGAAGTACTTACACGAGACTTATTTTACAATAGACATGGAATGCTATCTAAGTTTTCAAGTCTTTAAGCTTGATCTTCATCTAAGCTCTTCTTCAATAACCATTCTTCATTTACTTATGTTCTTCATGGCTTTACATCATTCATTGTGCTTGTAAGGTATAATACCTGTAAGTACACTTGATAGCACAATTAGATGTCGTAGTTTGTCATTCTTTTTTCGATGATGATAAACAAAGAGCAATATAAGGTAGCCGTGATAAGACTCCCCCTCACAATAAGCATGAACATAAAATAGACAATGTAAAATTTCTCATTGTGATTTAAATTCTCCCTTTTGACAAAAAATTTTCCCCCTTTTGACTTTTTAAAATAAAGTTTTGCATTTAGCTTAAAAAGGTATCCCTTTTTACATAAAATAAATTGTGCTTATTATTCTTCCTTTGTAAAATACAAAATTATTATTCGTATTTGTTGACTTTTTGAGTCTGATCCCTATTTTGATGTTGAATAAGCACTTGTGAAAGTTAAGGTATAGTCCCAAGAGGGGGGTGAATTGGGTTAATAAAATTTTCTTTATAAATTGTTTATGAATTCACAACCTTTTTGTTAATTTATCAATCACACAATAATTCTTAGGTGTTTAATCAGTCCACAAACCACACTCAATCTTAACACAAGCAAATAACACACAAATAGTCCAAACAAAGACAATAAACAAGCTGCAGCACTTTTTGTCGATTCCAAACACTCAAAGCAGAGTTTGGTTATAGCCCTGTGCATATTTGATTCAAGCCTTGTTAAGAATGAAATATGTTTGCTTTCTTTTAACTAAGATTTTTGTGAACGATCAATGTACTCCCTTTAAGGTTTCCACAAAGATCAACATACTTTCTTAAGTCAAAAGTCTTCTTAATCTCGATTTTGACTTCCTACACTTTGAATACACACCACACAATTTATATACGTAGAAAATAAAGAGAAAGGTTAAGAGTGAGATCGATATCTTTTACGAGGTTCGGCTTATCCCTAGCCTACATCCTCGCCTTAGGTCAATACCACCTAAGGTTACCACTATATCGTTCCTTTCCGATCAGAACAAATCATTACAAGCCTCCTTAAGGGTAGAGCTTCCTCTCAAAGCGACACCCCACACTTGGTCCAATGATCCAAACAACCTTGAACTGTCAAAAACTAGAAGAAGAAGATCAAATATATGTGTACATAGAATGCTCTCAAATAGAGTTGGTTAGTACAATATGAAATCACTAATATACTTCAATCAAAATATAAAAAGAATGAAGAATGAAGCTCAAGAATTATATCACCAGTATTCTTCTCTTGATAAGAGTCACAAACTCAACACTTTTGCTTAGAGAAGAAATCAGTAACTCAAAATAATCTCGATTGATTAGCAGCAATTCGATAGGCAAGAAAGCTTTGAGAGCAAAAGAGCTTTAAGAGACATTTTTCAATTCTTGGTTTAAATTTTGATTTCATAAACCATGTATTTATAGGCTTAGTAAGAGTCAAATTCGTGATGCCCAAGATTACTTGGAGTGTCCCCCAAGTTTTTAGAAAGTTTGGGGCACAAGTAATTTTAATTTGAAATCAAAACATTTAAAAAATATGGCCATTATCGAGGTTCGATCTCCTAAACTATAGGTTCGGTCACCAGAGCCTTCAACCCACTATTTTATTTTTTGTGTTGAAAACAGGGTTAGGCGCTAAAGCAACTTCAATCGCCTAAGACTATACTACCTCTCCAGAATTCTTTTAGAAAAATCTTCAAGCGCCTGTACTTAATCTCCAGTCGCCTGAGGAAATTCTTTAGGCACTTGAGCTTTAACTTTAATCGCCTGGATAGACAAAAACCTGTTTTTCTATTTAGTTTTCAAAAATCTTGACTTTCTTGCTTTCTTACATCTAAAATATATTTTTCGTGGTTTTTAAAATAAGGTCTCTAAGTCCATTTTATCCCCTAATGAGATTCATCTCATCCAAAATGATATTTAGAGTTGAAGTACTTACATGAAACTTCCTAAAACTTAAAAACTCTTTTAATCTTTGAAGTCCTCATGAATCTCCTTCCTTTTTACTTGAATTTGATGATACTTTGAGTTGTATTTGCTTTAACTATCTTGAGTCTCTTTGAGCTTCCACTTGATCACTTTGTAAATATAGTATGACTTTAAGCACTTGGTGATCATTGATCATTCTTTTTTTATCTTTTTGAACTTGTCATTTTAGGGTTCCTGAAATCTCATCACTTGAACACAAATTAATTAAACCATCCTTTATCTGTTACCATCAAAACAAGATATGAAAGTCTTGT